>NC_140491.1:37708802-38421302 GCF_964271855.1 Acomys minous | reverse complement strand
CATTTTGCTAGGCAAACTTAAGATGTAAATTTAAAATGCTAATTTTAGGATCGGTCAGGAGTTCCTTCCCAGAGCTACATTTATCAGCCAGTGCATAAATGTGTCTCAGGAGGGACGAAGTTCTCAGAATGAAAATGAAGTCATATTGGATGTGATGGGATTTGCCTGTAATTACCAGCTGAAGCAGGCTAACAATTCTGAGGGCAGACTGACCTTCGCAGCGAGATCCTAGCTCAAAACCAACAACCAAGCAAAAAAAGTGATGGCCCTTGGAAATAAGTAAAGCTGAAAGGTCACCTGGCACTGATGTCTTCTGACTTTGGTCCTACTTAGGATCGTACATACATCATTTTTCAGTTGCAAACATATTTCAGTTATTTTTACACCAACTCCAGCATAACATGCCGGGATTAAATCACTCAAAACTGAGGTCTAAAAACAGAGAGGAATCATAACTAATATGGCAAGAAAAAAATCCTTTCTACCAATTTTCTCCTCCTTTTGGCTACCAGACAGAGGACCTCCAGCAATTAGTACCCTGGAGGCGGGGAGAGAGGCGGTTGGAGGAGGAGGCCAAACTCCTGTGCCAGCCCAAAAAGAAACTTGCCAGCCTAGAAGAGATTTCACACAGTTCTGACAACGAGAGACCCTCTTCCAGGAGGTCCCGGAACCCCGACAATAATGGTTAGTGAGGTTGGGGTCACGGATACTGTTCAGCTGTGTATAGTTTCCTATTTATACCGAACCTCCCGTCACTGAGTGAAAACAGACTTGGGCCTGTTCCTCTTCCCAGTAATGCTATTCTGCATGCATCTCTTTGCTCTGCTTTTCACTAGTATAGACTGCTGGTTCCGCAGATTCTGTGCTTCTCAGGTATCATGGGGACCAGTGCTTCACGCAGGGACCCTGATAGCTACAAATGAACTGGGGCCCGTTCAGACAAGAATGTTGTGGTGCTGCTGGTGGTGCTCCAGGAGACTTGTGGGAGAAATTGAAGAGTTTCAGCCTAGCAAGAGACAGGCAAAGTGGATAAGTATTTTTCTTCAAAGGTGTTTAATTTTTGCACTTTTGTTGTTGTTGCTGTTGTTGTTGTTATTGTTGTTGTTGATGATGATAGTGGTTGGTTTGGGTTCTGGTTTTAGAGGTTTTTTTTTTTTTGGCTTTTTGTTTGTTTGGTTGGTTGTTGGTTTTTTGTTTGTTTGGGTTTTTTTTTTAGTCACCTTAGGCTGACTCACTACACAGCTGAAGGAGACCTTGAGCTTTTGGTTGTCCCTTCTCCATCCACACCTCCAGAGTGATGGGATTAAAAGTGTACGCCATCACATCTCACTTTTTTTTTTTTGTTTCATTTTATTTTCTTTTGAGACACGATTTCTCTATATTACTCAGACTAGCCTTGAACCTGTGCCAATTCTCTGGCCTCAGCCTCTTGAGAACTAGGATTATAGGCATGAGATACCACACCCAGCTTCTAGATAGCTTGGAAATTCCACTAGGAGGAAGTTTTAGAAAACCTTTTTTTGTTTGTTTGTTTGTTTTTATATCAACCAAAGGGAAAAAAATTAAACTTGTAAGCTCTCTATCAAGAGATGTGTTAAATATTAATTGAATATTAATATATTAATCATAAGCAAAATATACGAGGCACAAGTGAGAAACTCAATTACATGCTTCACATCCGTAGATTTCTGCATACTTGCTCTGCAGTGCTGCCATGCCTGTAGTCTTCCCTGATGACTCCTGTTCCTCTCCCTTAATGCCAAAGTAATAGTAACTGTGAGGAGCCTGTGTTACCTGATCACTTAATGACTGGCTTAGCTGAGCTCTTCCCCTTTTTTAAATACCTTACATGCTACTGCAGTGTGGAACTCTGATTTTTCCTGGTCTCTGTAACTCTATTTTAGGCACATCTCTTCCTCGAGAAGAGCTCAGTCCAGAAATGATAGATCATTTCTCATGTTCAAGACCTGACCTGTGTGTTGAGAGTATAGAAATGAAAGCGATGCTGTCTCCATCCTCAAAGAGTTCAGATCTTACAGGGGAGACTGTGACCTCTTGTCGGCATGTCCAGCTTCACACACAGAAACCAGGGCTAGAGGCTCAGGGCTGAGGGAAGCGAACTGTGTGCTCAGGGCCCTCTCAGATACTTCCGGGAATGAAGATCTTGTCTAACTTCCCCTTTCTTCCAAACTTCCCATTTCGTATGCTGGTAGAGAGCTCAAATTCAAAAAGATTCCATTACGACCAACACTATGTGTGATGTGGGCATCATTATGATATTCCCCCGTGCCTGGGGGCATTTCATTTTGAGTAACGTGATATTAAATCAGCCTTTCACTTCGAGCGCATTGTAAATCACATCACCTGGCTTCCTACTTCTGGGGAACTTGTTTTACATCGTGTCGAACCCCTTAGGAAGCAAGGAAACAAGCCTATGCAGTAGTATATTTCATGTGAATAAGTTCTATTAAATTGGACTTTCCTTAGTGAAAAAACAAAACCACATTTAAATAAGCTGCACAGAAGGGCAGTGTGGTTTCCAACCTGGTTTCCTGAGTTTTAGATGTGTGCTCACATTTTGCCTTTGTCTTTTCCAGGCTCTGAGACCTTGAACAAACTGTTCATTTTTTTTCTAAACATCAATACCTACTTCTCCTTATAAAAATTAAATGACATGATACATTTAAAAGAGATTATCACACTGTAGGGCCTCAGAAATGGCCACCGTAGAGACAGGTCGGAGTCCAATTTTATGAGTAATACAGTTGGGATGATTCTGGCCCAAGAGTGTCCTGGTCCCATCTATCAGAGAAAGGAATTCTTTTGGGAAAGGAGATCACTGCTGTTTGAACCCATAAGGACCAAGTGAAAATCGGTTACAGTGGGTACATGCAGCTCTGGGTTATGCTGGTGCCACACTCCCAGTTCCATGTCAGCTGTGCCATGATTTTTTTATCTTGCGGACCTTCAGCAACACCTTCTGCCTCTCTGGACCTCAGTAAAGTAATGGATAGTTGTATGTGTTTCCTAGGGTTATCCTAGGAATGTTCTATAAAGTCATTAATGCACTAAAGGCTTAGCACTGTCCCTAACACGCTGTGCACTCATGTTAACCACCACAAGAAGAGAATGCAAACTTCTGGGGATTGTTTCATTCTGTTCAGAAGACAACATGGTTCCTTGGACAAAATCCTCAGTCTGTTTTGTTTTCTTTTTATCCTTGACTTACTCACTGCTGGTTCTTTACTTCCTTTAACAATGGCATACATATAATGTACTTTGATAAATACCCCTTCCCCAGTCAGCCTCTCCTATTTTCACCAAACCCCTTCATCCAAACACCAGCTTAACACTAAATTCAACAATACATGCTTTCTGCTACAAGTGAGTGGAGCACCCTCCCAGCTCCCTGCTCTTGTCTTTCTCACCACCCTAGTTTCTGGCTGTCTATCCACCTCACAGGACATTCAAGTCTTATGATGCTGTTCAAATCTATCCTTCAGTGCCTAGTAATTGCTGAGTTGCTGTCATGGAAACTAGGTTTTGTTTTTGTTTTTGTTTTTTTTTTTTTTTGACAATGAGAGACCTAACATGAAGGAATCTTCTCTTGTTTTAAAGTTATGGTTATAGGAACATCCAATTCATACATATTCAAGAACTGAAGTATTTATTTCTCAAAAATTAATTTCCTAACCAGAAACAAAGAGAGCTAAAATAACTAAGCTCAAGTTATTTTCAATATACCTGTGCTTTCCAGAGCACTATGGGGCCATGAGATGGGGGTTTTGCTATTGGGCAAGCCTGGGGTTGAACTCCAGGCCATCCTCTTACAGTTGTTTGATAATTTGCACGTCCCTTACTCTCTATCAGGTCTTAGGATTGAAGAGGGATCCCTTTGGTATGGCAGCAAGTGGTACATACAGGGCCACAAATGCTCCTTAAAATAATCACAAGTGACAAGACTCAGAGGCAAGGAGTGCTGTATAGAAAGAAACAGTTGAGAATGACAGTCACATTTTTTTCTCCCCTTCTTAGCCAGAATCTCTATTTAAAGAGATTCTGCCAGGAGGCAGAAGAGGAAACATAAATTGTGAAACGTGGACAGTTATCTCTAACTGAACAAAAAGAGAAACATGGGCTTAGGAGATGGCTCAGGCGGAAATGCACTTGCTGCCAGGCCTGGTGACTTGGATCTAATCTCCAGGAACCACATGGTGGGTGGGGGCAATCCACCCGCAAGCTGTCTACCGACCTCAGCACACACACTGTGGGTACACGTGTACACACACACACACACACACACACACACACACACACACACACACACACACTACAGAGAGAGGGGTATGAGGGAGAGCCTAAAAAAGAAAAAGAAAGAAAGAGGCAGAACAAAAAAGAGATGTTTTAAAGTTTATACTATTGGCTATCAACCCTAAGACTTAACAAAATTTCTATGTCAGTGTTTTCCAATGTTATACTCTTTTCCAACCAAAATATCCCAACTTAAAAAGTAATTATTTCATAAGACATAGGAGAGAGGAAGCATGCTTAATTTCCACCCTGGAATCTTGAGCTGCATAGACCAGACAAGCAAAGAACAAGAAAACATTTCGGTTACTGTTGGCACGCTTTTATCTGAGCAGCCACACTCACGGCTCCTAGAGTCGCCACAGAAGGAGACGCTCAGGGTGCTTTCCACAGAAAGGATTTAGAACCCTAACCCATCCCACAGGTTGCTGTGATGTATTTGCTTTCTGATATCTGTCTTCACTTATGTGCTACCCACTGTACTCTAGGTTCTTATATAGAGGGAGAGTTAGGTAGATTTTAATTCACATAATACGACTGAAAAGACCTTACTAATGAGAAATCTTAATTTCAGATTTACAGCTGCAAAAAATGCCAAATTCCAAGGTTGGGAGGACATCTCTGTGGTAAAACATTTTTGCCCAACCGTATGCAAGGCCCTGGATTTGAACTGCAACATTGAAAAAAAATTCAAACAAAAGTTAAGTGCCAAATTAGAGAATACTAGTATATTATTAGAAGGCGTGTCTAAGTGGCCCTAAGGAAATGCAAAACAACATGAAAAAAAATATTAGATTGAATGTAATGTAAATCTAAGTGTAATATTAATGTGCATTTCCAAAAGAATTATGGGAGATGTACATTGTGAAAATATCAATGTGAGGCTTCACTGTGCTCTCTTCTAGAGTCTTTCCTAGATTGACACTTGTCAGTCATAATCTGAGAGAATTACAGTGGCTAATACAAAGCTATTAAATCCAGGTGCTTCACAGCGTTGCATCCACCACACCCACTTTCCAGTGAAATGGCCTCACTTATCGCAGATCAAATCATCTCTATTTTTGAAGCTTAATGACTGTAAAATGTAAGCACACAGACTTTTTGTATTAAAACAAGCCCTGGCCTGTGAGGTGGCTGAGCAGTTACAGGTGCCCGCCAGCAAGCAGAATGGCCCCGATAGAGAAGTGACTTCAGCAAATTGTCCTCTGACCTTTTCATGTACACCATGGAAGTTATGGACCCACACAAACCCACAGACACTGAGAAACACACTCTCTCTCTCTCTCTCTCTCTCTCTCTCTCTCTCTCATAAGATACGATTCAGTGTGATCAGGAAAGAGATCAGCCAACAACAGTTCCTATCAGATCTGAAAGAGGAAGGACATAGCAATCTACACCCATCTATTTCGTTTACAAAGGATGTTTCAGAATTCAACGAGCCTAAGAGGATACACACGAAGACCAAGTCACAAGTCACCAGCACAGACGCACTGTGGACACTCATGGAAGCTAGCTTTGCTTCAGAGAAAGCCTGCACTGCTAAATAGAGAATTCGGTGCCTAGGGGGCGAGAAACAGTGTTCTCCTGCCTCTGTCACTCACTCGTGTCTTGTCATCTTAGTCTCTTCACAGATAAATGAACATTTCTTTCTAATCTGAAGTTTTAAAAAAAAACAAAAACATGGAACCAGACCTCGATGTGTACGTACCCCTTAATGCCCATAGGACATAGAACTTTTTGATCTAAAAAAGAAACGAATGAAGGCCCTAAAATCAAGCTGCAGCCGGGCTAGATTGTTCATTCCTATAATCCTGGGCTTTGGGAGATTGAGTCTGGAAGTTTGCCACCAGTTCAAGGCTAGCCTTGGACATACAATAATAGCGATAGAGTAAGACCCAATCTCAAAGCTTGATTAACTAGCTAATTAATGGGCTGAATTGAGTTTTTTAAAAAGTCACGTTGTCCGCTCATTTTTTAGAAAACAACTCATAAGTTGAGTCAGAAGCAACATTTCTGAGACCCTGAAACCCAGTGCGTTTGCATACTCAGTACTGCTCACAGGATGCCAGCAGCCCTTACGTGTGAATTCACCGTGCAAGGAACTTTCACAACTGAAGGCCCACACAGCAGCAGGGGAAAGACTAGAAACACTGACAAAATTCCATTTTCCATGACACTGAGCAATTTTTAATATTCTCACATCTCCACTCCCATTCTTTAAGATGATAAAAAACTACCACTTTGGTGGTCTGTTATACAAATTTACTAAGGTTTCAAGTAAGACACAGCAGCTGACACCCACATTTACCACCTCTAACCACCCTAACACCCATGAAATAAAACACAAGGTCTTTCATGCGATAAGTCTAAGAAGGCCCAGGAAATTAGCTATATTGGTCTGTTAGCTTACTACTACTCAACCCCACCCAGCCCACCCTCAATCCTTCCACCAGCCTGGCAACTCACATAAAAACGGAGCAGCTCTCCAAGCGACTTCTATAACAGAAGTATTCAAGGCTTCCCCCCCCCCCCAGAAGACAATGTGTAGCTGTTGCAAAGTGTTTGAAATCATGAAAAAGGAAATCTGTATTTTTTACCTTCCACACCCTGCAGTCTGGAATTCTCAGGCTCATCAGAGCAAACTGAGCCGAGGCCTGAACTAGGTTAGTTCCCTTTAAAGGCAAAAAGAGTCAGGGAAACACGTTGAGGCAGCCCCACCCGCATCACACTGTGTATGCGATGCAACAATCTCTTTATCCCAACCCAACAGATCCAACATGGAGCATCCTCGAAAGGGAGGCGCAGTGTATGAAGCAAGCACTAATCTGCAAGCCTTAAAAGTGGATTCCCTACTTACCTTCTTCACAAGGTAGCCCTCCCTGATGCGCTTTGGTTCCATGCCTAGAGGTTAGCCAGCCCCACAGGTCCACACTTCAGAGTCAGCCGCACGGGTCCACACTTCAGAGTCAGCCGCACGGGTCCACACTTCAGACGCGTTCTCTGAGGAGCTCAGTCTCCTCTGAGAGCAGAGGTGGTTGTGGGCTGCCCTTTTTACAGTGAGGTCTCTTTCGCAATCTCTCTTCTGCTGGTGACTACATGATGACATCCTTTTCCCCTCACTGGGGTGACAAGTCAGAAAAGGGAACTGTACAGATGAACAGCCCATGTTTTCCTAATGCTGGAAATAGTGCAGTTTAGTCAAATATTTACCCGTATGTAAAAATCTTCTCCCAAACAGAAAAAAAAATGATAAGAGATGAACAATAAAACTTTATTGGTTGAAACTGTCCTGCTTAGGAATTATTCTTGAAATATTAAAAGTATTTAATAAAAATGCCAAGAAGCTGTTTCCATCCCCACACTGACATGCACTCCAGCCCAGCCAGGCGAGTGCTTGCCACTGTCCTCTACTGTCCCCACACTTCTAGGAGGCCCAGATGTAAAGAAAAATAAAATCATGAAATTTTCAGGTGAGTGGATGAAACTGGAAAATAATATACTAAAGTAGCCCAGCTCAGAAAGACAAATGCTGCATGTCCTCTCTTATTTATGAATCCTAGGTCTAGATTTTTAGATTTGAATCTGTAACCTTGAAGTAACCATAGAAGCCAGGAAACTAAAAGGAGATCATTGGAGAGAGGGTGGGCAATAGCTCTAGAGGTGGGTTTAATAGGATATACAGGTGCTGTGTGAACTAGTGCAGGGGAAAGTGAGGGAGGGGCTGTAATTGGGGAGAGAAGAGGAAAAGCAAGAGAAAGAGATGGGGGGCGGGCGGGGAGAGACAAACAACATTGAGAATATTGAGGATGTTTGGGAAAGCCCCAGGGAAAACATTATTTTGTAAGCTTATTTTTAAAAATACATATATGGTGTGTGTGTATGTGTGAAATGGAGTTGTACCACAAAAGCAGAGACTACTAAAAACCCCAGTGCCAGGCAGGCATGGGAAACTTCCCTTCAAATTGTTGATCAGAATTGTCCAGAAAACTCTCAGAACAGAAGAGCGAAGCATGATGGCTCATGCCTTTAATCCCAGCACTCAGGAGGCAAAAGCAGGTGAGTCTCCGTGAGTTTGAGGCCAGCCTGGTCTATGTAGTGAGTTCCAGGACAGCCAAGAATGAGGTAAGACCCTGTCAAAGTTGTTGGAAGAAAAGATGTGTGTGTGTGTGTGTGTGTGTGTGTGTGTGTGTGTGTGTGTGTATTATTATTACCATTGCCCTTGGTTGCCTCCCAGATCTTAAAGGAAGGATCTATTGCTGAAGACAGTACACACTTCAGGACACACACACAGAGGACTTAGAACACTTGAGGTGGAACTCACCTGGGAGACTCCTCCAGAGGACTAGCTCTCATAGTGCCAAAGGAGAAAAGCTAATCAACAATCCTACCCAGTTATATACCCTGTGACCCACAACAATGACTGGCACAGCAAGATATACCCAGCGGTGTAGTAGTGGCACCCAGAGTTAAAGGAGTAACCAACAACTGTCCAGTTGGATTTAAGGCTCACTTAATAGGGTTAAATCCATACTTGGTATTGTACACCTAGAAAACTACCTATGGACAGAGAGGTCTTAGATCCTGGAGAAGATCCTACTACTGCCATTTTTCTAAGTCAGAATAATAGAGTTTCTAAATGTATTTTAATATTTACATCTATAGATAAGTGTAGCTCTTGCTCCTCATCAAAGACACTTTTTTTTTCAGCACACTGAGGTTGTTTAAGAAATCCACAACTGGTCAAATTCAAAGAACAAGTGATCGTGGGGTTCCTAGCCCCAGATGATACATGTACAACACTACCCTTACCCTAAGGCTCAAGAGACATTGTGGAAGAAGAGCAGAAAGGTCATAAAAACCAAACCAAATGTTAGTATTTTCTACACAGAACTGGGAAGCTGCAGCCATGAAATCTCAACAATATAGTTGCTTAAATACAATCTGTATAGTCATACCAGTCAATACACTATCATGGGTGGGGAAAATCTTACAAGATCATACCCCTAGGTGAAGAGTCACAGCCAGTCAGTGGTGAGATCCCACCCCTAGGTGAAGAGCTACAACCCATCAATGATGAGATCCTACCATCCCTAGATAAAGAGCTACAGCCAATCAATGGCTAATGAGAGATGGAGATCCAGTTTTCTCCAGGGACCAGCCACTAAAAAGTTAGCCAATCCCTGCTTTCTCAGAAAACTGAGAATAGGGCTTCCTAAAGACCCAGCTATTCCACTCCTTGGAATATACCCAGAAAATGCTGCACCATACAACAAGGACATATGCTCAACCATGTTCATAGTGGCCTTATTCATAATAGCCAGAACATGGAAATAGCCTAAGTGTCCCTCAGTAGAAGAATGGATAAAGAAATTGTGGTACGTTTACACTATGAAATACTACTCAGCTATTAAAAATGAGGAATTCCCAAAATTTGTGGAAAAATGGATTGAACTAGAAATGATCATAATGAGTGAGTTAACCCAGAAGCAGAAAGAGTCAAGTGGTATATACTCACTTATATCTGGACACTAACCCAAGGGATATGTCCCATGAAAGCCTTCACTTACCAGGAAAGTGGGACAGAGGGGAGGACATCCTATTGGGACTCTAGGGGAGAGAAGTATGGGAGACTAGGGAAATAGAAGGATCCAGAGGGACCTAGAAACTTACAAGAAGAACATTATGGTGGGCGTATCTGGGCCCAGGGGTCCTGCTCAAACTATGGCACCAACCAAGGACAATACATGCAGTAAACATCTAGCCCCTACCCAGATCTAGCCAACTGTTCCACAGTTGAGTGGAGAGTAGGGTCTGACTTTCACACGTACTCTGGTGCCGCATATTTGACCACGTCCCCTTGATGAGGAGGCCCAGTGGCACTCAGAGGAAGGATAGCAGGCTACCAAGAAGAGACTTGATACCCTATGAGCATATACAGATGGAGGAGGTTCCCCTTAGTCACAGTCATAGGGGAGGAAAATAGGATGAAAGTGGGAGGGAGGGAGGAATGGGAGGATACAAGGGATGGGATAACAATTCAGATGTAATATGAATGAATTAATAAAAAAATTAGTAATTTAAAAAAGCTAATCCCAAGCACTCAGACCTAAACACAGGTATGTAAAAAACAACGCCAAATACTGAATGGACCCACTAGGACTGTATGGTTTTTTGAAGAGTGACAAGAATACTATAGAGGAAGAGGTCATCAAGTTGAGAAGGTTGGGAAGAATATGGGAGAAATTGGAAGGGGAGAAAGAGGGGCCTAGAAATTATCTAACTATTATTCATATATGAAATTCTTTAAAAATAAAAACTTAAAAAAAAAACTTCCAAGAAATTCTGTCTAGCACAACCAAAGTGCCCACTGTTAAGTGCATTCCTGCTCCTGTGCCGGACACTACAGCGGACTTTGTTCCATCAATCTCATTTAACTGAGTCTCTCGAGAACCCCAAGGGGTAGGATAGTATTGTTTCTTAGGAGTAGGGAGACTCAGAGGCAGAAAAGCAGCACTCGTCTCAGGTGACAAGGCAGGTACGAGCTAACGCCGGAAGGGAGGGCACCTGTACCAGAGTCCCTCCCAGTGAGCTGAGAGCAGATGCGCAGACTAGCATTGCTTCGCCCCAGGTTTTACTGAAGACATTCCCTTAGTGGTGTGTCTCAAAGGGATGTGACTGCAGAATCATTTTTTTAAGCAACCCCTAATAACATTTTGCTGTGAGTCAATTTCAAGAGAGAAGCCTAACAACCTCGTAGCTCAGAATGCAACACATTAGGAAATAGGGTCACCATAGATGTAAATAGCTAAGGAAAATGAGGTCACACTTGAACAGAGTGGCACCAATCCAATATAACCGTCGGTATAAAGGAAAGAGACACACAGAAAGGAAACTCCATTGTGAACAAAGAGGCAGAATTGTAGTGATGAGTTTTTAACTCAAGGGATGCCAACGGTGCCCGCTAGAAGACATGAGCAAGGCTGTGTTTCAGAAAACGTGGCTTTGCTGCCTTGTAAAGCATGCGATGTGGTGCTTCTGTGTTTTAAGCTACCCACTTGGAGATACTTGATTACAGTTGCACTAAGAAAACTAGATGCAGTTTTGAAAAGCTAAGATTCTATTAGATAAACTTTTATATAATATTAGGAAAGTTACTTAGTCATTCACCCTTAGTTTTATCATCATCTATAAAACAGGGACAATAAAAGCTGTCTAGTGAGCCCATTCTGAATATTAAATAAGATGATACATGTAAATATTAAGAATGTTGCGTAGATTGCAATTGAGGTCTGTAAATGTTATTCATTACCTTCAGGCAAATTAACATCATCCTGAGACCAGCCCTTCTCAGTGGTAAGTTTAAGGGATATTATGGAATCCACTAGGTGGTTTCTGAGGGCTTGAAATCTTTATCCAGCTAGACTAGTTATGAGCTGCTGGCTGCAAGCAACAGAAACCCACTTTGACTCATGGAGATGAGAGTGGGAATTCCTGGAAGGAAGCCATGTCTGCAAAGACTGACGGTACAGCTGTGATCTGGAAGGGTTGGAATGTTGCAAGTACAGAGACCCTAGTTACACCTCATCTTGGGCTCCCTTTAACTCCTGAAGTAGCCATTCTCATGCCCTCCTCTGTATGGGAATGATATCCTGAGACTAATGGACAGAAATCTTCTGTAACTCCACAGAGCATTATCTTCTACCAACCCAAAGCTATAAAGGTCATCAGGTAGCATCCGAGGCCCGTAAGAAAGATTGCCCCATCTTCTATGACCTGCGTCTCTAATGTTCCTGCCAATGTTTTTTTTTTTTTAAATGCTTGGTTTGTGGTTCTCTTTATTCTGTTATTACAAAACTCCACAAAACTTCTCCTACTTTGGAAAATTGTCTTTAGGGAGATCTAAATGTGTGTCCTGGACCAAGGTCTCTCATATTTGCAGCAGAATTAACCGTCTCTTTTATTCCTTTGAGTTGGAAGCTGTTTCTTCTGATCATGGAGGCAAATGGAGATTTGCTGAGGAAAATAAGATGCTTCATAAACTTGAAGGAACGGTAAAGACTGGCATCTCATGAAGGAAGGAAACATGGCAGCTGCAGGCATCCTAGGAAGCAAGAACTACCACAGTGTTGTTTTAAGATAGCAAGAAGACAATGCGTCCATGACTTCCAAGCCCCACAGCCTTCGAGCCCCAGGCTTCTGATAGGCCTCACTTGACCTTGAACTCCCATCTCTGGTCATTGAAAGGGCAGCATGAGGACTGAACACACTCAACAGACTCTGAGGAGTAGAGAGAATGAATGTTTCCCAAAAGTGAACCCAGGTGCTGCTAAGCACGAGAGGTAACAGAGAAAGGTGAGAGGCATCCGAGAGCCCGGAGAGTGTGAGGAAGCCAGCTGATAGTTCTCAGGGAGTCTTCCAGTTTGTTCCCTTCCATTTTCTGCTCTGCTTCCAGAAAGCAGTCACTACCTCTCTACTTTCAATGTCTTATACAAGTACTCATCACAAACAAATTTAAAGGGTTGCTAACAGGTCCCCATTACACTGACATTAACTAAAAATTATTAGAAAATACAGCAAGAGGTAAAAGATTCAGTGTTTGATGGCACCTGCACAAAGCAGGAACAGATAAAGACAATGATTTGGTTTGTCCGTATTCAAAGACAATGGAAGTCACCATTCATGAGTTTATTGGTCTCAGTTCATGATGGTTCTAATGTTGCCAGGCCTACCCTCCTCTCGACTTCTTAGCAACACCTGCTGGTCAGTAAAGGAAGTTCTCAATCAATGTCATCATTCAAGATTTCAATTTCCCACATGATGACCAAGCTGCATATATGCTACATATGTGTACAAATATCAAAAGATAGTGCCTCTGTTTGAATGTATCTTTACCTCAGATAACAATGGAAATACCACTTAGCCAATATATACAATTCATTTCCTCACTCATTTTAATTCATTAGAGCATATATAGTTGATGCTCAGTAGATAGGCTTCCAGATCATCAGACAAGAAAATTCACATGGAATGATTTTGTATATGTATAATGTGTATATAAAGGTGTGTCATAATATGTGTCCATTTACCAAAAACAAAAACAAAAACAAAAAACCCTTTCCTTGCTTTATCATCAATGATGACCTGTCATTACATTTTGGTAGTACTGACAAGTGCACTTGGATCTCAGGTCTTGATTTTTAACATTAATCTCCAATAAAATGAACTAGAGTCATTTAAATAAATGGATGATTCTAAGCATTTAGTATGAAATATAAAGGTGACCCAAGAGCATCTTGTACTGGATGGACTAAGAAGTATTTAGTTTGGGGCTGAAGAAGTTGATCAGTAGTTAAGAACACTGGGTGCTCTTCCAGACAACCTGTGTTCAATTCCCTGCACTTATATGATGCCTCACAACTATTTATAACTCCAGTTCCAGGGGATACAACAGGCGGGATCATGGTGTACGTACACGCTTGTAGGCAAAACATTGATACACACAAAATGAAAGTGGATAAATAATGTGAATTACATAAATGAAAGATAGATCCATTCTAACAATTTGAAATGATTTAAGTAGCTCAGCTACCCAAGGAAATGAAATAAAATTCCCTATTTCTTTATCTTGGGATTGTACATAATAACTTCTTTTTATCAAATGAAGAGGAGAAAGAAAGTAACCTTACTGGGGCAAAATCTTCTAAATGCTAGCTCAGCTAGAGCCTAGTGAGGAAGGTTAATTTTGTGTTTATTCAAGTTGATAGTGGTATGAATTTTGCTATCCACTTATGAATCAAAAACTAGATAAGGCCCCAATTAACTTATAGTCTGCAACATATCTGACTAAATTCCTCAAAAGTGTCAAGGTCATACAAACATAACAAAACAAAAGACACTTCTGAGAAACTTCCAGACCAAAAGGAACCTAAGGAGACATGACAACTAAATGTAGTGTGAGAGAAACAATATTCATACCCTTTAATGAAAACGTATCAATAGTAACTGTCTAGTAATGACAAATGTGGTATAGTAATGTAAATGCTAACAATGGAAAACTGGTTGGCAGATATTTGAGAACTGCATACTATCTAATTGTCTATGAATCTAAACGATAATAAAAAGAATGTGTGAAAAATATTCAACTCTATTTGACCATTTGTAATTGGAGGTTTTTATACAACTACTTGTATGTTATTCTCCTCACAATTTATCTGGTCAGGCAGGTTTGCAATTAAGTGAATCTGATTTTTGCAATAGGAACTATAGAAGGTACTTCCTTAATACGTAAGAGCTGATGAGACATAGATGAGCCTTTTGCCTTAATAACTGAGTTCAAATTTTTAAATCTGAAAATAATTTAATCCAGTATCTAACCCTCTGACTGTCATAGATTCAAGCACCCAGCTTTTCAGCTGGATGTGGAGTGGCTCTTTTGCTCTTGTTTGCTAGTTCTACAGATTGTAATTACAGAGAACACAGAAGCCCAACAGGAATGGATCACAATAGAATCTTGAAAAAGAATTTCTATAACATTAACAATATAAATTTAAAGGCCTTTAAGACTCAGTTCCTTTTTTTGAGAGACTCACCAAAGGATTAAATCTATGAGATCTTTCCAAAAATTAAATACACCTATTTAAATTGTGTTGCTTCTTTCCATGATACCAACTAACATTTTTGGAAGTAACAACAATAAAAACAGATATATCCAATTTTGACTCTGATAAAGAAGAAGTAAGCCTTGAATTCTCAATTCAAAACACAAAGTAGAGTGGTTTACTCATCTTCCTTTCTTATATGTCCCAGGCTTACCTGCCCTGAGATGGCTCCACACACAGTGGGTTGGTCCCATTTATATCAATTAAATGTCAGAAAAATGTCATTCAGACCTGCTCAGAGGCCAATCTAATGGGACAAGTTCCTCAACAGAGATCTCTCCTTCCCAGGTGACTCTAGTTAGTGCTAAGTTGATAAAATCTGACCAACACAACCAATTATCAACCCCAAACACAAACACATCGCTATTAAGCTATAATCTGTCTTTTCTTACTTATCCCCAAGATCTCATACAAATATTACAATATAAATTATACAACAACTTCAAAAGTTTCAACCATTTACAAGTCCAAGTTCTCGTTGAAACTCCAAAGTCTCTTAACTGCGCACTCCTGTAAATCAAAACAAAACAAAACAAACAAGCAAACAAAAACAATATATATATATATATATATATATATATATATATATATATAATTCTTATTCTAAGAGAGAAGTACAGCATAGCTACAGTCAAGTCAAAGGAAACCAAGTATCCAGAAGTATAAGAAGCTTAGTGTTCAATATCTGGAACTCACTCATGATCACCTGGGCTGCTAAGTGCTTGAGTAGATCCACGTCTCCAGCTCTGCTGATCATACCATAAACATAGCTTAAACATAGCTTGCCAAGTAGAGAGAGGCAGGCTTCACCCTGCTCCTTCCACTGCCCTTACCAGCCATTCTACAGTCAAGAAACTTCCAGAATCCCAGGGTATCCACTACAACTGAGGCTATACCTCAACACTGGCATGTTTCGGCTTCTCCAGTAACTCAGATCCTACCCACAGAGTACCAAGCCGCTGCTTCTCTCTGTGACACCTACAATCCAGCGGTTTGCACTGCAACTGAGGAAAATGAAAATCCCAAGAAAAGGAGAGGAACTGGGAAAGTCAATACAGAGTAAGGTAACCCAGACCCAAAAGAAAAATGTTGTACATTATCTCATATGTGCAACTTAGAAGTTTTAGATTACTGTTTAAATGGCATAGAGAAGCCATAAGAATACAAAGATGGCATTGACTTGAAGGGTAAGGGAAGGATATAGTAGAGCCTATGTGATAAGACAGAGAAGTTGTAAATGCTTGGTGTCAAGAGACTGAAGTAGGGATGTATGTGGGAGAAAGGGGGAGAGTAGGTGGTAGGGAAGGAGACCGATTGAAACCAAGGACTATGGAAACTATCTTATAAGCTAATTTTAAAATTCAATTTTAAAAAGGTTGAACTTATTAGAAGGTCCCTACATAGTGATATAATGCAGATCCCAGAAGCCATAAACTATTAAATGAGAAGTCCCAGTGCCAGGGATACCTTCCTACATTATGTACTTTGTTAGGTAGGTCCACAAAATGACACGAGTGCCTGTCACTTTTCTTTGTTTCCCACGGGGACTATGCGACAAGACCCCATTGCTGAAGACACCGAACACTTTGATTGCAAAATGTAGGAAGTTAAATTATAACTGAGAAGGAAGCTTCCTCCTTGCTGCCTACCTCTCACAGTGCTAGAAGATGCTATGCACCCTGCTGAAAGAGACACGTTATCAGTGGTCTTGGATAGCTTGGAACACTGTCGGCCTTCCAAGGTACTAACCTTGCAGGCAGTCTTCCAGGTGCCCACTGGTGCAATGGTGGCATGGTTGTTGTGGGGTAACTAACTGCTTCCTGCTTAGATTGGATGTCTGCTGCCCCAAAGGGAATTTATGACTTGTTCTGTATAGCTAGGGAAAAGCCCACACATGGGGTGATCCTAGACCCTTCAAGACAAGCTTTTCTTCTTTCACTAGGTTGACGCGGTATCAAGCTGATTTCTAACCATGGCTTAGTGCTTCTCCCTCCCTCCCTCCCTCTCTCCCTCTCTCTCTCTTTCTCTCTCTCTCTCTCTCTCTCTCTCTCTCTCTCTCTCTCTGTCTCTCTCTGACTGTCTCTCTGTCTCTCTCTCTCTGTCTCTCTGTCTCTCTGTCTCTCTCTCTCTGTCTCTCTCTCTCTCTCTCTCTCTCTCTGTGTGTGTGTGTGTGTGTGTGTGTGTGTGTGTGTGTGTGTGTCTGTCTCTCTCTGTCTCTCTGACTGTCTCTCTGTCTCTCTCTCTGTCTCTCTCTGTCTCTCTCTCTCTCTCTCTCTCATTCACAGAAGCATTTCTGCAGCAGGGGTTGGGGGTGCCGTGGTGGTGACGAACACAGAGAATCACAACAGAAAGTGCCGAGGATAAGTATGAATTCTCAGCCCTACGCAAGACATGTATACTACCTCCTCCAATGCTCAGGGAGCCTTATGTAAGAGGGACATAAAATGAAGTGGAGCGCTGTCAAACACTCTCTTCTGCGTATGGCAGGATCATGGTTCTTCTGAGCTCACAGCAGTTGGTACCTGCACAGCACGTACATAAGAGGAGCCCCATCAGCATTCTACCATACATGAAGGATGTGCTCCTGAGGCCCTACCCCTATCTGTGGAGTTAATGGCAGTTATTGGTTGCTGGAACAGGGAAATCGTTTTCTTTGGTGTTATGGTCATTAGTAACTTGTCTCTGTGACAGTAGATAACCCCTCACCCATTCTCATGCAAGCAGCCCTAATTAAACTCAAAGGGTGACAAAAAAAAAAGCAGGAAGAGGACTTGGAAAGAAGAGGTTCTACAGGACTGGGAAGCATATGAGAGAAAGTGGTGAGGGTAAAATGAGTAAAATACATTATATGCACCTATGAAATTGCTCAAGAATCAAATGTTAAGTGAATGCTATAAAGAAGAAAGGAAGTATTCACTGTGTAATAGCGCTGTACGATTCCACAGAGTCATCTGCAGAATCTCCAAAATACCCAGAAGACCCTAAAAGGAGCCAGAGCTGCCATCACCCAAAGTATGCAGAACTTGAGAAGCGCCACCGCGCACCTGCTGCTGCTGTGACGAGAGCTGTTCCCCAGACTCACATAGCCAGGGACACACTGGTCTAGACCTGCGTTGTGGTCTCTTGATTCTTCCACATTTTCAGACATGTGACGTCATAAAACTGGCTTCCTAGAACACATCTGCCTGGAGCTCCAAGTGTCACTTACCCTTCTTGTATTTCCTGCCCACGTCAACATGAACTAGTGGGATTAAGTGCAGCTGAGGTCACTGAGACGATTTTTGAGGAAGCTATTTTAAAAGCCGTCATGAGCTCAAGGCTGGTATTCCTGGGTCAGCACCTCCTGCTCCTCCTCACAGCTACACTCACAGGTTTAGCTTATTATTGCCTAGCTGCAAAGGGCCAGGGAGAGCTGGATGTGATCACCAGACACGGGCGAGTCTCGCGATATCTGGCAGTGGGGCTCTCACATAAACGGGTAAAAGTTTCTTCCCAAGTGAATCCCAATGAAATGAAACACCAGAACACAATTTGGTTGTGAAAATGTTAAAGTGCTAAAATCTAAATCATGATTACATAACTCATTATGATTCAAGTCACTTCTTTCTTTAAAGGATACTTTTATCACCCATGGGGGGGGAGTTAATAGCTGGATTTATTTATATTGTTCTCAAATAAGTTTGCAAAGACTCCACTGGCTGGCCTATGAGTTTCTTTTCCGTACCTAGACTCTATAAGTAAAATGAAATGGTTCTCCCTTATTTTAATCTCAACTAGTCCTCTCAATTTAATGAGGCAGCAGTTGTTATTATTATTCTCCTTGACTTATAGTTGAGGCAGCAAGATGGAAGAAGTTAAGAAACTGACCAAAATCAATACAGTTTCTAGGGATAAAGACTGGGGCTTGGCTGAGCTCTGCCTCACTTCAGAGATTCAGGCTCAACAATACGTGACACAATGTCAGCTCCAGGATGCCTCAATTGGCACTCAGAAGAAATCATTCATAAAATTGACATCAGATCCCCCAATCTACCTATTGATGGAATAAATAAATAAAGCTCTCTTGGACTTTAATTGTTGTATGGCATTGCCTACTATGCATATTTATATGGAAGGCACTCAACAAAATATTTAATGATTTAGCCTTATATTTTTCACAGCACAGCATTTTTTAATCTCTCAATCTGTGGAAAGGAAAAAGTCTTTACTTCAACGTGGAAATGGCCCTCATTCCACTGACTGTCAAGACAATAGGAAACATATATAGAACTCTAACTATCTGTCTTCATAAATAAAAGTTAGAAAATCAGAAAAAAAAGCACACACACACACACACACACACACACACACACACACACACACACACGAGGTAATTCCATAAACCTTCCTCCATGTAAGATGCACATTCATTCCAGGGACTGCTACAAAACTTAAGCCTTTGGCAACACTTTAGAGTGTGTGTTCTAGAACATGAATTAAGATCATATATGTGTCCACTGAAGTATCAAGTTATTGTTCAGGAAATGATGGCATTTCAACAGTTAAACTTTAGAGTGCTTCCTTGCACAAATGGCAAATATTGTATTGGAGTCAGCTGTCGGTTTTAATATGAATTGCAACTGGCACTCAACATTGGGCTGATATTAGTGTGATTCTTTAAAAAAAAGTTAACAAAAATAGGCAGGATGTAGGGCAGTCCTTTTTATGTTTCAAGAAGAGTCCTATGGACCTCATCCTGGTTAATCCAAACTCTATTTGTGTCTCAGAAAGCAATATCTATACCACTAGTGAAACTAAAGATGTTCACATGCTTTTTGCCACCAACCTACTTCTATTGATAAAATAAACCTCGCAGAATGCACAGTCTCATGTCTCTCTAGCTGGAATTCCAGATTTTAGATTGTAATTCCAATTAGTGATGAGAAAATGTGTTATGTAAGGCATACAAAATCAACAGCATTAACATTGCAATCTGGCATATATTAAGAACAGAACAGTGTGTGTGTGTGTGTGTGTGTGTGTGTGTGTGTGTGTGTGTGTTAGAGATGATAGATGATAGATAGATAGATGATAGATAGATAGATAGATAGATAGATGATAGATAGATAGATAGATAGATAGATAGACAGACAGGTTTTGTTTCTTTTGAAAGAATTTCTCTGTGTAGCCTTGACTGTACTGGCACTTGCTTTGTACACCAGGCTGGCCTCAAACTCAGGAGATTCGCCTGCCTCTGACCCCCAAGATCTGGGATTAAAGGCATATATCACCATGTTCAGCCAGTATATAACTGAAGTCATGAGTGAATGAATAAGATCAAAGGTCCAGAATGATAAGGCTGCAGGTTTCTAATCTTCCATACGCGTGCACTCATCTATTCCCTGATACTATGCCCTAATAATATTTCTTAGTATTTTTGTTGAGAATTTCATACACTGTTTGTTGATCATATTCTTCCCCCTTTCCCATCCCCTTCCATACCAACTCAATTTTGTGTCATTCATGTATGTATGTATGTATGTATGTATGTATGTATGTATGTATGTGTGTGTATGTGTACATATATTCCTATTAATGCTGCCTATACACTCTTAAGTGTGTAGCCATCCACTGGAGTATCTTAGAGCACTAACGGCCACATCCTTAAACAAAACTCTCCTTCCCTCAGCAACAATCGATCCCCAACATCTCTTCAGCTAGAGTCTGCACTTCATGTCCACCTCCCCCACCCACACTTGGCTTGTTTCCAGCTTGGGTTTTCATAGATCTTGTGTATATTGTTATAACCGCTGTGAGTTCACATATGTAACTGCCTATTAGGTGTGGAAAACACTGTTTCCCCATAGTCATACATCAGCTCTGTCTCTTAGAGTCAGTCTTTCTTCCCACTCTTCCAAAATCATCCCAGAGCCTTGGGAGGGAAGATACATATAATATAGATGTCCCGTTTAGGCCTGAGCATTCTACTGTCACTTACTCTGTACATCTTGACCAGCTGTGGTTCTCTGCTGCAGACAGAACTTCTCTGATAAGAGTTGAGGAATGCATTGATCTACAGGTATAACAGTAAGTCATTAGGAGTTGGAGTAATGCCATGTCTCATTAGCAGAATAATAGTAGTGCTATTCCTTCCAAGGGTCAATGACACTGTCATAGGTTCTTGCCACTGATAATTATGCCAGGTATAAGTTCCATCTTGAAAACTGGCCTTAAATCCAAACAAAAAGTGGTTGGTTGCACCCATGACATTCATGTCACTATTGTTCTGGTGGGCATATCTTGCCAGAAAGGTTGTTATTATAGCTCGTCATGCAAATGCTGCTTACTTACTTGGTATGTGGGTGGGTATGGGTGTGTGCGCATAGGTGTATACATGCTGTGGTGTTCGTGTAAAAGAAGAAGACAGCTTTCAGAATTCGTTTAATTTTTGACCATTTGGGTTCTGAGGATCAAACACAGGTCTTCAAGCTTGGCAACAAGTGCCTTTATCTACTGAGGCACCTTGCTGACCTAGCCCATGGCCTGCAACTTTTTTTTTTTTAACTTTTTATTGAAACTTTGTGACTTTCACATCATGCACCCCAGTCCTACTCATCTCCCTGTCATCCCCTCATATCTGCCCTCTGCCCTTGCATCCTCCCCCCAAAGGAAAAAATAGCACAAACAAACAAAAATAAAACAAAACAAGGCATAGAAACTATCTCGTCGTGGGAGCTGTAGTGTGTCACGGGGTGTCGCACAGTATACTCCTCTGTCCACTCATCTTCATGTGCAAATGAGTCTTTGGTCTGGTTCAAGGTCTCTGGCTTTTGTGACACCATCAGTATTGGCTCCTCACCGAGACTCTTCCCAGTTATCCTATTGTTGCCGTGTGTCTTGGAGATCCTGCAACTTTGGATCCACAGAACCAGCCCTTTTACACCCTCTAAGAGATCACAAATGGTGTAGATTTTGGGGTGGGCCAACACAAAGGCTTGGATCTGGGCCTGCATAGTTGCTGAGCTGGTCAGCCTGCTGGCTGTCCCTTATCTGAACCACCAGGGTGAGCTCTCCAGCACTGCTCTGGCTAAGCCACCCAATGCAGCCATCAGCAAGAGGCAGGGTCAGCTCTCCTGCTCACAAGTCCTTGGGGCCAGCTCACCTAGACCCACACCTCCAGAGCCAGCTCCACTGTGCTGCCTGGTTGAGGCTCCAGGTCCACTCTCCCAAATACTCCAGTTGGCAAGGGGCTAGGCCATTTCTCCTAACCTCACACCTTCCGAGCTTGCTCACCCATGCCTTTGCCATCAGGGCCAGAACCACCATGTTGCTCCAGCAAGATGGCCCTGTAAATTCTTAACAATTCTTTAGTCTCTGACATCTGCTTCAGTTCAGTGATTGGATAGATGTTCCTTCATTGTTTCCTGTTCTGTGCTATGGAGTGGTCCCCCAACAGCTCTGATTAAACTGAAACTATGTAGACCAAGATAGCCTCAAATTCACAGAAATAAACCTGCATCTGCCTCCCAAGTTCAGAAATTAAATGTGTATGTGTTACAATTCCCAGCCCCATATAGGATTAATCTTAATGGTGTCCCTTCTGTGGTAGTTAATCTTGGTTGTCAAGTGTGTGTCTGTGTGTGTGTGTGTGTGTGTGTGTGTGTGTGTGTGTGTGTGTGAGCGCACATGCGCGCATGTGTGTCTGTGTGTGTGTCTGTTTTCTGATTTTTACTTTTATTGAAAATAGACTCTTCTCACATAATGTATCCTGATTTCACCCCCCCCATCCTTACATTCTTCCCAGTTCCTCCCCAACTTCCCATCCAAATCCACTCCCTTTCTATCTCTCATTAGAATACAAACAGGGGGCTGGAGAGATGGCTCAGAGTTTAAGAGCGCTGGGTGCTCTACCAAAGGTCCTGAATTCAATTCCCAGTAACACTTGTTGGCTCATACCTATTTATAATGAAATATGGTACCCTCTTCTAACCTCTGGCTCACATATAGGCACAACACTGTATAAATAATAAATAAATAAATCTTTTTTAAAAAAAATAGAAAAAGGGCCCAAGGGTGTATTAGTCAGGGTTCTCTAACAGAACTTATAGTATCAATTTCCCCTCCCTCTCATGCATGGATGTATGTATGCATGTATGATATATTATGTATGTATTATATATGCATGTATATAAATGGGATGAGCATTAAAGGGATGTCTTCCTAGCTCACAGACCCACATTAGAAGTGGATCTTCCCTCTTCAAAATAAGCAAAGGAAAAAAAAAACCTTTCAGCTGTGCCTTCCATTTTGGGATTTTAGTTTCAGATGTAGTCAAGTTGACAACCAAAAAAATAACCATAACAAAGATATATTTAAATATAACAAAATAAAATATAAAACAAAAACTGCCACATTAGAGTTAGACAAAACAAACAAACAGAAAGAAAAGAGCTCAAGAGAAGGCACAGGATTCAGAGACACACCTCGGGAACCCCACAAAAACCACTCAACCAGTAGCAATAATATATAGGCAGAGGACCCAGTGCTGGCCCTGTGCATGCTACCTCAGTCTCTGTAAGTTCGTATGAGCTTCGAGCATATTGTAAGAGGGTCTCGTTTTCTGAGTGTCTTCCATCCCCTCTAGCTTTTCCACTCTTTCTCCCACTCTTCCCTGACCCCTGAAGGCAGGAAACAGACAACAACATCCCACTTAGGGCTAAATGTTCCAAGGTCTCTCGTTCTCTGCATAACGTCTGGTTGCGTCCTCTGTATTGTTCTCTGTTGCAGGAGGAAGCTTTTCTGAAGATGGCTAAGCAGGGTACTGATCTATGAGCACAGCAGAATGTCATCAGGAGTCATTTTATTGCTTGTTTGCTTGTTTAGACCAGTACTGTTTGGTTTTTAGCCTAGGTCCCTGGCTACCCAGGCTCTGGCTCTTGGCCATCAAAGCAATGCTGAGTATGGATTCCATCTCATGGAGTTGGCCTTAAGTTAAAGCGGATATTAGTTGGTTACTTGCACAAACTGTGTGCCATCATTGCACTAAAATATCTTGCAGACAGGACACCATTGTATAGTAAAGAGTTTGTGGCTGGCTTAGTGTTTGGTTTCTCTTTTGGTAGCATGCAGAGTGCTGTCCTTTACCAAAGATGTTGGGACATGGTGGGGTGGGGAGAGGTGTGAAGACTCCATACAGCACTGGCTCACCTTCTGCATGTTCAACAAGCTGTATAGATGTTGACTTCAGCAACGTACTGTCTCTGCAATGGACTGGGTTGCTTGGAGGTTCCCATAGGACCCCCTTGGCCAACAACTCAGTTAGATGCAGCCCAATATCAGTACTGGAAGTTTCATTTCCTAACAAGAGCTAGCCAATTGGGACTCTGTCTCCCCACCCTCCCCCATTATTTGGTGATATTATTTAGATTGCCTTCAGATATGTGCATATTCCATCAAGTTTTCACTATATTAAGCTTCCACGCTACCCATCAAATGGGTCTGAAACTTTAATGGTCTTTTCCCATAGTTGCTCCCTGCCCCCACTTGAGCCCCCACATTAAAAAAAAAAAAGACATCATGAAATTTTCAGGTAAGTGGATAGAACCAGAAAAAAATCATCCTGAGGTATTCCAGACCCAGAAAAACAAATATGGTATGTATTCACCTATATATGGATACTAGCTGTTAAGCCAATAGTAACCAATATCCAATCAATTGAACACAGAGGGTAGATATAGAGCAGAGACTAGTGGGAACAAATAAATTGGATGGGGAGTGGAGGCAGGGTTTCTCTGTGGAGCGTTGGATGTCCCGAAACTCACTCTGTAGACCAGGCTGGCCTCAAACTCACAGAGATTTGCCTCCCTCCACATCCCAAGTGCTGGAATTTAAGTTGGGTACCACCACTGCCTGGTGCTTGTTGGGGGAGGGAAATGGAATACATGGATATGGATGGATTTGAGGGTTGATTGTCACTTTAACTGAATCTGCAAGTAACTAAGATATCAGCCTCTGGGAACACCTGTGAAGGATTTCTTGATTGTGTTTATCAAAACAGGAAGGCCCACCATTAATGTGGGTGGGAATGTGAGTCTGATGGCCCAGATATAAGGAAATCCAAGTGGAAAGCTTGCTGTTACTTCTTGCTGGTAAATCATCTAGCATGTTGATTTAATCTACCCAGTTACTGTCACTTCCATTACTACTAATGCTACCATTTCTAGCATTCATTGGAATTGGAAAACAGCTTCTTGCTGCCTTTCTACGTTGGCTGAAAGCCCATGAATCTCCAGGAGTCTTCTAAGCCATCAACATAAAGTGCACAGAACAAAGTATATTGGAACCTACAAGAGAAAAGGACTAAGTTATGTAGAAAGACAAGTTCATCAGACTGATGGCTGATTTTTAAATGAAAACATTTAAAGCCATATATCTGAAATGATATATTTGAAGTTCTGCAAGACCCTACCCAGATTAACACTTGGAAAATTTTTCTGTTGTAATTAAGGAGAAAGGAATACTTTTCATGATAAAAGCAGGCTAAAGTAATTCACAACAGACACACACATGGACACACAGACACATAGACACACACACCTAACTCTATAGAGGACACTAGAGTTAGAAGACACAGAAAGACTGCTTGCTGTCATGACTGCCTTCATTCTACTGGTGGAAGTTGATATCATATAAAAGAAGACCCAAAAGCTCATCTGGCACCAGTCAGCTAATATATCAGAATTACGTGGAGCCGCAGAAGTATGGAGAATGGGGTGTGGAGACTATTCAAAGGCCACACATCCTACAGCCCAGCATTGGTTATGGGGACAACAAGAAAACAAAGCACATGCTGCCCAGCAGCTCCCAGAAGTTCCTGGTCCACAAGACGAAGGAGCTGGAAGTACTCCTGATGTACCACAAACCTTACCGTGCTGAGACCACTCACAGCATTTCCTCCAAGAACCACAAAGCCCTCATGGAAAGAGCAGCACAGCTGGCCAACAGCGTCATTAATTCAAAGGCTGCAAGGTGAAGGAAACAAATAGAAGTTTCACACGCATGGTTTATTTGTGCTTTAATAAAACTACAAAAACTGAAGAGAAGAAAAAATATGACTCCCCAGATCATGTGAACTTAACATAAAGTTTTGGACCACATCTACCCAAACACTAAAGAACACAAATTCTACTCGGCAGCCTGAGGCTTTCTCCAAAACAGACCACACATTGAGGCACAGAGCGAGTCTCAGCAAACAGGAAAATTGAAGTATCTTCTTGCATTACATCTGAAAAAAATGTAATAAAGCTACACATCAACAACAAGACAAACTACAGAAAACAGACAAACCCCTGCAGCTTGTATTTAAACCATTATTACATACTATAAGAAAGGTGAAATGGGTCAGTGATGAAACAAAGAAGGAAAATTTAAAAATGTTAGTATTGAATGAAAATAAAACTACAATAAACTGAAACATATGTAACATAATGATTTTAGTACTGAAAGAAGTATGTACCTCTGAGTTCCTACATTTCTTATTTTAAAAAATCAGAAACAATTAAAATACATAATTAAATTATGTACTGTGGGGCTTTGGAAAACAAAGAACAAATCAAACCCCAAACTGTTAGACAGATAGATATAATTAAAGTCAGAGTAAATGTATTAAAATAGAAATGAAAAAAATGTGAAATAGAAATGAAAGGATGAAAAAGATTAACAAACATCCAAATTAGAAACCTAACTTAATAAAAGTAAACTAAAAATGTAGACCTTTTAACAAATACAAAGAAATAATTAGTGGCTCCCTTTAAAAACTTCTATTCCACTAAACTGGAAAATATAGAAGAAACGATGAAATTTTAGATACATATGACATACCAAAATCAAATCAAGATTCTATAGATGATTGAAATAGATTCATAACCATGAAGATTGAACTGGTTATAAAACTTCTCCCAACTAAAATACGTCCAGGTCTCAATCAATTTACTATAAAATTCTACAAGACCTTCAAAGAATACCTAACACCAACACTTCTCAAATTGCTCCATAAAATAGAAAAGTGAAAAACAAACTTTTTCCAAAGCCAATATTATCACATTGGTGAAACTGGGGGCAGAAATCTCATGATTATCTCAAATGATGCAGAGGAGGCCTGCGATAAAATCTAGCATTCCTTTACATTCTGGAGAGAGTGAGGTTGAAAGGAGAATATCTCAACACAATAAAAGCCATATATGACAAACATGTAGCAAACAAAGAGACAGAGCCTGGAAACATTCCTATTAAGATGAGGGACTAGGCAATGATGTTCATTCTCTCTACTCCCGCTCAAGTAACAAGACACTGGAGTGAAATGAGAGGATAGGAAAGGTATCTATATTTGTGGATAATGTAATTCAATATATAAGAGACCCTACAGACTGTTCTAGTAGAAGAACAGCTACACAACCACTCAGACTCCAGTCTCAGTGAGCTATGCATGGTATGTTGAGGGAACGCAGACGTCCAAAACAAGGCCGATTGCCACCAGGGCCACAAAAAGGACTTAGGGGCCTACTGTGACATCGACTTGTTCTTAGGGCAGTCTTTTATAGGAAAACCAAGAGCAGAAGACGCGCAGGGAGGCAGTAGTACACTTTGGCTAACTGGCTAACCATACAAAGCAATATTACACTTTTTGCTAACTAGACAAAGTATTATCAGCTAACCTTTAAGGTGATTGGTCCCAAGTGAGGTGGTGGTTAGGCTCTTCCAGAGCACATCCAAAGTGTAGGCAGCTGTGTCGACAGCAAAAGTGCAACCAAAATGCAGCCAGAGGGTAGTAAAGTGTGTAGATAACAAAGTATGAATTAATACATCATTGAGTTATCTAGTGTAGGTTGCCTTGACCCTCTGGCAGAAAATGTTCGTATCAACTATGAATAACTACTTCTGGGAAGCAGAGGTAAAAAGTTTTTTTTTTCATTCAACTTAACTTTACATTATAAACAAAATGGAAGCTGAATACAGAAACGGCTGCAGCTATTTCAAAGAGCAGGCAGGCCTCAACAAAGACTCCACCAGAAAACTCCTAGTTAATAAACACTTTCAGCCACATGGCAGGACACAAAGTCATATAGCAATCAGTAATCTTATATATCTGTAACGACAAATGTACTGAAAAAATGAGGGAAATGATCCCACTCACAATAGCCTCCAAAAGAAAAAAAATTAATTCCAGAACAAACTTAACCAAGGAAGTAAAAGACTTCTACCAAGAAAAAAATAAAACATAGAGGAAGAAACAGAAGACAGTGGGAAATTGAAAGGCCTCCTGTGCCAATATATTAGAGATTAGAGCTTGCCAAAAGCAAACTACAGATTCAGTTCGATCACAATCAAAATCCCAGTGCCATTCTTCACACAAATAGAAAAAAAAAGCAAACTTCAGTTTCATACAGAATACAATATGAGTAGCCAAAGAAGTCCTGAGTTTAAAAAAAAATAGTACTAGAGATACCAAACCTTAAAAAAAAACCCAGCATGTATAATTCTGGCACAAAACCAGAAAAATTGAATACAATAGAAATTCCAGATGTAAGCCCATACAAGTACACATACCTGGTTTGGGACAAATATATCAAAACTATACAATGGAGAAAAAGCGTATTTTTCATGAATAGTTCTGGGGAAACTGGGCATCATATGTAGAAGAATGAAAGAAGACCCTTATCTCTCACACTGTGTAACATTCAACTCCAAATGGACCAAAGTCCTCAACATGAAGCCAGAAATTTCTGAAACTGATAAGGAACACAGACAGGACACATCAAGGCACAGGAGTAGGTAAGGGCAGGCTAATTAGGACTCCATCAATAATTAGAAACAACAATTGAAAAGGAGACCTCATGAAATTAAAGAGCTTCAGTACGCCATGAAGACAGTTACTCAAGAGAAGAGACAGTCTACAGAATGGGAGAAAATGTTTTTGCTTCTCCAGAGGTTTAATATTTTTAAAAAAAATTACAATTCATAAAATTAAGCCTTAAGAAAACAAAGAGTCTATTTAAAAAAGTAGCCTATGGAACTGAACAGAGTCTTCAAAAGAGGAAATGCAAATGGTTAATAAACATGTTTTAAAGGGTTCAACATCTTGAGTCATGGGGTAAATACAAATTAAAAGCACACTGAGTTTCAGTCTCACCCTGGAATGGCTGTCATCAAGAAGAAATGACAACAAATTCTGTCAGGATGTTGGAAAGGAGAATTCTTACTTAGTGTTGGTGGGAGTGTAAAGTAGGCCAGCTGGTATGAAGCATGTTGTAGAGATTTCTCAAAAAGAAAAAAGAAAAAAAACCATGATATGCCCTAATTATTCCACTCCTAGTCATATAGGCAATCTATTTTACAGTCTAATACAGAGGTATTTGCAAATCTGTGTTCATTGCAAATCCCATTCACGACAGAGAGAAGACTGAATCAGCTTAGATGTCCATCGGCTGATGAACAGATAATGAAATTTGGTACAAACATATACACACTGAAACTCTATTCAGCTGTAAAGGAAAATGAAATCACAAAACTTACAGTAAAATGGTTAGCACTGGAAAATATCTTACTGAAGTAACATCGGCCCAGAAAGACAAATTTTGCATCAACTCTCATATGAGGAGCTTGTCTTCAAAGTTTTGAATTTTTCAGCTTAAGTTGGAGTATCTGTAGAGGCCCAGAAGCTCATAGGAGGTTGTGAAGGAGTAGGAGTTTATTAAAATGGGCCGTTGTAGAACACAGTGGTGAAAGGGTCGGGGAAGACTCAGAATTAATCAGAGATTAGGGCAGGAGATGGTGCAAAGGGATAGAGGAAGGGTTAAAAAAAAAACTTAGGAGATATGAAAATGCTATAAGAATTTCTACTTTATAAGCTAATTAAAAATATAATTTTTAAAATATATGAGTGGAGGTTATCCTGCATGGAAAGATAATGTGGCTCCCAGGAGCTATGAGTTCTTTTTTTTTTTCTTTTTTTTATATTTTATTAATTTATTAAGTCCCAGTGCCAGTATCGCAGTGTATGATACGTCTTTGTTTGTGGATCAGGAGAATTCCAGTCCCAACTGGATTATTGCTGAGCTGAGTACTAAGATGCCAGTGCTGAAGACACCATGCCTTTGTGTGCAGGACACAAAAACCTCTAGCTGGAGCTGAGATGGAAACTTCCTTTTCTGGGGCTGGAGAGATGGCTCAGTGGTTACGAGCACTGTCTCCTCTTCCAGAGGTCCTGAGTTCAATTCCCAGCCACCACATGGTGGCTCACAACCATCTATAATGTGATCTGGTGCCCTCTTCTGGTGTACAGGCCTACATGTAGGCAGAACACTGTATATGTTGTAAATAAAAAAAAAATCTTGAAAGAAAGAAAGAAAAAGAAAAAAAGAAACCTCCTCTTCTGAGCTTTCACAGTGCTGGGTGCTGTGCAGGCACACAGCTGAGAAATCCTGTGAAAACTCATCAAAGGGCTTTGCCCAGCTGTGACCCCTGTGCACACAGTATTGGCCTGCCAGGTGTATGTGCCAAGTGGTACAGTAATGACAGGAACTTTATGGGGCTAACCAACCGCTTTCTGGTTGGAATTGAAGGTTACATCTAAACAAGAATTCATGGCTTAAATTGTAAACCTCCAGTGCCTGGGAAGGTCAGACATAATTCCTGAGGGGAGGGGAAATATACTGTTTGTTTTTGGTTTTTTGGTTTTGCTGAAGGAACACATGTCAAACTGTATTCTAAATATGTCTGTTTATACCTGCTGTTCTCTGCCTTGGTGTGTTGCAGTTGCCAACAGTTGATGCAGAGAATCACAACTGCCAAAGTGCCAACAATACGTGACTGGTGAGTGCTTGGCCCTATACAGCACTCTATCACCCTCCCCGAGGCCCAGAGAGCATCTCAGAAAATGGAGCAGAAAGAATGTGATGACTGGAAGACAAGCAGGAGTAAAATGTGATCTCCTGGATGTGATATGGCAATGTGTCATGAAATCACAACAGCCATAGTTTCCCACACAGAGTCTGCACAGTGTTAGACCCATTAATACTCCATCATATATGGGACCTCTTAAGAACCTATCCCTCCTAGGAGAAGCCTCCTAATTATTACTGAGGGAGAAAGGGTGATATTTTTCAGTGACACATCCTCTAGTAACTTACATAGGCTCTCATGTTCATACAACAACCCAAATTAAACTCAGTAAGTCACAAAAAAGATATATAAATAGAAAGGGGACTTGTATAGTGGGAGGAGAAGAAATAGAATTTGAAGTGATTGATGCATATGATGAAAACACACACCAAATAGATTATGAAATTCTGAGAGAATGTAATTTTAAATATATATATAGTAAAATTGAACGGGGATATGTTAGCCAGGAGCTGAGGCTTATTGAAATTGGGCAATGAATACAGCCTACTTTTTCATGTTTGAAATTTTCTTAAACAGTGTTGTAGGAATCCTTGTGTTTACCACCCATCAAATTATTTCTGTGTCATCAATCCCCACACATCAATAGTGGGAGACTTCAACACCCACCCTCCTATCACCAAAGGATAGGTCAATGAAACAGAAGCTAAACTGAGAAATAATGAAATTAATAGATGTCATGAATCAAATGGACAGATACCTATAGAACTTTTCACCCAAACACAAAGGAATATACCTTCTTCTCAGCACCTCACAGAACCTTCTCCAAAATTGATTACATAGTAGGGCACAAAGCAGGCTTTAACAAACACAAGAAGATTGAAGTAATACCTTGACTACTAGCAGACCACCATGGACTAAAGCTGGACCTCAACAACAACAGAAATAACAATAATCCTAAACACACATGTAAACTGAACAAGTCTTACTTAATGACAACTGGGTCAGGGAATAAAGAAAGAAAGAAATTAGGGATTTCCTAAAATTCCATGAAAATGAAGGTACAACATACCCAAATTTATGGGATACATCAAAAGCAGTGGTAAGAGGAAAGTTCATAGCACTAAGTGCCTTCATAAAAAGATTGGAAGCATCTCATACAGACAACTTAACAACACATATGGAAGCCCTAGGGAAAAAAAGAAGCAGAAACACCCAAGAGGAGTAGAAGGCTGGAAATAATGAAACTCAGGACTGAAATCAATAAATCAGAAACAAAGAGAACAATCAAAGAATCAATGAAACCAAGAGCTGGTTCTTTGAAAAAATCAACAATATAAATAAACTCTTTGCCAAACCAACTAAAAGACACTTTCCAAATCAACAAAATCAGAAATGAAAAGGGAGACATAACAACAGAATCATTAGGTCTTACTTCAAAAACCTATATGCCACAAAATTTGAAAATATAAATGAAATGCATAATTTTCTTGATAGAGTCCACTTGATAAAGTTGAATCAAATTCAGGTAAACAAATTAAATAGTCCTATTTTTCCAACAGAAATAGAAGCAGTCATCAAAAGTCTCCCAACCAAAACACTCCCAGGGCCAGATGGTTTTGGGCAGAACTCTACCAAACCTTCAAAAAGAGCTAATACTGATACTATTCAAACTACTCCACAAAATAGAAATGTAAGGAGCATTACCAAACTCACTCTATGAGGCTACAGTCATCTTGATACCTAAACCTCACAAAGACCCAACAAAGAAAGAGAACTTCAGACCAATTTCTCTTATGAACACTGATGCAAAAAATCTCAATAAAATACTCACAAATTGAATCCAAGAACACATCAAAGATATCATTCACCATGACCAGATAGGCTTCATCCCAGGTATGCAGGGATGGTTTAATATACAGAAAGCCATCAATATAATCCACCACATAAACAAATGGAAAGAAAAAACAAATGATCATCTCCTTATATGCTGAAAAAGCATTTGACAAAGTTCAACACCCATTCATGTTTAAAGTCTTGGAAAGATCAGGGATACAAGACACAGACCTAAACATAATAAAGGTTATATAAAGCAAGCCAAATAGCCAACATCAAATTAAATGGAGAGAAATTCAAAGAAATTCCACTAAAATCAGGGACTGGACAAAGCTACCCACTCTCTCTATGTTTCTTCAATATAGAATTTGAAGTTCTAGCTAGAGCAATAAGACATCAAAAGGCAGTCAAGGGGATCTGCATAGGAAAGGAGAAAGTCAAAGTATTTGCAGATGATAGGATAGTGTGCCTAAGTGACCCCCAAAATTCCACCAGAGAACTCCTATAGCTCATAAACACCTTCAGCAAAGTGGCTAGATTTTAAAAAAATGAACTCAAAAAAGCCAGTAGCCCTCCTGTATGCAAATGACAAATGGGCTGAGAAAGAAATTAGGGACACTACACCCTTCACAATAGCCACCAATAATATAAAGTATCTTGGTGTGACTCTAACCAAGGAAGTGAAAGACTTGTATGAAAAAACTTAAAGTCTCTGAAGAAGGAAATTAAAGAAGATATTAGAAGGTGGAAAGATCTCCCACGCTCGTGCAGTGAGAGGATCAACATAGTGAAAATGACCATCTTGCCAAAAGCAATCTACATATTCATACATATACATACACAATTATTACAGACCCAGAAAGATCAATTCTCTGCTTCATATGGAAGAAAACAAATAAAATAGCCACAACAATCCTGTACGATGAAAGATCTTCTGGAGGAATCTCCATCCCTGATCTCAAGCTGTACTATAGAGCAACAGTAATAAAAACAGCATGGTAATAGAATAGAAATAGTCTGGTCCATCAATGGAATCAAATTGAAGACTCGTAAGTAAACCCACATACCTATGGACATTTGATTTTTGACAAAGAAGCCAAAGCCATACGATGCAAACAAGATAGCATCTTCAACAAATGGTGCTGGTAAAACTGGATGTCTACATGTAGAAAAATAAAAATAGACCCATATTTATCACCATGTACAAAACTAAAGTGCAAGTGGATTAAAGACCTCAACATAAAAACCAGACACACTTAATCTGTTAGAAGAGAAAGTGGGGAAGAGCTGTGAGCTCATTGGCACAGGAGAAAACTTATGAGCTCAACAGCTCAGGCTCTAAGATCAACAATTAAGAAATGGGACCTCATGAAACCAAAAAGCTTCTGTAAGGCAAAGGACACATACTGTCAACAGAACAAACCAACAGCCTACAGATTGGGAGAAGATCTTCACCAACCCTACATCTGACAAAGGACTAAGACACAAAATATATAAAGAACTCAAAAAATCAAACAACACCAAACCAAATAGCCCAATTTAAAAATGGGGTACAGAGCTAAACAAAGAATTCTCAACAGAAAACTATCGAATGGCTGAGAAACACTTAAAGAAATGCTCAATGTCCTTAGTCATCAGAGAAACTCAAATTAAAATGGCTCTGAGTTTCCATCTTACACCTATCCAAATGGCTTAGATTAAAAAAAAAAAATCAAATGCCATCACATGCTGGTGAGGATATGGAAAAAGGGGAACATTCCTCCATTGCTAGTGGGAGTGCAAACTTTTACAACCACTTTGGAAATCAATCTGGCACTTTCTTCAAAAATTAGGAATAGCGCTACCTCAAGACCCAGCTATACCATTCCTCCTGGTCATATACCTGAAATATGCTCCATCGTACAACAAGGACATTTGCTCAACTCTGCTCATAGCAGCTTTATTTGTAATAGTTAGAATCTGTAAGCAACCTAGATGTCCCTCAGCTGAAGAATGGATAAAGAAACTGTGGTACAGTTACACAATGGAATACTACTCAGCTATTAAGAACAAGGAAATCTTAAAATTGGCAGGGAAATGGATGGATTATCCTGAATGAGGTAACCCAGACCCAGAAACACACTCACGGTATATTCCCACTTATAAATGCGTATTAGACCAACATAGATGTCCTCTGAGAGACTCTAGCCAGCAGGGGGATTGGGACAGATGCTGGGATTCACTGCTGGACTCCAGGTGGTATGAAAGAACTGGGAAATGGAAGAACTCCGAGGGTTCAGGAGCCCCACAAGGAAACCACGAAGGCTGACGGATCTGGACGGGGGTGGGGGAGGTACACAAACTGTTGCACCAACCAACTGCATGCAGTGCACGCAGTAACCCTTGACCCCCTGTTCAGATGTAACCAACGGACAGATCATTCTCTATGGTTGTAAGGAGAGCAGGAACTTTCTCTGACATGAACTCTGGTATCCTCAATTTGATCGCTTCCTCTCAGTGGAAAGGCCAGGTGGCACACAGAAGAGGAAGTAGGCTATCCGGATGAGACCTGATAGGCTGTGGTCATATGGTGGAGGAAGAGTTCCCCTTCTGTCAGAGGTCTAGGGGAGGGGAATAGGGTGGAAGAGGGAGCGGGGTAGGAACAGGAAGATACAAGTGAGGGGATAACAATCTGGATGTAATCTGAGTACATTATAATAAATTTTATAAAATTAAAAAAATATTTGTGTGTAAATGTAAAAATTATTGAGCTAGGAGCAGAAGTGTCAAACCGTCAAGGTAGAAATGAGTAGAACATCAGGGAAGACGTAAAGCATAAAAAAGAATCCAAAAGAGAAGGAAACTTCACAGTTGATGGAAATCTTATGACTTATCACTCACACAGCTGTTCGCTGATAAACCTACAGACCCGGCACCCACCAGCATGCCAGGCTAACCGTGAGTTTTCTGCTTCTGTGTTGCTGAGAGGTGGCAGAAGTTCTGCCCATGCTCCCATTGTCAGTGTCATTGTGAGTTCCTTATATTTAGAGTGTGAGATTTCACAATTCTCAAAACCAATCTGTCCCGTCACTCCTTCTAAAATGAACCTGGATCACCATGGTAACAGCAAAGGCAGTCAGTGAGGTGTTTGTGTTTTAACACTACTAAAATAGCAGGTGAAAAGCAAAACTCGGGGAAGGCTCTCTCTTTTTCCTTTAGGATCCAGCCCAGCCACTCCTCTGTACATGGCAGAGGGGTGCAGGTATTGTCTCTCAGCAGCCCCTGCCATGCCCCTGCAGAGAGCTGGGTTTGTATAGCTCAGTCTGTCTGTGTATCCAGGGAAACCACCATCATCTGCATATTTCCATCATGTGCATATTTCAGAAGGGTAAAATGAGGCATGGGATGGCAAGAACTTCTCTAACATCTAGTAAATGCCAAAACCAGGATTGTAGCCCTGACCTGTCTGGTGCCAAGGTCAGGTTCTCTGTGATGCGGAGGCATTAAGGTGGTCATTCAGAAACTGTTTGTGTAATCCTTTAGGTCATAAAATAAACACAGCACACAATCTGATAAAGGTAAATGTAATCAAAAGTGTAAATCATGTGCATTTAAAGCTCCATGGTGTCTTGAAATCTTATATTTAATGCCTTTCCTCTCTCAACTTTCTACCAAAAAATATTAGAAAACAGTAAGAAGAGGAAATATCTTTCCATTACAGAAATTTATGAAGAAATAAACAAAGACCTCATGAAAGTATGGGCCATACAAACAATATTACTGGATAAATAAAACTTATACCATTCATTTTAGGCATCTTCATATAACTCCTTGAAGAAGCAGGACAATGTTAATCACATCATTCCCAATGCCTAAAATAAATAATTTATTGACAGTTGTAAGTAGAGGCTGGAGTTCCCAGTGCCCAAATCAAGTAGCTTACAGTGCCTGTAACTCCATCTTCAGAGTAATCTGATACACTTTCCTGGTCTCCACAGCTGTGTGTACACGTGAGCATGCACACGCACACACACATCACACATGTCATATATTCACACAAATGTATACCAATACACATAAAATAAATCTAAAGAGATTTAAGTGTAGGCTTTGATCTTTTACAAATCTACTTTATTTGGGGTTGTTTAATGCCTATACCTCCCTTCCAGCCCACCTGCTCTAGATAAGAGAGAAAAGAGGTTAATGGGGACAGGAGATGTAGTCTTCTTTAGACTCAGTTCCTTGGGTGGATTTCGCTCTTCATTATCTGGATTCCAGCAGGCTCACTAAACAGCAAACCAGAAATGCAGCAAAAGGGACTGCAACCACAGCAGCAGGAACCTGGAGCATCAGCCAGAACCAGGAACCTTGAAGCACAGTCTAGAATATTTCTCTCCAGGAGCATTTCAAAGTGGAGCAATGAACAGCCAAACAATGTAAAGTGATGCAAAAAACAAAAAGCCAAGCCAAACAATGTAAAGTGATGCAAAAAACAAAAAGCCAAGCCTCTGCTTTGAGGCACTTCCTCTTTTAGCAGACAAACACCGCACGCCCTCACACAAGTCTGTTCACATCCCACACTTGGGATCAAAACAAAAACAAGTTTATATCCACTACATATAGGTGGTGTTTGCTAAGCAGACTTCTTGGGCTTTTCTGCAGTTTTTTCTTTTTCTTTTTCGGTTGGTTGGCTGGTCGGTCTGTCTTTAGAGATAAAGTTTCTTTGTGTAGCCTTTGCTGTCCTGGAACTCCCTCTGAAGATCAGTCTGGTCTTGAACTCATATATAGACCCACGTGCCTCTGCCTACCAAGTGCCACTTGCACCACCAACAACCAGCTTTAACATGATATCTTAAGCACAAAGTCTGGAACACAGTTCTGGGTTACTAAGGCATTTCTTTAAATTCTCTGAAGACAATAACCACAGCCAACTATGTACGGAAAATATAACTGGTGACTTTATGTTGGGAAAGGTAGCATGACAGTCCACAAAAAATAATGGAAAAGATAACTATCTTTCTATAAGAGTGATGATGCTATCACAGGAAGCCAAAGGTACATCAAAAGAAACACATAACATAAAAAAAAAAAAAAAAAATACGTTCAAACACACAATCCTTGCCCAGGGTCAGCTTTTACCACAGCTGTAGCAAATCCCATGTTCTTTATGCCTTATTTCCCAGCTGATCTTCAAGCCAATCAACAGGATAACTCTGTTCCTCATTAATCTGGCCCATAGCCAGATTCAGCCCAACTGCTGCCCTTGTCTTGTATTTTAAAATGTGATCATTGAAAGTGCCCGTCATAGTCCAGTAACAATGAAATACGTCAACAAATGTGAGGAGAAAAGTGCATTAAATAATATCAGGACACAGAAATGAGATTCACATCCTGTTTTCTCATTCTGTATTCTTCTGACTTTTATAAGGCTTTTACGATAGTGTATCCATGGTCACAGGCATAAAAATGTAGACCTGCACTGCGCAGGCTTAAAAGTAGTAAGGGGTTTGTTCATTTTTTTGTTTGAGCATGCTTCTAGAGAGGTGGCAGAATTGAGAAAGGCTTTTACTTGCTCTCTTTGAATAATTGTTAGTCTTCTAATTTTCAAAAGACTGGTGCCAGGGTTTAAATAAAGACATGCTGTAAAAGTTCACTAATATATATTGATAATTGTGGGTGAGTAACTTCAGGATCCCGTTTTTGAATCGTAGACCTATAGCCTGCTAATTGTGTTTTTATGGTCAAATTTTAGTTAGAGTTTTTGAACCTCAGGCTCTTCCTTTGTCTTAGCAGCTTCCTGGCAGGGTTTTATGAGGAATAAATAAAAGATCTGATATTTATTTCAAAAGTTATATGGTAGAGAAAAGTGTGGTCAACATCTTGTAATAGTTTCAAGGAATATGTTTTCCTCTTTCTGTTATTTTGGGCTTTTGAATATTTAGGAGTTTTTAAAATATTTTCTTAAACATAAACAGAAGGTTTTTCTTCATTATAATTGTATATCAGGAAAAAAAGGAATTTCTATTATACAGTAGTATGGATATACTTCCCCTCTCCCCCACCAAAAGGTGTGGTGGGGGAGAGTTGTCACCATATAGCAAGTAATGCCCCAGTGGACACCAACTAACTGATCTCTAATTCCATTCCATTCTGAGAGGATCTATCTAGCATTTGAGTCAAATCCCACAAGTGGGCATCTCAGTCCCACAAAAATGACTCATCATTTGAAGGTCTGTTTTCCCACAACTTCAGTCCAACTTGGATATCAATTGGAGGCTCCCACACCTCACTTAAAGCTCTATTAATTTTTCTAGGACAGCTTCAACAGAGAAAGGGCCAGGTGTGGTGGTACACACCTCTGAAATCAACCCTTTCAAGGCAGAGGCAAATGAATCTCTGCAAGTTCAAGGCCAGCCTGGTCTACATAGTGAGTTCTAGTACAGCAAAGGCTATGTAGAGACACCCTATCTCAAAAAACACAAACAAACAAACAGAACACATAGAAATACTTAATTTATTGATTCTTTACCCAGCACACATCCAGGCATTTAGGTAAGTTGTGAGATGGAAGAGAGGTTCAGGAGAGCTCTAGGCACAACAACCTCCAAGCTACTCCCATGTTAAGCAATCCAAAAGCATTCCAAACCTTGCATCTTGGAGATTTTTATGAGGGCCTCATCATGAAGGTGTAATCAATTGTTAACAGTGGTTAACACAATTTATATGGAGAGAGGGCTGAAATGTGCAAGTTTTAATTTTAGCTGAGTCCTTCTGGTAGCTGGGAATCATGAAGAACCCCATGAGAGTCATCTCTTTAGAACAAAAAGCAGTCACCACTGAAGAAAAAAAAATTTTTTTTTCAAGAAAAGGTTTCTCTGTGTAGCCTTGGCTGTCCTAGACTCACTTTGTAGACCAGGCTGGCCTCGAACTCACAGAGATCCACCTGCCTCTGCCTTCCCAAGTGCTGGAAATACACTGAAGAAATTCTAAGAGAGTTGAGATCTCTGTGTGAGACACATCTACCACTCTGGACCTCACAAAGACTTTAGGAGTTCCATTCCAGGAATGAGGTACAACCAAAAATAGAAAAAGACATTTAACGCTTTAAAATTCATATAAATATGGCCAAAACAGAACTTTATTGATGTATATCATAGTCAAAATATCCAAAATATAAAACAAATACTTTTCAAAGCTACCTGCTAATACCTTAAGGTTTTCCCCCAAGCTTATGAATTTCAAAACTAATGCTATAATTTAATGAGATAACTTTTCCATTTTAAAGACAACCAGGTTTTTTTTGTTTGTTTTTTGTTTTTGAGTTTTGGGGGTTTTTTTGTTTTGTTTTGTTTTTATTTTTGTTTTGCTGTGTGTTTATGTGTGTGATTTTTGTTTGTTTCATTACTTTGGAAAATTCCCAATGCCCTGTGGCAGAAACAATAAAATAAAAAGTGTGTTTTGTGTATGCTTGAGTTTTTGGACAAGAAGAGAAGCCTTTTATTTTTTTTAACTTTTTTTATTATTATGAGAAGCTTTTTTAAACTATGTAATTAGCATCATTTTGGTGTGCTTGATAGTTTGTCTCCTTGGCGAGAGTCACCTGAGAAAAGGGAGCCTCGATAGAGTAATTGCCTCTATCCCATTGGTCTATGGGTATGTTGTGGCCATTTTCTTGACTAGTGGTTGATGAGGGAGGGCCAGGCTCCTGTGGGCTGAATACCAACCATGCACAGATGGTCCTGACCTATGTAGAAGGCAAGCTGAGAAGGTCAGTCATCACCATTCCTCTGTCGTCTGTTTCACTTCTTGCCTCCAGGCTTCTGCCTTGAGTTCCTGGTTTGGCTCTTAAACCCTTTTGCTGATGGTGTTTATCACAGCATCAGAAAAGGAACCTAAGACAGAGACGTATAAAGGACTTTAAAAGTTATTTCTTGGAGCTCCAGTCTTGCCCAGCGAGCGGTTGGATGTTCGCCATCTTAGGAGGATGTACTCCTCCATGGCGCACCTAGGGCAGGCGAACCCCTTCAACGCACCACACCGGCAGCCGGTGTACGATGGCCTGTTGGGTCCCCGCAGCCTCCCAGGCTCGCCCGCCCCAGCATTCCGGTCACCTGGCCGCCGAGGAAGTGGAAGAGTACAGTTATGAATTTGGCTCCATGAAGTATTGTGCACTGTGTGGCTTTGGTGGGGTCTTAAGTTGTAGGCTGACATACACTGCTGTTGTTCCCTTGGACTTAGTAAAATGCCTCACGCAGGTGGACCCTCAGAAGTACTAGTGAATATTTAATGGCTTCCCCATCACACTGAAAGAAGATAGTGTTTGTGGTTTGGCTAAAGGATAGGCCCCAACTGTGATTGGCTATTCCGTGCAAGGGCTCTGCAAATTTGCCTTTTATAGCAAAACTTTATATAGCAATATACTTGATGAAGAAAATACCTGTCTGTGGCACACATTACTATAGTTAGCTGCTTCTGCCAGTGCTGAATTCTTTGCTGAAGTGTCCTGGCTCCTAGCGAAGCTGCTAAAGTTCGAATTCAAACCCAGCCTGGCTATGCCAACACATTGAAGGAAGCTGTTCCCAAAATGTAGAAAGAAGAAGGCGTAAATGCTTTCTACAAGGGTGTTGCTCCCCTGTGGATGAGACAGATCCCATATACCAAGATGAAGTTCTCCTGCTTTGAACGCAGTGTTGAAGCCTTGGTCAAGTTTGTCGTTCCTTAGCCTTGGAGTAAATGCACAAAGGCAGAGCAACTAGTTGTGACATTTGTGACGGGTTCCACAGCTGGAGTCTTCTGTGCGGTTGTTTCTAACCAGGCTGATTCTGTGGTCTCTGTGCTGAATAAAGAGAAAGGCAGCAGTGAGTCTCAGGTCCTGCAGAGACTTGGCTTCAGAGGTGTGTAGAAGGGACTCATCGCCCAGATCATCATGGTTGGCACTCTGACTGCACTGCAGCGGTTCATCAGCGACTCTGTGATGACCAATTCAGGCTCCCTCGCCCTCCTCCACCTGAGATGCCAGAGTCTCTGAAGAAGAAACTGGGGGTAGCTGAGTAGATGCATCAGAGTAACACAGATTGAACACGCTTGTTGATCGGTGCTGAAGAAAGTGCAAAGGAACTTTATATATTTGACAGTGTATCTAGTGTAATTATTTTTCTTAAAATGCAATCAGCAGAGATCTCTGTTTTATGATATTCTACTAAGCATGTGTGAGATGTACTGGGCCAACCATCAATGTAGGATAATAGGGAATACTTGGGTTACCATTTTTTTAAAGGCTGTCTAACAAAAGATGTTTCACATCAGAGAACCAGAAAATATCTCAATCTTGACGAATGCCCTTTTTAAATTTTTTTTGAGAATTTTATACATGAACACTGTATTTGAATCATCTCCAACCCCCCTTTCCCCATCTCCTCCCATGCCTCCACACTCCCTTTTCAGATTATAACCTTTTCTTTAATTGTTGTTGTTACATATATGTGCGTGTATAAACGCAACCTGCTGAGTCATTTAGTGTTGTTCATATGTCCACATGTGTAGGGCTGACCACTTGGGCATGGATAACCTATCCAGGTGCTCTTTTCTGGAAACGGGTTCTTCTTTTCTCAGCAGCCATTAATTGATCTTCATCTTGGGGTGCGGCCTTGTGATAGTTCCCTCATCCTGTTAGGATGTCAGTTAGTGTTGTCACTGTGTAGGTCCTGTTTTTTGGGTGACCACATTGTTAAGATTTCATGGGTTAGGCTTTCCTGTCATATACAGCAGACGTGCTAGTCCTGTGGCACTTGGGACTCTTTCTGTCTCTCTCTTCCATGGTGTTTCCTTAGCCTTAGATGTAGGAATTGTACTGCACATGAACCATTTGGATTTAAGGAGCATGGTTTGCTGTTCTATGCATTTTGACCAGAAATTTGTGAATTTCGGTAACAGTCTCCAGCTGTTGAAAAAAGAAGAAGCTTCTTTGGTGAGGAGTAAGAGCTCATTCATCTGTGGGTTTAAGGATTAGTTATCTACAATGCAGTCAGGTATTACACTGGTTTAGGGAAGTGTAATACAGTCCCTTCCTGGGTCCATGACCTCACCAGCCACATTTAGTTGTCTATGTTTGCAATACCAGGCACGGTCTACTTTCTATTTAGTGGGCCTTAAGTCCAATTACACAGATATTGGTTATCCCCGAGATATAAGTGCCACTATTAGACTCTTAAGGATTCATACTGAGATGGTCACTGTTGTGGTTCATAGGCTTTATAGTGCCTTCTCTTTAGCAACTTGCATAACCCTTTATGATGGAGCCTATAAGATCTAATCCTCATGAAGGGCATTTCTAGATAGATTCCAGCAGGATCCCACAGCAAGATCTGTGTCCAAATCATATGCCATCCTCAGCAATAGACATGCCATTTTTGTTTGGTTGGTTTTGAAATTAAAATTTGATTACAACATTTCTTCTTTACATTTCCTTCCTCCAATCCCTCCCATATAGTCTTCTCGACCTTCTTTCAGAAGTTATATTCAAAGTCCCACCCACGTGATCACCCAAATATGAGCAAAATTAAGATGCCTGTTGGGTAACAGTTTCCTCCAGGAACTGAAACATTCCATGCTGCAGGGACACTCCTTTAACAGGAAAGTAAACAACTCAAAATAACTCCCGGAAGTCCCGAAAATGGATCAGATTCAGTAGGTCCCCTCTTTGCCCAGAGTGAGCAATAAAAAGCTGAGATTTCTTCTTCCACGGCAGAGCTGAGCAGCAACAAAGAGTCTAAGAAGAGAAAAGCAACAAAGAAAACTCTGAGACCAGCTTCCTGGCAGAAGGAGGAAACAGCCAAGCTGCCTGGAAGAGGTTTAGACCAGAGTCACTTGGAAAGGACACTCTACCTGGCTGAGTTGTCTGCAGGCTGCAATATGTTCCAGGTCTCCCAGCATTTTTGAGCTGTCATCCATTGTGGAATATAGGCCGTGGTGATGCAACTGTCTTTGAGTCCTTTTTGTTCCTGTAACTCTTTACCCATATCCCTGTAAGTAACCCAATAAAATTCATTGGTTCACCAAATTGGACCTTGGTGGTATCCACACTTTGGTCTGTCATGGGTTCTCTATCTGAGGTGAGTAGACATGTGTGTTGCATCTCCTCAGGGAAAGTTTTATCACATAACAACACCAATGAACATGCCAAACTGGGTGGGGAAAGACCCACAAGGCCCCAACTCTACACAAAGAACTACAGGCAACTGCACAAAGCGGGGAGCAGGAGAGGTGGTCTTCCCAGAGAAAAGCTCACCAGTTGGTTGTCCTGTGATAAATGGTCATCCCCAAAATATACATATAAGTGAAATGCCTTTTTTTAAAAAAATCCTTCATCTATGAACATAGCCAAGTGTCCATAAATTCATGAGGACCTGTAAATATCACCACTACTGTAAGAAAGAAAGAATTGACTCTTGGAAGATTTCCTGCACAGGTCTCTATTGCTGTTGACTTCATTTTTCTTCCCACCCTTTTCTCCACTGATGATGGCTGGGTCATTGGAGGAGGAAGAAGAGGAAGCTTATATGAGTAGAAATCCATTTTCCTCCTGAGTTCATTACATACTGCCTTAGTTACTATTCAATCAATGTGAAGAGGCACCATGACTAAGGCATCTCTTATAAAAGAAGGTATTTAATTAGGGCTTACTTATAGTTTCAGAGGGTTAGTCCATGAGCATCATGGCAGGAAGTAGACAGGCCTGACAGACAGGCACTACAGCAGTAGTTGAAAGCTTAACATCTGATCTACAGGAAGCAGACACACAGAGAGAAACACTGGGCCTCGTGTGGGGCTTTTGAAAACTCAAAGCTCAACTCCATTGATGCACCTCCTCCAACAAGACCACACCTCCTCATCCTTCCCAAACAGTCGCACTAACTTGGGAACAGGCATTCAAATAGATGAGCCTATGGAGGCCATTCCTATTCAATCCGCCACATATATAATTAGAGCAAAATAAAGATTCAGTCTCTCAAGCTAAAAGTGAACAGTGGGTGGTCTAACTCTGCTTCACACTTTCAGTGAGTGATAGTTATGGATAGTCTGTTAATTATCTAATTCTATGTTTCTCAAAACAGGTAATTGTGGTTCATGGCACACCTATTCCTTCTGTGATAATAATATTATTTTTTTAGGAAAGTGTTTTGCACATCTGAAAAACACGTGAAACACTACATGTGACATTATGATTTTGGCACTGAAAAGGTCCAGGTCAGCCAAGGCTACACAGAGAAACCTTGTCTCTAAAAAAAAAAAAAGCAAAACAGAACAAACAAAAATGTTCATACTCACTGAATAGTTCATAAAGTAAAAAAAAAAAAAACTTTTACCCCCACCATAGTTTCCATGCTTAAAAAGAATAATGCTCAGTATTGTGGCAATGCCAAGATAAATCAAAAGTGTTACAACTTTTACGGTGCAGTAGTTTGACAAGGAAAAGATCTTGAGGCAAGTCATAAACCTCGGCGGGCAGGAAACATTTTTAAAATGTCCTTTGTTCTGGCTTCTCCTGGTGCTCAGCCTAAAGCTTGCAGAGCTGATAACCCTTGCCTTTGCTTCTCCGTCAGATGGTTTTTTTGCAGACAGCAGTCAAGGACTCATTTTCCTCAATACAACTGCCTGTTACACAAATGGGATTATTTGTCCCTGGAGGACAAGCTCAACTGCCACACCCAATGACCCAAGCCAGCTCTAAGAAGCCAAAGAAACATCGACGCCCCAGATCCCTAGATAGCAGTTAATGTTATCTCTTGGAGCGGGGGTTGGGGGGCTGGGAGTGGGGGGCAGGGGTGAGGGATGGGTGGTAGGGGAGCCGAGAGGGAGGATAAGGAGAACAGGAGCTAGAAAATATTTAACCTCCCTTAAGGAAAGGGACCCCCAAAACCAGCAACTCCAGAAATGTTCTTGTTTCTCTGGCCAAGAACAACAGGGTTCTGTTTCTTATCTTGCCCTAAATAAGCACCCCTGCTTACACACTAAATCCAAGAATGAGGACAAGAACAGCCACACAAACGTAGATCCCTTCTGATGAAGAGCATTGGAATGGAATCTCTAGGTTCATGTGTGTGTGAAAATGGGTTGTATATCAATCCCCAATTTCAGCATATCTCCTAAGTTTAGAGTTACTGCTGCAAAAGGGAAATGTTGCAGTAAAGAGCGGGATCCATTTCCAGGTGGAGACTTGAAGTTGTCTCTTCCTTTAAGAGTTAATCCAGTTGGGTGGGTCAATAGCCTGGCTAAGGCATCACCACTACCCCAGGAAGGTGGATCCACATAAAGACCATAGAGAGACAGGACAAAAAACTGCTTCTTTAGTAGGACAATCTACTACTTTTCCTTCCTGCCCCTTCCCCCACCCTCTGCGCTCCTCAGTGCACTTTTCTTGGTTCTGTCTACCTTTCTAAGTGAAGAAAGGCAGAACATTTTCCTTTTTTGCCTCTTCTTTTTCTTTTGGATGCTAGCCAGAGCCTAAATGTGCTTTGTCTGGTACTTTGGGCTTTTCTCCAGCACTCCTCCCCACCTGTGGAGCTACTTGTCTAACTGCATGGCTGAACTTCCACAGCAGCCTAACTCAAACTGCATGAATTTTCCCTTTCACTTCTCCACCTTCCTCATGCAGACAGCTGCCAAGGTTACAGCTAGCCTGCCCTAGGGTTTTTCTTTTAAGATAAAATAAATTAAGCTAATATTAAGCTTCAAAATAAATGAAAAAAATCATATAGACACTGTTCACAGTTTAAATTTAGTAGATCTTTGCCCTCATCATTATGAGGTGAATCGTGAATCTAATTACTTTTAGATGTGGAAGAATTTACATAAGACCATGATTCAAACACAGCAATAATTCAAGCCAGTCAGCATTTGGGGGACATGTATGATGTGCCAAGTACTGTTTTGTGCATGTTGAGGATCTCACCCTTGTGTTTCAAACCCCACCCACATGTTTCCACTGCTCATCATCCACCCAGTCTTAGCATGTGTTATCCAATGTAACGTACGATGCATCCTTAAAATAGTTGTATAGCAATCTGTAGTATAGATATGCGAGAATTTATTCAGCCGTTCTTTATGTTGTTGAGTCTATTTTTCATTCTTTATGGATGGACCCTCCATTTAGAGTTTGTTTTGATCGTTGCTATCATAGTTATAATAAACACCAACACCTCAGAATAATTTATATACATATATGTAGATTATTATTTCTAAAGAAAAGTATGCTAGCCTGGGTGAGTTCAAATTTACAAACAAGCCTCTTTGTCCCAATGGGACGCACTAATTGGATCCTGCATTTCCCAGGTAGGAGGTGGAGCCTATGGTACTATCCACCTGTGTGGTGCTGAAGGAGGAACTCGGTTTTTCTCCATCCGAAACCATTTCCATACACCTGGTCTCCCTTCGCTGCTCAGAAATCTTCAGCTGTCAACCAGCGTGTACGAGGAGAAACCCTTTCAAAACCGTATCTACCATGCACATGCAGACTCTGCGGTGTCATATGAAACGGTAGCTCTTTGACTCGTCCCTCCCCTTGGACATTTGTCACGAGCCACACCTTAATCGTCACGCGAGCTTACCTTTTACAGAGTTGAATAGACTCACCCCTCTAGACTTGTGTAAATATATGTGATTGATTACAGTGTCGTTTTTTGAGACAAGCTACGCATTATGGAAATGAACATATAGGACTCTCTCAGCCTCTCCTCCCTCCCTCCCTTTTCTCCCCAGCCTCCATCTGTCTTTCTATCCTCACCTAACCTAGTGTAGCTTCCACGCCACGTGAGATGGAACTCTGCCTTCCCTGGCCATTTGCCCTAAGCTCATACACTCGTTTCCTGAAATTTAAATCACTAGCAAGCAGTTTCCTATCCCGCTTCCCGTCAGTTGCCTCCATTTCCCCTGTCAGGCTCTTCACACCAAACTCCAGGTCAAACCCACTAGAAAGGGAATTCACATCCTTTGGTGCCTAGACTCTGGGGTCCCGGTTCCTTGGGGTAGCAATTAATTTTCGCCCCAGTGCCTTCCCGCCCCATCCTCCTCGCATCCGGTGCTGTTCTGGGAGGAGCCTACGCGTCAGTCCTGCTGAAGGGGATTGTGGTGCGTAAACAAGATTAACTCTCTAGCCCCCAGCTGTGCTGATTTGCGGGGCAGCCTGCCAGTCCAGTCACTTGTGATGCCTCGCGTGCGTGCAGGGCCCAGCTCACGGAGCGGGGGATGGGGCAGCCAGTTGCCTCCGTTCTGTCTCTGGGTCCGGTTCTGTGGCTGAGAGTGGTGGAAGGCCACAGCCTCCCCAGCTGCTGCTCAAAATCTGGGGTGGACCGAGGCGACCGCTCCTAGCCCGGGCCTGCATCCATCAGCTCCTTCTTCCTCCCTGTTTGTCCTCTCCGCCAATACTGCTGCAGCAACTCCCTCCAACCAGCACTGTCCATCACCTCGGCCACGGTTGCCAGCTCCTCTATCAGCAATGGGGGATCTACCTGGGCTAGTGCGCCTTTCCATCGCGCTGCGTATCCAGCCCAATGACGGCCCTGTTTTCTTCAAGGTGGACGGGCAGCGCTTCGGCCAGAACCGCACAATCAAGCTGCTCACCGGCTCCTCCTACAAGGTGGAGGTGAAGATTAAGCCTACAACACTGCAGGTCGAGTGAGTGCGGGGCGCGCCGGGGCAGAGGGCAGGGCAATGGTACCCAGGGGTATGGGAGGAGCGCGGAGACCCCAGGGCATCTCTAGCCTCCTGGCAGCACCCGGAATAACGGCAAGAAGTGATCACCCTCTTGCCCTAAACTACTCTCCCGCCCTGAGCTTGTCGTGCTGCGTTCTTGTTTCCTTCCACCAGCCTCACAAAGTCCCTTTAAATCTGCAACAAGAAGCCAGGGTTTGGGGGCTTTTGCTGTTGTGTTTTGGGGTTAGCTCTGTTTTGATTTCTTGTAAATTCCTCTTCTGTCTGCCTACAGCAGGGAACCCCAGGTAGACAGGGTGGAGCAGATGGTAGAAAGACACGGAGGGTTTCTGCCACCGCAATCTCGTCTCTCCTCTCCTGAATCCTGTAATCACTACTGCTTCTGCTGACAAGACTGAAGGGGGAAGGGAAGGCTGAGGAGTGAGTGATCTCAGGGGACAGATAGCCGCTGGGTTCCCTGAGGGATGGGTCTCCATGACTCCTTCCCGGGGTTAATGGCAGCTGAAGCATCAAGCGCAAACTACCACCCCACCCCACCCTTGCTAGGGCCTACTTCCATGGTTTCCAGTGCACTGTATCTTTTCTGTCCTTCCTAGCTGAATTTTCCCGTCAGCTTAGTGATGTCCCCTGTGATAGTTAACAGCATCTTCACAAGAGGGATGTAAAACAGTGTAGTGACCGATGGAAAAGAATTCACACACGGGTCTCGGTTTCCTTCTTGTTGTTGTTGTTGTTGTTGTTGTTCTGATAAAACACCCCGACAAAAATCAATCGAAGGATGAAGGGTTTTGTCTCCCTCACAATTCACGGTTACTTATAGCTAGAACTTGAGGCAGCTGGTCATATTATATCCATGGTCAAAAGCAGGGGGCCGGGAGTTGATGCATGCATACCTCTGCTCCGCTGTTCCCTCCTTTTCATTGGTCCAGAGCCCAGCCCATGAGTTGATTGATATTTTACACTTTTAGAGGGGTTCTTCCCACCGCGATTAACCTAAACCAGGAAATCCCTCATAGACATGACCACAGGCCCACCCATCGAGACAGTCCCTGGCTGAGAATCCCTTCCCAGGTGATTCTGGACTGTGTCAAGTTGACAACTGAAACTGGCCGTCACAGGGTCCTGAGATTTGTGTGACATCTGGTTTGTAAGAGAATAAAACAACACTAACCTATTCCCTAACGTATGCTGAGGGAGGAAGGGGCTTTGAAACCACCAGATACTTCTAGCTCGTTTGGATTAAGTAAACTAGCTTTATTTAGCCTCCTAGACACAAAGATCTGTAGCCACACATAGATAGTTTCTGGCGTTCCCTTCCATTCAGTTCACTAGTCTCCCTCCCAACCTCCACCTCACCGCGTCCTCATTGTCCCCACACTGCCTAGTTGTCCCTGCCCTTGTAGGCAGGCTTTTCCTCTCATCTGCGCTGTCAATCTTTGCCCTCATAAGCACATGTTATTTTCCCTTTTGAGGGGAGCGGGGTTAGTTCTCTGGATTTCAAGCTAAGCAGAGTTGGTGCTGGCAAACTTTTCTCTAATTACACCTAAGTTTTAATAAGGATTTCTTCGGTGCCCTAATCCAGTGACTCCCAACATGAATTTATATCAGAATTCCCTGAAGGGCTTGTAGAACTAGTCAATTTGGACTCACCAGAGTGCCTAGTTTGATATTTCCAGGGTGAAGCCTAAATGTTTGTATTCTGATGGGTCCTCAATTGATACCCAGAGTTTGCATTGAGAACATTTACCTGGATATGAAGAGACAGTGCCACTGAGAATTACTGGGGTGCAGTTAGCCTGGATGAAAATCTTTGATCATTGGAACAAAAATTTAAAAATAATAAAATTCATTTTTTAGGTCAGAGGTATTTGAAACTATCCATACACACACACACACACACACACACACACACACACACACACACACTACCTAAATTTACCAATGCCAAATTACATCCTAGACCAGTAGGATCCTGATCTCTGGAGTTTGAAGTCAGGCTGGGCATAGGTGGAATATTAATTCAGTCAGTGACTTGAATAAGAAAAGAGCTCTTGTATACGAGAATACTGAAGTTAAGCTAGAGAGAGGAAATGTTTGGTGTACGATCAATCGATCATCTTACTGCTTAGCCAGACAACTCTGATGTCCTGGACGTTCTGAAGTTCCTACCGTGTCTCCCTTTAGCCAAACCCTATAGGTTTTCTCTCTAGGATTTTGGTCCAAACTAGAAGAGGATGCCCAAGCAAACTCCTACCATCTATGCTCAACTCAAGTCCATTGCAGGAACATTTCCATTGGCGGTGTGCTTGTCCCACTGGAGCTGAAGTGCAAAGAGCCTGATGGAGAGAGAGTTGTCTACACAGGCATATATGACACGGAAGGGGTAGCTCCAACCAAAAGTGGAGAGCGACAACCTATCCAGATCACCATGCCGGTAAGTCCAAGTTGGGGCCATAAGAGCACGGTTTCAGAACAAATAGAAACTACAGGGGTGGGGGGGGTTGAATCACTACCTCCTTAAAAAATAAGGAAAGATGCATAGGAGTGAGTTGCTATGGGAATTGGATTCAGATTCCCGCATGGACCTGTGGAGAGGGGGTGATATTTACCAAGGCTCTTTTGCACGACAGATTGACCTTCCAGACATTAAAGATGCCAGGTAAACGGTTCTGGGAAAGTTAATAGTTACATTGCCATTTCCTCTGTTGTGATTCTATATGGTCCACAGTCCTTTGGTTGTAACAAAAATAAATAATAAATAAAAGTTCTCTAACTGACATTTTGCCACTTAGTGCACTTTAACTGGAGGAACCTAAAAAGTGCCTGCCATAGTGAACAACAAACATCTTAATTTGGCCATATCCAGTGCAGACATCCCTCTGTGTCCATGGGGGTTGGTTGCAAGGACACTCACAGATGTCAGAAGCCATGGATGATCTTCCCTTAAATATAACCTATGCCCTCCCATACACTTAAATCATCTTTGGATTATGATTGTCATGTAAATACTTCTTGTATTGAGCTTTTTTCAGGGAATGATGACAAAAAAAGTGAGTGCATGTTCAACACACACACACACACACACAATTTTCTTCTGAGTGCTTTCAGTGCAAGGTTGGTTTATCCCTGGATGCAGGGCCTATTAACCTAGAATGCATGTGGATATCATTAAAAAATATTTATCACCAAGGAATATTGACATCAATGAGATAGAAGGATAGAGCTGACAAGGAAAGTTAACTGTGCGTGCACACAATGTAGATGATGCAGTAAGCTTGCTAAGATGTAAGACTGTGAAAACGGGACAGTCTCTTCCCTCTGAGAGAGCAATCTTGCATTACCTACCCTATTGCCTTTAGAGGGGAGATCACAGATTTCCCCAAATATCCATATAAGAAATTTTTTCTGTAGGCCCTGCTAGCAATCAATCAAGACACAGACACTTGTTATATCTTAAAATAGCCTTAGTTAACCTGGGACAGAGCAGACATTAATCCTCTAAACTACCTCCCAGAGTGGGGCAGGTGTGGGATCCCTGTCTCAATCCCATGCCATCTGTTTTTTAATAACTTCTATCAAGCTACCTCCCATCCATAATCCCAAATACTTATTAATGTTTTTCATCTGGGCCAGATTCTCCATCTATGCTGACCATGTGTTTTCCTCCAGCTAACCCATGGCAGCCTTTTTCTCTTCCCTTCAGGGTCTCTCTCCCTTCTCCTTTTGGCAGTCCTTTTTTTCCCCAGAATTCCTCTGTCTCTAAGCCCCACCTATTTCCTTTGCCCTGCCTAGATGGGATGGCTTTTTATTAAGCAAAAGGTTGGTCACACAGACAGCAAGTAGTAATTAGCATTAAAATACACCAGACCATCCCCCCAATACCATATCCAGTATTTTTTTAAATGATGGGTAAGTCAGGACCAAATAAACTGACTCACTTGGAGAGACTCCATCCTGATGAGGATGGTCTGTGGCATCCCCATGGAGAAACAGAGCGCTAAGACCTAATCCACTCCCTATCCTATAAAACCTTAAGGCCTCTAATGTACTTAAAACAGCTACAACAGTAACATAAGGAAGGAATCTAGGGGACCTTTTTTTTTTAGTGCTATATTTGAACTCTTTTTTTTGTAAGGAATTCTATATTCCACCAGAGATTCAACAGAGAAAAAAAAAATAGAGAACATATTAATTTCCCCAGGAGACAACTGTTGTCAATATTTTAGTCCATGTTCTTAGAAGGATGTTTCTACTGTGTCTTTGGATACATGCATGCACTGGGCATCATTCTCTGCCTGGGTTTTTATGTACACATGCAGCCAAAGATGTATATATGGGACATGATTTTGACATCTATTATGTGACTGCATCCGTATCTCCAGATACCTACTGGTGATGTCCATTTCTCAGTAGTATAAGAAAACTACTTTAAGTTTTACTCACTTGTGCCAAGTTATTGTTTACTTGGAATAGATTTCCAGAAGGAATAGGCATGCTGGAGGATTTTATAGACACTGACCTCTAGGAATGCAAGGGCAGTCTGGATACGTGGCTCAGTGTCCTGTCACCCCAATTGACAACCCAAGTTCAATGCCCAGAAGCCTCGCGGTGGAAAGAAAGAACCTAGACTCAAGCTGTATCATGGCGCACATACCCACACACAAACACATAAGCAGTACATGATAGGATACTTAACAATGATAATAATAAATAAATGTGTTTTTAAGACACTTTTAAATGTTTCAACCCTGGTAGGCTATTTTAACTTTTATTTTGTTTTGTTTTGTTTTGTTGAATTTTGGTTTTTTGTTTGTTTGGTTTTGTTTGTTTGTTTGTTTTTGGTTTTGTTTTGTTTTGTTTGTTTTTCAAGACAGGGTTTCTCTGTGTAGCCTTGGCTGTCCTGAACTCGCTTTGTAAACCAGGCTGGCCTCAAACTCACAGGGATCTACCTGCCTCTGCCTCCCAAGTGCTGGCATTAAAGGCGTGCACCATCACGCCCGGCCCAACTTTTATGTTTCTAATTACTGTTGGCTTGAAATATTTGTCATTTTCACTTCCTTTATAAATTATATTCAAAGCTTTTATACCTGTCTCAACCTGTGTATCTCACTGACTGTAATAAATCCTTAAGTCATCTCTTACTATATTTTGAATGTGATTATCATTTATTATTTGTGTTAACTTTGGTCACAATATAAATTTAACTTTTTAATGTAGCCCAACATATTAGTCTTTCCTCTTATGGCTTTTGTAGTTAGCATCAATCCAGAATAGAAAATCTTCCCTAATTCTGAGATTAGCTATACATGCATGTATACACAACAAGATTTATATATTTTCATTTGAATTCTCATGGTTTCATTTGTGAAATTTCAGATGAATTAGATTTAAATATCATTTCAGTTCATATTATTCTATTGGAAAGTAATATAGAAACTAATTACTAAAATAAGCTAAACTTAAATATTTTATTTTAATATATTAATTAGTTTAATATAATCAGATTACATTTAGGATTTTTATATTCACTTCTTGACTTTTTGGCTAATTTCAAATGTACAATTTTTATATTGTTACATTCTTTATTCTTTTTTTGAGACAGGGTTTATCCATTTAGCCATGGCTGTCCTGGACTTGCTTTATAGATTAGGATGGCCTTGAATTTACAGAGATCCCCGTACCTCTGCCTCCCCAGTGCTAGGATTACAGATGTGGGCCACCACACCTGGCATTTATTTATTTCCTTTAGTGGCAAATATTTAAGAATTTTCTATCTTTGGGGCACTGGGGGAAGAGCACTGAGAAAAAAAGTTTTCCTAACTCCATAGAACTTCTAATCCTAGGCAAAAATATTTATATATGTTTACCTATAATGATGTAAATAGTCACTGTTATAAGCCAAACATGGTGGTGCTTGCCTAGTTACTGCACTTATGAAATTGAGGCAGAATTGTAAGTTCAAAGCCAACTTATGCTACATAATCAAATCCATACACACACACACCAGCTGCTATTGTAAAAATCTAGGGTCCTTTAGGAGGCTATGCCAGGAGTCTTATTTTAGCTCAAGATTAGGAAAGAAATAAAGGATGAGAGGTTGAAGGGAAATTTGGCAATAAAGAGGAATTGCTACCTTTTAACCATCTCGCCAGCCTTCAACTGCTACTCTTGAAGACCTAAGTTTGGTTCCTAGCTCCCACTCCAAGCAATTCTCAACCACTTGTAAGTCAAATTCAGAATTCTGATGTTCTTTTTGAACTCCACAGGCACCTGCACATAAACTCAGGTAGGCATATCGACATACACATTGATATGAATAAATAAATCTTGAAAGAAGGATGGAGTCTTCCATTAAATACAATATTGTAAGTATTCAACTATGCTAGTGCGCATGTCAGCTCTGCCACTGTGTATTGTCCCCTTTTACCAGTGGATAACACACTTTATTTTAAAATTCTTCTATCTCTTTACACACAAGTGTGTAGCTGATTATTTTCGGCTTTTGGCCTAACGTGGAACGCTGTAATGAGCATCTGAGTATAATTCTTAACTAGAATACATGCTTTCATTTCTTTTAAGTTAATGACTACGAGGATAATTTCTAAGTCATATGATAAGTTTTAACAGAAAATGTTTAACTCCATAAGAAATGTCCACGCTGGAGAGATGGCTCAGCAGTTAAAAGCACAAGCTGCTCTTCCATAGAAGCTGAGTTTGGTTCCCAGCAACAATATAGGGTGACTCAGAGCTGCCTGTAACTCCAGCCCTAGATCTGACACTCCGTTCCCTCTATATGTGTGTGTGTGTGTGTACACGAGTGCCTGTGTGTGTGTGTGTGTGTGTGTGTGTGTGTGTGTGTGTTCTGCTGCCCTGGAGCTGGAGTTATAGGCAGCTGTGAGCTGCCTGGTGTAGGGCTGAGAAGCAACATTGGCCCCTCTGGAGAAGCAAATACTTGTTCTTCACCACTCAGCTCCATCTTCCCAACAGCATGTTGCAGCTGAGAGTTCTATCAGTCTTCCTATTGTGTTCGCTGATTTTCTAATGTGATATCCCTTTGTGCCCATGGGACACAACAGTCAGACAATAAAAGAGATTCTTTTTATTATGCTTCTTTTTTAAAATAAACACTTATATTACTACATATGAATAAAGTAAACTAAATACAGCAGGAAGAACCATGAGACAATCAGGAATTATATAAATGTTACATTCATAGTGATTTGGCTATTTGTATTTGGCAAACTTGAAGTAAACATCTTTCCTATCTTGTTGTGTCTAAATTTCTGAATGAAAATCAGTATCTATCATATCTCATCTCTATTAACTTAAAACATCTATCTTGATCTAAAAACATCTTAGTCCCTAACCAAATAAACTTAATTGTAAGACTAAACTATCTGGTCTTCAACCCCATCAGACACTTGAGAAGGAATAAAACTTAAATACCTGAGTGAACCAGAAGTGCAGGTTATCAGCTTCCAAAATGAAAAATTGACAGAGACAGTTTGCTACCTGAGCAGTCACCAAAAATTCTCTATAATGTTGAAGCATCATCTTCGGTCTTCTGGCCCAATATATCTCACAGACATATTTGTGAGGCAGGAACAATTGAGGACTTGCTTACCCTATCTTGGCAGAGTTTGGCCATTGATTCTGCCTGCATCCAAGCTTGACTTTTTTTTAGGTAGAATTCTGTCTGTAGCAGAAACTACGACATTTTGCCCAATGGCTGGTTTGCCACAGTTAGAGCCATCTCCATAAGGAGGTTCTTTGATGCTCATCATCTTCTTTGAGGGCGCCTGGATGTTGCCAGGAGTTAACTAATAACAGAGATTTTTATTTATTTACTTGTGTGTGGTCACACAATGCACAGTACACATGTGGAGGTATATAATGAGAGCGAGTTGGTTCTCACCTTCCACCATGTAGGCCTAAGAATCAAACTCAGGTTGTCAGGGTTGGAAACAGCCACCTGTACTGTCTGAGCCATCCTCCTAGTCCCAAATTGAGATTTTTTTTTTTACACTGAGATTTTTAGACCTGCCTGCTCTGAATTGCCCCTAAATATCCAACTTCACCCATCATTTCTAAATTCTTAGATCTGCACTGAAAATCAGGAAAGGTTCAGTTTCTCCAGTTTGGGACTACTGTTTATTGATTTTCATATGCACATATATTTTTAATGTTGAGTCTTGACTCTGAGAAAAAATATAATAGTTTTTTACTAATTAGTTTATTTATTATGTCATTACATCCCGGTCATAGCCTCCTCTTTCTTCTCCTCTCAGTCCCAGCCTCCCTCCCTTTTCCTCCATTCACCCTCTCCTATTCCTCAGAAAAGGGGAACCCCATCCACCCACCCACCCCAACTCATCAAGTTGCATCAGGGCTGGGTGTGTCACTTCCCCCTGTGGCACAGTAAGGCTGTCTCACTAGGGGGAAGTGATCCAAAATCTGGCAACAGAGTCCATGTCAGGAATAGTCCCTGCTCCCCTTACTAGAGGACCCACATGAAGCCTGAGCTGCCCATCGGCTACATCTGTGTAGGGGGCCTAGATCTAGTCCAGTCTTTGGTTGGTGCTTTAGTCTCAGCAAGCCCTTCTGGGCCCTGGTTCTTTGGCTCTGTTGGTCTTCTTGTGGAGCTCTTGTCACCTCTAGGATTATCCTTTCCTGGACTTTTACACAAGACTCCCTAGGCTTTACCCAATGTTTTACTGTGACTGCTGCTGGGTGGCGCCTCTCACAGGACAATTCTGCTAAGCTCCTGTCTGTAAGCATAGCAGAGTGTCATTAATAGTGTCTAGGGTTACCTCTCTTCCATGGGGTGGGTCTTGGGTTGGGCCAGGCATTGGTTGGACATTCCCTCCATCTCTGATCTATATCTGTTCTATCTTTATCCCTGCACGTCTTGTAGGCAGGGTGAATTTTGAGTCAAGGTATCTGTGGATGGGTTGGTGTTCTCTTGCCTCCACCAGGTGTCCCTCGGAAGGGAGAATGCAACATTTTTCTGAATTTGAGTTAATTCACTTAATGTGATGATATGCACTTGTATACATCTTCTTGCAAATGACATTATCATTTTTCTTTATGGCTGAATAAAATTCTATTCTGTTTATGTACTATGTTCTATTAACCCATTCATCTGTTAGTGGACATCCAAGTATGTTCCATTTCCTGCCACTGTAGCTATAAGCACGGATATACAATTATTTCTACAGTATGTTAGCTTAGACTCCTTCAGTCATATGCCCAAAAATGCTATACGTGGGTCATATAATAGTTCTGTTTTTAGTGTTTTGAGATGTCCTTTTACTATTTCCTCACTAGCTGTGTAAGTTTACATTCCCATCAACAGTGGATAAGGGTTCCTCTTCCCCCACATCCTGGCCAGGATACATTGTTATCTGTTTGGGTTTTTTTGTTTGTTTGTTGTTTGTTTGTTTTTGGTGACTGCCATTCTGACTGTGGTGAGCTAGAATCTCAATGCAGTTTTAAGTGGCTCCCCTGGTGGCCAAGAGTACTGAACTATTTGTGAAGTAATTTTTGCCTTCTAACTGTCTTCGCACAAGGGCTGTCTATTCAGTTCATTAGCCCATCTTTTGACGGGAGAGTTTGGGTTTGGCGTGTTTTACTTTTGCAGTTCTTTGTGCACTCTGGATGCTAATATCCTTTGCTATGCAGAAGCATCATAACTTCATGGAGCTCTTGAACTTGCCCTATGTGCTACTGGAATCCTGTTTAAAGACTCTCTGCCTGTGTCTTTTTAATTTTAATTTTGAGACAGACTCTCATTAAGTTGTCTAGAAAGGCCTGAAACATTTTCATACTCTGTCCTCTAAAATGGCCTGCTCCTCAGCTTCCCAGGTAGTACTTTACCTGTGTTTTCTTCTATCCATTTCAAACATTCAGGGATTTGGGTTTTGTTTTGTTTTTTTATCCATCTTGAGTTTGTTTTTATGGACAGTAAGAGATCTATTTCCAGTTTAATCCTTGCTATGTGAAGACCCAGTCTTCCCAGCATCATTCGTACCCTAGTTAGGTTTCTGTTGCTATGACAAACACCATTAGCAAGAAAAGAGTTTATTTCATCTTACAGTCATCATTCATCATAAGCGGAAGTCAGGGAAACAACTCAAGGCAGGGAAACTCAAGTGGAGGAACACTGCTTACTGGCTGTTTGTCATGACCTGCTTACCCAGTGTTCTTATACAGTCCAGGAGTGGAAACACACACAATAAGCTGGGACTTTGCCCATAAAGACTCAAGAAAATTCTCCATAGACTTGACTATAGGGCAATCTGATGGAGGCACTGAAATATTTGGGGTAGGGGTGTCTCTGCAAACGCCATAGCCAGCTGAGTGTCTCTCCACGAGAGGCAAAAGGAGAAGAAAACCCAGTAGCTGGTGTTCACTCAGACTTCAAGAGTTTGACACTGGTGGTTTATTTTAGTCATATTTACATATAGCACAATTTGGGGGGAAAAGTTTCCTGGTGATAACTAACTCAAATCTTAAGCCATGATTATGTAGAAATTCCTGTAAAGTACCCATGACATCTAACATACTGATAGGTTCTATAGAGTAACTGAGAAAACAGGCTCAGGGTAAACAAGTTCAAAGTATGGGTCTGGGGGAGCTAGATGTGGCCTGGACCTAAATATAGCACAGAGGTCACCAGGCTGTTACCCATGTCTGTTCCTAGTCTTGTGGACAGAAAACAGGTCGTCCGTCTCTCCCTTTGAACAGACAACCCTGTGTGCTGAACATTCCTAGTTCCTCTAGTACTTTTCTGTGGGCACAAGGACAAGAAAAACCAACCAGCACAATTTGTTAAAGAGGCTGTGTGCCCCCCCCCCCCCCAGAGAATGTTCTGGGACCTGAGTTAGTTTCTTTTCTTGTTGCTATGACAAAATATCTGATTAAAGAAGCCCAAATAAGAAGGGTTTATTTTGGCTTGGAAATAGCGGGCACAGCTTAGCATGGCAGGGAAGGCATGACGGGAGCGTAAGCCGGCTGGTCACAAAGTATCCCAAGTCAAGAAGCAGAGAAAGTGAACACTCGTTTTCTCCCTTTTCTTTGGGTCTAGGACCCCAGCCTATGTAATGGAACTATCCACACTTAAGGTGAGGCTTCCAAATTCACAGACAGACCAAGAGATTTGTTTCCATCATTATCTCAAATTCCACAAGTTAAATGGGTTCATCCATCATCCCATGCACCTTTATCAAAATTTAGGAGGCAGTAAGTTGTGGATGTATTCTAATCTGTTCAGTTGTTCTACATGTCTTTTTCTTTCTTTCTTTCTTTCTTTCTTTCTTTCTTTCTTTTTCCAGTATCATACTGTCTATGTCACTATAGCTTTACAGCAGTGGCTTTAAACTGTCCCAATACTGCAACCATTTAATACAGTTTCTCATGTTGTGGTGATCCCCAACCATGAAATTATTTTCATTGCTACTTCATATATGTAATTTAGTTACTGTTATGAATGATAATGTAAATATCTGATATACAGGATATCTGATATGCAATTCCCAATGGGGTTATGACCCATGATTGAGAACCACTGCTGTATAGTATAATTGCGTGGTCAGGTATTGTTATGCATCTAGCATTGCTTTTTCTGCTCAGGATTGCTTTGGCTATTCAAGATTTTAGGTCTTTGTGAATTTTAGGATTGTTTTCTCTAGTTCTGGAAACTTTTGACTGGAATTTTTATAGAGATTGTATTAAATATGTACATTCATTTTGGTAATGTCGCCATTCTCATACTTTTGATTCCACCTATCTATTGGCATGAAAGATCTTTCTATCTTCTAGTAACTACAATTTTTTTTTAATGCCTTCAAGTTTTCATTTTAGAGGTCTTTAATATCCTTGGTCAGGTTTACTTCTAGGGTTCTAGGGTGCATGTGTGTGTGTGTGTGTGTGTGTGTGTGTGTGAGAGAGAGAGAGAGAGAGAGAGAGAGAGAGAGAGAGAGAGAGAGAGAGAGAGAGAGAGAGAGAGAGAATGCATATTTATCTCTGTGTGTGAATAGACATATTGATATTATGTGCATTCATGAGAAGATGTAAAGATAAAGTTAGGTATCTTCCACCATCATTCTCCATCTTATATTTTTCTTCAACTTTTATTTTGTTAATTCTATGTGGCATTGCTGTTTTTCCTGCGTGTATGACAATGTCTGAACCGGAGTGACAGAGAGTTGTGAGTTACCATGTGGGTGCAGGGAATTGAACCCAGCTCCTTTGGAGCCATCTCTCCAGTCCCTCCATTTTAGTTTTTCAAACAGTCTCTCACTGAATTCAGCACGTAATAGCTGATTACAATGGCTAGCCATCAAGTTCCAAGGATCCACCTGTCTGTCCCACCTGCATGCCCAAGCACTAGAGATAAAGATGTGTGTGATCATGTCTGGCTTTGCATAGGTACTTGCAATCCACACAAATGTCCTCATGCTTGTCCCATGAGCATTTTACTGACTGTGTTATCTATCCAGCCCATAGGTATTTTTTTCTAAAATTATTTGTATGTATGTATGTCAGGGTATATGCCACAGCATACATGTCTCCACATGTATCAGAGGACAGCACCATGGGAGTTGTTTCTCTCTCCTTCCATCATGTGGGTCCCAGGGACTGAACTCAGGATGTTAAGATTGGAATCAAGTGCCTTTACCCAATGAGCCATCTCAGCAGCCCAATTTAAGGAATTTTAAATTTCATCCCTGATTTATCAACCTCTCAGTAGTTGCTCAGGTCTTTATTGCTCTATCTCATTGCATTGTGTACTTTCTGTAGCTTATTTCCTACTGATTTCTAGCTTGTGTACTATGATCTAATAAGATACAAGGCGTTATTTTGATTCTTTTTCTTTGGTAGCCTAGAATGTGATCTATTTAAAGGATGGTTTCATGGGCTGCTGAGAAAAATCTGTTTCTGCTGAATGGACTGTTGTACAGACTGGTAAATTGACTGCTAAGCCAATTTGCTCTGTAGCATAGTTTACTTCTGAGGTTCCTTGGTTGACTTCTAGTTTAGAAAGTCTAGCTAGAGACAAGGCTCGTGTATCAGAGCAACCCACCTTTTTTCTGTAAGGACCAAACAGATCTTTTAACTCCATCAGTATTTATTTTGTAAAATTGGAAACCGTCTCCTGCACTAAGAGAAGGAAGCCACATTCCCCTGCTTAGGTCTGCCTAAGCCAGATGGGACCCTCATTCTGTGTGCCCAGCCTCCTGTAGTAGCCCCACCTGTGCCACACACACCCCGGGACTTTTTTTCCAGGAGCCCAACACACAGAGCTCCCTGGACCAGTGGAGGGACCATGGCTTTCCCTGCTTAGGACCACCTACCAAGACCTTATTCTATACAGTGGTTTAACTCTCAGAAGATGGCGAGAGAGGAAGCCTGCAGCCCTCAAAACCAGCCACACAGGGGAAATTATTTTAGCCATACTAAGACTTTAACCACTTTCTGAACATTGTGCACACTTCCGCTGAAAGAAGAAAGATGACTTGAACAAAAAATGAGAGCTGGAGAGATCAGTGATTAAGAACCTACATCAAAAATCTGAGGAATCTCCATTTCCCCTTGGTGGAGAGGCCTGGCGGGCACACAGAGGAAGAGCAGGCTATCCGGAGGAGACCTAACAGGCTATGATCATTTGGTCGAGGAGGAGGTTCTCTTCTGTCAGAAGTCTAGGGGAGGGGGATAGAGCAGAAGAGGGAGGGAGGGTGGAAACAGGAAGATACAAGCTAGGGGATAACGATCAGGATGTAATCTCAATAAATTATAATAAATTTTTTTATTTTTTTTTTAAATCTTCGGGGTCTCAAATTAATGATTTAATGATATACCTTGTGGCCTTGGGAAAATACAAAACAAAACAGACCCTTAAATATGTCTCACTCTGTGTCTTGGTTACTATTTCATGACACACTTCCAACAAGGTGACCCCTCCTCCAACAAGGCCACACCTCCTAATCCTTTACAAAAAGGTCTATCAAATGGGCACCAAGTAGTCAAACACATGAGCCTATAGGAGCCAATATGGCTCACTCAAACCACCAAACTGTGTATCTCAAACTCATGGGTCTTCCTGTTGATGTCTCTCTCTCACTTAACCCTTTCTAAGACAGCATGGGAACAGAGTCTGTCCGCATGAATCCTCATAATGCCTTGCTGTTGGCCTTTGTCAGTAGCAATCTGGAGGAGTAAGGCAAAGAAGATAGAGGTAGTTATGAGGCTAATGAGTAACAGAGAAAGGAGACCTTACATGTGTAGTGCCACATATAGAATTTGTTCCTCGTGCTATGTGGTCTAATGTTTGAAAGAGCTGTCACATTGATGTACACAAACACTTTAGCCGCCAATAAGAAGGAAATAATAATAGAATAAGAAAACGAAAATGTGAGCCAAGTAATGAAAGTGGGCAACTCACAAGAGAAGAACTGTCCCACAAATATATGAGTATTATTTTTCTTTCACTCTTGGTAAAAATATGAATATATCAATGCCAAAGCTCAGCTATAAGATAGTAAGACTTTCCGTGTCTTGTACACTGCCCAAAAACACTCGCCCTAGTAGTTTTGTGTTATGCTGCATAGCATTTTTGGCAAACAAAATTTTCATCTGAGAACAGAAACATTTTGGCTTCACACCACATTGTTGTTGTTGTTGTTGTTGTTGTTGTTAGGAATTTACAGTACTAGCCAGGTGTGATGGTGCACGCCTTTAATCCCAGCACTCAGGAGGCAAAGGCAGGAGAACCACTGTGAGTTCGAGGCCAGCCTGGTATACAAAGCGAGTCCAGAATGGCCAAGATAACGTAGAGAAACCCTGCCTCGAAAAACCAAAAAGAAAAAAAAAAAGGAATTTTACAGTGCTGGAGAGGGGGGTTAGGAGTTTATAGCTTTTGCTTTCTAATCTCATGAGCAAAAGGCTCACTCTGTCACCGTTAAGGATGACATTTGCTACAGACTTTTTGTCAGTGCCCCCGTAACAAGTTTGAAAAGAAACTTTCTAGTTTGCTGTCGTCAGAATCAATACTACATTGTCGAAGTTCTTTCTTGTACCTGTTCATATTATTATAGTCATATGTCACTTAATGATGGAGCTATGTTTTAAGACATGGTTCATGGAGGTAAAGAGATGCACACAAGTTTGGTTCCTACCACACACATTGAGCTGCCTGTAACTAACTGTAATTCCAACTCCAGAGGCTCTAGCTCTCTTTTCTGGCCTCCACATGAGGAAGCATATTGACGTGCTTGCACAGGTGCATGCACATACACACACATTACATTTTAAAAAGGAATAAATACAGAAAAGAGAAACCGCATCTATTGCTAACTTCATTGTGAAAATAATCCATGGTGTATACTCACTCACAATGCTGAGATGGCTGTGGTGGCACAGTGCAGTGAATGTCAGCTCCATTATCACCCAAACAGATATCTGATACACAACTATACAGCCCTCTCATACTTCATTCTGTTAAAAATAAAACTTCTTGGTCTTCACAGCCTTCTTGAATATTTCTGAGCTTAATTAATATTTCAAAAAACAGAAACAGTACACAAACTTACATATAAGGCCATGGCATTTTCTATGTAAATCTTTATTTATAATTTATTTGTCAGGTTGTATTGTTAGGGTGATTCAGATTGGTAAAACAAAGACGAAATGTTTCCGTCTTTGTCTGAAGGAATTTATGTAGGATTGGTATGCTATTAAAGATTTAGACCTATATTCAATCTCCCCCCCCCCTTGTGTGTGTGTGTGTGTGTGTGTGTGTGTGTGTTGTTTATGTTTATGTGGATGTGTGTGGATGTCCATTTGTGCATCTATATATGGAAGCCAGAAATTAACATCAGATGCCTCCCCTGATCATTCTCCCCCTTATATTTTAGATGGGGGGACTCTCACTAAATCTGAAGCTCATCACTTTGGCCAGGCTAGCTGGCCAGTGAGTTCCAAGAATCTGCCTGTACACAAGATCCATGCCCAACTGTTTCCATGAGAGCTGGGGACCCAAGTTTAGTTCCTAATCCTCATGTAGTGAGGACTCTACTAGTGGATCCATTTTCTCAATTCAATTTTTTCAGTAGCTAGGACTCTACTAAGAGTTTGTGTCTTTCTAGGGGAAATGTATGCCTCTTTTTTCCAATTTTCACTTCTATTAAGTGTGTGTATGTGTGTGTGTAGGTATGTATACCCTGGTGTATGTGTGGAGATCAGGTGACAACTTTGTGTAGTCACTTCTTTCCATCTGCCTTCATGTGGGTACCAGGAATAAAAAAAAAAATAACTTGCCAATAACTTCATGCTAAGTTCTTCTACGAACTGGGTGACACTGCCAGACAAATTTATCATCTTTATTGAAATTAGTACTATAAAGTCTTCACACTACACAATGTATAATCATGCCCTAATTTGGTTTCTTATCAATGACATTGCTAATTTTTATTGTTCTCATTAAGTTGTTGAGAATTTATTAATTTTTTTTCATGCAGTTATGACAACACATACAAGATCTATGTAAACTCAAGCCAGACAAAATCCCATCATGGAGAGGAGAGGTCAGCACAAAGTCCCATCCTTAGCTGAAGAGCTATTGGCAATCAATAGCTGCTGGCAATGGCAGAGTCAACCTTTTTAAAGGTGTGGCCGCTGGTATGTCAACCGCGCTCCAGTGAACACACATCCAGAAGTCTATTGGCAACACAAACTGTGACTGATGGGTGAAAACAATAAAAGAAATGACTCACTGGGTGGTGGTGGCGCACGCCTTTAATCCCAGCACTCAGGAGGCAGAGGCAGGTGGATCACTGTGAGTTCAAGGCCAACCTGGTCTACAAAGCAAGTCCAGGACAGCCAAGGCTACACAGAGAAACCCTGTATCAAAAAACCAAAATAAATAAATAAATAAATGAAGAGAGAGAGAGAAGAGAGAGAGAGAGAGAGAGAGAGAGAGAGAGAGAGAGAGACAGAGAGAGAGAGGACTCAAGTTGGATGGACAGGGAAGGAGGGTGGATCTGAACTACGTTGAGAGATTGGTGAATATGGTCAAAATACATTGCACAGAATTCTCAAGAAACTAATAAAATGAGGAAAGGTTTATCGATTTTAGAGACACATTTAAAATGATAGATTTTAATATCATTATTTTTCCCATAAGAGACAATGTAACAGGAGGGAGAGGCGAGCCTATATGGTTGCTTCTGTTCTCAGATAGATAAGAAAGAAAGAAAGGGGGGGGGGGAGTCTGAGCTGGATAGTAAAAGGACAGGAAGTGGAGCTCTGGATAAATGGGAAGTATTAAAAACTAAGGACTGGGAGAGATGGAGATGTGTGGGTTTAACAGCAGTGTAGCTCAGCATGGCTTTGCTCTTAGCAGTAATCCAGCAAAACCAGACCAAATGAAGAACATAAACTAATGTCTTGTGTATTTGCCATGACTGTTCCTTTGTTGTTACTGAATATCCTTACATTAAGACTTTCAGAGGGGAGAGATGGCTCAGTGCTTAAGAACACTTGATGCTCATCCAAACTACCCAGGGTTCTAGGCCCAGCACCCACATGGAAGCTCACAACTGACTCTAAGTCCAGTTCCAAGGGATCCAATACCCTCTTCTGGCCACTGTGAGCACTGAGCACATGTGCTTCACAAACATACATGCAGGCAAAACACCCATACATATAAACCTAAAATAAAAATTTAAAAACACTTTTCTTTTTTTGCATTTTTAAAATATATTTTATTGATTTATTGATATTACGTCTCAATTGTTATCCCATCCCTTATATCCTCCCATTCCTCCCTCCCTCCCATTTTCTCCTTACTCCCCTCCCCTATGACTGTTCCTGAGGGGGACCTCCTCCCCCTGCATGTGCTCATAGGGTATCAAGTCTCTTCTTGGTACCCTGCTATCCTTCCTCTGAGTGCCACCAGGCCTCCCCATCCAGGGATGTGGTCATATATGAGGCACCAGAGTTCATGTGAAAGTCAGACCCCATTCTCCACTCAACTGTGAAGAATGTCCTGTCCATTGGCTGGATCTAATTTAAAATTTTTTCAGTAAGTATAACAAGTTTTAACCTACTTGTGGTTGGTTATACTGTTCATTTTGTTTTGTTTTGTTATTTTATATCCAGCTCCAATTTCAAAAAAAAAAGTTTGGTTTGCCCTCATTTACCTGGCACGTGGCTGCTTCTCTCAGCTGTTTGAAAGATATTTTCATAATAAAATGTCTTACTATTAAAATATATACTTTATAAAATACATTTATTGGCCAGAGATACGGGTAACAGTTTTGCCTTCAGAAGGCAGAGGAAAAAGGATATTTTTTTTATTTCAAGGCAGCTTCAGATAGGTGGAGCTACGTAGTAAGGTCTTATCTCAAAATAAATTATTATAATTTAAAATTCAAATTTCAGTTACAGTTTATAATTTACTTGTGCCTAACACTTGAAAAACCTTCCAGTTAAGATTCTTCTATGCGTGTTCTCACACCGTATTAATAACTTGAGTTACTCGATGAAAGCTATGCAAACCCATCATCCCAATACCCCACCATTGTCATAATATTTCCTTAATAATGGATGCCTGGAGTTAGAAATTTTAACTAATTGGGTAGATAAATGGTATCTCTGTAAGTTTGTATTTATTTAATGGCTAATGTATTTGAATATTTTCCAAATGTTAATTGTAGTTTTCTTTTTTAAATTTTTTAAAATACTTACTAATTTTACTTTATGTGTATGTGTATGTGCCCTAATGTAAGAACCCAGAAGAGACCTCAGATCCCCTGGAACTGGAGGTGCAGATGATTGTGAGCTGCCATATGGGTGCTGGGAACTAAACCCAGGCCCACTGCAAAAGCAACAATGCCTTTAACCATTGAGCTATCTTTCCTGCCCCCATCATTTTCTTTTAATGAACTATATTCGATTTTTTTTATCCTAATCGTCTTAGAAATCCATACCAATTCATGTAATATTTTATTTGCTTATCACATATTTTATATTACTGTTTGGTTAAAAACTGCCAATGCTTAGTTTGGTGGGGGTTTAGGTTTTCGTCTCATAAAATCTTAAAAATACAATAAGCACTTAGGAAAACAGATGTATTCCATCAGTTCCCAACAGTAGTATAGAGGCTTAAATTAGAAGTTAGATTAACACTATCCTGGGTTTTAGCTTTTACTGAGAATCAACCCAGAGTCCTTCTTGTTTGCTAAGCAAGCATTCTACCACTGAAATGCACTTCAGGCCCAACACCATGCTCCCATTATTGTACTGTAAGTGAGTCATGTAGGAATTAAAAAAAATAGAAAAATATGTTTTAAATTGCTATATAGTAGTCTGTTCTATAAGTAAGAATTTTCATGTTCAGTTGTTCACTGCTCTGCACTTTACAACGTCCTCTGGGAAGCACAATTTCTAGACACACATTCAATCACACCTGACTTCCAAAGGACTCTTAATTAAGTTCTCAATAGCCAACCTTTCTGTGGCTTACTGCAAATGAATATTGATATTTTTTAAAAAGCACAATGGCATACGGCTGTAAACCCGGCACTCTGGGAGGCAGAGGCAGGCAGAGCTCTGTGAGTTCTAGACGAGCCTGGTCTACACAGTGAATCCATGACAACCAAGAGTACACAGAGAAACCCTGTCTTGAAAAACCCAGGGGGGAAAAAAAGAAAAAGAAAAGAAAGAAATAGAAACAGGAAGCAATAAACTATGTGTCATCGCTTACAAATAATAAATAAACTGGTGTGAAATACGCATTTCGAGCCAGGTGTCGTGGCGCACGCCTGTAATCCCAGCACTTCAGGAGGCAGAGGCAGACAGAGTGCTGGGAGTTAGAAGCCAGCCTGGTCTACAAAGCAAATCTAGAACACTCAAGGCTACACAGAGAAACTCTGTCTTGAAACAAACAAACAAAAAGTATACAGTTCGATGTGGTTTGGCCCACATCAGTCAGGATAAAGAATATTTTATCATTGTCCTCCTAACAATCTCTCGCACATCTTCACCATTTTCTCCCATCTCAGGCCCTAGATAACCATAGATGTTTTCTGTCATGTTAGCTTATATTTTATCATGTAATTTTAAAGTAATTGGAATCATACAGTATATAGTCTCTGGAATCTAGATTCTTTGGCTTATAGTGTCTAAAGATCCAGCCTTCTTCTCATCTTAATCTACATGCCCTATTGATCGATCAGGCACATGTCACTTTACGCATACACCAAAACTTGCCTCCATCAAGCAAATAGTTGATTCTAGCCTGCAGTTATGATAAACAAGCTACTCTTTCGTAGGTCTTTAGGCAACGCCTCTCTAGAAAAGAGATACTTCTCTTCAGAGCCAGGAAGTGTGTCGACTCCAGCAGTATCATCCCACGTTTCACATTAGATAAGTTTCCCACAGGAAAGCTCAGCTCTTGCTTTGGGACCAAGTTAGCTGATGAGGCAATGGTGCAGGGGTGAGTCCCGAGCGCGCCTTGGAAAGCTCCCGGCAGAGCACCTGATCACCCTACTCCTGTATCAGCTGCAAAGCGTAAGAGTTCCCCTTGCTCAGTGCCCTTCTCTCTCTGTCTCCTGGCTCTAGGAGAGTCTAAGAGTCCTGCCAAGTCAGTCCCTGGCCTTTCCCATCATGGGAGGAGCAGCGGAGAAAATAACTACAGACATAATGCTGCCTGATGCCAGATCCTCTAAATAGCTACAGAAGGCAGTCATCAGGAAAACCCCAGGCCACTGGAGCACCTGTGGCCTCTTGGGCATCCTATACCCTCTCTGTGGCTCCAAGACAAACACATCCTTATGGCTCGGGATCCTGTGCAGTAATTTTTTATTGAACCCTTCCTTGCAATCTTCCAGTAGAATGGTAACTTTCATTCACACAGACATTGGGACTGGCCTCAAACTCATGGCAGTCTTTTTCTCTCAGCCTTCCACATGCTGGGATTTCAGTGTAAACATCATACCCGATTGAAATATAAACATTTTAAGAGCTAGAATCACACCTTACACAATGTTTTACATGTACAAGGTACATAATAGGTACTCGTCGGTTCAATAGTACCATATCTAAACTTGAGACATGGGCGCAGACTCCTTACTTACACAACCTCAATATCTGACTAAATAAAGCTCTATGAATCCAGTACCTTGGAGCAAAACATCCATGGTTGTCATCTTCAGTCAAAAGTTCTCCCTTGGGTTGAAACTAATGATAAAAGGATAATTATTTACACCTTACGTGTAGATGCATGATATAGACATTTTCTTGTACTACTACTGTCTTTTGAAAGAGAACCCAAAAGGTGGCCAGCCAACATTATTTATTCTCTTTCTTCTTTTTCCAATTCCCTTCTGTGGTAAGTGGAATTTTAGAAACAGCGCTGAAATTGTGAGGGTCTAAGGTTGGCTTTTCAGAAGACTAAACATGTAAAACAAGATAAGTGCATGAGGTGGTCCAATGCCAAAGAGATCTGGGGAAAATATCTCCAGTAATATAGGAATCTAGTTCACAAAGGAAAACGTTAAGCTTTGCAGACTGAGAGCTGTGGCTCCTGGGACATGATTATCAGGGGCTGTGTCGCTGGCTTCAGCTGGCACCCAGAGCCTGTGGCAGGATGAGATTTTAATGCGTGGCTCTCTTCCTTCAGTTCACAGACATTGGGACCTTCGAGACAGTGTGGCAAGTCAAGTTCTACAATTACCACAAGCGAGACCACTGCCAGTGGGGAAGCCCGTTCTCGGTCATTGAGTATGAATGCAAGCCTAATGAGACACGCAGCCTCATGTGGGTGAACAAGGAGTCCTTCCTCTGAAAATGGCTCCCTGTCACATTGCTCGACAATCTCCAGAAATCTACGTTTAAGACAAACCAGCACAAGCCTTAACCAAGGCATACCACACCATGGCTATTTCCCAATGGCCTCCTATCCCCAGTTACTGTGAAAGTGTGATTTCCCCTCTGATAAAGTACCTGTGGCATCAAAGATGATGTCACATCCCTGAAAGTCCTCCTTCCATTAACCCTATGCGGGTGTTCCTGCATCTATCCATGCTCAGTCACACTGTCTGCCAGTGTGACTGGAGCTCAGTGGGACTAGCAGGTTTGTCCTATGCCAGAAAGTCCCACAGAAGGACCATGGTGTTTTGTTTTCAAGACAAGCAATTGCTCCTTTCCTGTGTTCATTGTTAAATTAAAATAACAATGTGCTTGAGTTCCCGGTGTGTGATATTGTAACATGTAGCATGCAGTGTTTGTGAGCATCCACAGCCAGCTTTGTGAAGATGTCGCTTCATACTCTGTGGTAGATGGGACAAATGTTGTACTTCCTGTCATCAGCTCAGCTTTTTCAGAGAAAACAAGATAGTGGCTGAATAAAAAGGTAAATATATAAAGAAGAAGTATGTATAATGTATTGATAGCCTTTCACGTAGCAAGGCATTGTGCTTCAGACTAGTTTTAAAAAAAGATGCTATTGTGGAGTTGGAGCTGGGGCTTACCCAGTTGACAAGCTGCCATAGACTTCAAACACACACAGAGTTAACCTCACTGCATACCCTTTCACCTGAACTTTGTACAACCGTGTATGGAATGGTGATCGACTTTTGATATTTCTTAATAAAGACATTGAAAATCACGCCCCAATTTGAACTCGGAATTGGGCAGGTCCATCTCTTTCCTAACACAGTGAGCTCAAATCTCTGTGCTAAGGGGGCAGTGGACCGAGAGTGAAACTGTCTAACCGGGGTCTACGGCAAGGTCCAACATGGCTACAAGAGTCTAAGCATCTACTCCACATCAGAATAGGTTTGTCATTATCTTTATTCCTTGCTCTGTGGCAACTATGCCACAAGTCAGCTTCTCAGCTCAATAGCAAGAGGGCTTCATGCTGCGGCAGAACACAGCACCAGCCTTGAGACTTCATTTCAGCTCACAGGACACTTCAAGGCACGTGGCACAAAGCCTATGCTCCACATGGTTCCATAAGAAGCAATTTGCTGTTTAAAAAAATAATAATATCCTACCTTCCATATTATCATTCCCTTGAGCAGTAAAAATCCTTTTATGTTAGGGGAAAGTCAGCTGGGGATTCTGTTTCTTTTTCTCTCTCTCTCTCTCTCCCTGTAAGCCTTTTGTATGAGACTATGTAGATCCAAACCTGCAGTCGCAGCACTTGGGAGGCTGAGACAAGAGCGTTGTAAGTTCAAGGCAGCCTGTGCCGAATAGCCAGACCCTGTCTCAAAACACCAATAGCATCCGAGGTGAGTGGAAGCCTTTCTTAAAAGTTGATTTTTTTTTTTTTTTAAGAACTAAATTTGGAAGCCTTTCTTCCACCAGCAAGTACAAGTAGCTGGCCTGCAATGAGACTGCACTGCCACCAGGGAACAGCAATTCCCCAGCATTGGGCTAATAAATGTTTAAAGAGCTCAGTCAGCTCGTTCAAAAATAATAGCATCCATTACATTTGCCAAGTAAAAGCACAAGCCTGTTTCTAATTACCATATTTTAAAAGTCTAACTTCACTTATTGGCCAGACATTGAACTATTTTTAAAAAGTGGTTTGTTTGGTTTTTCTTTTTTCTCTCTCTCTCTCTTAGAATGTGGGGCAATATGAATGCAATGAGGAAAGGGGCACAACTGCACAGTTTAATCCTTATAAATATTTGGTTCATAAAGTTTGTGTTTGTGAACCGTGAGCTGCAAGCCAGTAAGCAATCTCAGCGCTATTGCCTTTGTGTGGAGGTTGTAAATGGTAGCGTGACGTCTGCAGTAGTATGTGCTTTTTGAGGCCAGAGGCTTCGCTGCAAATTTGAAAACAGTCAACACAGTTTGTAGGAATGTGGCTAGTCTGACTGCACACACCTTACACAGACATGCTGAAAGATCCTGGATTAAAAGGCAGTGCTCGAGAGTGTGTATGCATGTGTGTGCGTGTGCGTGTGCGTGTGCATGTGCGTGTGCATGTGTGTGTGTGTGTGTGTGTGTGTGTGTGTGTGTGTGTGTGTGTGTGTGTGTGTTATTCCTGCATGTCCAGGGGCAAGGTAGACTAAAAGAGGCAGCTGAGTGGGAATGGGGCAAGAGGAAATTGTCACAGCTAATCAGCCCTGTTAAATCAGCTCCTGGCATCTTCTGCTCTGCTTAGTGTTGGACTCCTGCCTGGTCTCTCTGGCTACTTTTCTCTGGTTCTCCTCCTACTCCAAAGTATAAGTGCTCAGCTATATCAAGCTGCTGAGTTGTAACTTTGTCCCTCGGCCACCTGGGAGAGTTATTTTTATCCAAGTTGTAGCCACTCTCTTTCCCTTCCAGCATCAGATGGCTCCCTAGAAGCCTGAGGAATGAGGCCATCCTTTTAATTGGGGTGGTGAGGAAAATACCCTGAAGCAAGCGGAAGGGTAGACATGCCCCGGGTGTATGCTGTGTGACAACCCCCTTTCTGGAGAAGCCATTTGTCCAGCCAGAGCAAAGATGAGAACCTAAAACATGGCGAAAATAAAGATTCTGCACCAGGTGTCACAAAATCTCTTCACCATAGACTGTGTTTTCTGTAATGGCCGGTGACTCCGAGGTGAGGCGCAATTTTACCAGGTGTGGTGATCGGGTTTCTGGCTCTTAGGAAATTAAAAACAGAACAATTTGAGGAAAAATAGGACAAGCTATAGAGATTAGCTATATGGAGAATCAGCTTTTCTCACAGAAAAGCAGGCAACTATCACAGTGAGTGAGCATGAATAGTATGAGCCTCGCCCTAAGGAGAGACATGCTTGAACCCTAAATCACGGCATGGCTATGGATAGCAAATAAACATTGAGGTAACAATCGGGGCTCAGATTCACTAAAGGAAATGAGATCACTATGTTCATTAATGTATCGTGCATGGTTCAGTGCTAGCTCAGGTTCTGGACCCAAATACATCATCCAAATCCTCGTTCAGGGCTGGGGAAAGGGAATGTAGATCCCCTCCTGCCTCTACCTGCCAGTGCCAGGATCGAAGGTGTCACCACCACACCTGACAAGACTCGCTTCTTAGTAAAATGCCAAATCAGGACAGAATCAGGCCGTTTCAATTCAGTAAATGTCAAGAATCATGCCAAATGCTCTATGTATTATTTCCTTAAATCAACTTGTCCTTGTGAGGCAGGGAGTGTACATCCTGTTTCCATTTCTCATAGAAAAAAATAGTCTCAGACATTGAAAAACAAGACTCAAGGTTTTTTGTTTGTTTGTTTGTTTGTTGTTTTTTGTTTTTAACAAGAACTCCCCTTTATTTGGCTTTTAATGTTGCTGTTTGTGAGTTGGTGAAAATACCTACCTCAGAAACTGGTTAAGAGCAAGCCTGTTTTCCCCCTCTCCCTCTCCCCTTGACAAGACATTTTGTTTAAAATATGTTCTTATACACCTGCACCTCTCCACTGTTTCTAAAAGATAAAAAAAAAACAAACAAAACCCTGCTAGGTTTGATTTGCTTTGGTCTGTTTTAGACTATAGATCACCTGCTGTTCCCAAAGAACTTGTGTGTGTGTGTGTGTGTGTGTGAGAGAGAGAGAGAGAGAGAGAGAGAGAGAGAGAGAGAGAGAGAGAGAGAGAGAGAGAGAGAGACAGAGAGAGAGAGAGAGACAGAGAGAGAGAGACAGAGACAGAGAGACAGAGACACACACAGAGAGAGACAGAGACAGAGAGACAGAGACAGAGAGAGAGACAGAGAGAGACAGAGAGACAGAGAGAAGGAGAGAGAGAGAGAGAGAGAGAGAGAGAGAGAGAGAGAGAGAGAGAGAGCACCTATAACCTGACAATTTTTGCCAAGAACAGAAGAAGCATTCTTTTCCTGGGATGTCATTTACTATGATCTATGATACAACTGTCCCCTCTTATTTACAGGATATTTTCTAAGACCTCAGTGGACACCCAAAAATTTGGATAGCACCAAAACTTAGGCATTTGATTTGCTTGCTGTACCTATTTCACATAGGATAGTTTAACGTATGGGTTAGGGCACAATAAACGACTATCAGCGTCAACAACAAAGTAGCATGATTGTAAACACACAACCTGATGTCGTGAGCGAGATCACATCAAATTCCTCAGGACTGCACGCAGTTTAAAATGTACAGTTTATTTCTGCAATTGGCTATTTGATCTTTTTAGACCACTTCTGGCCACAGGTAACTGACACTGTGGAGAGGAAAAGTTTGGATAAGAAAATGGCACTACGCTTCCTACAGCAAATTACGTGGCAATAGCCTTTTTGAGTGATAACTGATGAATTAAACATTTTATTTAACAAATAAGGCACCTCATCCCCTGCCTCCTAACAGATGAAAACATTTGGTCCAACACTAAAACTTCAGCGTACTCAGGATGGGCACAGCAGCCCCAGCTCCTTAGGACACTGTAAACCCAACAGTTTTCTGGTCACCACACAGCCTGCCCCTGCTAGGAATGCCATGCCAAGCAAATGTGATGGCTTAAATGTCACTTCTGCTAGAAAATCTTTCCCAGCTACTGTAAACTGCTGAGTCAAGAAATGTTCGAATTTTAGTTTATTCAGATGTTTTGTTTTATTATTTCATTTCTTAAAAGTTTCATCAGCCTCCTTCGGCCTAACTTCTGCTGTCCTTACTCTCATGACCACCTCCACATCCTGACTGACTCGCTGAAAACTAGCTGACTCAATAAAAAAAAAAGGGTGTTGAGATTCTAGAAAGAGCTGGTTGACTGGCCAGCTGGCTGGCTCACTCTGGCTAAAGCACCAGCCAGCGAGAAGGTTGAAATATAGTAGCCTCAGCAGGCTAGGACTGGTTCATTTAAAGGAGACTTTTGAAAGAAAATGGATGGGGGTGAGGAGGGTGTGTGTCTGAATTCTGACAATTCCAGTGAGGTTGATTTTTTTTTTTTATGATTATTAGTTGTTTGAAGAAAATTATGCATTTCCTCTTGTCAGGGTAATGTTGCTCGTCAAACATTTCTAACCCTCCCCCAACTAAGCACAGAGCAGGATCTGTGACAGTACACCAGCCAGTAGCTCAGGCCAACGGGTTATGAGCAGACATAGTCTGAGTCGTTCCCAGACAGGGTCATTCCGTTTGGTTCTTCAATGCCCAGCAGAGAGCCAGTGGCTCTTTTGGTGACAGCCATGGCCACCTATCTTCTGGGTCCTGCAATGGAAGAAGGGTCTTCCCCCACTTCCCTCCTGCCAACCTTTCTTGGACCTATATTGTGAATGAAGAATAGACTTCTCACCCAACATGCTTAATGTGATGAATATTAAATTAATAATGCAGAAGAGTTTAAAGACCTGTACCAACCTCCCATGGATTTCCCAAGTGACATGTCATCGTCTTGGCTTTATCACATGCCTGTTGCTCTATGAGGCTTCTCCCTTCCTTTCTGGTTCAAGAGCGTTAGAGGCCTTTGAGGTGGACTTACCCCACCTCTGTAAGCGAAAACCTCTGTCCCTGGGTGGAGATGTGACTCTGATCTGCAGCGAAGATCACTTGTCTTCTTACTTCAGAGTTAAAGCAACTAGGCCTGGCTAAGAGGCCCCTCAGGAAGGCTGGCTCACCCAACACTGCTGTGCTAGAGATAAAAGAAACAGGTGTCCCCTTACTGAGAAAATACAATTTGCTTTCCCACATCCTCAATACAGTTACTCATGGAACTGTAGGCATATACCTCCGATATGTGAGTCTTGACTTTAAAAAGTGTTAATTTTTCCTTTTTTTGTTCTTTTCTCTTTCCTCTTTTCTATCTCTTAGCCAAAGTCTATGCGTATGTTCTTTGTCACCTTGGGCTTTCTCACTCTTTAGTTACGGTGAGCCCACGTCTGCCATGAAGCCGCTTGCACTGGCTGCTTGCTCACTTCCATTGAATGTGCCGTCCTAACTCAAAAGGTTTTGCTTTTCTCTTTCTTTCTCCACATCTCTCCTTCCAGTGGTTGAGACTCACAGCTTGCCTGTCCTATGTTTTCTCACAGACTCTAATAAAATTGCCCTACTGACTCTAGTTTTAAACAACTTTGTTAACAAGATTAAGATCTCAAAGAGGGAGCCCCAACTTCCCCAGTCATATGTGGTACCTAACGTGGAGCCCTGAGCAATTATAGGTAACCTCCTTTTCTTCCTCTCTGTCCTTCATTCTTTCTTTCTTCCCCCATCACTGATATCTGAGGTATATATTGGGCTGATCATTACTCCTGCTTTCCTAGTGAAGAGTATCTGAATCTCAGAATGGCTAAGATTAAAAAAAAAAATCAAGTGATACCGCATGCTGGTGAGGATGTGGAGAAAGAGGAACACTCCTTCATTGCCGGTGGGAGTGCAAACTTGTACAACCACTTTGGAAATCTATCTGGCGCTTTCTCAAAAAACTGGGAATAGGGCTTCCTCAAGACCCAGCTATTCCACTCCTTGGAATATACCCAGAAAATGCTCCACCACACAACAAGGACATATGCTCAACAATGTTAATAGTGGCCTTATTCATAATAGCCAGAACATGGAAACAGCCTAAGGGTCCTTCAGTAGAAGAATGGATAAAGAAACTGTGGCACATTTACACTATGGAATACTACTCAGCTATTAAAAATGAGGAATTCCCAAAATTTGTGGAAAAATGGATTGAACTAGAAATCATCATAATGAGTGAGTTCACCCAGAAGCAGAAAGACTCAAATGGTATATACTCACTTATAAGTGGACACTAACACAAGGGGCATGTCCCATGAAAGTCTTCACTTACTAGGAAAGTGGGATAGAGGGGAGGACATTCTATTGGGACTCAAGGTGAGAGAATTATGGGAGAATGGGGAAATAGAAGGATCCAGAGGGACCTAGAAACCTACAAGAATATTATGATAGGCAGATCTGGGCCCAGAGGTCCTACCCAAACTATGGCACCAGACAAGGACAAGACATGCAGTAAACATTGAATACTTAGATCTAGCGAATGGACAGGACATTCTCCACAGTTGAGTGGAAGGTGGGGACTGACTTTCACACAAACTCTGATGTCCCATATTTGACCATGTCCCCTTGATGGGGAGGCCTGGTAACACTCAGAGGAAGGATAATAGGCTACCAAGAAGAGACTTGATACCCTATGAGCATATACAGGGGGAGAAGGTCACTCTCAGTGACAGTCATAGGGGAGGAGAGTAGAGGGAAAGTGGGAGGGGGAGGAATGTGAGATGTAATATAAATAACTTAATAAAAATAAATAAATAAATAAATAAAAATTTTAAAAAAGAGTACCTGAATCTGATGAATTCAGACTGATTTCTCTCCTTTTCTGATAAGGACTTAAAAAGTGGAACTACTAAAAAAAAGGGGGGGGAATAAATTTTTTAAAAAACGATATTTTTCCGTAAAAGAATGAATGTAGATTTATTAGAAAAAGGTAAGAAGAACTCCTGAGACTCTGAAATGGTTCCAAAGAATGTATAAAGGAGGAAAAGTAATTTTTAAGTCAGCTCTAAGTCATTTTCTTCCAAGTAAAGTAAAGTCAGGGGATAAACGGGGTACAGTGACTTACGGCTAGAATCCCACCGCTTGGGAGATGGAGGCAAGGGACCGTAGATTGGAGAGGGCAGCCTGGCCTGTAACGCAGACCTTGTCTCTAAAAGCAAGTACTATACGAATGAAGAGCCTGATTCCTCACTTTCCTCTCTAACCGTCTTAAAGAATAACATCAACTCTAGCCACTTTGGGTGCTGATCTATTTGGTACTAGGAGGAACGGATTAAACAGAAAGAAAAAGGAAAATTAGCATGCCCTGGGTGGCTACATTTTTGTATATACCCTCTCTTTAGAGCCTCCAGACTGACCTATAATGTGTGCATAATATGCATTTCAGAGATGGAGATGTTGGGCTGGAGAAATGACTCCATGGCTAAGAGCACTTGTCGCTCTCCCAGAATCCCCCAGTTCATTTCCAAGCACCCTTACTGGGTGGCTCAGAAACATCCATAACTCCTGCTCCAAGGTATCTGATGCTCCTGGACTCTGTGGGTATCTGCATGCATGTTCATATACTCACACACACACACACACACACACACACACACACACACACACTCACAAACACACACGCATACACATTATTAAAAATAATAAAAATAAATCTCTAAAACAACAGAGGTATTAAGTATAGAGAGGCAAACGTGCCTTCCCACATGGCAAGGGTAAGTGGAGGAGGCAGAATCAGCAGAGCTCAATCAGTGTGACTCCAAGACACTTGTCCTTCTTTCTCTAGAACTTGCTAAACCCTGGGTCTCTGGTAACCCCATCAACTGATGGTTCTTCACCCTAAGATGGCCATTCCCAAGGAAGCCATAGCCTGGAAGGTACTGGTGATGTTAGAGGCAGTGTCCCTACTGCTTGAACTCAAATTTAAAATGCCATTTAAAAAATCATTTTAAAGGAATACTTTCTGCCTGCTGAGGAAAGTGCAACAATGGACTAAATATAAAAGCATGAGAGGTTTCTAAAGCTGACACAGCTGCCTTGCCCGTCACCTTCGTTATGGTCACCATCTCTAACAGAAGCATGTGTTTTAAAATACTAGTTTCTTTTCTGTGTGTGTGTGTGTGTGTGTGTGTGTGTGTGTGTGTGTGTGTGTACATGTAAATGTGTGTGGCCCAGAGGTTATAATCTGGTGTTTCCTCTTTTATTCTCTACCTTTTTGTTTGTTTTTGTTTTTCTTTGTTGTTGCTCACGTTCTTACTGTTTTGAGGCATGGTCTCACTATGTAGAGGATGCTGGCCTCAAACTCACAGAGCCTCCTGCCTCTGCCTCCTAAGTGCTGATATTAAAGGCATGTGCCTCCCTCTATCCCTGGCTCTCCACTTTTTTTTTTTTTTTGAGACAGGCACTCTCACTGAGCCTGAAGGTGAACGAGCCCCAGGGACCTCCCTTTCTCTGCTTCCCCTCTCCCTGCCTGGGTTGCAGGTGCACACTGCTGCACCTGGCTGATGTCCCTTTCTCTGCTTCCCCTCTCCCTGCCTGGGTTGCAGGTGCACACTGCTGCACCTGGCTGATGTCCCTTTCTCTGCTTCCCCTCTCCCTGCCTGGGTTGCAGGTGCACACTGCTGCACCTGGCTGATGTCCCTTTCTCTGCTTCCCCTTTCCCTGCCTGGGTTGCAGGTGCGCACCGCTGCACCTGGCTATTTCCTGTGTGTGCTGAGGATCAAACTCCAGTCCTCACAGTTTGCACTAAGTGCTTTACCAGCAGGTTCTTCTCCCAGCATTCATTCTGTTTTCATTGAAACAAGATCTCTCTATATGGGCCACACTGGCTTCAAACTCACCATGTAGCCCAGGCTGGCCTCAAGTCAGTACTCCTGTATGCACTTCCAAGTACTACCAGTAAACTACCACACCTGGCTTAAGGTACTAATTTAATCATTTACGTTTTTTAGATTAGATGTTCTTATACATAAGGGTTTAGCAAATTATAGAGAAGGAATGACAGGTAAGTCTCTTGGAATCACACTGATTTGAGTTCTCATTCTGCCTCCTGCATCTACACTAGTGATGTGGGCACCATCACTTTTCTCTCTCCTTCCCTGCCACCCCCCCTCTCTCTCTCACACACACACACACACACACACACACACACGTCTCTCCTACATTAAAGCAGAAGCTTAAATAATAATCCATTAAAGACAAAGATTCTAGCTGAGCTCACTACATCTAAGCTAAAAGGAAATGTTAAAAATAAGGAAGAAAATAAATTTTCAGGGGTTCTATAAGATCTAATGGGGAAATTCTGAGAATCCAGCAGTTCTCACCTTTCCCATTCTCATCCACCCTCCCAAGACCTTAGCTTTCCCTTCCAGATCACCCAGCAGGGTGGACCCTACATCAAAAGGGACGATAGTGATGCTACATGGACCAACTCTGTCATCTAGACTCAAGGGACTGAAGGATGAGGGTGCCACGGAGATCACAGCCAAGAGAGAAAACAGAACAGTTGGAGTCAGAGAAACACTCACTCCAAGGCACTGTTAACCCAATTGGAGTAACCTCACAAGAGCTGAGGATAAATATGCTTGCTATGCAGTGGACAGTGAGAGAGAGAAACTCACAAGTGCTCAAAGGGCAAAGGGCAAAGGCAAACAGAGTGCTCAGCCACAATTGGGAAGGATGTATTATGAAAACCACCCCTCCCCCAAGGTTCATCATGGAAGAGGGCGGAGGAAGACCATGGGAACCAGAGGTCAAAAAACAAGAGTGAAACATTTGTCCTCTAGACATGTCAGGATCACTGCACTCATAGACTCATAGTAGCTGTGGTTTCCTGCACAAAACCAAGACAGTCACCATTGTATCAAGGAGGTGGGGGGGGGGGAGGGTTCCTGAGGCCCCACCCCCAGCTGAGGTGTTCTGGATAGGTGATGGCTTCTGGGGCAGGAAGAGTCAATTCTCTTGGTAGGTTGACCATGCTCCTGTGCATAACCTCACACCCAACAGCACAAAAATAAGACTTAATGGGTTACTTACACACACACACACACACATTGTGGGCAGGGAAGTGCAGGTGGATCCAGGAGGGATTAAAAGGAGAGGTGGAAATAGAACATGATCAAACCACCCTGTATGAAATGCCCAGAGAATTATATGTAGTATACTGATTTTTTTTTTTTTAGTGCTGACAGAGTCTGGAAAGTGCAACATTCAGAGTTGAGGGGGATGCACAAGAGAGTAAATCATAAGTAGGAGGAGCTAAGTTATATCCAAGTAGCTACGGTCAGAGCTCCTAGGCCTGTGGGGCTCTACACCTGCTGCAGATGTGGTGGTGGTTTGAGTGAAAATGGCCCCCATAGGCCAATAGAAAGTGGCACTTTTAAGAGATGTGGCCTTCTTGGAGGAAGTGTGTCACTGGGGGTGGGCTTTGAGGTTTCAAACGCTCAAGCCAAGCCCAGTGTCAGTCTCTCTGTCTGCTGCCTGCCTGCCCCTCCAGATGTAGAACTCTGGACTCTTCTCCAGAACCACATCTGCCTGTGCAGTATGCCTCCAGCCACGATGATAATGGACTAAACCTCTGAATCTGTAAACTAGCCCCAATTAAATATTTTCCTTATTAAAAATTGCTGTGGTCCGTCCTCTTGATAGGGAGGCCTGGTGGCCCTCAGAGGAAGGATAGCAGGCTACCAAGAAGAGACTTGATACCCTATTAGCATATACAGGGGGAGGAGGTCCCCCTCAGTCACAGTCATAGGGGAGGGAAGTAGGGGGTAAGTGGAAGGGAGGGAGGAATGGGAGGATACAGGGGATGGGATAACAATTGAGATGTAATATGAATGAGTTAATAATAATTTTAAAAAAGGAATTGCTGTGGTCATGGTATCTCTTCACAACAATAGGAACCCTAAGACTACCTGACATCTCTGCATTTAAAACTAGAGCAAAATCTGTTTACCATTTTCTGGAAAATCGTTTAGACTCTAATCGTCTGAGGCTCTGCCTTGCCTGGTGTGGCTCCTTTGTACTGAGTAGAACTGGGGAATCCTTTGTGATTTCTCTCTCTCTTTCTCTCTCTCTCTTGGAAGAGAAATTGTCTAAACAGACGGGAAAGCACCTGCTGGAGATAACATGAGCATTTGGCAAGGTGGGTGGTGAAAATGAGACAGAGCAGAGGGGAGGAGGCTGGAAATTATCCCACATTCTCCCTCTATCTGGCGCCCCAGGAGCTGCTCTTGAGCAATGCCTCTCCAGTGAGTTGGCGGGGACTTGTACTTTTTTCCTCCTTCAGGGAGCGAGAGAAGACAGGCTTAAATCTGTTTTTTTTTTTTTTAAATACTTGGAGAACATCCAAAGAGAAGTTTGACAAATGCATCGTTTTAGCTAGGCTGGGGGATGAGCTCGGCCAAATGATTACTATTCTGACAAAACAAGGATGCAATTGCCCCAAAGAAGAAACCCACAGAGCTGCTGTGCATAGAGTACGAAGCTGCGTTTCACTGAGGTTTCCTCTGATCAGGCTAATAGCTATTTATTCTCAAGACTGCAGAGAACAACCACTTCTAGGGTTCCCTGAGGGAACAAGTACTTTCTTCAATGTGTGCCACCTCCGGGAACAAATGTTCTTTGCTTTTCTCCCTTTCAAGTCATTTTCTTTGTATTCTAAAGGAAGCTTTTCCCACGGTCCTCAGAATTCTTTAGGGGTGCTTCTTAAAGTGTACGTGCATGAGCTTCTGTTTGTTGGCTTGCTCAATCAAGTGGGCTCTTAGTAAGTTCAAGGCACCTGCATTTTAATAAGCACATCAGGTGATTCTTATCACATTCTGGCTTAGACAGCGTAAATCCTAGGATTTATTCACCACAGTCCTTCTATATGTGTATTTATTCATTCAAGCCTATGACCATTGGAACGTAATGGCAAGTAGCCAAATTGTTCATAAAAATAATAATGGTACAATGTGATTAAAACGTGTACAATTGAAGAATTCCCAGAGAGGAGACATACTTACCTAACAACAGGCTAATGAGAAGTCGGATGACTGAGGAGAGGTTTGAATGTTATAGGTTAGGAGTCTAAGTACAATTTACCTTGGGTCGTCTTGGCCCCTTGAGTATCCGTTGTTCCCCTCTGTGTATGACTTCTTGGTGTCCTTCTGAGTATCATGTGAAACTATTTGGGATGCATTAATGGATGACTGCCTTCCATCAACCCAAAAGCTGAGGATGTCCTCAGAGAGGATGGAGGACTACCCCAGAGGTTTCCCTGCCTTTCTCTAATGTGCCGAACTGGTGTTCCCACAACTGTATTTGAAGGATGTCATGATTTATGGTTTTTCTTTCAGTTACTATAAAACACTGTGAAACTGTTAACATGTTAGAACATGGAGTTGGGAGGAACCTAAAGCTGTGTTCCTGGGCCATGGCCACTCATATTTGGTTCTAGAATAAACTGTCTCTTGTCCCCTTGGATTTAAGAAATGTTTTGTACATCCTTAGTTATGGTGGCCAAAACTGGAACCTCAAGAATGATCCACGTGCTAGTGAGGGAGTCATCCGGGTTGGAACCGAGTACTAGCCTGGGCCCACTGTGTCCAAACGATTTATCTCCTCAGGTAGATTTTTGTGAATTCTTGGGTAATACCAGTTGCCCCGCCCCCACCCCAGCCCCCACCCTGCTACCACCTTGGTTTGAGCAATGGTCCATTTATTTATTCTCAGCTGGTTATTTAAGGTCCTATTTGTTGGGGGGGGGGGGGAGGGCTGAAGAGGTTGTTCCGTGGTTAATTGTCCTTGCTGCTCTTCCAGAGGGCCCAGCTGCAGATCCAGGCTAATTTGACTCTGGACAGGATCCACTAACACTATGTATGGCCCATCCCTGAATAGGTAAGATCTATTGGTACTTGGGGAGTCCCACGCCTTGTAGCAGCTTCAGTAGAATAAATAATATTAAAACTCATGAGAAAACACAAATAACCCAGAATAGACAAAACAGTATGGAAGGTGTTACCATCCCTTTTTTTCAAATTATACTACAGAGCTGTAGTGATAAAAAAAAAAAAAAAAAAAACCAGACACATTGGTCAGTGAAATTGATTTGAGGACCCATATAAACCCATGCTCTTACAGCTATCTACTTTTTGACCAAAAAAAACAAAAACAAAAGCAAACACACACACACAGGCTCAAAATACATAGTAGAGAGAAGACTGCATCTTCAACAGATGGTGTTGGTCTCACTGTAAATAAGTTCATTAAACTGTATAGACTTTCGGTTCTCTTACTTTTGGTGTTTGATGGTTTTGTTTGCAAGGGATTTTAAATAACAACTTTACTGTAAAAATCTCAAAGGATTCAAAGTTGGGTGGGTACGGAGATGGGGGTGAATGTGGGAGGAGTTGGGGGAAAAGGGCCAAAAACAATAATAAAAATATTATTAGGTTAAATCTCCACTATGGAAAGCAAGCTAAGGGCAGAGGCAGCCTCTCAACCTGCACCCCACCTGGTCTTTCAAGCTATTTCACCCATCACTGTACTCCAGCCATTGCTGTAGCTGCCTACAGACTTTTTCAGCATTCCAGAAACCTCAAGGCATTGTGATTGTCTTAGGACTCTAAGGCAATTAAGAAGAAATGATGAGATACATTTGGTATCCGAGAAAGCAAGAAAATGGGGTTTGAAAAAAAAATACTGCTCCTAACAAGAAGAAAAGCAGAAATGAGTGAAAGAAAATGTACCTGAAAACAGCAAGCAGCTACACCAAGTTAGGTCTTCAATGAAAGCCAGTGTAAGATGCTTTATTCGGAGGCTGATAAAATAGTGCACTGCTTACCCTTTTAAACCCGAGGCACCACCTGATTCAAAGGAAGCTTAAACCTAGGAAGAGCTCCAGCTGAGGATATTAGGTACCCCTCCCTCAACATCATGAAAAATAAGTCTCCATTGCTTTCCTAAACTAGAAAATTACCATAACTTCAAAAGAAATAGGCTTCATGTAGAGATAAAAAAAAATTAGTGAGTGTTCCCAAATGCAATCAAGCAAGCAAACTTAATGCATAATTGAAATGTGAGCTTGATGGTGAGGAAGGTGAGAAATAAAGTTCAAACATCACAGAGTAGCCCTGTCAGCTGCCCAGACATTTTACGCACTTTAAGGATTTTACCAAAAACATATTCTATCTCTTGATATTACTGGGTAGCTTAAAAGTACCTTGTCAGTGTGATGTCACTGTTACTGAAATGCATTTGCAGGTTGTGTTTATGCATGAGGCATTTTCACTTGCCAGGGGGATTTCGACAATGCCATTTTTTTTTTTTTTTTTGTAGAAGAAACTTGTATGTCTTGTTCCGCAACTTTTCCAGGCTTCTAAATATAATCTCTCATTGCACATTCAGTGATCAAAATAGTTGACATCCCACAGGAAAAGCATTAAATGCACTGCACTGACAGATTCCTCATCTAACTGTGCAATTATGACATACATAGTTATGTTTGCAAGTCCCTTGCCACTGTGAAACTTGGATGTGTAAGTCATGGAAATAAGATGGCAACTGAGTTTAAACTGGTCCTTCCTTGCAAAGAACAGAGGCTTTTAGACATCTACAGGGTTCCACCAAACTCATGATATGTTTTTCCTGGATATTTGCTATAAAAAAAAATTCTTAGCAGGTCCTTCCACACCCCTTTAATACTGCCAGTGAGCATTGTTAGGTCCAAACAAGGTCCCCAAAATGGCAGTTCTGGCAGCAATCTCTTAAATGGAAGGACTCTGACTGGGTAAGCAAAGGGTTGTTATTGGGAAAACAGAAGCCTAAACAGGGAGCAGTTTACCAGGAAAACTACTATCCACCCTAATCCACTCCAATGGTCAACTGCCTTGGGCATCTAGTTCTTCATTAATCCAAACATCCTCCTCCAGCCCAAAACCTCCCACCCTGCCGACTGTCACTTGCATTACCGCCAAGTCACTGTCCTCTGTTCTTGAGGAAGACCTACAGTTTTCTCCCCCAGTAAATTTTTTTCTCTAAGCCACAGAGTGGTCCAGGCTTTTTATTTGGTGGTTTCACTGTGCCCTCACAGTCTCTAAGGCCACTCTCTCTTGATAATCTGACCATTTTGTTTCTGGTCAGGCAGACTGTGCGAACGCAGTGCAGGATGAATCACCATTGTGCCTTGATTTCATCAGGAAGAACAGGTATCAACCAAAAGCGATAACTTTTGGATTGAAGTATTTTGAAGACAAGAAGCGTGGCCCACATTTCTTCGTTAGAAGGAATTCATATTGTATTCTTGCCCCATATTGCTTTGTTGCTTAAAAAATAGATACAGCTTTTGCTCGAAACAACTTCATCATATCTGCTGTTTGCAAGACGGTACTCTAAAAATGCAACATACAATGGAGCCACCCATGGCTTGTTAATTGAGATTCAGACTTGATGTGATGATTTAAATACATGCTTTTAGAAACATTTTAAAAGGGTCTCCCTCCAAATCCTCTGCCATTTTGAAATATCATATTATACCAATGAATCTTAAAGTTATTTTCCACATCAAATCTGGGTTAGATTAAAACATGGAGCTTTGTTTCTATTCTCTCACTACTTACATTGGGGAGAATGTTTAAAAAAAAACACCTTACAGACTCCCTACGCATCACCAATGTTTGCTGTGAGTCTCAGCATCTGTTTCAAACCACTGCAGGGTGGAGTCTCTCAGAGGACAACTTTGCTAGACTCCTTTCTGCAAGCACAGCAGAGAGTCATGAATAGTGTCATGGGGTTGTCTCTCTTCCATGGAGTGGGTCTTGGGTTGGGCCAGGCATTGGTTAGACATTCCCTCAATCTCTGCTCAGTCTGCTCTATCTTTATCCCTGCACATCTTGTAGGTAGGGCAAACTTTTGGGTCAACGTTTTTGTGGGTAGGTTGGTGTTCCCTTCCCTCTACTGGGAGTCTTGGCTAGTTAGAGGGCATCATCTTCAGTCTCTATGGCCCCTGTTCCTAGGAGTCTCTGCTAGAACCGCCCTCATAGTCTCCCAGGAGCCTACTCTAACTCAGGTCTCCAGCTTGTCACAGAAATGCCCGGCCCACAATTTCTCCATTCTCTGCAGGCTGGTAATATGTAAGGAGTCTTATGGGAAAGTAGGGGCAAGGAGAAAAGGGCCTAGAGGAGACAAGAGCTCCACCAGAAGACTAGCAGAACCAACTAGCCAGGGCCCAGAGGGGCTTGCTGAGATTGAAGCACCAACCAAGTGACCCGTGCATGAACTGGACCGAGGCCCTCTACACCGATGTAGCCAATGGGCAGCTCAGGCTTCATGTGGGTCCTCTAGTAAGGGGAATGGGGACTGTCTCTGATACGAAGTCTGATGCAAGCTTTTTGATCACTCCCCCCTAACAGGATTGCCTTGCCAGGACACAGGCAAAGAGGACATGCTCAGTCCTGATGTGACTTGATAAACTGGGGTGGATGGTAAGGGGGGGGGGCTCCTCTTTTCTGAGGACTAGGGGAGAGGAGGAGGAGGAGAAGGAGGGAGGGCGGGACTGGGAGGAGAGGAGGGTTGGCGCTGTGACCAGGATATAAAGTAAATAAAAAAATAATAAGTAAATAAATAAAAGAAATAGAAAAAAAAAAACACCTTAACGCACTGTGTTTGCCTTTTATTTGCCTGGTCTGCTCTGCTAAGCATGCTTTGTCTGTTGCCTTGGATTCATTTGCTTCTGTTTTTCTCTCCAGAGACTACTTAGTATTTAGTATATGCCACTGACACTGAAGATAAGAAGAAAAATCTTCTAGCCCCTGCAGTAAAGACTTCCTAGACTGCATGGAACTTTATTGGCTCACTAGGAAGACCCTGATGAAGCTTTGTCACGCAGTATTTTAAGGCCCCTCAAACTTCTCATAAAGTGTGTGAGACAAACGAGGTACAATGGAAGGGCTACTCCTCCAAAACAGCACACTCTGGATCCAAAAACTTTAGCAATGGCTGCTTCCACTCTAGAACCTTCCAGGTGCTCTCTGTTCCTTCCCACACCTTCCTATCTCCTCTGCTTTCTCTAGAGCTAATAGCTTAGACGGGAACTCTCACAGCTGTTCCTTCCCAGCGTCTGTGGCCTTGACTGAAGGGAACGCTAAAAAACGCTTTTCTCGGCACTGTATCAACAGCTTAGCCTTTTGCTCACCAGACGCCCAGTCTCCTGTCTTTAATCCTAGATTCCCACTCACTATGTGTGTGAGTGTTTTGACTACCTGCCTGGTGCCTGTAGAGCCCGGAAGAAGGTGCCAATCTGTAGCGGAGGTATAGATAGATGGTTGTGAGCCATCGTGTGGGTGCTGGGAATCCAGGTCCTCTGCAAGATCAGCCAGTGTCCTAATTCCACTGAGCCATCTCTCCAGTCCCGCAGAAAATATGTTTAAAGACACTGCCATGTGTACTTAGTATATTTCCACCTATGTTTTTTACAAACTAAGTGGAGAGAGAGATTGAGAGATTGAGGGTCTGTAGAGGAAAAGCATAGTCACTGTTAATTAGGAAGAGCACGGTTGAAAGAGACAAGAGAACTGAAGAAAACTTTACAGAAGACTCTGACGTCTTACACGTTTCTGGTTGGTTTATTACAAACCATGTGATTTGTAATTTTTTAAAACAGTGTCTTAAAAGATGCTTACGTATTTTTGGCTACCACTAGGTGGTACTGGTGACAGAAGAGAATGCTTTGGGTTTTAAGCCTCCAGTGTCCATCCACGATATCTGAGTATGCCTCCAATTTCAGACACATGTGCGTGGGTCCAAGTTTCTAGTGCTACAGAGTGAAGCAAAAGCCTTTGCCAATTATTGGTGAGCGTCTTCAGAGCTTCCACCGGAGAGTCCCAGGACTTCCCCTTATTCTCCTGCAGATACCAGATGCAGGACTTTAGTATACTTTCTGCACTAGTCTAATTGACACAGCTCAGCTGCATATGCCAAGATAAGCTCTCCACATACCATGTCATTCCCTCGCCTGTCTAAATATATAAACAAGGACAACTGATGGCACCCATCACTTGACTTTCCCACTTACAGGATTAGGCCTCTCCTGACCATTTACCTTCGTTAGACTAGTGTGTCTTCCATCACCTCGCCTGACATGGGCATGGTATGTGTTCCATCTCTTTGCTTCCTGACTGAACCTATTATCAGGTAGCAGGTATGAGTTTTCTCTCTAAGCAAGACCTATTATCAATTGGGTCGATTGCTTAGATCAAAGAAGAGATGACCAGTCCCTTAGAAAGTAGTAATTACACACCCACATGGCAGTTAAGCCACCAGTAAATCTCAGAGAAAAGTCAGGAGCGTTCCATTCAAGGGATATTAAATTGTAAGTGGGACAATTGCTATCCAAAATTGATAGCAATGAAACTATTGTTTATTCAAATTCTCGCTCACTGATACGCCCTGGGCTAAGTGCTTTGTTTCTTTGATGCTGTCGATGGTCCTGTAAAGTAGAATTATCACCGAAGTTTTATGCATATGAAGTTGCAGAATTTCCCCGCTTCAAAATGTGTCTTGTCAATCTAAAGTCTCTGAGTGTTTAAAGACCTTTTGATATGTCACTTAATCGACTATTGAGGGCCTTAACCTTGTCTTCTCCTTACTCCTCACTGATCCCTTTCAAAGGGAGAAGGACAACATTAAAAAAAAAAAAGTGTGCAAACCTGGTCAATATCGTACTGTGTATGGGTGCTTTGCGCCCAGAAGAAGGAATCAGATCCCTTGGAATGGAGTCACAGAACTGTGAACAGTCATGTGAGTGCTGGGAATTGAACCCGGGTCCTCTAGGAAAGCAGCTGTGCTTGCTTTAACCACTGGGCCATCTCCCCAGCCCCCATTCATATATTTTTTTACTAAACATGAGTAGAAACCAAAGTTTTGCTTTTCTCATTTAAAAAAAAATTTTTCTTGGGCTAGAGAGATAGCTCAGAGGTTAAAAGCACTAGCTGCTCTTCCAAAGGTCCTGAGTTCAATTCCCAGCAAACACATGGTGGCTTACAACCATCTATGAGATCTGGTGCCCCCTTCTGTCCTGCAAGCATACATTCAGAGAGAATACTGTATACATAATAAATAAATGAATCTTTTTTTTTTTTAAAGCTAATCAGGGGCTGGAGAGATGACTCAACAATTAAGAGCATCGCTTTTCCAGAGGACCTGCAGCAGGACTGATCTTGGCTGGCAACTGCCTGTTATCTCTGCTTCAGGTTTTCTAGCACCCTCTTCTGACCTCTGAGGGCTGCTGCATGCATATATGCATATGGTGCACAGACGCACACTCAAGGGTGCACACACACACAATCACAAATAAATAAATAAATAAATACTTTCTACAAATAAAGAAAAGCTGACCAAATATATCACAAACGCTCTTTGCTAGAAACTTTGCACTAAGACTCACTTCATTATGTAATTAGGCAGAGTTTAGTGGCAATTTAAAGGGCTGACTTACAAAACACACACACACACACACACACACACACACACACACACACACACACACCTTCCCCCATATACACAATATTATTTCCCTCTTCTACTGCTGGATGAACCTGGCTCTGCTACTCCAAATTCAATGATGTCAGGTCAGCAGGGACCAAACTCAAGATGATAATTTTCATCATCTATTAGCAAGGGACACACTTTCATCCCCAAGATCCCAGTTCAGTTCTGAAGGGCATGTTTTCTTCTCTGCATATGTGATTATCTCTTAATAACAGTAATCGGCATTGCCCAGGAACGTAGAGAACACTCTATACCCCTAAGATTGGCCCAAATATAAGTTTCATGAGGCCAAAGGAAACACACTTCTGCCTCATGGTCCCATCCTCCTCCACGTTAGGACAAATCCTGCTACCAATATAAGAATGTTAACCAATGAAATGCCAACACTTAGTAGTGCTCATTTTATTGGAAGCACCTTTAAAATGCATTTCTTTCTTCTGTGTTCAGTGCTGGACCTGGGACCCATCACAGCCTTGTAAAGGAGGCAAAGTGCTATGTCTAAATAGGTTTTCTTCTTGTGCACACTTCACACAACTTGCATCAGTGAGTGTACAACACCCAGTCCACCTGTCCTGGTTTAAAAACTATGTGCGTTGTGCGTAGTCCCAACACCACTGCCAAAGTCTGAATGGTTATTTTTCCAATCTGCCTTCGTTTGATTTCATCAGTCTCATATCCTCTGATAATGAAGCAGAATTACAAACAGGTATGAAAGTAAAGAATCCTTGACCTGTGAACAACAAGCTGTTCAAGACCAAAGAGCTGGTTCTAGAAGGCTGGCTGCAGCTGCCTGAGAAGTGTGTAAAGCCAAATCAGCCAGGGTAAGAGGCAGTCTTGTTTATACAGGACTTAATAAGCCCCAGGGGGGCAAAGGACAGCTTAATGAAACAATATCTTGCCCAATTTTTAAAATTAGGTTCTTAATTGCATGTAGCTCCTGGTTTAGAAAGGTCTGCAAAACATAATGATTAAGAGAATGCTAGCCTGGCAGTACTTCCCAAGTGTATCTGAGTGGCCTTTAGCCCTGTTGCAGAGGCAGCTATTGGCAGCAGCAACGACATCTAGCATGTTTCTAAACACTCGCCTTTGTGTGGGGCTGGTGTTCCTGGGGCTGAAGCTGTCGGTCGCATAGCTGTGGGGTGAATCCTAAGTCTGCCTGGGACCCTTGAGTTCACTCTCAAACATAGTAGGCTGGAAGACAGCCTTACTGGAATGTGCAAATTACCCTCCACAAGGGAACAGAAGTTGCAAATACTCCAAGTATCCTGGCAGTGAAGAGGACTCTAACAGACATTTGTACCTTCTCCCTTCAGCTATTGGAGTATGGAAACAATAAGCCCCAAGAAACTGGAGTGCCTCCAGCAGTCTCCTGCTGAGTAAAGGATGAGGATGGGCCCAGAACCATCCAGAACCAACAGAGAGATTTTACAACATTTTGACAACATTCAGACTACCTAGCAGGAGAGCCTGGATATGGGACAACAAAGGGCAGGACCACACCTCCATCTGTGTCCAATGCTGCGTTTAGCTGCACATACCTCTGCCCCCTCTATTTAAACCTAATGTGGTGTCATCATCCTGAAAGTGGACTTGAAGGTGTCATTAGACCTCTTTGTTCTTCCTACTGTGGCCTCCTCGAATACATCTATTTTTCATTGCTACCCTTTCTCTTTAATTGGCCTATTGAGGATGAGTGGCTGAACCAAGTTTGTTATGGTTGCCAGGGCCCAGGCTCTGACCCAAACATCTCCAGTAATGGTATGATTAATAATGAGGTGAGTCTCTTTCATTTGGTCTGGAATCTCTTTAAGAACACAAACAGAGGGGAAATGAGGCTGGTACCCAAGCACTCACAGCCTCAGAATAAACTGGCTACATCATTCTTAAAGCAATAAACCCCTCCCCAAAAAGAACATAAGCTTCCCACCCCATCTTCACCAGTATTGACATTGAAAACAAAAGAGCCAACTTGGGTTTGATTGCCTTTTCAGTATTTTTGACCTTCATTCCTGTCTTTAGAAATAACACAAAGCCACTCAACTTTTTCTTCTTTTTTTAGAAAATTAAACTCCTAGGAGTTAAGAAGTGCAAAGTGGTGCACACCTGTAATCTCAGCACTTGGGAGGCAGAGGCAGGTGGATCTCTGTGAGTTTGAGGCCAGCCTAGCGTACTGAGGAGAGTCCAGGATAGCCAAGGCTACACAGAGAAACCCTGTCTCAGAAAAAAAAAATCCCAGGAATTATTTAACTTTACCCTAGATGGGAAAGAATTATGAAAAGAGCCACAAAGACGGTTTCCAACAAGTAGATCTCTTATAGTGGGGATGGTAAATAGGGAACAGGGTGCAGATCTTTTTTCAAAAAAGTGCAGATGTGTGTGTGTCCGTGTGTCTGTGTGTGTGTCTGTGTGTTTCTGTGTGTGTCTGGGTGTGTATCTGTGTGTGTGTGCATGTGTGTCTGTTTGTGTGTCCATGTGTGTGTGTATCTGTGTATGTGTGCACGTGCACACATGTGCATGTTTTTCTCTATCAGAAGCTGCAAACTTTCAACCTTATTCTCATCTTTCAGCTACTGGCATGGCACACTCTACTCTGAGGAATGACACTTAAGTTATCCATAAATATTCTGATGGAAATGTTAATCCTGATATTCGCAAGAAAAAAACAGTTCCACAATTTTGAGTCAATTTTGAAGCAAGCTTTAATTAAATACTGATGAGGATGGACTCTGTTCAAGTCTGCTCTCTGGAATTCCCAACAAGTGTCAAGGAGACATGAGTTATAGGACAAAACCATATAGCCAACATATTCCTTTGTTATTTTCCAAGAACTGCAACTGCCAGCATTCCCGCAAGTTACCTCATCTTTGGGCTGTTACATCCACCCTCTCCTGAGTTAAATCCTTGATTCTGTGATGGGTACTTGTATATATTGGGATCTAATAAGCATCAGCTTAATGGTACCCAGACAGGAATCGTCATTTGTTTATTGTATCAATGATGCAAGAGCCAACAGTGTTAGCAGAAGCAGGAGGACCAAAGACCCTGTGACGGCTGGAATCGGTGTCACCATCTAGGGGGAGCCTGGGAATGGACTGGGCACCAGCCATTTGTTTCATCTCAGGTTCCCATTTAGTAATGTTCCTTTAAGCACAGCCAAATTATTATCCTGAGTTGTTTGTATAGAAATATGTTTCCTTAAAGCCATTTAATCTCTCTTTGCTTTGTGTAAGCCAGGCCAAGTGTGCTATTATATTATAGAACTGTTTCATTTAATGGATCTACCTGTAGAGTCCATTTTCCTAGTATGCCAACTGACATCATAGGAAGCCATTTTGTCCCCTATGCCAGAGAGTTTCTTTCTGACTTAGCATTACAGCCTGTTTGGGGACGTGGGGGAACAAAGGATGATGTACCCTCTCCTGTAACTACTTTCAGATGAAACTAGGGCATTGTTGGCAGAAACCAGGAAGGCTGAAGGGATCATCAAAGACTGGGCAATAGGGCATTCATCAGAAGCATCTGGTGAGCTGACCCAGCTAAGGAGATGGGAAGCAACTGCATCGGCTGGGCTGGTTTATATCAGCTTTCAGCAAGTTTGCAGTCCACAGCTGGTTGTTGGGTGGTATCTATCAGCCAAGTGGAAATCTGCTGAGCCGATATCGACTAGGGTCAAAAGTTAACATGAAGGAGCTTACAGGAACTTTCAGGCCCATAGTCCTACTGTCTTAGTTAGGGTTTTATTGCTGCAAAGAGACACCATGACCACAGCAACTGTTACAAAGGAAAACATTTAGTCGGGGCTGGCTTACCTTTTCCGAGGTTTCGTCCATTATCATCATGGTGGGAAGCACGGCAGCACACAGTGCAGGCATACATGGTGCCAGAGGAGGAGCTGAGAGATCAATATCTTGACCCTGCAGGTAGCAAGGAGACTGTGTGCCACACTGGGCTTAGCTTGAGCATATGTAAGACCTCAACGTTTGCCTCCACAGTGAGACACTTCCTCCAACAAGGCTACACCTACTCCAGCATGACTGCGTCTCCTAATAGTGCTGCTTCCTATGACCCAAGCATTCCAACACATGAATCTATGGGAGCCAAACCTATTCAAATCATCACATTCCAGTCCCCGGCCCTCTTGGTGCTCGTATCCTTATCATAATGCATAATGCAGCTAGTCCAACTCCAAAAGTTCCCATGGTCTATCATAGCCTCAACAATGTTTTAAAGTCCAAAGTTCAAAGTTCTCTTCTGAGATTCATGCTATCTTTTAACTGTAATCCCCTATAAAATCAAATTTTTTTTAAAAAATCACATACTTCTAACATACAATGGCAGGGGATATACATTACTGTTTCCAAAAAAATATCAAAGGGGGCATAGTGAAAAAACACTGGACCAAAGCCAGACTGAAAAACAGCTGGGCAAATTCCAACCTCTGCATCACCATGGCTGATATCAAAAATCTCTTCAGATGTCCAACTCCTTTAAGTTTTGTTGACTGCAACACATATCTTTCTCTTGGGCTGTCCCGTTTTCAGTTCGTAGCTTTCCTTGGCAGGTATCCCATGACTCTGGCATCTCCAACATCATGGAGTCTCCAAGGCAAATGCAAACTTCAACTTCACAGCTTCATATGAGGGCCTCTTTATAGCTCCATGCAGGAACACCCTTCCCACATGCCTGGCCTCAGCAGCTTTTCTTAGTCATGGAGAGAGATTCTATAACCCCTTCCTTTTATTCTTGACTCTAAAGCCAGAACCATGTGGCCAAAGATGTCAAGTTCTGCTGTTTGTTTGGGGGCTGGAACATGGCCCCCTTGTTCAATTACATCTTCACCAACTTTCTGGTTTTGGTGGTTTGATTCACTGCCTAAGCTTGGCTGCTCTAGAACTTTCCCTGTAGACCAGCCTAGCCTTGAACTCAGAGATATGCAAGCCTGTCTTCTGAGTGCTGGGACTAAACACATGTGCCACCAAGCTTGAATTTAAGCTTTTCTTTAATTTCTTTTTCACAAGAGGGAAGATTAGCTGGGTGGGGTCCTGCCCTGAGGTCAGCATTCCCTTAATTCCATTTACTATTTTTAATCTGTTTATCTCCTTGAACACAAGATTTAGCTCCATTCCACTTCCTGGTGCTCCTTTAATCCTTGAGCCACGTATTTTATATTTTTCCTTGCTCAGATTGCTCCATTTGATCAAAATGCTCTTCTTCACAAAAATGAATCACAGAACAGAATCTGTGCTAGGCTATTTTGAGATTTCTTTCGCCAACGCAATTAATCTGAACCTCTTCACCTTAGCTTGAGCCATATTCTTCACCAAAATATCACAAGAATGATCTCTAAACAACATACTAAAATTTGTCTCCTCTAAACCCTCTTGGTCCAGGCCCCCACAGTTCAAATCACCCTCAGCACCACTGTCTTCCATGTTCCCACCAGCACGGCCATTAAGCCCCACTTAAATCACTCCACTGCTTCCTTAGTCCAAAGTCTCCAAATCCACATTCCTCCAAACAAAACCACAAGTCAGACCTATCACATTAAAACCCTAGTCCCTGGTATCAACTTCTGCCTTAGTTCAGGTTTTATTGCTGTGACTACAGCAAATCTTATAAAGAAAACCATTTAATTTGGGCTGGGTTACAGTTTCAGAGGTTCAGTCTATTATCATCACGGCAGGGCGTATGGTAGCATGCAGGTAGACACAGTGCTGGAGGAGCCAGATGTTTTACACCTTGATCTGCAGGCAGCAAGGAGGACACTGTGTGTCACACCTCAAATAGCTCAAGCATATGTGGGACCCCCAAAGCCCACCTCCACAGTGACATACTTCCTCCCCCGACAAGGCCACACTTCCTAATAATGGTAACCACTATGGGCCAAGCATTCAAACACCGTGAGTCTACCAGGCCATACCTATTCAAACCACCTGGTAATTGAGAAAAGGGGGGAATACCAAGACCACAAGAGAGAGAGAGAGCTATCTCATCCTCTCTAGATATTAATCTGCGTCAATCTGTACTGAAATCCACATTGTAAAACAACTAGAGGAGAGTCGCAACTTTGAATGCTATAGCTTTCGAATTAAAAAGCGTGAACATTTTCCCTCTATCCAGAAAGCCAAACACATAGATTAGATGGAGGTGTTTTTAGCCTGATGAGAATCACTTTTATAGTCTATGCTTGGACAACCAAAGGACACTTAAAGCCTTGAGATTGTGACTGAATAGCAAGTAGCCAGTGCTCTACCGGTGTATGAGAACTCCACTGACCAATGTGAAAACTCTGAACCTTTGGCTTTCTCTTCCTGTTGCCTGTGGGTCCAGATGTGAAACTTTCAGCTACTCTCCAGCACCATGACTTCCTGCATGCTGCCATGCTCCCCGCCATGATGGTAAGAGACTGAACCTCAGAAACTTGTGTGAGGAAGCCAGGAGAGAGCCTGGAGTTCCCCTGGGACTGGAGCCTCTATGTGGTGATGGAAATTGAATCTGTGTCCTATAGAAGAACAGCCAGTGCTCTTAACAAGTTTTAAAATCAAAGATGGAAAATCAGTGGCCAGCTTGAGCATGGTGTATACTTGTGTGAACAACCAAAGATAAACAGACAAAAAAGCAGATATAACTTGCCGCTAACCAAGATCACCTCTGCAAGAGGAATGAAAGTGACTTTTGACAAGATTCTGCTTCCATGGATAGAATGCAGAAGCAGGAGAAAAGCCCTTGTAAAATTAATGAGAAGCCAGGTGGCAGTGGTGGCGCACGCCTTTAATCCCAACACTTGGGAGGGAGAGGCAGGCTGATCGCTGTGAGTTTGAGGCCAGCCTGGTCAACAAAGTGAGTTCAGGACAGCCAAGGCTACACAGAGAAACCCTGTTTCAAAAAACAGAAAAACAAAACAAAAAAAGTTACCGAGAATATTAAGAGTAGCCATTTGAAGAAATGGGCATTTCTAAAGGAAGTGAGCCAAAGGGGAATTTACGCTGAAGCAAAGTTTAGCGATCCACTTTCCCCTAGTGTCCTTCCAAAGCTCTGAGTCATTTGGATGGGAATCCCTGCTGAAAACCCCAGCCAGGGCAGGGAGCTGACGGCAGAGCACTTGAAAACGCTCCTAAAAGTTTAGACTTAGATTTTAGTTTTTAATATGTAAGATAAAGCATAGATTATTTTCCAAATCCTTGGACTCTAAAGGAAATGGATACAGCAGTGAAAGCTTGCCATGGTGCAGCAAACTACAGATAAGCTTACATAACACACAAGCAGCATGTATTATGTTTTATATTTTGTAAATGCTGTATACCATGTACTATGTGTATGTTGTTCAGACTTGAGAGGTACATTATAAAGGTATGTATTTTGATGATAGATATTGATTTACCCTGAGAATTTCAGACTCAGCAAGCTAGAAAAGATGTTTTCTTCAAGGCTGTCAATTATAAATAGCCAAAATACTAAGAATGTAACATTTATATAATTCCTGATTTTTGTCATGGCTCTTCTTGCTATGTTCATTGTATATATGTGTAATAATATAAATGTATATGTAAAAAACATTAAAGAAACAAAGTATATATTTTGCCCTGCAGATATGGTGGGGTTTTGTACATGTACATTGGAGATATTTTAATTGGGTGCTAAGGCACATAAAAGACTGTTTATTTGCACATGTCCTGAATTTTTTTTTTAAGAACAGCTATCAAAAATCTCAAAAGTGAAGCTGTAAACATGAATGATTTGCTTATGTACTACTGAAGGTTAAATCTGGCACAATCACTGTAAACATGGAATTTGTGTTTCTCTGAATTGACTTGCCTTTCAATCTATAGCTACAACAAAACTTTAAACAACCTTGATTCGCTATATTGCCATTATTGAGATTTTAAACTCCTCTAATTTTAAATGCCAACAAAATTGGTTGTAATCAAACTTTAAATCAATAATAATAACTTGGCCTCTTCTCCCCTTAAAAAAAAATTTGAACCTTTGAACTATTAGTATAACAATAGCCTTTGTAATGCCTTTATAACCTGTATAGATGATAACCTTTTCCCTTCCAGCTTCTCATTTATCAGAGACATGAATAGTTATTATTGAGAACAGTCACTGCAAGGCATGTTACCTCAGTGAGACCTTCCACCTGAAACCTGTTAGCAAGGCAAACCTGTCTGCCTTTTCTAAACAAGAGACCTAGTAGCTTTAGATGAGCTAGCAAGGTGGCTATAGCCTTGGAGGAAGGAGCTAGTTGCCTGCCATGGCCAAGCTACAGTTAGCCTAACCATCAACACCATCAGAGATCTGAGAGGGATAAATCATAGCAGGAAGTATAACCTAAATGGCCTATGTATTAAAAGACAGAGACTAGTCCACAGTCCATCACCTAGACAGTCATCCCAGACTCCCAGAGATCCTTCTGCCTCTGCTTCCCAAGTGCTGGGATTACAGCATAGAGGCTTTTTAAAAACATGTCTGTGTCTGGGAAAGAAATAGCCATGATCTAATTTCAGACCCACTTTTTCAATAAAGCAGAGCAGCATAAAACAACTTTAATATTATCCATATCCAAACGACATTTGAATCCCTATTACAATCGACCCAGTGGCCAGAAAACCCAGAGGTAAGTTCTGAGCCCAGTTGGCTGGTGACAGAAGAAACAGCCCAGTGAGCACACACATTCAAGACCGGCCAGAAACAAACATGTAGCCATCACATTCATACAAAACTTTCCTTCCTCCTCCAATGTTGTAATACGGTGGGGGTGGCACCTTGGTAGCCACCACTAAATCCAATCCCCCATAGGCACTGTGGTGCTGTAGCAGGGCTGGCCCTTGGCCTCACCATGGGGACCTTGGGTTTTTCAAAAGCTCCCCACCAGCCCCAGCATGCATTTTGTGCCCAACCCTTACTGCCATTGAATCCCGTGCACAAGAAGCTCCACCGTTTCTGGAGTTTCCTCTCAAAGAGCATCGCCACCTTATCAGTCTTGTGGTTCATCCATCTGATCTCCCCAACTCAGAGCAAATAACAAGAGCCAACTTCACAAAACTGTCCTTTGCCCTCCATATGCATGCCAAGATGTGTGTGTGTGTGTGTGTGTGTGTGTGTGTGTGTGTGTGTGTTCACACATATACAGCATGTACACACAATAATTATAAATAAAATAATAGTACGGACTTGGAACATATCTCATTGGAAGACCACAGGAAGAGGCGTGGCAGAGAGATGGCTCAAGAGTGTGTGTTGTTTCTTTCAAGTTTCAAGGATTCAAGTTTGGTTTCCAGCAAGCACATCTGCAACTCCATCCCAGAGTAACCCACCTCTGGCTTCTGCATGCAGCACACACACACACACACACACACACACACACACACACACACACACACTTTTAAAAAGTAAAACGTTGGAAAAGGTGTCTGTGTGGTGTGTGAGTGTGTATGTGTGCATATAAGCATAAGTAGGGAAATGACTTTTCTGCCAAGGGGGGAAGTATGTTTCATCTTTCCACATCAATTTCAGTCCTTATTCTTATTAAACTCCATTTTTTTTCCAGTTTCTGGGAGTGCTCTCTTTTTTTTTATTAATTAAATTCCATTTTTAAAAGTCATCTTTAGGAACAATTTGAAGCTTACTGAATAAGTTCAGAACAGAAGGATTAAAGTTTTACCTCTAAAAATGAGTTTATGACTGTAGGATCAGCAGATGAGCAGGTGACATTAGGAAGGAATCTTGGTAGTACAGACCCACATTTTCTCTCTAATTCCACCATCTTAGAAAGTCAGAAAGTTCACACATGAAAAATAGCCTTTTCTCCATTTTATAGATAATATAGGCGTCACGCACCAGCCTCCTGAGTCCCCACTTCTGGCTATGTAATTTCTTCAGCACATCCCCAGGGTGGACTGCTTGGCCTTGTAGACTCTGCCTGTTAAAGGGGGGAGGTTTTACCACAGGGGTGTTGGCAAATTAATTAGCATTAATTGTGTGTTCCATTGAGATCCTCAAGTGATATGTAATTTGGAGTTTATATGGAAGCCATTGCTTAAAGTTTTGAAAATAATCCTCTTTCGTTTTTCAACTTAGGAAATAAACCCATCATGTGTTGTTGTCCTTCAGGTAATATGGTATATAGGGATGTTTTCCTTTTCTAGCAACATTTGCTAGTCTGCAGTGAAATATTAGCAGGTTGCAAAGACTTCCTCAGATTTAGGCTATGAATTGCGCACCTTTAATTTATAGTCTGCAACAGACAAAGGAAAAGCATCTCATTTAAAAATAAGAAAACTAATGACATTTGACACGATCTACAATCCAAAGGGAATCTCTTAATACACTTTACAATGTTAAGATTTTTAGATTATTGTTGTTGTTACTATTACTATCATCATTAGTGATGGGACACACACGTGTGTAATGTCGCAAATGACTCGAGGTCAGAGGGAAACACTGGGGAGTTAGTTCTCTTATGGGTCCTGCAGATGGAACTCAGGCAGTCAGGCTTGCGTGGTTCGCACTGAGCAACCACACCAGCCAGCCCTGTTCTACGATTGTTTGGTTCTAGCATTTAAACCAAGAAGCTACTTGTTCAGTCTGTTTCACCTGCAACAGTGGTGTTTCACACCCGCTTTTTAGAGCAGCAGTTACACATTTATTTGCTTGTTTGTTTGTTTGTTTGTTTGAATGTGCAAGTGTACCTGTGCTGCAGCCTGCATAGTCAGTCAGAAGACCACTTGTGGGGATCAGCTCCTGCCTGCCACCACTCGGATTGCAGGGATTGAATTCAGATCATCGGCCTTCAATGGCAGCCACGTTACCTACCTGCTGAGCCACCTGGCAAATACCCAGAGCTCTCGTTTTACAGGTGAGCTTGAGAAACAGAAGAAAGAAGGAAATCACAGCCCATTCATTCTCTTTCTATTACCTTGAACAGCTATCTCTAAGAAGCAGTCATGCTCAAAGCTGCCATGGGGGTACAAGTAAGAATTTCGTCGGCTTGTTCCGATTATCTTCCTAAACCTGAAAATTAAAGCAAGGTATTTTAATGAAACCCCAGTCATATCTTTGGAGGCTTTAAGAGATTGCCCAAGTCATGAGTTAATAGACATTTTGAAGGACGTATGTATGAAACAATTTTTAATCATTTAACTTTTTATTGACTCTTTGTAAATTTTACATTATGCACCCCAATCCTACTCATTTTCCTGTCCCTTCATACCCACTCTCCGTCCTTGCAAACCTTCTCCCCCCCAAAAAAGAAATCTCATGTGGAAGTGCACTGTGTCACCGTGTGTCCCGCAGTGGACCCTTTCAATCACACTTCTTTGCTTGCAAATGTTCATCGCCGTGAGTCATTGGCCTGGTGTGAGGCCTCTGGCGTCTGCTACTCTATCAAGTTCTGGAGCCTCACTGGGACACCTCTCAGATCTCCCGTTGTTGCCACGTGTCATGGAGATTCTGCAGCTTTGGGTCTGCAGGACTTGGCCCCTTCGTGCACTCTAGCAGTTCATCCATGGGGGTAGATGTTGAGGTGGGACAACTCAAAGCTCCGTGTCTGGACCTGAGCGGTAGCTGAACAGGTCAGCCCACCAGCTCTTCCACACCCACACCACCAGGGTGAGCTCTCCCGCACTGCCGTGGCGAGCTGATCCAACAGCACAGCTGGCAAAGGCAGGGCCAGCTCACCTGAGCCCAGGCCAGGAGGGCCAGCTGTATTTGCTGCCCACATAATGTGCAAAGCCAGCTCTCCTATCTACCAGAGTAGGGAGGGCATCTCTCTCTCTCTGTCTCTCTGTCTCTCTGTCTCTCTCTCTCTCTCTCTCTCTCTGTCTCTCTCTCTGTCTCTCTCTGTCTCTCTCTGTCTCTCTGTCTCTCTGTCTCTCTCTCTCTCTCTCTCTCTCTCTCTCTCTCTCTCTCCCTCCCTCCCTCCCTCCCCTCGCCCCCCCCACACACACACAGCGTAACAGACAAATGACAAGGCCAGCTCTCCTAGGCTCACACAACCAGGGCCAACCTGACTATGCTTCCTGAGTGAGGTGGGGACCAAGTACTGCAGTTAGGAACACTTGCAGCTCTTTCAGAGGACCCAGGTTCGATTTCAAACATCTATATCAAGCAACTCGCTACCACTTTTAACTCCAGTTCCCGGGGATCTGACACCCTCTTTTGACCTCCACAGACACTGCACGCATGCAGTGATCATACAGGCCAGCTGGCACACACATACAGGTACACATGAATAGAAATAAGTGTATGGATATTTTTCTAAGTCAAAAACATGGTTTTAAAAAAATATTTTAAAATATGCTTCTGTGTATTTTATTTAAAAAGCACAAATGTTCTTTGCTAGCAATTGAGTTCAAGGGCCAATGAAATGCTTCGTGAGTAAAGGTGCTTGCTCCCAAGTCTTGTGATCTTAGTTTGATCCTTATAAACCACATAGTCAAAGGAGTCTTTGCAGGCAGGTTGTCCTCTGACATCTACATGTATGCTGTGGCATGTATGGTTCTACGTGTGTTGTTGTTGTTGTTGTTGTTGTTGTTGTTTTAAAATAAAAGAGAAATTGAGTTAGTTCACTCAGTTTTAGTAATTTTTAAATTAAATTAACCTATATACTATATTGACGGGCTTTAAAACTTCATATTGAAATATAAAATACAAACAGAAGTGCAATATGGGAGCAAAATAATGGAGCAGGGGAAGGGGTGGGAAGGGGATTAACCAAAAATAAAAATGTATGAAAAACTTTTATGGGAAGTCAATTACTTTGTAAGCCAATTTTAAAATACCTAAAGGAGCGCTCTACTTTGCTCTCTGTTGCCACAAAAGAACACTAAACAACAGTCACTAGGGGAAGAAAGTGTTTATTACATCTTGTGACTTCTGGGTCACCATCCATCATCATCCATCACTGAGGGAAGCCAAGGCAAGAACAGCCAGAATCTGGAGGCAGGAACTGAAGCATAGACTGTGGAAGAACGCTGCCTACCACCTTGCTCTCCGCCTCATGCCTCAGCCCTTCCTACAGAGCCCAGGCTCACCCATGCATGGGTAGCAGTGCTCACCGTGGGCTGGGCCTCCCATGTCAACTAGCGATCAAGGAAATGCCCCCAGGAACAGACCTGTGGGCCAGTCTGATAGAAGCATCCATCAGCTGAGGTTTCCTCTTCCCAGGTGTGTCAAATCGACAACCAAAGCTAACAGTGGTGAGGACTTTGAACAGAACGCACTGCATGAATGGTTAATGTTGGTCTCCAAAAGCTATAGGCTACTCAACAAACATGCCAATGCAAGACACGGGACACACCCTTTTGAGTTGTTGGTTAGAGAGGTCCTAGAGACTCCCAACAGCAACGCGAGCCATTGACGTTGCTCTTGGTTGCCCACAAGAACTAGATGGTAAGCGCCCAGTAATGAATACCCTATGCACTTTTGTTACAAGATATAGAGAAATCAAGCTGGGACTAAGCCAGAAGCATTCTTCCTGTTGGCCTACTTCCATGGGGGCCAGAAGGAAAAGTGGCCCCTGGAGAAGAAACATCGTCAGTTGTTTTATCCAGCAGTGGACTGTAAGTGCTCTTTTGGTTGGATCTGCAGGCCCATACCACAGGAGAGGATGCATGCCTGACCGTGTTCCTCTGTTTATCGTTCACTAACTGTTCAGTGGTGGAGATCAATTAGCCATCTCATGACACTAACCTATGTTGGTAAATAGCAAACCTCCCAACGTAGATGTACACAATGCTGTTAGACAAGAAATACACAGTTAAGCTGGGCATGGTGGTGCATGCCTTTCATCCCAGCACTCTGAGAGGCAGAGGCAGGCAGATCTCTGAGTTCAAGGCCAGTCTGGTTACAGAGTGAGCTCCAGGACAATCAAGGCTACACAGAGAAACTCTGCCCCCCCGCCAAAAAAACAAGACAGAACAAAATACTAAACAAAAAAGAAAGAAATACACAACATGCTTCCTAAGCATAGAGTTTTTATTGTACCTGACTCTACCACATTTTTCCTTAGACAGTGAATTAGTTCAGCCCTGTATTTAACTTGGTAAAAGGGCATAAGACCACAAAATACCATCCTTTTGCCAATAACAACAACAACAACAACAACAACAACAACAACAAAAAACCCTAAAAGCTATTTACTGTGTGCCTAGCTTGGAATTTCACCCCTATACTCAGGGTCATTATGGCCCTGCAGGTACAAGAGCTGAACAGCCCTCTGGGAGTGTGTCCCAGCTGGGGAGCTCACTCCTGGTCATAGGGCTCCTGAACCATTAGCAGAAAACACCCTGCAAAGGTTCCCGAGGGACTGAATTCAGTGCTTTTGTCTGCCTGATGAAAAACATAATAATTCTCCAAGGAGTCCCTTCGGATTATTCCCTCAGGAATCACACACAACACAAAAGCGACCCAATTGAATAACAGGTTAACGAAGAAAAAGGTTGTGCCTTGATGTTGCTGGTTTTTCAGCTTCAGTTTGGATTGAGTTTGCTATCAGACTTTAGTTAAGTACTACCCCAGGCCTGGTGCAGTCATTGAGGCAAGCTTATATCCCCTGCTACTTTAAAAGCTGAGGCAGGAAAATTGCAAGTTCGTGGCTTACCTAGTCGACTTAATGAGATCCTGCCTCAAAATAGGAGGGAAAAAAACCCAGGATAGAATGTGGTCCAATAGTAGACCACTTCCCTAGCCTGCACAAGAGCCTAGGTTCAACCCTGAACTCAATACTCAGTAGAAAAGAATATCAGTGGTGGCACTCAGAGAAAGAATAAGCAGGCTACCAAGATGAGACTTGATAGCCTATGACTATATAGTGGGGGAGGAGGTCCCCCTTGATCATAGACCTAGGGGAGGGGAATAGGGTGAAAGCAGGAGGGAGGAACAGGAGGATACAAGGGATGGAATAACAATTGAGATGTAATCTGACTAAATTAATAAAAAGAAAGAAAGAAAAAGAAAAGAAAAGAATATCAGGGTGGAGGGGAAGGAACAGAAAAAGAAACGCACTTGGTCTAGTAAAAGTGCTTACCATTGTGTCCAGGGACCTGAATTTGATCCCTGAGAAAGATAGAAATGGCCCCTGCCCTCTGACCTGCATGCACATGCAACCTCCACCCATTACATAAGGTATGAAAAGTAAAGGGAAAAAATCATTACTATTCCAGGCTTTAATACCATTTACATCTCAGGAGAAATATGTAGACAATATTAAATATATGTGCAGGTAGTAGAAATATCGGAAAACATTTGTTAAGAGCTTTGTTGAGTAACTGTGAAATTTAGTGTAGGCCAAGTCATGAATCAATAGTTACTTTTCCCAGTCTTTGAGCAGGTGGTCCTAAGTTGTATAAGAAATAGGCAGAGCGGGGCCAGGCGTGGTGGCACAGGCCTTTAGTCCCAGCACTCGGGAGGCAGAAGCAGGCAGATCACTGTGAGTTAGAGGCCAGCCTGGTCTGCAAAACTAGTCTAGGACAGACAAGGCTATACAGAGAAACCCTGTCTCAAAAAACCAAAAGAAGAAGAAGGCATAGCAAGCTATGAGAGTAGAGAGCAAGCCACAAAGCAGTAGGCAGCACTCCTCCGTGGCTTCTGCTTCGGTTCCTGCCTCCACTTCCTGCCTTGAGTTCCTATAGACTATAACTGAGATTTGTCACATGAAAAAGACCCCTTCCTCCAAGTTGTATTTGGTAATTGTGTTTTTAATCACATCAATAGAAACTCTAACTAAGGCAGACACTTGCTTCCAAGATTGATGACCTGAGTCACACCCCTGCGACCCATATGAAGAGAATTGAGTTCGTCAAGTTGTCCTCTGACTTCCTCACAACCACCTTCCCACATGTTCCCCCCTATACACACACACACACACACACACACACACACACACACACTTTTCACAAAATGAAAAAAAGCAGTTTATTTACATAGAAACATTTTTAATTGTTTTCATTTTATGAACACAATACAGTTCCAGAGATTAAGAACTTAAATAAATCACCAATAAAAGAAGAATTTGTGGGATAAACAGTGGAGGAGACTTGGAGCCAACCCAGTGGTTACATAACATATTCTTTCCCTGCTACGTCAGAGAAGTACTAGGGCAGCAGATAGAAAGGCTATCTCATGTAAGTGCAAGCTGATGGAATAACTCCCATCATAAGGGAGCACTGTAAGCCATCTATTGTTAATAATAAAGAATGAGGAATTATTATTTACATGTAAACACTGTTTTTATTTTTATTTTTTAACATTGGCTGTGTATCTACCTGTGAATGGATCCACACGTATGAAGGTCAAGGGCAACTTTGGAAGCCAGTTCTCTCCTTCCAACAAATGGGTCTCCAGGATACCATTCAGGTTGCCTGACTTGGTAGCAAGTGCTTTTACCTGCTCGGTCATGTCTTGGACCCTGAAACACTAATTTTTTTGATATGCTAAAATGATGAACTAAACATACAAACAACAGAAAATAACCCAAAACTTGATAAAAACCTATTTCAGAGATGAAACCTCTTGACTAACTCAAAAGCATAGGCTCTCCACTCTGAATTAAAGTCACTGGATTCCCTTAGTTTGCCTAGTTACATAATTGAATCTGTCACTTGTAAACAAACAGCTCTGTTGCCTCACACTTCTGGATCTGTGGGTTTGTACCGCTGTTTCTCTGTGGAGGCTGAAAGCTTCATAGTCATTTATTCTTTCCCCAACCCTCTGCCTTCTTTCCTTATTTGCCATCTTTCATTCTTCTTCTTCTTCTTCTTCTTCTTCTTCTTCTTCTTCTTCTTCTTCTTCTTCTTCTTCTTTTTCTTTTTTGTTAAAAGCAGGTTGAAAACAATTAAAAGGAACTAAATGTGAAAACAAACGCAGATTCCAGGGCTGACTGTTGGCTGAGTGGTCCATGAAGAGAATGTAGACGTAGGATGCCTTCTCAGCATCCTCTGTGCTCCTAACCATATGCTTTCTATGCAAGGTAGCTGATTCCCCACACGTGAAATTCACCCCAGGTTTAAGCAGAGCTCCACATGCACAGGACACATGGGGGTGTAGTTCATGGGGAGAACGGGGTGGTAGGCAGAAAGAACGTGGGTGAGTTAACATTCACATCCAGTGTCGATTTCAATGCCACTTTCTGCTGGTGTGATGCAATAATTACTTTGGCTGCTGGCAAACTAGCAGTTTTTATATTGGTGTTTATGGGAAACATGGGTAAGATGTGCCTCCTTTTCTTCCAAGGGTGTTAAGCTTTCCCAACGTACAAATAGAGCCTTCAATAACCCTTTGTGGTCTGCACCTGCTTTCTTGGGTTTACTGTTTCCAGCAAGGGACTGTCATCTCAGGAGCCGTAAACTAAGCGTGTCTAAAAAGCAAAGTATGGCTCAAGATTGCATCTTGTTCTCAAAAATAATCCCTTATCAATCTTCGAAGGGCCACTGTGAGGGTTTTCGCCTTTGCAGACGACAAAAGAAAGTAAGGCTAAGACCTGAGTACCGAGAACGAGGAACAGAATCCACTGTGTGTTAGGAATAAGAACCCAGTGGGACTTCCTCAGATGTGCCTGGCTCCCTCCGCAACCACACTGAAGACACAGCACCCCTCAGCAGAGGCAACTTGGCTTGGATTCCTGTGATCATTTTCCTGAGAGCCCCACACTCATTCGTAACAGCAATTAATGCTGATAAGTTACCCACAATCAAAACACAAATAAAGGCAGGGGAGGTGGCTCAGCAGTTAAGAGCACTTGGTGCTTTTGCAAAGATCCTGGAGTTCAGTTCCCAGAACCCACATCACAACCGCCTATACTCCAGTTCCGGGAGAGCTGACACTTCTCATGACCTCCTTTGGAACCAGGCACACTCATGGTTAATGGACATACATGCGGGCAAAACACTCATACACATAAAGATGAAATAACTGAACCTAAATTTTTTTTAATTTAGTTCCTTCACATAGAAGTTGGTTGGTTGGGTTGCATATTTGATTTTTTTAATTTATTTTTTTACAATGTACATTAAGTAAATTATGACAACAAATCCTTTAAATACCTCCAGTGAGGACATGAAATTTTAGCATGTTCTATAGCTCTTCCATGGTGCTAGGGATGAAATTCACACACACACACACACACACACACACACACACACACACACACACACAAGATTTTTATTTTGAACATTTTCAAGCTCCCATACACCACCTATGCCTCTAACAGTCGGGACATGTTAAATTATTTCTATGCCATAGAATCTCTTCAAACATCAGAATTTATCTTCTAATGGCTTTTCTTCTTCTAAATCAAAATCTTAGCTACATCAGTGTGGAAGTAAGGATCCTTTGAAATTGCAAAAGGCTTCCTTGGATGCAGTCTTTGAAGGCTTTATCTTTTCTTTTCTTTTCTTTTGTTCTGTTCTGTTCTGTTTTGTTTTTTGAGACAGGATTTCTCTGTGTAGCCTTGGCTGTCCTGGACTCACTTTGTAGACCAGGCTGGCCTCGAACTCACAGTGATCCGCCTGCCTCTGCCTTCTGATTGCTGGGACTAAAGGAGTGTGCCACCATGCCTGTCCCTGAAGGCTTTATATTATGTCCAGGAATATAAGGAATCTATGATTAAGGAATGTTTGATAAGGAAATCATTTTGTTCTTGTAATGTTTTAAAATAAAACATCTCTTATTATTTGACAATTTCGTCAATATAAAATAATGTATTTTGATCATATCTACCCCCCAAACTCATCCCATTCCACCCCTCTTAGGAACCCCCAACACATCCTTCTGTCTACTTTATGTTGTCTTATTTTGTTTTGCTGTTGTTTGTTTGGTTGGTTGGTTGTTTTTTTTGGTTGTTGTTGGTTTTGAACCTACAGAGTCCATTAGCACTGCCTGCTGGAATACTGACTGATCTAGATGGCTTGATCGTACGCAGGTCTTGTGAAGCTAACCATAGCTGCAGTGAGTCCGTGGGTTCAATGGCTATGTCCTGTTCAAAAGACAGCATTTCCCAGCACTTCTGCCCATCTCCCAGCTCTTACCTTTATCCCTGCCCCCAGTTCTGTGATGTTCCCTGAGCGGTGGGGGTAGGATCAGAGTGTGGGTAGATGTGCTATAGATGTCTCAGTTAGGACTAAGTCTTTCAGTCATTTATTCTCAGCACTTTGGCCAGCTATGTGTCCCTGGCCACTACAGAGAGAAGATTCTCTGGCAAAAGTTGAGGGCAGCACTAATCTGTGTGCATAAGCATAAATATTTAGAAGGCAGCTTGCCAGCATGTCTATTTCACAAAAACAGTAGTAGATTTTCCCTCCCGGGTCTTATGACTTCTCTAGCCATGGACTTTTGACCAGGTTTTATAACACCAGGCACAAATTTCCTCCTGTGGAGTGGGCCTGCAATCCACCCAGAAAGTGGCCGTCACACCTATGACGGTCAAGCCACTACTGTACTACTGTGCACGTCATGCCTAGAAGATCAGCAGTTTAGCATTTAGGCTTTGCCACTGGATAATACTGCCTCACTGATGATTTTCTCCTCCAGTGGCCCTACACAGCATCTTCCAGGACTGTGAAAGCCACCTAACAGAGGGAACGTTTTCAGAGTCGCTTCAGGTTGATTCTCTATGTTCTGTCACCAATGAGATCGGTCTCCAGCAGTAGGATCTTACCGTCTAGTTACGGCGCATGCGCATGAGCAATAGTATGGGCTGGGCTGTTCTGCAGGCCTCTGTGGGGCCTCCCTGACGAATAGTAACTGATAGGGAGATATCCCATGTCTGGCACTGAGATTTTCATTTAATGATCCATATCTTCTCGGGCAAGTGTAGTTCAGCAATACAGAATTGAACTAGCATTCTGGGTGTCTGTCCTTTTTGCTGTGTCTTTATTGAGCAGCATAGATAGCATCACATGGGGGAAAGAATGAGGTACGTTACAGAAATCTCTAACAGTTTTACAAGGGATTAACTCACTCCTTGGCTCCAACTGATCCCAACTGACCTAGGCAGCAAATGTTACTGTTCATTAACTAATCATCCTTAAGTGGTTTCTTTCATCCTTAAAGGTAGATGTCTAGGAAGTTGCTTCTGACTTCTGTGTTTGCTGCTTTCAGCAAATGATAGACATACTCCACGTGGATCAGGGCATAGAGGAGGGTGTAATTTAAGATTACAGCCATGTGTTATCTTAGGTTGTAAATGTTGATTACACAGGGAATCCCAGGCAAGTGAGGTCGATTGTTACATTGTTCTCCTAAGAGCTGGTTAAACAAGCAGACTGAGCGAGCACACAGGAGGGCAGCAGTCCTCAGTCTCAAGCCAATTCCAGATGTTATTACTAACTTTGGCTGAGAGGTCAAGCAAAAGTTCCAGTCTCTTAGATTATAAGAGGTATGTTTAGAATATGGCATCACCACGATGTTGGCTGAATGTTTGCCACATACAGCATTTCTATGCTCAGATATATCCCGTCTGTTCTGGGTTTCTTTGGAACCTTTAAGGTGAAAAGATGCTGGAGCCTGTCTTTATGCCCTTTCTACATCTAAGGAGATGACTGTGTGATTCCTTTCTTGAGTCCCTTATGATAATTTACAACATTGAATGGTTTGGGTGCATTCAGCCTCCCCTGAAACTGTGCAATAAACTCAACTTGACCATTGTCACCTTCTTGAACTTGGTTTGCATCCCCTGGTGGGGTTTTAATATTCGCACATCGCCTAGCTTTCTCTTTACCCTTTGTTTTTGTATAATGATATTTGAAAATGAAGGTTCAGCCTCGAGGACAGTGATCCCCGTGGCTTGGCTGATTGTGTTGAGGTTCGGAAGTAGAACGGTGGTTAAGAAGGGTCTCTGAGAGAAGCCGGGAGGCTGGTAAGGAACGCTTCGACTCTGCCTGGGGAGTCTCTTCAGCTGAGGCTCACCTGTGGGGCTGACACGATGATGCTGAACTCTCACCCAGCACTCTGACTCTGTAATTTTGAAGATGAGAAAAATGCACTGTACAAAGTGATTGTGATCTTGAGGAACGTATTTTCTGTTTGTCTTTTGAGAGAAAGGGTCTCATGTAGTCCAGGCCATCTTCAAACTCACCGTGTAGCCAAGGAGAGTCTTGATCTTATTTGTTTGTTTGTTTGTTTGTTTGTTTGCTGTTTTGAGAAAGAGTTTCTCTGTGTATCCTTGGCTGCCCTGGACTCACTTTGTAGACCAGATCGGCCTCAAACTCAGCGACCCATCTGCCCCTGCCTCTGCCTCCCTGGGTGCTGGGATTACAGGCTTGCATCACCGCACCCTGCTGGCCTTCAACTCTTGCTCCTCCTACTTCTACCTTCCAAGTGCTGGGAGACAGATACACGCCACTATGCCCAGTTGTGTGTATTATTTCTAAGCCATTTTATCATTCAAATTCTCATTAACAATATTTATATCCTCCTAACCTGCTGAAACCCTGTATTTGCCAGAGAAAAGGGAGAGTTCTGTTCATGTCTGTGAAAGGACTGAAAATTTCACAGGGCAAAACTTGGCTCTGATTAATACGATTAATTTGTATTTTACTTACTTATGTCATACATATCCAAGCTACAGCTGAGCAAGGTTGTTCATACCTATAACCCATGAGAAATGAGGCAGGAGGATCCCAAATTGAAGGTCACACTCACCTACATCACAAGTTTAAAGCTCATCTGAGCTACATGAGACCCTATTCTAAACAACCCTTCTAAGTATGCAAGCTAATAATAAAATAGTATTATGGAGGACTAAATGTTCAAACAATAGAACCCTAACATATCTGTAGTTATTTTTTTTAAGATATTTAAATTTTCACTTTCTTAAGTCAGGTGTGGTAGTGCACTCCCTTAATCCCAGCACTCTGGAGGCAGAGGCAAGTGGATCACTGTGAGTTCTAGGCTAGCTTGGTCTACAAAGAGAGTCCACCACAGCCAAGCTAAAATAGAGAAACCTTGTCTCAGGAAAAAAAAAATTCACTTTCTTAAGTCAGACATAGAAACATATGCCTGTAATCCCAGTATTTGAAGAGTAAAGGCAGAAGGATCCAGAGTTCAAGGTCATCCTCACTACATAGTGAGTTCAAGGCAGTCCCAGGATTCTCCACTGTACATAAGACCCTGTCTCAAAACACCCGTGTAGCTCAGACTCATTCACTTACCATATAAACAAAAATCACAACTTGGAGAAATGTTTGTGGTTACAAACAGTACATGGTATGATCTAATGAAGAGAGATGTTAGGTTAGGAAACAGCGGTTGAGTATATTTCTGCTATTTCTATATGTAGCCGAAAACATTCTAAATGAGAAAATGGTGAGGCTGTGTCTATTATGAATGTGTCTCCATGACCTGATCTCAGCATTGTTTTGTATAAAAGCTAGTGAAACTGGACACTTGTACCTTCTTTTGTACCCTCTCTTCATATTTTCTTTCTTCCCTTCCTCCTGTTCTTCTCCCCTTTCTACCTTCTTCCCCTGCTCCCATCTCCTGCTTTGTTTGGAAGGTAGGGAATGGGGTGATAGGGTCCAGAATGTGCTGAAGAAAAGACCTCATACTGAAATAATATGCAAGCAACAAAGAGCGTTTATTCTGTAGACATCCAGCATGCTGGGGTCACCATTCAGACACAACGGTGGGAACACACACACACACACACACACACACACACACACACACACACACACACACACACACTGTGAGCTCACAGGCTCTGTTTAAAGGCTTTTAGGGGAATTCCTAAATGGGGGGGGGGGGTAGGTAATCATTAGCATGTTGGGATCGCCCCTCAGAGAGGATGGCTACCTTCTGTGAGCTCACAGGCTCTTTTTACAAGCATTTAAATTCCAAAGGGAGTTAATCATTTAAACTAGAAAGCCCAGGCAAAACTGGGTAAACACAGGTGATTGTGGCCAGGTTATGAGTTCATCGTCAGGCAGAAGACCTCCAGGTCGGCAGTATATCTTTCTTAACCAATTATACCAGCAGTAAAAAACATTCGTAAACCTTATCTTCCTCTGGCCAGGTCATGGCCGTCTCTGGTTGGCTTCCCACTCTTCGCAGAATTTCCAGTGTCTTCTGAACCCACCACCTCTGAAGAATAGAGGCCCAGGCCTGCTCTGAACTAAGAGAAACTGAAGTCTGTTCCTAGACTTATTTAACCAGGCCTCTCAGAGGGTGCAGCTTGATTCTGTTAACGGGCAAGATGGCATCTTGGTAGTGCCAAGGGCTTGGAGGGTCCCAGGCTGCCTCAAGTTCAGTCTGTTGAGGCAAGAAACACCAGAATGCCCACAACATGGTAGGAAGCCCACTCCACCCAGGCCAGGAAGCCCAAATCTTGACAGCCTCAGGCCCAGGCCACCTCCAAAGTGATTCACTGCAGATGTAGGTTTCTTTCTCCTGCAGCTGATGCTGAGCAGTAGGTTCTTGGGTTTTGCCTTCTTAGCATCTCTACAGGAGGACAGTTTCTTGTGCTTCCGTTAGGCTGTCCCTGGTCAGTAATTGCAGCAGGAGCCAAGTAGTCAGGCATGCCGCCCAGGTTCCTGCTCATCACAGCAAGGGCGGGTCATGGCAAAACAGCTGATGGGCATTAAGGTTGTCTCCAAAGTATGTCTGAGCTTCTCTTCACCTCGACTGCTCCTATTTGATTTCCTAAAGTCCTCCCTCCCAAGTGGCCTGTTAATGACTGATTGCCTGTTGCCCTTTCAGTAACAGCAGAAGCCCCTTCCATCTCCTCTGTTTGGAGGCCAGCGAATCAGTATAGTCTAGTTGGTGGTCTCCAGGCCAATGAGAAACTGTGCCTGAGAGAGAGAGAGAGAGAGAGAGAGAGAGAGAGAGAGAGAGAGAGAGAGAGAGAGAGAGAGGCATCGCCTTATAATGAGCCCTCTTCCTAAATCCACAATATCCACAATAACTCTTATAACCTTATGGGTGGAGGCCTGATTCTACACAGACACTATCCACTAAACCTTCAAAATTTACAAACTTAAGCGTAACAAGTTCTAGGACAGAATACATTTTATTTTATGCAATCCTTCTTCATTCTATTCCATTAGGAATGTCTTGTGTTGCCACATAATTTAGAAAAAAGTCAAAAAATGAGAGGTAGTCACAGCGTTCTAGATTTCTCACACAACAAAAAAGTTCTTTCTTCCATAACATCGAGATGGGTTCCCCATACATAGCAGATTGCAGTGCATCGTGGCAAGTGGAAAGTATTCTTCTCATTTCATTCAACAGTATGTCAGTGAGTCTTTCTCAGTCATAGCCAAGGGTCCACCCAGCGCTGCAGACAGTACAGTTACATTTACGTGCTTCCTGTAGTCTGCAATGTCCAAAGAAAACCAACCTTTCTCTGGGATAAATCCACTCTAATTGCTATTCTCAGTGCTTTGTGGAATCCGGTTTTGTTTTGGATTGGTTTTGGTTTCTTACAAAAATTAAACATAGAAATACCACATGGCTCAGCTATTCTACTCCTGAGCGTATACCCAAAGGTCTCTATTCCTACCACACAGATAGTAGCACAGCTATGTGTTGCTGCTCTATTCAAAGTTGTGCCAAAGTGGAACCATCCTAGATGCCCATAGATGGATGGAAATTTTTTAAAGTGGAATTTTACTCAACTGTAAAGAAAAAATGAAAAGCTCAGGAAAATGGGTGGATCAGGAAATTATATGAAGTGAGACAACCAAAGCACAGAAGACAAAAAACCATATGTTCTCTCTCATGTGCATGCACGTATGCACACATGCGCGCGCGCGCGCGCGCACACACACACACACACACAGAGAGAGAGAGAGAGAGAGAGAGAGAGAGAGAGAGAGAGAGAGAGAGAGAGAGAGAGAGAGATGGGGGGGGCGGGGGCACACACAGAAGGCTGAGGGTCAAATGCAGTAATGGGGCTTAGGATGAGGAAAGCCCTCCTCTACCATAAGCTCATGTATGTAAGTACTTGGTCCCCAGATAATGGTGCTGTTTTGGGAAGATACAGAGTAGAACCTTTAGAAGATGCTGCTTTGCTGGGAAAATGTTGTCACTGGAGGCAGGCTTTAAAGTCTACAGCCTCACCCTGCTGCCTCTTCCCTCTCTCTCTCCTTCAGCTTCCAGGGTGTGGGTGGCAAGCTTACCAGCCAGCTTCCTGATCACTCTGCCAGGCTCTTCCCATCAGGATGGACTCTAACCCTCTGGACCCATAAGATAAACTCCTTCTTTCTGAAGCTGATTTTTGTCAGGGTATCTTAGCACATCAGCATAAAAACGTAATTCAGTGTAAAGCCTAAAAAACTAAAAAGGAGGCTTAGTTACTTTTTTTTTCTTGCTGTGATGAAATACCCTGACAAAAGCAGCTTAAAGAAACAGCTCACGTTGGGCTATATTTCCAGGTCGTAAAGTCCATCATGCTGGGGAGGTAAAGTGGGAGCTTGAAGCAGCTAGTCACATTGCATTTGCAATGAAGCAGCAAGCCCTGGGGGAGAGGGAACACTATGGCCAAAATATAGTACAGAAAACTTACACAAAAATAAAGAAACAGAGAGGGATGATTGTCCTCAGCTTACTTTTTTTTTTTTTTAATGGAGTCTAGGATCCCAGTTCAGGGAATGCTGCCACCTATAGTGGGTAGGTTTCCCCATTTCAGTTAACCCAAAGAAGAAGGTCCCACAGGCATGTCTAGAGGCACATCTCCAAAGTGATTCTAGATCCCCTCAAGTTTGCAATTGAGATTGCCTCTCTGGTTTTTGTTTGGTTGTTTGGTTGGGTTTTTTGGGGGGTTGGTTTTTGTTTGTTTGATTGTTTTGTTTTGTTTTTTGGTTTTTTGGTTTTTTGAGACAGGGTTTCTCTGTGTAGCCTTGGTTGTCCTGGAGTCACTTTGTAGACCAGGCTGGCCTCGAACTCATAACGATCCGCCTGCCTCTGCCACCACACCCAGCTGAGCTTGACCCTCTTTAACACTGCTCCCTGTCCACATGATGGTACTCAAACCATCACTTTCTTTTTATCATTTATTATTTTAATTTTTAGTATTTTTTCGCTTGTTTTTGATACAGAGCCCCAGGCTGGGCTTGAGCTTACAGAGAGATCCACCTGCTTCTGCTTCCTGAGTAACGGGGATGCTTTAATTTTTAAGTTGTGTGTGCATGTGTGTGCATCTGAGCATACGTGTTTGTGTGCATCTGAGCATGTGTGTGTGTATTCCCTCCTTCCAGCATGTAGGTTTCAGGGATTGAACTCTGTGTGTCAGTCTTGGCAGTAAGTGCCATGATCCTCTGAGTTCTCTTGCCATCCCAAATACATCACTTTAAGTCACAACCTTCTAGCCCTTTCTGCCCAAGTCTCATGTTCATTTCATAGTGTAAGATATGATACAATTTCAAAATCTCCTTAGCTTTTTAACAATTTCAGCAGTATGAATGTCCAAAAGTCCAGTCTCATCCAAGACTCAAAATAATCTTTCTGTGAGCTCCTACAAGTTATAGACGACTCGCATAAATGGCATAGAATAGACATTCCCATCCTAAAATGGAAGAATTGAGGCATAGCAAGGACTAATTGGAGCAAAGAAAGACAAAAACCCATCGGGAGAAACACTGAATTCTGGAGCGCTGTGTCCAGCATCTGGAGCTCATGATAAAATTGGCTGTGCTCCCAATGGTTTAGGTAGCCTCAACCTTCTAGCTCTGCAGCCTTATAACATACACAGTTTCTTTATCAGGCGAGCTCCACTTCATGCCTGCTGCTTCTGTCAGGGACTATGCCCTGGTTCTGGCATCTCCAATGCCCTCCATCCACATTGCAGCTCAGGTTTCAGCTGCCCGGCTTCACACAACAGTCCTTGTCCCTGCCACCCACTGCCCGCCTCAGTTACTCTCCAAAAGCGTTGCATCTTCCAGGACTACAAAGGCAGTATCCCATGATGACATTGTCATGTGATATTTCCAGCTTGAGATCTAGCTAGTCTGTGTCCCTTGGACCTCAGCTCTATGAACTTTTATGTGCCAATCCTCCAGGAACACTTCCCTAGGCATTTGTCTCCAAGAAGCAGTGAACCCCTTCAGTGTTGGAGTTGAAGGCTTTGAAGGGGTTGAAAATTGATCATCACAAGGCAGATGCTCCACATGAGGGGTTCTCCTTAGGATACCCTTCCTATTTCTCGGTGTAAAATAAGAGCTCTCTCTTCAGTGGTGCCAATTTAACAGTTAACAGTTGCTTTCTCTACATAATCGTGAATGCTTTCCTCTCTTGATATTCCCCATCAAATTAACTGGTCTGTTATGTCTTAACTCAACTCCGTTCAAGTCCTCAGGATATAGGGAGAATGAAAAAGCAGATTCTTGACCAACGTGCCTCGTGACTGGTCCCCTATTGCAGTTCTTCGCGGAGACCTTGTTCCCTCTCTGAAATCCCATGATCTACCCGCCACTGTCAGAATTTCTCTGCATTCTCACCTTCCAAGTTGCCTCCAGAATGGTCTAGTAAGCTCTGCTTAAGCATGCCAGAGCTTTTCTACACCAATGTCCCAAACTCTTTTACACTCCACCTGCAAGTAAATTCCAAAAGCCTAAAGGCCACATAGCCATGTTTATTACAACGGCCACAATTTTCAGTCCCAACCTTCTATTTTAGTTGCTTTTCAAGTTGCTGTTATAAGATAACCCCTACAAAACCTATTTACAGGAAAAAAAAAAAAAGAATTTATTTTGGCCCATCTTTCAAGGTGATAACCAGGCACAGTGGCACATGCCTCTTGGGTCTGGGATACTCAGGATTGAGGCGGAAGGGACACTTGACCTCCCTGACCTTGTGGGCTGTACTGGCTAACTAAGCCACAATAAACCTGACAAGTTGCATTTGTCAGTCGCATTTTGCCAACAGCAGCAGGAAAATAAAATAAGACTGAAATAGACACCAAGAAGTGAGGCTACTGCTGTGGTAAACCTGATCACGCAGTTCTGAGGCCTTGGAACTAGTCTGCAAAAGGAATGTGGAAGTGTTTGGAAGTTTGAATTAGAAAAGCCTTTGGGTACTATATGTAGAGATTAATAAAGGATTCTGGAACATGCTTTAAAAAATGTAGAGCGAACTATAGCCTGGGAGCCCAGTTCATGAAGTTTTAGAGGGCAAAAGTGACTCTATCCAGAACAGAATAGGATCAGGGTTCCAATGTGTGATATTATGGCCAAGGCTGAAGCTTTTTTTTTTTTTTTTTTTTTTTTGGTTTTTCAAGACAGGGTTTCTCTGTGTAGCCTTGGCTGTCCTGCCCTGGACTCACTTTGTAAACCTAGTTGGTCTCGAACTCACAGATATCTGCCTGCCTCTGCCTCCCGAGTGCTGGGACTAAAAGCGTGCCTCACCACGCCCAGGGTAAGGCTGAAGCTCTTAATTCTGCACCTTTTCTGTGATCTTGAGTGAAGTTGCTTTTAAGGATAATGGACTGATTTGTTTGGTGGAAGAGAGGTGTGTAGGCAGAGGTGAACGTCTCAGCAAAGGAGATTATAGACAACAAAGCAACCAAATCGTTAAAGAGACTAGAAACACTTAAAAAAAACAAAACAAACAAACAGACAAGCAAAACACAAAAAAACTGGAGCTCAGCCCCAGATAAATGGGAAAGCACCCTCAAGGCAAGACCCCACCCAGCAAAGGTTCTAACTTATAAATGTGTGAACAGAACTAAAAGACAAAAGCTTGGTTCAAGGACCCAACTGAGACGCCCATGATCCACAAAAGCAACTGACTAAGAAAGCGTTGTCTAAGGGTCAGCACACGGGAGCTGATAAAACTGACATCCAAGGGGCCTAGGCTCCATCCCAAACTTGAGCAAAACTGTTACTGGTCTCAAGAGACATGAAAGATGCAAGACTGGAGGTGGGGGTGCAGAATGGAGTTTTTTGTTTTTGTTTTTGTTTTTGTTTTTTTTTTGTTTTTTTGAGACAGGGTCTCTCTGTGTAGCCTTGGCTGTCCTGGACTCACTTTGTAGACCAGGCTGGCCTCGAACCCACAGTGATCCACCTGCCTCTGCCTCTCGAGTGCTGGAACTAAAGGCATGTGCCACCACGCCCGGCAAGAATAGAGTCTTGATTTCTGGTTTCAGAGATCCATGGTTTCAGGAAAGGTTGGAGTCCCCAAAAGGAGGCCCTGAGAAGCTGTTCTGTGAAGCTAAGTTTTAGTTAGGAACCAAGACATTGGCATAATGTCTTGTGGACTATGTACAGTTCACCCTTGTCCATTCAAGTGCTGGTTTCTCTACCCCACTATCTGGTTTCAATCTGGACATTGTATTGTGATGTTTATTCTAAGTATCTCCTGTCTCAAGTTTGTGTAAACATGTCACCATTTGCCAATAAGAGCCAACTAGCCAATGCTGAGCAGTAACAGAGAATAAGGTGGGACACCCTGGTCCAGTGAGGGGAGGAGAAAGACCGTTAAGGACAGGAGGGACCAGGAAACACCAGGAAGAATATGCTGACCTAGGACATGAGTAAAAAGCAAGTATAGTGTGGGAAATCTGAGTGGGAGGAAACTATACTAGCTTGGAGGTTTAGGATGGAGTAATTATGTCACCGTATTGTGCTATAGGCTAACTAAATAGATCTTAGGCTCTCTGTGTGGTTATTTGGGTATAAAGCTGGTTAAGGAGTAACCACTGAATTATTAAAAGAATAAATCAATATTAATATTATTAATCCTTCAATAGCTGGAAATGGAAAATCCATAGTATGTCCACTGAGGAAAGCTGCATTCACAGAATGGAGTGAGCTCAAGAGAGAGGATCACATTTCAACATTTAGTCCCTAGCTAGCGGCACTGTCTAGAGAGGTTGGGGAAGTTTGAGGAGGTGAAGCCCCCCACCCATGAAGTGGCTCATTAGGCATATAAGCATTATAAGCCTGGTCTGCTTCTGCTTCCTGATTGGTTCCTATAATGAGCAACTGCCTCAGGCTTCTTCCAGTACAGTGCCCACTGCCAATATACCCTCATTCTGTGAACCAGAGGGATCCACCTTCCTTTAAGTTGTTCACCAACAGTTTTATTATAGTGCTAGGGAAAGCAACTATACACTTCCTACAGCCCAAATAACAAACAAGGCTTTCTCCTGTTATTCACTCTCTCAAGACTGTAAGCCAGGGTGCAGCAATGAAACCACTGAAATGACCATTCCAATAGTTAGGAGGAAGGATTTTACTGTAGGCAAGAGAGAGAGAGAGAAAGAACAGCTAGAGGCATCAGGAGAGTCCAGAACAGAGAGAGAAAGAAGCAGATTGACCACGGCCAGGCCTAAATCATGCAGGTTATAAGGAGGATGAGTAGCTGTGAGGAAGAGAGGCCCATGGAGTAGAGCGTCCTGGGAGTTGAGGGTAGAGGAGGAAGTGAGCAGGCTCAGGAAGTGGCTTTGCTATGCATGCCAGGTACACATGAATAGGAACTGCAGGAGTCTGGAGGCTTGTGCAGACTTTGATACGCTGCTAAGTGCCACAGGTATGTCAATGGAAAGGCTAGTGTCCCTTTTGTCAAAGGCAAAGCCTGAATCCTTTTATAGTCCAGCTTGAGCTGGGCCAAGACTGTCATCTTGGACCAAGGCAGTGAGCCTGCCCTTTCAGGGTGTTTGGGGTTCTCTTTGAACCTGACAAAGACCAAAGAAATAAGTTTTCTAACTTAAGAAACAATTTCAAGACAGTCTAGGCCATTTGTTTGGATACACACGCAGATGTAAAGCTATGTGACTTGAGCCTCTTTGAGCACACTGCCAACCACCCAGCAACACTGGGGGTGTTGACTCTCACCTTAAACTGTTCTCTTTTGCCTTCCAGAGCATCTACAGTCAGTCTCCCGCCCCTCTGGCAGCCCCCTCACCTTGTCTTTTTTATCAATTCTTTGTTACTACACTTACATTTAATTGTGTTATTTGTGGTTTTCTTTTGCATTTTCTATTGCATTTTTACTCTTATTTCTTGGTTTCCGCAGTTACCTTTACCCAGTTAATTACCCCATTGTACCATGATCCTATGAGGAATATTAATTTACACATGCACAAAGCTCATTATGAAAAGAGTGTTAACAAACCACTTTTAAAATACTGTTTGTTTTTCCTCCAACATGCAGTAGATGGGACATTAAGAACTTTAGAAACAAGTCCCTGAATGGCCCAAGACTATAATCCCAGCACTCAGAGAGACAGAGGCAGGTGGATCTCTGAGTTGGAAGCCAGCCTGGTCTACAAAGCAAAACAGAGAAACCCTGTGTTGAAAAAACAAAACAAAACAAAAAAACAAATGAAAAACCAAAACAAAAGAACTTTAGAAACAAGTCTTACATCTCTGATTTAAACCTTGTAGCACTAGGCACAGTGATGATACATGCCTCTGGGGTTAGGTGGTTAGGAGGCTAAAGTGGGTGGATCCCCTGAGTTCATGAGCTCCAGGCCAGTCTGGACAACATAGAAAGCCTTTATTTCAAAAACAACAGAACCCAGAACACATCTGTGGTTGAGTGCTTGCCTAACATATCCGAGGTCCTCGTTTCTATCTCTAGCACCAGAAAAGGAAACAAACACACTTGTTCTGAGTCATGTTTTATCTAAAAAGTAAATGATCAAGGTTTTACCCTGAAAGCCAGTATTAGTAATGTTACGATTACTGCTACAATTACTTTAACTTTTCTGTTACAATTAGAAAAGTTGCAAAGTCAGATTTTTTTATTTATGCTTAAAACAAAAAGGGTTTTCTACTCTTGAATATATTTTCTCCAAGCACATTAATTCATAAACTTTTTGCTATTGTTGTTAGCTATTCATGTAGACTCAAGCGGCAGGTGGACTTCCTTTGTAAACTTTGTGAGCCCTCACGACAGGAAAGTACCCAGGCTTCTGCCTGAGGAGTTCCAGCAGCTAAGTCCCTAGACCTCTCTGTCATAACAGTGGTTTCAGATTCTGTAACTGTCACAAAGGTCATCTCAAGCCCCTCAACTAGACTCTTTGCAGATTATGCTTATTTTAGGTAAAAAGTCTGTTCAAAGAGCCACTAAATCCCTGAACAGGAAAACACATCAATCCTCACCCTTGAAATCTCTACCCTAGAAAGCTCTACTCCTTCAGAAACCCTATATAAAGGCTATGTATGCTCAGTTCTCTGCTTTCCTCCTGGGACCAGACACAGCCAACCCTGGATTGTCCAGGACCCTTCCAATAGATTTATTTTATGACATTTGCAGCCTGGTGTGACTCTTTCATTGGAAGAAGCCAAGAAGCAATGAAGAAGGAAAGATGCAAACAAATGGAATGGGGCTGAGGCCCGTGAGCTCCTTAGCTCGTCTGGGAATACCCTTTCTTGGGAGCTGTAACGCCTCTGCTGAGGAGGCTTCCTCTCAGAGCTGTGGTGTCTCAGGATAACATGCCATCCGAGCAGGAAGCCCAACATTGTTCAGGATTTCATGTAGCCCATGCTGGCCTCCAACTTGCTACAAAGTTGAGGAAGAAAGACCTTGAACTCCTGGTCTTCCTGCCTCCACCTACCAAAGGTTGGGATTACAGACATGTACAACCATACCTATGTCAAATTCATAATTTTTTGTTTGTTTTTGTTTTTGTTTTTTGAGAAAGGGTTTCTATGTGCAACCTTGGCTGTCCTTGACTCACTTTGTAGACCAGGCTGGCCTCGAACTCACAGCGATCTGCCTGCCTCTATCTCCCAAATGCTGGGATTAAAGGCATGCACCACCACGCCCGGCAAATTTATTTATTTATTTATCATTTATTTATTTGAGACAAAGTCTCACTATGGCTGGCCTGAACTCTCTATGTAAACTCGGTTGGACTTGAACTCACAGATATCAACCTGCCTCTGTCTCCTGCATGGATTAAAGGTATATGCCACCATGCCCAGCTAATTCATAAATATTTTAAGAGCATCATTTATACTATCAAGTTTCCGTTAACAAATAAGATGTCAGCCTCCATATAACTTAAGTGGGCTTTTGCAGGAACACCACTCTTAGTGACAGCATCTGGGCAATGGTGTCTATGGAACAATGAGTTTCAGACGGAATTTAGAATCTTCGGCAGAATCTTGAGCAAAACGGGAATCCCCCACTTCCTCTGCCATTTCAGGCACCATGAAACCCTTCCTCAACCATAACATGGAGCAAGGATTTAACTTACGTTCACACCCTTTCTACACTACAGAAAAGGACTTTGAGAAAAAAGGCAAAGTGCACTTCCAGCAACCTAAGTACCCACTCTCAAGGCAATATTCTAACCTGACTTTTGGTGGCAAAAAGGTAAAAAAGTATTATTACGTCTGGGGTTCTCGGACTGGGACATATGCTTTATTTAGGAGGAGTAGGTGGTGTTCCCTCTGAATCTGTCAACAGCACATGTGCCCCAGCCAGACATTCCCTGTAAATGCTTCTAATTGACTCCCGTTTTTCTCTGTATTCTAAGAGTATAAAATCAAGCATGGTTTCTATCTAGTTCAGTAAAATCATGAATAAAGGTGGCCATTTGCAAGGAATAATACACCAGAATATCTTAAAGGGAGGGAATAGTGGCTTCTTCTGTAACCCTGATAGTCCATATGGACAAATGACAGGGATAAACCCTTCTGGTACAAGGGGACTTCCAGGGTATTACTATGATGTTGAAGTAGAGCTAGTAACATTTATTGTGAAGTTTCTAACTATTTAAAGGTATTTGTGGAGACACTGAAGCCTAATGTTGCTTATGGTCAAATATGGCTAAAAATATCACCCTTTTTATTGTTAACAAATTATTTTGATTGTTTTGACTATGTGTATGTGTATGAGAGAGTGGTGCACATGAGGACAGGGGCCTGCAGGGGTCTGAGGTGTCAGGTACCCTGGAGCTGGAGTCCCAGTTGGCTGTGAGCCTGCCAATGTGATGCTTGGAACCTAACTCGGATCCTCCATAAGAGCAGCATGTGTTCTTAACTGCAGCAGCATCTCTCTGGCACCCTTCTCCCTGTTTCTTAAGGCTTTCTTCTCCTGTCATTTTATTTCTTCCTCAGTACTAGCCATATCTCTGAATTTTTTTTTCTTCCATCATTGAATAAGGCATAGAAATGAGTGTTTCACTTTTAGCCTATCTTAAAGTTGAGCATAACATCTCTATTCATTCCTAAAACAACTTCCAGCTTTTGTTTGGATTTTCCCACCAACTCAAACTCCTCCTTTTCTTCTTCTTCTTTTCTTCCTTTGCTCCCTCTTCCCCTCCCTTTCTTCTTCCTTCCCTTCCTCCCCTTCCCTATTCCCATCCTCTTCCTCCTCCTCCTCCTCCTCCTCCTCCTCCTCCTCCTCCTCCTCCTCCTCTTCTTCTTCTTCTTCTTCTTCTTCTTCTTCTTCTTCTTCTTCTTTTCAGTTCTGGAGATTAAACGCAGAACCTTTAGCATACTAAAGTTCTGTAGTTTGCACCATATGTCCAACTTTCCATCTTCATTTGTATTCAAACTCACCTCTTCTTGAAAATCAAAGTTCTTTTTTCTCTTAATGGTGTCAGTAGTTTTGGTCACCTTTACTTTGTAAAATTTTTATATCTATGAGAATTTTGTCTGCATATATGTTGTGTAACACATGTGTGTCTGGTGCCTATGGAGCCAAAAGAGGGTGTCAGTTGCCCTGGGGCTCAGCTGGGTAGTGAGCCATCATGTAAGCGTTGGGCCTAGAAACCTCATCCTCTAGAAGAGGGCCAAGTGTCTTAACTGCTGAGTCCTCTTTCCAGCTGTCTGTAGCTTGAAGTGTAGCTAGTCACACTGCACTCTCCATTAGGAACCAGAGGGAGATGGGTGCTGGTGGCCAGCTGGTTCCTGTTTCTTTATCCAGCCCAGCATCCAAGCTCAGGGAATCAGGATGCCTTCCTCTTTTAGGGTGCATCTTCCCACTTCAATTAACCTAATCAAGGCACAGCCAGAGGCTAGCCAAATCTTGCCTATACCTTATTGGTGTGCCCAGATGACTCATTTGTTAACCATCACAGTTAGCTATTTGAAATGCTTGCTTTTACAGGACCATCTGGTTTCCCTTTGTACTCAGCATCACACCAAAACTTAATAGAAAGAGAGAAAGGGGGAAGGAATATCAATCATCAATCATCGTTATTTGGTTTTAGCCATGGAGAGAAAAGAGGCTTTTAAATGGGTACCTTGGATTTATCTCTCAGTGGGCTCAAAATAATTACTTTTGATGTCAAAGACTGTACTGGTTACATGCCTCTATTTTATGCAGTATGCCCAAAGTTAACAGAATATAAGTTGTCAACAGTGGAGAACTGGCAGAGAACGTAGGAACAAACAAAGCAGGCTACCTTTAGGTCTTGACTGACTGGAGCTATTCCTTCCATCCGTGCACTGTAGATATGACACATAGAAAAATAGCACATAAAAATAATGAAATTCTCATAAAAAGGATGTTAACAGACTGCCTTTAAAATGGCATTTTATTAAGCTGCCGTGGCAGAACACACTGTCCCCTTTCATGTAGATAAAAAAGATTTTTAAATGGAGCTGGGGAGGTGACTCAGTAGACTTAAAGCACTTTGTTGCACAAGACTGAAGACTTGAGTCCAAATCTTCCCTGGACTCTGTGATCTACAGTGGGGTGGGAGACAGAGCTAGGGGAATCCCCGGGAAGCCTGCGGACAGCTACCCTGGCCAATGCAATGGCAATCAATAAGAGAGAAACCCTGTCTCCAACAAAGACTAGGACCCAAATTTATCTCCTGATATCCACATATGCACCATGGCAGGCGCAAATGTGCGTGCGCATGTGTGTGCACATGCACACACACACACACACACACACACACACACACACACACACTCCACAATATAGTACACACACATAAATATATATGTAGACAATCCACTACTGTAAAAAAAAAAAAGAATGTAGGAGGAAACTCGGGGGCAATTTTAATGGAGCTTGAGAGAAAAGGCAACAGAGTGGACAAGCTGGAGTTCTTCATGGCTTCCAGGAAGAGTGGATGGAGAGGAACAAGAAAATTAAGCTGAGAGGGCAAGAAAGCAGCCAAGCCCTGAGCAGTTGGTGGCATGGGAGTGGGAGGGGAGGAAGGGTGTGGGATCTAAGAGAGGGGAGTAATCTTCAGAGAGGGGGGGGGGAGAGAGAGAGAGAAGGAGAGAGAACAAGACCACTTAGAAAGTCAAGCAAGTTTGGAATGTGGGTTGTTTGAGAAAGGGAGCTAGAAGGCAGGGTTTCATCTCTGGGTGAGTGGGCAAATTTAGAAGTGAAAGTCTCTAAGCAGCTACACAGAGGGTGGGGCTGGGGTATTTAAGCACTCATCATTAAGGGGAGAGTTGGTTCTCTCATCTCTTTTCTTTACATTTTGTGTGTGTGTGTGTGTGTGTGTGTGAGAGAGAGAGAGAGAGAGAGAGAGAGAGAGAGAGAGAGAGAGAGAGAGAGAGAGAGAGGAGAGAGACAGAGAGACAGAGACAGAGACAGAGACAGACACAGAGACAGAGACAGAGAGATGCAGGTGCCTGCAGAGGCCAGAAGACGGCATCAGACTCCCTGGAGCTGTTGCTCCAGGCAGTCATGAAAAGCTAGATGTGGCGCTGGGAACTGAGCTGAACTCTAAAGTCGCAGCCTGTGCTCCTGACCGCTGCGCACCTCTCAGCCTCTTCCTCCTACTTTCTTAGAGTTGCTGGAAAGTCTGTGGAGTCCCATATTTGGCACTTATATGTTACCAAGGAAATTAGGGTTTCCTTTTGGGGTTGCTAGTCTTGTCGATCAAATGTGATAGGAAGCTTGAAGGGGATTTTATTAAGAGACTGAGGGAAAATAAGAGGGCAGACAGGCTGTACACCTCATCCGCTCTGTAAAAGTGTCTAAGTCTGGGTTCTGATGCTGTGAAGGTACACCATGACCACCACAACTTAAAAAAAAAAGAAAGCATTTAGCTGGGGCTTACTTATGGTTTCAGAGGCTTAGTCCATCACCCTCACAGCAGGAAGTCTGGTGATACAGAGGCAGATGTTGGCGAAGCAGCTGAGGATTCTCCATCTGGATCCACAGGCAGCAGCAGGAAGAGAGAGAGAGAGAAAACTAGCATACCTGCCTCGGCCTCTGAAACCTCAAAGCCTACCCCTCCCCCCCAGTGACACACTTTCCCCAACAAGGCCACACCTACTTCAACACATAGTGCCACCCTATAAGCGTCCAAATCTGTGAGTCAGTGGGTGTCATCCTTATTCAAAGCACCATATTCCACTCTCTGGGCCCTATAGGCTTCTAGCCATATCAGTGCAAAAATGAGTTTAGTCCAACCTCCAAAGTCCCCCTGCTATATCAGAGTCTCAGCACTGTTTAAGAGTCTTTTCTGAGGCTCAAAGCAATCTCTTATAACTGTAACTTCCAGTAAAAAAAAAAAAAAAAAAAAAAAAAAGCAGATCACATCCTTCTCCCATAGAATGACACAGGATATCCATTACCATTCCAGAAGGAAGGAAAGGGAGAATCATGAGGAAACACTGGACCAAAGCAAGATTGAAAACCAGCTGGCCCAAGTGCAAACTCTGCATCTCCATGTTGGATATCAATTTGCTCTTCAGATCTCCAACTCCTTTCAGCTTCATTGACTGCAACTCACCTCTCTCCCTCCCCCTCTCCCTCCCTCTCTCTCTTTCCATGCCCTGTTAGCAGCTCTCCTTGACAGGTACCCGATGACTCTGGCATCTCCAGTATCTTGGGGTCTCTAGTGAAATCCAGGCTTCCCCTTCACAGCTTCACACAATGGCCCCCCCGCCCCGGCCCCGGGCCTCCATACAGGGACAACCCTGACACACGCCTGACAGCAGCTTTCCTTAGTCACAGAGGGAGATTCCATAACCCTTCCCTTGTATTCTCGATGGTAAAGACGTAAAGCGAGAACCACATGTCTGAAGCTGCCAAGTGCTGCTGCTTAATGGGGCTGGAACATGGCCCCCTCTTTCAGTTACATCTGCATCAGATTTCTATTGTTGGTTTTCTTCTCTGCTCAAGCTTTTCCTTTTTAGAAATTGGAAGCTTAGCTGGGTTGGATTTTTGCCCTGAGGTCACTACTCCCTTTATCCCATTTAGCATCGGGCTATTCTTTAAAAACCTTTTTAAATTTTATTTTTTTTTATTTATTTATTTATCTTTTTGAGCACTGGACTTAGTTTCAGTCTACTTCCTGGTGCTCCTTATCTGGTCACAGTGTACAGTTGTGTTTTTTTTGTGTTTTTTTTGTTTTTTTTGTTTTTTTTTTTTTGCTCAGCTTGCTCCTTTTCATTATGGATCGGCATGAGACTGACCACTAATAACCTCAGGACAGAGTCAATACTAGGATGCCTTGAAATCTTTTCTGGGAATGCTTTTTAGGCCTCTGAACCGTCTTACGTTAGGCCATCATACTGTACATTGGCCTCAGCACCACTATCTTCACAATTCTACTAGTACGACCCATTCATCCCCGCTTGAAGCACTGGATTGCTTTTCTAGTCCAAAATCCTAAAGTGCACATCCTGCCAATGAGCATCAAGGTCAGGCCTATTACAGCAATACCCAACTCCTGGTACCAACTTCTCTTTTAGCCACTGTTCTATTGCTGTGGACCATGGCATGACCATGCCAACTTTTATAAAAGAAAGCATTTAATTGAGGCTGGCTTACAGTTTCGGAGGCTTAGTCTATTATCATCATGGCAGGAAGCATGGAGCACACAGGCAGACTTGGTGCCAGAGAGGTAGCTGGGAGTTCTACACCCGGATCCCCACAGGAAGAGAGAGTGCCATTAGAACTGGCTCAGGCTTCTGGAACCTCAAAGACCACCCCTAGTGACACACTTCCTCCAGCAAGTCTGCACCTATTCCCACAAGTAGGGCCTCACCCTAAGCTTTCGAATATATGAACCTATGGGGGCCATTCTTATGCAACCCACCACAGAGAGGGTTTTAAATATAAATTATGAAATATGTGCCACACAACACATAGATATGGAGAAGTTTATATGAGGATGGGGGGGGAGATGTAAGGGTAAGTGAGAGAGAGAGAGAGAGAGAGAGAGAGAGAGAGAGAGAGAGAGGGAAGAGGGCAAGAGAAGAAGAGGGGGGGGCAAGGCGGGTTTGTCCTTTTATATCCTGGCTAGGGCCACTCCTAGTGGCAAGTAGGTAATGATCTCATAAGTTGCTAAGCAGACTGGGGTCATAGGTTGCTAGGCAGACTGGGGCAGTACGCTAACACTCCTTCCTTTACCTATAATTTAAAAACATGCTGGGCATGGTGGCACATGCCTTTAATCCCAGCACTCAGGAGGCAGAGGCAGGTGGATAACTGTGAGTTCAAGGCCAGCCTGGTCTATAAAGCAAGTCCAAGACAGGCAAGGCTACACAGAGAAACCCTGACTGGAAAAACCAAAACCAAACCAAACAAAACAAAAGAAAAAACACTAGGACTTTGGATTGTTTTTTATGCAAGGCAGATTAAAGTATATAAATGTAGGTTCATCGGAAGCAGCTTTGGGCTGCCATGTAAAGGGAAAAGAGAGAGAAAAAAGCAAGAGCAACAAAATGTCCAGAACATATGGTGAAGGGGAAGGGAAAGTTCTGCCTTGCAAAGTTATGTGTAGAGGGCAGGCTATGTCAGCCATGTCCTGCAGCAGATAGGGACGAGGAGTGATGGGAGAACCTGGAGCTGTTTGTCCCAGGTTCTGGAACACACAGTTTCATCCATCTGTAAGTGGATAAGGGATAAAGAAATCAGTACCTTTGGCTGCTTCCTACTGACAGTAGGGCAGTGATGGGGATTAAAGGGCTGAAATGTTGGCCAGGTCCTGGAAGAGCAGGCTGTGCATTTGCCGTCCAGGGTCTGAGAACATGTGCAGCTAGGAGAGGCGATGTGAGTCCACCTGGGACGAGCAGTGAGGTTGGACTGGAGCACGTACAGTGGACGCGAACATGTTTTTGTTTGGATCCCGTGTGTGGGATGTAAAACAGACTTGTGTAAGGCTGTGCAGTGTTTTTTCAGTGCAAACAGACTTGTGAGAGAACCGGTGATGTTTGTCCACTGGAAGAGGAACCATGTCTTGCGGCAGCATGGTCTTTGCCAGCTGATAACATCCTAGTCCGGACTCTGAGAGGATATATACGTGTTCAATGATCCCAAAACAAGAGGCGGGGTTCATTTGGTCTTTGCTGTTCATCAGGACAATCATAGAGTCAATTGCTCCAGTAAACACTTCGAGGTTCTGGGTTCCGGCTGCTGCTCTGGTTCCAGTGGCTGTGGTTGCAGTCACTTTTGATGAATTGCTGCTTTGCTAGTTAACTGGTCTTTTGGAATCCTGCTGGCTACACCAGTGAAATTGCTCCAAGGAACTGAGTTTTAAAAGGTCTACTTCTCCTGTTCCTATTAATCTCTCTTCTCTCCTCTCTAGGGTAGGTGGGTTGGAAGGGAGGTATAAGCATTAGAGAACACCCAATAAATTAGGTTTGAAAAAATTCAAAGCCTACAGCACCTGTGGATAGCTGCTTTGCCAATGTCCTGGATGTAGGAAATCTGGCAGGGTACTGGAACATATATGTGAGCAGAAGGCAAAGTTAGTAGGTTAGGGAGAAATTTTCCTTTCAGTGTACATTTGAAACTTTTGGGAACAGAGATGGAAGTTTTGGACTGAAGAAGAGAAAAGCTTGAAAATTAGAAGCCTTCTTCCATTTTACCTGGTTGCTGGCAATAATTAAAAGGTCTCATTTTTGGGTCTGTCCAAGTTTGGTTGTAGAGGCGTGTAAGCTTAGCAGCCCTTAATGGTGGGCATAGGCATTTGAAATTATCCAGAAGGCATTCCAGAGGAACTTGGAAAGGTGGCAAATGGACTATTTCTCATGGGGACGTGAAGTCAGTAATCCTAGGGTGTACCCAGAAATGGATTGTGACAGCTCAAAAAGGCAGGTACAGACTGTCCCAGCAACTCGTCAGTGCACCGAGCTGTGCTCTTTTTGAACCCATGCTAAAGAGACAGAAGGAATAACCACTCCCTTAATGAAATAATGCGCTTTTCCTTCCCAGGAACCTACCTTCACAGAGTCGCTTATGGCGCTAGCACCATGCAGCTCTAAGGCTGTACATTTTCCAAGTCCTAACTCAGAAAAGCACAACTTTCTTTTTCTTCTTTTCTGTCTGTCTTTCAGATGTTACCAAAAGAGCACAGCTCGGTGCATGAGCTGTTCCGGGAACGCAGCCACCTAGTGCACCAGGATTTTTCGGTGGCCGGCTGCGTCTGGGAAAGGGAATGGATGTGTCGGAGGTCTTGCCCAGTGGGGTAAGTCCTAGCTGTAGGTCAGCCAGAAGGACCAGCCTCAGTCACGCAGACCGCGGTTGGGTACCTCTGCTCCCAGTGAACCAGAGAGGTGTCAGCCTCTCGGACAGAGGGAAGCACTTACACTGAAGGTGGAACTCATTTAAACATTTGGTGTTGGGTGCAGAAAGGTGGCAATCAGGTACTTAGTGGGGGAGTCCCAACATCACTGAAAGCGGGTGAGAGAGGGAATCCATCCTCTGAAATAGGCGACAGGTGGGAAACTTAGACTGCTGATTGGCAATACTTAGGAGGCGGGTTTCCTGTAGCTTACAAGAATCTTTTGAAGTTTGTAAAAGGAGATACATTTTAGGCATGTTAGCATCATCATTGTTTACAGTCTGCAGTGAAACACACATTGGAGAAATAGGCAGTGGACATATAGCATAGCAGAGGCTGGGAGAAAAAACTTTGAGTTAAAAGCATGGCTACTCTCTGAGGTGAGCTTAGGAAAGGCAGAAGCCTTATGGGACTTTTCTGGCATCGGTAGAACAGTAACATGAGGAGGACAGAAACCTTCTATGGAGCAGAAGGGCGAAAGCTGACCGGATGTTAGTTTTTAGCATCAGTGCACATCATGAAGAAAGGGCTTCTTCCTCTGTTCAGAAAACTGGATGTATATAATGTATAATGAGCAACATTTTAAATCTGTATTTAAAAAACAAACCATAGGAAATTTAGGAAATTTGGAGTCTTTCTCGGCACTAGTTGTAGCCCTCACTCCTCCATACCCGCCCCCTGCCCCCCCCCCCCACTGGGCTGCTGCCCAGTCTCAAAATGCACAGGGCACCTCTCACTCTCCTTGGCTACTGAAGTGCACCACCACAGTGAGCTCAATGCTGCCAGTGCTCTGGCAGCCACTGTCCTTCTGCCATTGGACAGGGCATTAGGCTTTGGCCACCATCTGAAAGACAGACAGAAAAGAAGAAAAAGAAAATTGTGCTTTTCTGAGTTAGGACTTGGAAAATGTACAGCCTTAGAGCTGCATGGTGCTAGCGCCATAAGCGACTCTGTGACGGTAGGTTCCTGGGAGGGAAAAGCACAATATTTCATTAAGGGAGTGGTTATTCCTTCTGTCTCTTTAGCATGGGTTCAAGTGAACCAGCTTTCTTGAGGGACGGCTTCGTGGCTAGTTTGACTGGCCCAGATGGATTAACTCGTAAGTGAAGAGATAACGGTACGAAGTGTTCTAATCTTTAGAGCAGATCAGAATGTCATGCCTCCAGTCAAGGCCTGAGGTGTCCTGTTCTTTTGGTCAGGCCTTATGGAGTGACAAATCTGATTGTTTATCTTTCTAGTGCTACCAGCCAAGTGGTCAGAGGACTCAAAGCTTCAAATGCCTTCAAGGGTACTGAGGCCGCCCCACACTGGGGGTAACCCTAAAATCACTGGAACCTAATGAGGGATTTAGAGCCCACCAAGACTTGTGATATTTCTGGCCTCTAGCTACACAGGGCCAAGGGCATTGCTGTGTTTTCACCCAGGGGGAAATTGTCCATTTTGGGGTCCTCTTACTCTAAACTACCTACTCCATTTCTATTTCCTGTCAGTATGATTAATGCATTTTCAGGAGTATGATGTTCCTTGGTTTCTGAAGCAGAAAGCTTCCCAAGAGGCATATTCATGTCCAGGTAGTTGCCTAACCTATTTGATTAACTCTTTTTAAAAAGGGGGGCGGGGCAATAGCATGTTTTTATTCATTACGAGCAAACCTCTCTTAGGTAGTAATCCTATGGCTGTTCACATTGTCTTGTGTCCCCAGGGTAAGAGACCAACTCAGTCCCATTCTTTTCACAAGAACAGCAGCAGCAGCAGCAGCAGCAGCAGCAGCAGCAGCAGCAGCAGCAGCAGCAGCATAATAGTGATAAATGTATTTCAAAATCATTTAACACAATAGATTAAAAATAACTAAAGAAGAAAACATAGACCTATAAAATGCCGATGCTTTACCATGAAGAAATAGCCTTCTCTTAATGAACCAACGAACCTCAATAAACTGGCTACCTCCATCCCTACACACCCTACACACAGTACTTCATATGGTACTGTACATGTTAAGCAGGGGCGATTATAATGCTTGTATCTTCTTGAAATTAGTCTCACCAGAGCCACAGGAGGTGAGGTCCAAGCAGGCTATGAGGGAGGGATGCTTTTTTGTTTTTTTAGATAAAAAAAAGATTTATTTGTTTATATATTTATTTATTATGAATACAGTGCTTTGCGCCTGCTTGTACCCCTGCAGGTCAGAAGAGGGCATCAGATCACATTATAGATGAATGTGAGCCACCATGTGGTTGCTGGGAATTGAACTCTGGACCTTCAGAAGAGCAGTAAGTGTTCTTAACCACTGAGCCATCTCTCTAGCCCAGGATACTTCTTTAAGTACCCCTAAACCTGCATTAGCAGTGTAGTGCATGCCCTATGGCAGAAACATAAACACATTTGTGCCTTTCCACAAGTTCTTCACTTATTGAATAGCAAAAAAATTCATAAGGTTTTGTGGTTTCAATGGCAGCTATGGGCCAAATATTTGTTTTCCTTGGTAACCCTGGCCGAGGCAGGCAGAGGCTTATCTTCTGATCTTATCTTCTTCTACTCTCAGGCCATGCAATAAATGTATCTGTAGCTACATCAATTACAAAGCAAGAGGCCACAACAGAATTCAAAAGGTCTTCCTGGTGTGATAGAAATGTAGTTTGTTTTGATGCTAAATTAAACCGCCTGGGCTTTTGGGAAGATGCTGGAGCAGGCAGGCTGCTGGGAGTGTCATTGCTTTAAATGGGAAGCTACAGAGTTGAGTTGGGCTGTAGAGGCCAAAGAACCAGATCTAGGCCCAGACGAAGGAATGGATGGATGGTCCAGATGGGAGATTAGCCAGGCAACTGCGGCTGAGCAAATATCATCACTAGTGGTGACTTAGCTGAGCTAAAGCCTCAGGGACAGTCAGGAGTTCTGTCAGATGACAGGTTGGTGGGGGTTGTTGTCATCACAGCGGTAGCTGTCTCTTTATGGAGGCCAGGTAAAGGAGCTGTACTCTTGGTCTGTTAAGTCCATCGCATTCTTGTGTCTGGTTTCCCTGACACAATTTTAACCATCTCATGTGCGGTTACAGTTTCAGTGTGCTCTGATGAATTTATAAGGTGACACTCTTTCTACTCCAGGCTATAAGCCATTTATCAGTCAGTGTGTAAGTGTAAGTGGAGCTTGACACATGGTACTGTTTACGTGTCCACCCTGGGGCAGATATCCTCCATCCTCAAAATGGAATCAAAAGTCGTACAGGCTTAAAAAACAAAACAAAACAAAACAAAAAGCAAAAAACAACCAAAAATCCCCAATTTTACAAAAAGATGAAGGAGTTAGAGCAGGGCAGATCCTGACCTTAACTTTCTGACTCTTCAAAAATTGCTTAAAATAAGTGACTGCACCATAAACATGTCATCCCTACCATACCTCTCCTACCAAACCCGCCCCCCCCCCCATATAAACTCTCTCCGTGGACCTAATTACGTACTTACTTCTATGGTAAGGTAACTGCCGCTATTACGGACATATTCTTATTAAATAGACAAGGGGGCAATCTGTCTCGGAGTATTTCTCTTAAAGCCTCCTGCACCAGCTGAAGGGCAGCCTGGAGGTGGCGGTGGGTGGAGTGGGAAGCAATCTCTCCACTCTTGTTAGTGGTTCCCCAGGGAACACGCTGCGGCTAGCTTTAGTTCTCCTACTTTTCCATCCGCGTTTGACTCTACAGTGTGGACTTGCCCCTGCCTGGCCGTAGTGACACAGCGTCCACAAGAGCCGCGCAATTCTGTGGCAGGACCAGTCATTTGCCCCATTTCCTCCACCCAGAAGCCTTCCTCCTGCTGGCCTTCCTTCAGTCACATGACAGGAAGGGTGCCTCCGCCAACGTCCAGACGTCTGCCTCTTCCCCGCCCCCCAACTCCCCGGCGCACCGTACGCAGAAGGCACTGGCAGTGAGCAAGCACCGAGCTCTCCGCGCACTCCGGTTGGAGAGCGTTTGCACGGCTCGGCGCGGGTTCCCGGATGTCGGTCTCCCGCAAACCCCGCCCCGCCCCGCCCCACGCTCGCTCCGCCCTCTGCGCGCCCTGTTCCGTGCCTTGAGGTTGCGGTCAGCGAGAGCCGCTGCAGCAAGTCGGGCTGCCCGCGAGCGTGAGGCTGCAACCTACTCCTCCCGCCGACGAATCTCCAACCAGGACTCCGCCCGCCCACGCTCCGGGCCCAGGTCCCGTTGCACCCCGCCCGGCTCCGGAGAGCAAGCCGCCGTCGCCGCGTCCAGAGGAACCCACAGCCGCCGCCGCCGCCGCCGCAATCGCCAGCCGAGCAAGATGGTGAGACCAGAGCTCCCGGATCGGGCGAGGGAGGGCCCGGGGCGTCCTCCTCGGTAGAAAATTCCAGAGGCCTGGCCGGTGCGGGTGCGGGGCTCCCTCCAGGTCCTCGGTCGCTTGCTCGTCCCCCGGCCCTGCGCGCACCCGAGCCTTTGCAGTCTCCAAGGCCCTTTGCAAGCCTCCCCAGCCCCTGCGCGCCTCCTTCGGGCCTCCGCGCGCCCTCCGCCCCCCTGCAAGCGCCGGACGTCCCCGCGCCCCCCGACAAACCCCTAGGCCTCCGCGCGCCCCGAGACTCGCCGCCCCCGCCCTCCGGGCGCCCCTGGGCCTCCGGGCGCCCACAGCGCCGCCGCCCCCGGGCTCTTAAACCCGCGGGCCTTCTTGCAACCCTGGCTCCGCCGCCTCGCTGGGCCTTAGCTGAACCCCTAGTCCCGCGGGGCTGCGCCCTCGCTACCCTCCTCCACGTGGAGCCCACTTTTCCGCCCCCAGATGGGTTTCCAGGTTGGGTATGCTGAAATCCTGTGGAAATGATAGTGTGCGGCAAATGGCGCTTTATGTAAGACCCACTTCTCCAGAGTTGTGCTTCCTCCCCCTCACTCCGCATTTTCCAGCAGCGAGCCTTGGCAGGAATCCTTCCACTTTGCTGCCTTCGCTCGCTTTCGTACTTCTCTCGCTGCTGTTTGCAACCGTAGGGGCTTAAAAAAAAATTTTTTTTTTCCGCCGCTGCTTTCCTTTGCGTTGATGAACATAAAAGGGCCAACATGTATATTCGTTAAGACACGGCGCAACTTGATCCTGGAGAAATGCTTATATGTGTTTGTTAATGTTTTCTTAGTATTTTTTAAATTTTGTTACCCTCGTCTGTCCGTTGCTTGTAGGAGTTTTTGTACGATGGCGATTTAAAATTTCCCTTCCTTACTTTCGTATTAATCCCTAGGTGGAATCCACCATGTAGTGTTTCTGGCTGACGCTAGGGGTGTGCCTCCTGCCTGTCACGGTAGCCAAGAAATCTATGACGCCTTTAGCTTGTTACCTTACTGGTTCTGTAGCTCCACTTGGCCGTTTCCTCTTTGCAATCAAGAATTGTGTTCATAGGAAAACATAGCCGCACTGCGCTTATGTGTCAGTTATTCAAACACGGCATTGGATTGTAACACTTCTTGTAAATGTCTTGGAGCACTTAACCAGAGAACTTCAGACTGATTTGGGTTACTTACAGCTTTTAATTGTACAATATCCCCTTGTGTGTACGATTTAAATGCTTCAGATGTGAATTGTTTATTGCAATTGAAAAATTGTTTAGGTGGTGGTCAGAGAGCGTGAAGTCAAGTCAGCTTTTTATTTTATTTTATTTTTTAAATATAGGGCTTATTGCTATCACTCAGACCCATGTTAGGAGCAGTTTTAATGAATGGTTCATGATTTTGGAATGTAGAGGAATTTTTTTTTTCTTAATTTGGGAATCGGTTCGGACGATTTGGCTCCTTAAAGAAGTATATAACTTAGGCTTTTCCAGACCATTGATGAGTATTAATACAATCGTAGCAATTTGAAGTTAGGAATTGCACTTAATATTTTTGTTTGTTTGTTTTGAGACTGTTTTTCTCTGTAGCCAAGGCTAGCCTGGAGCTCATCGCTGGCCTGCCTCAGTCTCTGAGATATGTACCATCATAACTTTCTGTCGGAGTAACCGATGGAAAGGCTAAACTGTTCAAAATAGGCCTCCATTCCTTCCTTCCTCACTCTCAGGCTTAGAGTGGATGCCTCAGGCAGTTACATGGTTTATACATTCTGCAAACCTGCCAGATAGGGCTATTTTATAGCAACAAAGTAGCCGAAGCTAAGAAATACAATGTAGCCAGGGTCTACCATGCTTTAATCCCAGCACTCCGGAGGCAGAGGCAGGTGGATCTCTGTCAGTTCAAGGCCAGCCTAGTCTACAACTCAAGTCCAGGACAGCCAAGGCTCCATAGAGAAACCCCGTAGGGTGGGGTGGGGTGGGGGGAAAGAAATACAATATGACTTGGGGGCTGAGAAGATGGCTCAGCAGGCAAAAGCACCCTATGGCTTTGAAGGCTAAATGAAACGTTGTTCATTGTAGTGGTTAAAAAAAAATTTTTTTTTAATTTTAACTGGTTGTATGTGGGGAAAGGGAATGTGTATAACAGTACAGTTGCCTTAGGAGTCCAGAAAGAGGGTCAGATCCTCTGCATTCTGAGTTACATGTAGTTATGGACTCCCATCCGGGTGCTGGGGAGCAAACCCAGATTCTCTGCAAGTTCAGTATGTGCTCTTGACCTCCAAGCCTCTCCAGCTCTCATTTTTATTATTATTTTTAAAAAAAATTTGTATTGTTGGTAACTGAAAATTAAGTTTAGGGTTCTGTGTGTTGGATCTCTTTACCACAGCTGTTCCCTCTGCCCAGTGACTTTTTGTTGTTGTTGTTGTTGTTGTTTGGCTTTTTGTTTTTGTTTGTTTGATATTTTTTTGAGATAGGCTTTCTCTGTGTAGCCCTGACTGTCCTGGGACTCGATCGGTAGGCTCTGTAGACCAGGCTGGCCTTGAACTCACAGAGAGAGAGAGAGATCCACCTGCCTCTGCCTCCAGATTGCTGAGACTTAAAGGCATGCACCACCACAACCCAACAGCCCATTGACTCTTAAATTCTTCATCTTCCTGTGGCTCGGTGACATTGACAATGTTTTAAGATGCACTTTATAATGTCTTCCAGGCCATTATTTTCCTGACCCTTTCAGCTTCCTTAAAAACTTTCCCAGTTCATATTTGTCGTCTTTTCCATCCTTCCAGTTCTGCCCAAACACAGGATTGTCTGGGTGTGAAACTCACAGTGTTGTTTGGAAATATCAAGACTATGTGCGTAACAAGATGTGGCCATATGGAACACCGATTAACTGAGAATATGCTGGGCTTCCGAGTGATCTGGTTAATTTTCCAACTGAAGCCTACATTTCTGGAAAAATTCGTTACCTTCAGAAAAACCTATAATAGATCCTGTAGTTTTCATTTATTGTCACCCAATTAGTTAAAATGGGAAAGTACAAGTTAGAATTTGTTAGAGAATCCTGTGTGTGTGCGTGCACATGCTCACGCACGGATGCATGTGCACATGTCTGCGTGTATGTTCATTCACATGTAGAGGTGGATGTTGGGTGCCTTTCTCAGGAGCTCACCACCTTTTTTTTTTTTTTTTTTTTTTTTGAGGCAGGCTTCCTCACTGAACCTGATACTCCCTTATGGGTCTGTGCTGGCCAGTGCACGCCAGGGACCCTTCTGCCTCATCCCCAGAACTAGTGTAACAGGTGTTTTCTACCCTTCCTGGATTTTTTCCATGAGCGCTGGGTAAATCAAGAACTCAGGCCCTCATCTGAGCCAGACCTCTAAAAGACACATTTCTGGAAGTGTTTTTATTTGCTGCTTGAAAAGCAGGTAATTTCAGTCCGGCATGGTGGTGCATACCGCTAACCCCAGTATTTGGAAGACAGGCAAACTGGTGTCTGCCTACCCAGTTCCAGGGGTTTGGGTTAACTTCACTTGCTCCAGGAGTAGAAGCCTATCCTGCCTTCACTCTATTTGAATTTAAAGCTGCTAAGCATTAAGGATGATACTAGTTTAGGTATAAGATCTGTGAGTACAGAGCACCTAGGAATTTCTCCTCAATCGTGTTGTGTGTATGGCTGTTGCATTAGATAATACTAATTTGGGCTGTTGAGACGTCCCATTGAGTAAAGATGCTTCCCCCCTCCACCCCTCACTCCCCCCCCCCCCCCCAAGCTTGACATCCTGAGTTTGATGTCACACTGACATGGTGTGAGAGAACGGAGGAGACCTGAAACTTATCTTTGGACTGTCATGCGACCCTCACTCCACCATACACACAAATAAACAAAATCAGTACTATGGATTTTGTTGTGGATAAGTATATGGGCGTTATCTTAGTTTTAAGACAGTTTTAAATTTTAAAGAGATTTATTTCTTAGTCATTTTTAGCTTTTTATAAATGTTTCCATTTCCACAAACTGTCTGTGTCAACCTATTTTATTGCCAGTAGACTTAGAATTCTTTTTTTTTTTTTTCTTTTTCTTTCTTTCTTTTTTTTTAGGAGACAGTTTCTTCTCTTATTTTTTTTTCCCATTGTGAATGAGAAACTTGAAATGGATCAGACTATGGGATGCCGAAGCCAGCTAAGAATCAGTCAGCAGTGAGAGGGATGAGCAGTGTGGAAGAGCTAGGTGTCGGCTAAGGCAGGACAGCAGGATGAGTAAGTCAGCTTGGGCCAGGAGAACAAAGCCAGGCTGATCGTGCACTTCAGTCTGAGTAAAGCAACAGGGATTCACTCATAGCAACAAATATTTGTAGACTGTGTCGGTCACTGCTTACTGTTCTCTTTGTCGTAAAGATACTAACATCTGTTTTCCTGTAAGTAGGAAGCAGAAGATGAATGTCAGTAGTTGGAAATAGCATGTGATGAATGGCGTGAATATTGTAGACAAAGCCTGACAAAAATTGAGCAAAGAGCACAGGGAGTTGGGAATTAGAGAAAACTTCAGGACGTAGAGACTTGTGCTGGGTCTAAAAAGATGCTTAGTCTACCTCAGAGGAGATGCGAGGGCATCTAGGAGATGTTTCACAGCCTGAAGGTAGGAGGAGAGTGGTTGTTTTTTTTTTTTTTAGTGATCCTCAAATGTGGGTCTGAGAACAGCATGGTCACTCATCTGGAAGCTTGGTGTGCCCTTCCCTACAACAGCCCGGCCAAACACTGTAGGCTTTATTTTTTATTTATTTATTTTTCTTGAAGGTCTTGGGGTGATTGTGATGCTAACATGTGAGAGCCACTGCTTACGCCGTTACTTATCTGAATTGTAGTTGGGTCTGATAATCTACTTAGCACTAACAGCGTAAACATGGAAGACATGATTATTATCTCTAAGCAAAGTCAAGGTGAGTAAACAAGCGGTGATTATGGGATACGAGGCGCGCTTTTAACACACTAAACTTAGGATGCTGTAGCAGCGAACGAGGTGAGAAACAAGTTTGATTCAGATTGGGGTGAGAGTCACAGCCTCCTGGCAGACTCTGAGCTGTCTTAAAAGGATGACGCGCTGTGGCATGCTACAGCTTCCATGATGAAGTCTTTTTTTTTCCCTATGCTTTTTTTTTAAAAAAAAGATTATTTATTTTACATGAGTACTCTATCTGCATATACATCTGCAGGCCAGAAGAGGGCATGAGATCACATTATAAATGGTTGTGAGCCACCACGTAGTTGCTGGAGATTGAACTCAGGACCTCTGGAAGAGCAGACAACCCTCTTAACTGTTAAGCCATCTTTCCAGCTCCTTATGTGCTGGCTGGGAGCCTGGATATGAGGGGATGGGGAGATGAGCAGAACTGGGGTGTGTGATGTTTACGAATCAACAAAAAAGTTACGAAAGAAATAAAAAGAAGAATGTGCGGTCGTCAGTCACCTGGGAGGCACTCTGCATTATGTTCACACTCGTTCACACTCACAGAGGCATGATGGTAGAAAGCCGGTCAGGGACCACAAGTGGCGATGGAGCCCAACATTGTTTCACATAGTATTTTTTAATTTTATAGGAGTGTGATCTGCTCAGTAGATAAGACACTTTGATTAAGCATTAAATGCTAACTACTTCTGTTAACAATTGTTTCACTCCAGTATAATGTTCAAAAAGTTACACTAGACATTTGCTTTATTAAAATAGGCTTTGTGCTAGATGGTTTTGCTTGGCTGTAGGCTAGGCTAGTGTCAGTGTTAAATATGTTTTGAGATTACATTGTTAAATATATTTTTGAGATTTATGATACTTTGAACTTATGTTTCTCAGTTCGTTAACTTCTTTGCAAACTGAGAAACATTGTGTTTATCATGGTTGTAGGGTAAGGGGAGAGAAATGTGAGAAAAATTAATACTAGATCTTTAGAGGTGCTTGCATGTGATTTCTGTAAACACATTTGAAGCCATTGTTTTTAAGCATTAAAGAAGTTTTTAAGCAGCAGAATGACATTTATTTTTAAGAGAGCGTACTTTGTAGTTTGGTTATTTTAATAAGAGGTAAATCTAGATGTGGGAATTAATTAAGAAATCATTACATTAAAGTGGAGCAGCCACTGTGGAAGTCAATCCGGAGGTTGTTCAGAAAAGTTAAAAAGTGGAAGTGCCAGTGAATAAAGGTGTGTGCTGCCTCAGGATGCAAGCCTGACACACCTGAGTTCCATCCCTGGGGAAGGAGAGAGCCAACTCCACAGCATTGTCCTCTACGTGTGCATGCATTCATGCAAGCATACATGTGTGCTCATGCACACACACACACTTACTAAAAAGATAGAACTACCGTATGACCCAGCTACACTATTCTTGAGTGTATATACGCAGCAGAATCTATGGTAGCATTTTACAGTTTCTTGTGCGTACTCATTGCAGAGTTTTCACCATAGCCAATGGGTGGTCCTCCCCTGTGTGCAGCGTTTTCACCATAGCCAATGGGTGGTCCTCCCCCGTGTGCAGCGTTTTCACCATAGCCAATGCGGAATCATGTTATTTACAAGGAAGTGGATAGAGTTGGAGATTGTCATGTTAAGCTAACATCTAGATTTACGTGGAGCAGATGTAAATCAGTGGTTCTCGGCCTTCCTGGAGTGATTCTTTAATACACAGTCCCTCATGTTGTGATGACCCCAGCCATAAAACTCATTGCTACTTCATAACTGTAATTTTACTGTTATGAACTGTAGCGTGGGTATCTGATACACAGCCCCTGCGAAAGGGTCATGTAACCCCGCAGGGGCCAGGACGCACAGGTTGAGAAACACTGGTTTAAATGAATGTATGCATACATGCATATGGTCTGAAAGTAGAAGGGAGACAGTTTGGGAGCAGGAAGGGAGTCAGTCAATAAGGAGAAGAGAATTGGCTGTGAGTGAAATACATGGGCAAGTATTACAAAGATTTTTTTTCATGCAACCAAAATAAGTAATAAATATAAAAATGAAAAAAAAAGTAATTGTAATTCATTTCAGAAGTGTCTTGGTTGGGGTTACTGCTGTCATGATGAAACACCATGACAAAGTTCAGCTTGGGGGGAAAGGCTTTTATTTGGCTATATACTTCTGTATGACTATTTATTTGGTTATATACTTCTGTATGACTATTCGTTAGTGAAGGAAGACAGTACAGGAATTTAAGCAGGCAGGAATCTAGGAGCAGGAGCTAATAACAGAGGCCATGGAGAGGTAGTGCTTACTGTCTTGCACAGCCTGTTGTTGTTGTTGTTGTTTTCCCCGACACAGAGTCTCTCTGTGTAGCCTTGGCTGTCCTTGACTCTTTTTGTAGACCAGGCTGGCCTCGAACTCACAGCGATCTGCCTGCCTCTGCCTCCCACATGCTGGGATTTTAAAGGCGTGCACCACCACGCCCGGTGCTCAGCCTGCTTTTTTTTACAGCACCCAGGACCACCTGTCCAGAAGTGGCAATATTCAAAGTGGGCTGGGCCCTCCCACATATATCACTAATTGAGGAAATGCCCTACAGGCTTGCTCGCATACAGCCCCACCTTCTGGAGACATTTTTCTCAGTTGAGGCTCCCTCCTCTCAGATGGCTCCAGCTTGTGTCAGATTGTCATAAAAGTAGCCAGCACAGGTAAGGACCTGAAAGAATGCACTAATGGTGCGGATGGAATGGAAGGACGAGACGTGTCTGCGCTTAGGCGGGAGAAAGGGACGACGGGTTGGTGCTTCACTGTTGGGCAGGAGTGAATCCTTCCTTAGTGACTGGGTGAGTGGCGTGCCTGTCCAATTCAGGCACAGGCCTGAGTTCCTTTTAGGGCTTAGCTCTGTGCTAGGGATTTATGGGGAACACTAGACCTGTCCTCAAACTTAAGTTTGCTCAAATGCCTGTTACATCTCTAGTGCTATCCTTTGGTGATGTTTGCAATACTGCATTGCAGGGTTCTAAGTTCTGTAGGCCAGAGTGTGAACTACAAACGACGCTGCTTGTATTTACTCTTTCAGTTTCATACACACCTGATTTACTTTTTATCAAACGCCCCCATTGCACCCTTCCTTATTCCCTTCTCCCTCCCACCAAGCCCCCTATTGATACCAGCACGAGACTACATTTAATTGGGGTTTCCTGCAAAGTGTATGGAGGTTGTTTATTTGAGCAGGGCGCAGTGGCTGCACTTCTGAGGAATATGACTTCCTTTTCCCCAGGTACACCGAAGTGCTTATAGCTGCCCAGGGAGCGAGCGGTGAGGCTTTAAATATGGGTTTGGTTTTTGTTGTTGCTTTCTTCTCCTTTGTAATACAATCACTAATAAAGATTAGAGGCCGGGCATGTTGATATACACCTTTAATGCCAGCATTCAGGAGGCAGGGGCAAGCATATCTCTGAGTTCAAGGCCAGAGAGGGCTATGTAGAGAGACCTAGTCTCAAAAAATAAAAAAAAAATTAAAAAATAAGGTATTGGTGATAGGGGGTATGCACATCTTATGTGTGCTTATAATTTTTTCTTTATAGTAACAATAGAAATTAATCTCCAGTTGAGAGTGAAGTTACCAGGGAACTGCTGTGTATTTTCTGTGCATCCTCCTGGCTGCTGCTGTGTTTTGTTTTGTTTTGTTTCCTGCTTCATATTTCACTTAGCTTGTGTTCTTATTTTTCAAGGCACTGCCTTTCTGTGAAGTCCAGTTCAGAGGTGGTATAGCTATATAATGTGGTTGATTTTTAACTAAGCTTAGACCCTGATTTCAGTTCCTTAGTGGCAGCAGTGGGGGTTACAGGAGCTCAGTAGTGCAACTAATTAGTGCCTACTAATGTGTGTCTTAGTGTTGAGGCTGGGATATTTATGAAAAAAAAAAAAAAAGCCGGATGGAGTTCTTGCAGTGTCCGAGTGGTCCGAGAAGGCATCACAGGAGTGAGTAGACTATGCAGGCTCGGGCCTGTTTCTCCTATAAAGCCACCAGCTCCACTACAGGGTTCTGCTCTCATGACTTCTCACAGGCTGTGCTTTCAGATGCTATCAGCATCCTAATTTGATGGTTAGGTTTCAACACAAGAACCTTCTCAAGAGGATATCTGTGCCCTAACTTTCTGCTCCCCTAGACTTCCCTTTCTGGTCCTAGAATCCAAATCTGCAGTGTCATTTGAACCAGGTATAAGTGAGCTTAAGCGCTTCAGGCATGCCAAGGTGGAGTCCTCCTAGAGCCCTGAAATTGAGTTAACACTCTGCTAAAACACAGTGGTAGGACCTGCAGAACAGGTGTTCCCATTTCAAGCCTTGTGGCTTTGACTTTTCTTCGAAATGTCCTAGTTTGTAACAAGGATGGCCATTTGCTCTCGTTTCCAGCACCTTTTCATTTGCATTTTTGACCCCGACAGAACGGCTTTAATGGGCTGCATTTCTTTTTTTAGGGCTTATTTTTGTTCTTGAGACTAGAAGAGAGATTTGGTTCCCCTGAAGCTGGCATCTGAGCCATCCGATGTGGTTGCTGGGAACTGAATTTGGATCTGTCAGCTTGCATGCCGAGCCATGTCTCCAGCCTAAGTTAGCATATTTCTACCAGCATTCTGGGTAGGAACACTTAATCACTGAGAAATTTTAGGCTTTCCTTACAGCCCGTTCCTGAGCCTTCACCCCAGTAATGAGGTTAGTTCATTCACAAAGGCAGCTTCTCGGTCCTTTATAATAATTCAACAGCAGTTTCAGCCAGGTATAGGTGGGACATCCGAACCATAGTATTGTGGTGTCTGTTGCTTACGTTTTTCTTAGGTAGTGCTGGTCTAGAGTGGTTACGCATCTCTGGTGACAGTAATCTTCAGGACTAGAATGGGGTTGGGAGTTGGGAAAGATGTGAATTTGGATTCTGGCTCTGGTGGCTTCTCCTCCTCCTCCCCTCCTCCTCCTCCTCCTCCTCCTCCTCCTCCTCCTCCTCCTCCTCCTCCTCCTCCCCTCCTCCTCCTCCTCCTCCCCCCCCCTCCTCCTCCTCCCCTCCCCCCCTCCTCCTCCCCTCCTCCTCCTCCTCCCCTCCTCTTCCTCCTCCTCCCTCTCCTTCTCCTTCTCCTTCTCCCTCTCCCTCTCCCTCTCCTTCTCCTTCTCCTCCTCCTCCTTCTCCCTCTCCCTCTCCTTCTCCTTCCTCCCCCCTCCCCTCTCCTCCTCCCCCGTTCTTGTTCTTCTTCCTCCTCTTCTTCTTCTCCTTCTTCATTTAACATACTTGGCTCTTGACTCCATTTTTATAGCGCTGAGCCTTCTGCAAACTTAAGAGTTGGCTTCCGTGACCACATTTTCGACTTGCTGTTCCACTGCTCTGACCACCGTTGGCCTCTGTTTCTAGACTCTCATGTGGGTTTGGTCCAAGATTCTCCTGCCACACCCCTTTTTAAGTCACTTACCTGTTTTAAAGTCTCATGTATTATAAAGAGATACATTTTTATCTCTTTATTATTATTTTTATTTTTGCCACCAAGCAGTGGCAGCTGAATCCCGAGTACACTAATGTACCTGAAAACAACGAACAACAAAAGCATGTGGTGCCATGTCCAGTGAAGAAGAACAGAGCGTACTGTTCACTCACTCCGTGTTCTTCCTTGTGACTCAGTTTAGTCATTTATCTGGCTTAGAAGAATTTATTGCATAATTCCTATAGACGTTGCCCATCTATTCCTTATTTCCATACTTGGCTTCAGCTATCCCTCACGCCCTGTCAGTAGTTCGTCTGTGCCTTTACAAAGCTATCTAGCAGATTTATTACCCAGAGCAACTGTGTTAGGATTTTTGTTCTTATTAGTATGTTAGCTGTAGAATGAACGATCCTGAGTGTCTACACCAAAGGGCTTTCCTTAAGCTGAGTCTGCCTAATGTCCCTAGGTGCTGGGCACTGAACCAGGCACTACCCATGCTAGGCAGGCACTCTAGACTGAGCTACAGCCTCAGCTAGGGCATCTTATTTCTCAGATATAGTTTTAAGAACATGAAGGCTTTAGGGTTTTGGGGTGGGGTGGGGTGAGAAGTATAAATGTTATAATAACAAAAATATCCTATAATTTAGATCTGTTAAGTGCCTTCTTAAATCTTTTATCCACTGTCTCTGCCACAGTTCCTTCCTGGACTGTTTCTGAAGCCAGTGTAGTGCTTTTCAGTTTTTTACCTTTAGTTTCTTCACTGTTTCTCATGCTGCCACTAAGCTGTGCTGGGGAAAGGAAGGCTAACGGCCTCCGACCTTCAATTACAAGTTACTGCTTCTCTTCTACGCCTAGGTTTTAAACTCCTTTGCGTGGTATGTTTGCCCTCACCCTTAATTTCTTCCCATTCTGTCTTTTGGGGGAGTGGGGTTTCACGACAGGGTTTCTCTGGGTAGGCTTGGCTTAGTTTTTGTAGACTACTGGCCTGGAACTGACAGGGAGCCGACTCCTGCTTCTCCAGCGCTGAGATTAAGGGTGTGCGTCACCACGCCTAGCGCCATTCTGACTGATTCTCTAACCAAGTCAGGCTGTTTCTCAAACCCCTCATCCCTTTCACTTTTTGGTGCTTTGTTTTCCTTTCCCCTGTCTGGTTTGCCTTCCTCTTTGTTTGACAACTTCTATGCTGGTGGCATTTTACGAAAAACTGCTCATTGCCCTGGACAGTTAGTGATCAGCTGTTTGTCAGTGACTTTCACTATAGCCCACCCAGTGTTAGTGTGCTTATATATTTGTTGTCTCTGGCTAGGGTGACTTAACTAAAGTCCTGTGTGTAAATGCCTCCATAACCGTCAAGCTGTGTATTAGGCACATTGGGAAGCTGCCCCGGAGGAAAGTGCTGTTGCTTCTGAAAGTTAGGGAAGTGCTTTTGCTTAATGATTATTTCATGTTTGAATAGGGTGTTATGTGTAAGAATGTTATTTTTATTTGTCAGTTGTAAACTTTTTTCAGTTTTTGGGAAACTCAAAATATGAATAGCAAGCCACAGGTGGTGGCGCATAGGCCTTTAATCCCAGCATTTAGGGAGGCGGAGGCAGGCAGATCTCTGTGGGTTTAAGGCCAGCCTGGCCTACAAAGTGAGTCTAGGACGCAGAGGAACCCTATCTGAAGAACTGTGTGTGTTTGTGTGTATGTATGTGTGTAAACAGTGATTACTTTTCATTAAGCTAAATTTGCTTTTTCTAAATAGTCTAGGAACAACTGATAAACCGTGAGTATAATTCTAAATCTTTTTATTTCATTGAGCAAACATGTAATATTCAGTGCATGAAGTAAACATTGCCAGATATAAAGATGAAAAAAAAAAAAGACGGCAGTGGTAAAGAAATTCATAGCATGCAAGAGTCAGGTACCTGGAATGAAGAAGTATTAATAAAACATAACACTTGTGTAGTAGACCTAGCACAAGGTACTGTCTCTGCTTGCCCAGTGTAGCAGTTTGTGAATTTTGCTACACTGAGTCTAGTCACATTACTCAGTAGTGTATAAAGTCAAGTAATCCTGTAAGTGCTGAAGAGCCCTTCACTCTGTTATATGGCCTCACAGAGTTTCAGGTGATAATGTGTAATGTACCCATGCTACAGAGCAGTGGGCTTGTTTGGTGTGGTTCCTCCCCCCTTTATAGCTGTAATGTACCACGAGGTAGGTAGAGGGGTGTGTGTGGATGTATTTTGGATTACGTAATGTATTTGATGAATTGCCCCCCCCCCCAAAAATTTTTTTTTTAACTTTTTGTTTTAAGAGAACTCAACTACTGAAATGCAGTATGTAACACTGTCAGGCTTAGTTTTTGTAATGTGGTCTCTTGTCTGTCTCTCTGTGTTTTCTCACACACACCTGCTTGACTGTACTTGGATCTTAGTTACATTTCATGTTGCTCTGATACAGTTCCTCAACACAGGCACTGTAAGGGAGACTGGGCTGTTTTTGGCTTACAGGCCCGGGCCATCTTTTGAGCCGTCGAGGTACGGAAGTCCGTTCAGGTGAAGAGAAGTGAGAGTGCCGTGAGTGCTGAGTCTTGAGCTAGCTTCCTCCTTTTGTACAGCCTGGGACCTAAGCCTGGTAAACTATGGCCCACACTTCTGGGGTCTTCCTAACACAGTGATCTAATCAAGGCAGCATTTCACAGCATGTGTATGGGAGGAACGGAAGTGTGGGAATATGTGCACATGCGGAGACCAAAGGTTGACGTGTCATCTTGGCCTGGATTCCTCTCCGTCTTACATATTGAGGCCCCAGGTCGCTCAGTTCAACTTAACTATTAGGCTAGTCTAAGTAGTCCTCCTCGCCTCTGCCTTCCAAGCACCAGCATTGCAGGTCGCTACTGTGCCCTCCAGGTCTGTGGACATTTGGGATCTGAACTCCAGTCCTCGCTATGGGGCAGTACTAGTTTTTTTAACTCACCCAGACATTTCTTCAGCCTACATAGTCTGTTAAACCATCCTGTAACTCTCTGGCTCTGCGTTTATAATTCTATGAAGCAATGCATGTCTTATTGTTTAAGCCACCTGGATACTTGTAACCAAAAAACCGCAATTGATACATCTTCTACCTTAATAATCAGTGTGCTGTGCAGACAGGGTTGCACAGATAAAAACAGATTATGTAGGCTGCCTGCCAGGAGAGGACCACTTCTCCCTCAGGCACTGAAGGGTGGGAAATGATTTCCTCCATTGTCTGTTATGTTGAGAAGAAAGTCTTTGCTGCCTTTCTTGTAAAAGGCGTTTTCCTTAGGTCTCATTATTTTATCAGTGGCCCGTTTACACAAGATAAAGACTTGGCTCCTATTCTGAAGGTTAAGTTCTTGTAACCTGGCCCTAAGTTACTCGCTCCCATCAAAGGCTGGGCCTGAAAGCACTGGCAGTTAAGTTACCTCTTTAATCGTGTGCTCTGAGCGGAGCTCACAGATTACCGATGAGCTTGTAGTGAAAACTGCATCTGCCTTTCAGAGTCTTGTTGTATTTCATCCCCTGTGGTCCACCTTCATCACATAGATGCTGCATCAGAAAGCCCAGAATGACAAGCATGTGAGCAGTTTGGTGGTGGGAGCGTGAACATTACAGTTGTTTGGGAAACAGGCCATCAAATGCTAAACATAGAATCACTATGTGGCCTATGAATTCCATTTTATGTATGTTATCCTTATGCTCCTCTGCAACTGGTATCTTTATCAAAGCATTCTTACGGTGAATCCGTGTTACATGAGTCAGGATGATAGCTGGGCAAGGCACGTTGCGTCTGTAAGGATCTAAGCACTTAGGAAATCCGAACAGGTTTGTGAATTGGAGGTCAGTTTGGTAAAGACCCTCTGAGAAAAACCAAAAAGAATCAGTATACTTCTTTTATTGTTGATCAGCTTGCTGTGTTGGATATGCCACTTTCAATTTAGTTATTGGTCTGGTGTTGCAGGATATTTGATCCCATTGTGAACCCCAAGACTCTGAACTGTGAAAACCTGTTTCTTGTTTGGTGTGGTTGAGCCCTAACATACACCTTTAGTCTAAGAACTTTGTTGTAAACCGGTGATTAAGGTGTGGTTCAGCCAGCCCTAGCACACACCTTTAATCCAAGAGCTTTCTGTACATAGGATTTAATAAAGTTAACCCTAGGTCAAGAGGGGGAGTAAGAAACCAGCTGACAGAGATCAAAGACTAGGAGGAAGTGTGGATAAGGAGGGGGTTTTTGAGCTTTGAGCTAGCAAGCTCTTTGGCTTAGTTCTTTTGGCTTTTCCTCCTGGGCTGTCAGCTGAGCAAGTGAGCTTCTTGGGCGTTTTCCTCTGAGAGAGCTGAGTAGGAAGGTCAGCTGGTCCTTTCTCTGCCTCTCTGAGCTAGCAGGTTCTCACCCCAGCATCTGTCTCCTTTGGTAAAGTCCTTTGGTAAACAATTGGAATTTTCAGTTTTTTAAAACGATAGTCAGCCCCCTCCCCCCCCCCCAAAAAAACCTTGTTCATGAATGTTCTTAATAGCATTAATCAGGATAGGCAAGAAATGGAAACAGTCCAAATGAGTGGATAAATACAATGTAGCCATATAATGAAACATTACAGAGTAGTAAAGGGACACATACTGATTTGGTTTTGTTGTGTAGCCCAGGCTGGCCTCAAACTGGCAATCCTCCTGACTCAGCTTCCCAAATTCTGAGATTATAAGGGTGGGCTTCCATGCTTGGACATTGTATGGGTTTCATGTAGCCGTTTGAACTGACCCTGAGTGTATTATTGTTGAGTAAGAGCTAATTACTTACTGTGTGTTTTTATACTTTTTAGTGTCTCATCACTAGAATATGTGTAGAGCCAGGAGGTAAATTGGTGCTTCCCATGGGTGGTGTGAGTGGTGTTTGGGGGATTACTAATGGAGAAAGGCAACGTTGAGGAGTGATTGGTGTAGTGATGGTTGTACAAGCCTGTGATCTGCTAAAACTTTTTGTTACACTTGTGATGAGTGTATGTTGTGTGATTAAAAAGCTGATGTTAGGCATAGTTTGGCTTAGGCCATAGTTTGTAAGCCAGTAGTTATTTCCATTCTCCTGCAGAGTGATTTGCTTTCTGTTGGACTGTGCTTTCCTTTATTTCTTCTGTATACTACATGTTTTTCATTCACAGTTTAGGTGCCTGTCCTACAGTGTCCTTCTAGGTTCAACTATCACTTGATGGTAAACACAGACACACACACACACCCCCCACATATGCGTTAGTGTTCTTTGACCATTCCCTGTCTTACTTTGTATTTCACATCTTGTGGCCCTTAGTCAGTATGTTTCCACAACCTGGCCTTCTGCTAGGACTTTATTATCTTTTCTGTTGGAGATCATTCTTTTCAATTGTAATAATTGAACATATCATTCCTATGGAATTTTCTAGTTTGAGGTTGTGCTCATTTTACGTAAAAGTAGAATCCAGTACCAAGTTCACATTACAGCCTACAGGAAGGGTTGGAGAAGACAGTTCGTGTCGTGCTGTTTACATTTGCTCACTTGCTCTTGTCAGTTTCGCTCACCTGGCCCATACTGTCTGCTGTCTGCTTGTTAATTTTGACTATTGTGTTAGAAATCAACATTGCTATGCCAGTTTAGCCACTTGGGTATGTTTTCTCAGGTGGGAAAATGCCTTAATAACTTCATGTTTCTGTTGTGTAATACATAAAAACTTTTGTTTTGTGATATATTGTAGCAAAGCTGAGCCTTTTATTTTTTAAATTAAAATTAGCATACAAAGTCTTAAATTTGATTATGGCATTTTCAAAGTGGTGTAGTGATTCTCTTTCCCCTTCATCCCCATTACTTTTCTCTTACCCTCTTATCCCTCCTGTATCATCACCCCCTCTAGTCTGTTTCCTCTTTCATATCTCATGTATTATTTTCCTCTACCCTGCCCCCACTGCCCAGTGTTTCCTTTATAGTCCTATTCCCTTGCTATTATGAATATAGCAGCAAGGAGCATGAATGTTTAAGTGTCTGTGATAGTGTAATGATACCAAGGAATGGTTTTCTGTGTCATATGATAGTTCAATTTTTAATTTTTTGAGATGCCTTCAATACTGATCTCCATAATGTTGTACTGGTTTGCACTCCACCAGGAGTGAATACAGATTCCTTTTTCTTCACATCCTTGCCAGTATTATTGTTAATTTTCTTGATGCTCTTTGCTGCTATATCCATAATAGCAAGGAAATAGGACCAGGCTGGAAATATCCTTCACGGAAAAGTAGACAATGAGAATGTGATATAATCATTATATTAAAATAAAATCGTGGAATTTTCAGGAAAATGGATGGATCAGAAAATGATAAATGACATGTTACCTCTCATGTGCAGATGCTAGTCTGTAAAGAACACGAACACACACACACACACACACACACACACACACACACACACGGTAAAGTCTAAGAATAACTATAAAGGAAACATTGGTCTTCTAAGAGGATCTTATCTTCTAAGAGGAAGACCTAGAATGATGCCATCTATTTTTGTATGGCTAATAAATAAAAAAGTATGGAGAGAGGCTTAGTTTTTAAGGGCTCTTACTGCTTTTCTTAATTTGTTGCTAATCCTATTATGAATCTTAGTAGATGATATATTAACGGAATACATATACTTATTCTAAGAATATTACAGAATACTGTAGATTATGATAGTGCCAGGATAGACTATTAGAACCTTTACCATAGAACCATGTTCAGTTGGATTAGATTTTTTTGTTGTTGTTTGTTTTGAAATAGTCTAATGTATGTGAGGCTGGTCTTGAACTCCTGACTTACCTGGATTGGCCTCCCAATTGCCTGCACATGACAGTTAACCATCTGTGACTCCACTCCCTGGGGAACCTTGGCTTCCAAGGGTACTAGACTTGCAAATGGAAACATGCAAAGTTGCCGGCCAACACAGCCATACATTTTTTTTTTTTTTAAAGCATGGGAATTAATGTTAGACTAGATTAGCAAGCCACTGTGAAAATTTCATCTCCTAAAGTCATTATAAAGACATTGGCAACTGGGCAGTGGTGGTGCACACCTTTAATCCTAGCATTTGGGAGGCAGAGGCAGGGGAATCTCTCAGTTCAAGGACGGCCAAGGCTACACACAGAGAAACCATGTCTCCAAAAGCGAAAACAAACAAATGAACAACAACAACAACAAAACCCAGTTGGCAGGGAGGAAGGGAATGCACAATAATGTGGATTCTTGTTACCTAGCAACCAGTTTACAATTACAATTTGTGCGGTTCTTATAATGTGAGTCTTAGAAAATCCACAATGAAAAGAATTGAAATTAGTGTCCATATTTTTATTCTTAGCCCTGTCATACTTAAACTTTTTTCTTAATTTGTTTCTAATTCTGTTATGAATCCTAGTAGTAGATTATATATTAATGGGATACATATATTTATCCTAAGACTACTGTAGAATAATGTGGGTTATTATGATAGTGCTAGGACAGATGATTAGAAGCTTTACCATTGAACCATGTTCAGTTGGGTTAGATTTTTTGTTGTTTGTTTGGAAATAGTCTAGGTGAGGCTGGCCTTGCGCTCCTGATCTTCCTGGATTGGCCTCCCATTTGATGGCATGCTAGTATTAAAGAACTAAGCCACAACTCTCACCTTTTATTTCTCTTTTTTTCTTTTCCCATTTAGTTTATTTGCAGCTGACAAATTTTCTTCTTCGTTTTTTTAAAAAAATTTTTTTTGGTATGCTGTTTGTTTTGATTGATGTTTTAGTTTTAATTTTACTTTTTGTTAACTGTTTTGAGACAGTGTTTCACTGTATCGCCCTGGCTGTCCTGAAACTTGATGTGTAGACCAGGCTGGTCACAGACTCACCTGCCTCTGCCTCACGATTGCTGGTAATAAAAGCGTGAGCCACTGTGCCTACTCCTCTCCCCCTTTTTAGTTTTAAAAAACTGTCTCAGCTGTGTTTCCCAGGGTGGTTTAAGTAACAGGCTCAAGTCATCCTCTTGCCTCAGCTTCCTGATTATTAGAACTAAAGGCGAGTTCTCTGTCCTTTGGATTTGTAGGGTTTTTGTTTTGTTTTGTTTTATCTCTCCTTTGGGTGGGGTAGGTTACCATGTATATGTTAGTAATTTCAATTATCAAAGTTGTATCTCTACTGACAGTCTAATCCAAGCCTAGGTTCTGTCAGTTCTTGACACACACACACACACACACATCATGGATATCCACAGACCATTGACAATCTCAAAGTTGTGTGTTGTGGGTACAGTACTGAGATCGTACACAGTTGATCAGGCTTATCATACTGCATTATGTGTGTGCCATCTTCCTTTTAACTTACAAGTGGTTCTGTTAACGAGGGTTAACAGTAGACTCTGGTCTTTACATGCAGAAAAAATATAGTACATCGGTTTTTATCAGATGTAAGTTTCCATAGTAAAAGTTACATCCAGATAGTACCATGAAAGAATTGTGTGTGCTAGGGATCAAATCATAGTATAAAGACAAAGTATGAATAAGTCAGTTGAAAATTAGGGCCTTAAAAATTATTCTTCTTCCAAAAGTAGCTAGTTCACTTGGAATGAATTGTTGGTTCCTGGCCCTAAGATAGCAAAGTAAAACGTGGTCGAAGTGTTCGGAAGGATATGTGCATATCGGAAGGGCGCAGGAACCATTCGCCCAATGAGCAGGAACGATCACCAGCTGCGATTGAAATGACTTAAGCATCAGATTAGATGATACTGATAAATTATTATAGCTCAACGTTGTAAAAATCCATGAGTCCATGCCAGGCATGGTTGTGCGCACCTTTAATCCCAGCACTTGCAGTAGAGGCAGGTGGATCTCTGAGTTCAAGGCTAACCTGGACTACAGAGTGAGTTGCAGACCAGCTAGTAGGACGTGCAGTGAGACCTGTCTGGAGAAAGAAAAGAAAGGGAAGAAGCCCTTAATAACAAAGAAGCCACACTGGAAGAATAATACGAATAGAAAGTTGCCACATACAGATATATCGGTTACCTATTTACTTGAAAGCATCAGAATACCACACAGTTACAATTTCAATGTCTAATGTGCTTAGCTCTGCCTTACTGTGTCTTCTGAAAGTTGGGATCACAGGGTCTCAAGGGAAGGTTTGGTTGAGAGAAAGATTCTTACCTACATTAATTGACTGTGAGCAGCCCTCAGTTCCTTGGCGGTTGGCTGGAAGCCACCTTCAGTTCCTTACCCATGGCCAAAGCATGCATGCTGAAAAATATAAGACTATCAGCAGAATAGAAAATGCAGTTACTTCCAACCTAATACAGAATGGTCATACCTTAGTTTTCTGTCAGAATATACAAGTGGAGGGTAACACACAATTTTGTGACAGTCTTAGAATCTGTTATGATAGTAATGGCCGCGTGCAGTTGTCTCATATTGTCTGTATTTGCTAGAGGACCTGTGTGAGGTTTAAGCTGAGGTTTTGAAATTTACCTAGCCCGAAAATAACTTCCCACAAGGTTTATATACTAAATAGCCGAAAAGAGAGACAGGATATCTTTAGTGGGCAAACTGAAGATGCTTTTATTCTTTAATCCAGGGCCTCATGGCTAGCTTTGAGTTCCTGATCCTCTGCCTCTGTCCCCCAAGTGCTAGATCACAGCCCTTTGCCACCATGCCTGCCTCATTACTAGCAAAACTAGGAGAATTTAGCATTTCTGCTGCTTGGCTATCCCCCGTCCCCAGTGTGCAGTGCTGAGGGCCAGACTATAAAAATCTATGTTCCTGTCCTCTGATGACTGGGGAGAAGTCAATACCACCTTATGAAGAGGGATCAGGCAAACATGTTGAGGTCAGCCTTTAAAAAAAATCGTGAAGAAGTATAAAGACATAAATAGACTGAAGAGCTGTTCAGCTGAAAATACTGAAGAAGACAGGACAATTGCCAGGCTGTTTCAGGATTTTTTTTTTTTAATTAAAGAATATTGTTTTAAGGTTTCTAAAAGCAACTCAGGGAGGAAAGGTTTTATTGGTTTACACTTCCACATCACAGTCCATCCTTAGAGGAAGTCAGGGCAGGAACCTGGAGGCAGGAGCTACAGCAGAGACCTGGAAGGCTTCTCTCCGTGGCCTGCTCAGTCTGCTTTCTCACCCACTGCAGGCCCATCCCGCAGGGCTGGCATTGTTCCCAAGGGGCTAGGTGCTCTCATTTGGGTCATTCATCAAGAAAATGCCCACAGCCTGTGAGATGGAGGCATTTTCTCAGTTGGGTTTCCTTTTCCCAGATAACTCTAAATTTGTGTCTGGTTGACAAACAAAACAACAACAAAAACCAGGACAAATGCTATTGAGACAACACCCCACCTTACACACACCCTCAAAAAAAAAAAAAGGATGGTCTCATGTAATCCAGGCTAGCCTCACAAAGTCTCTGAGGATTGCCTTTGACTTAACAGTTCTCCCGTTATTGCCTGACTGCTGGGTCACAGATGTGCACTGCTATGCCCGATTTATTTTTACTGGGGAGAGGTATATTTATGATATGTATTGTAGAAGAATAAACCTGAGTGTAGATAGAGATTTATTTACCTTATGATATTTCTTACAAATTAGGTGATAGGATATAATGATGGACTTTTAAGACATTTTAAGAAATGTCTTAACTCAAATTATAATATGCTTTTCTTCACTGTCACATGTTGAGCCTTGTGCTGTTTGGCTGGGCTTTGTGTTTTCCTTTAGTGTGCTTGCTGGTTCTGTCCCACTCTGGAGTTAGCTTACTGGTCTTAGAAATCTTTGTCTATGGTTAAGCTCAGAACAGCCTTTTCATTCATGGCTGATGCAGACATTGTGAGGACTGTACCTCAGTCAGTGCCCTGTGTGTTCAGACCTGCCCATCCCTGGTGGCATTCCCAGCTTTCTGAGCATCAGAGCGTTCAGCCCACTGCTAGTTCTTTCCTTGGCTTTGGAGATTGTGCTTCTAATGCAGCAGAGGATGGAGGGAGCTCTCTACAGATACCAACTTGCTACAGATTCTGGGCCTGGGTATCTGTTCCCCATGAATGCGGCCTTCTCAGACGTCTCTGCCCTCCAGGGAGAGACCCCAGGCTCCTGTTTATTGGTGATTACAAGTCATTTCTGAAAAGTGCTCTTTCATGCAGTTCTCTGACTTACTGTTTTGCACTAGTCTCCCAGTTGGTTAACATTACAGGTTATGGGCAGATACTACTTATTTGTTTGTTTGTTTGTTTGTTTGTTGATCAGCATAATGATAGTTCTTGGTTTTTCAAGACAGGGTTTCTCTGTGTAGCTTTGCTGTCCCAGACTCTCTTTATAGACCAGGCTGGCCTCGAACTCACAGTGATCCGCCTGCCTCTGCCTCCCTGAGTGCTGGGATTAAAGGCGTGTGCCACCACGCCCATAGTGATGGTTCTTATGCCAGGCATGGTGGCACACACCTTTAGCACATGCTAGGCAGAGGCAGGCAGGTTTCTATGAGTTTGACTGTGGCCTGGTTCACATAGTAAGTTCCATCCCAGACAGAGTTGCATGTCCCAAAGCCAGATATATAGTTTATCTTCAACATCAAACAAGTAGATTTATTTAAGGATTTTATCAAGTGATCTTGTAAATGATTTGGTCATATTGTACAATGCCTGAATTCTGCACGCTTTCTTAAGTAAATTTAAAACATGTTAGCTTTAGGAAAGCTAGGCCTGTATTTTTTTTTCTTTCCTAGAATGCTCTTCCCTTTCTCTAATATGGGGAAATACATAAATTAAGGAACAGGATGACTTCCTATGTAAGGAAATACCTAGAAGTAAGTTTTAAGTAGCTGGCGTTTTATAACGTTCCTGTTAACATCTTGCTAATATTTCAGTTGTGATTTTGAAAACGTTGTTTTACTGAATGTTCATAATTGGTAACAAGGATTTTCTTAACAGTTCATTTTGCACTCTTGCTAACTTTAAGTGGAAATGACAGGAGTACTCTCATTCTGAACTTTATATCAAAATGAGCTCATTATTCTAATGTGCTAGCAACAAGCCTAAAGCCCCAGCAGCTTGAGGGCTGAGATAGGAGACTCGGCAGTTCATTGTCACACTTAACCTACATAGGAAGCTCCAGCCAGTCTGGGCCTCGAAACAGAAATAAACAAAACAAGCGTAGTTCACCCAGCACGGCACATAAGTGCGTCGCTGGTCTCTAGTGTGTGGGATTCTGTCTGTGGAGTATTTATGCTATTAAACATACTTGAATTGCATTTCAGTAGAATGGTTGCATGTCTTAATGAGAACTTATTCTTTGTCAACCACATTGTTTAATATGTTTTCCTACCAGCTAAGAAGTAAGTATACTTTATAATTCTGAACATAAATTTATGTTTAGAGTTTATGTTTCATTTACCTGTTTTGTCACGTAAAATAGTTGTTTAATATTGTAAAGACCTTCTGGGTGTGTTTCATAACTAATTGATTCTTTCTTCTTCCCCCAGGGAAATGAGGCGAGTTACCCTTTGGAAATGTGCTCACACTGTAAGTTGAATATAATGTCAACGAGCATTTGTTTCGCCTATAAATCTCTGTGAGAGGAGGGTGTGTGTGTGTGTGTGTGTGTGTGTGTGTGTGTGTTATAGAGTACATCTCTGTGATGTGTATTTACTGTTTTTGTATCACATGTAACCTACATTAAAAATGGAGAATGCATGGAACACATTCTTTTAAGTCACCAGAGTAGGGAGTATTCTTAAGAAATAGATTTTATTATTAATGCATGTACAGTATTGTAATTAAAGATTAAACCCTCAAATCTCTGCAACCAAGGGAGAATTCTTTTCAAAGTGAATTTGTAATCATGTTGATTTTTGGTTTTTGTCTTGTGTTGTTGTTGTTGTTGTTGTTGTTAATCCATGGATCTGGACTCCTTTGTTTTGTAATGTTAATAGCTGTGCCTGGAATTCCCCATATCATTGGAGAAAGGGAATTACAAGAATATGAAAGCTGGACTTTAGTGGGCTAGAACTTGTCACATAACTCAGTCAACAGCCACCTGGACTGGGGAGTAGAGCCTTCCATGCCCTTAGGAAGGAGAAACGGTTGTGCTAAATTTGTATTTTTTTAATTTGAACGTTGAGAATTTGGGATCCTGGTGGAATGGAGAGGGAGGTGACCATCTGAAGATCAGCATTTCTAGAGGGAAAGCCGGTTGTCAAAGACTTCTTCGGTTACTGTAAATATTTCTTTATAAGTTTGGGGATGGTTTTTAATTTTTAATTACATTTTACTTACTTGTACATATGTGTGGGTTATATGTGCCACAGTGTCAGAAATCAGGGGACAACTTGTGGGGGTTGGTTTTCTCTTTGCACCATACAAGTCAGGTCCTAGGGATCCAACTGAGGTTATTAGGCATAGCAGCAAGCCTCTTTACTGGCTAAGCTTTTTTTTTTTTTTTTTTTTTTTTTGGCCAGCTCCTTGTCTGTCTGTCTGTCTGTCTGTGTATGAGGCCTTAGCTAGACTGTAACTTTTAATGTAGATCAGGCTGGTCTTGAACTCTCAGAGATCTGCTTGCCTCTGCTCCTAGAGTCCAGGGATTAAAAGCATACAATTGTCAAGTATTCTATTGCTGTGAAGAGCACCATGACCATGGCAACTCTTAGAAAAGAAAGCATCTAATTGGGGCTTGCTTGCAGTTTTAGAGGTTTAGGCCTGTCATGGCAGGGAGCGTGGAGGCATGCAAGCACACATGTGTATATAGCTGAGTGTTCTGCATCCAGACCCAAAGAGAGAGAGGAGACAGAGGAGATACACACACACACACACACACACACACACACACACACACACATACACACACACACACACTCTCTGGGCCTGGTTTCTGAAATCTCAGTACCACTCCAGTAACACACTTCCTCCTACAAAAGCCTACCTCCTAATCCTTTGAAATAGCACCACTCCCTGTGGACAAGCATTCGAATCCATCCACCTATGAGGGCCATTCTTACTCAAACTATACATCATCCCTGGTTATTTTAGTCTTATTATTGTGTGTATATGGTCTGCCTCTGTGGACTACACACATGCGTGGAAGTTGGGAAACAACTGTGGAGTCAGTTCTCTCCTGCCTATACATGGAGGTTTTCTGTTTTAAGAATGGCCCTTCAAGATAGTTGCTGTAATCCTAGCACTCAGGGAGGCAGAGGCAGGTGGATCTCCCCGAGTTTGATTTGAGGCCAGCCTGGTCTACAGAGTGAGTTCCAGAACAGCTGAGGCTACATAGAGAAACCCTGCCTTGAAAAAACAAAACCAAAAACAAAACAAAAAGACAATTGAGGTTTTACTGCCAGTTTTCTGTCTCAGCATATTGTAATTCCTGTTAAACCTTTAGGGTTAGAAATTATGTCTTTAGAAATACTTGATACACAGGATGACATTTATTATTTTTATTTTGTTCAATTTCATTTGATAATGTGTAATTAGAAATAAAAGACGTGTGACTTGTGTTCTTGGCATGCTGTTTTTATAATCAGACTTGCATCACTTCAGTCCTGTCTGCCCTCCTGTTTGTGCACCTGCTCCCCCACCCCCTCAGTCTTGAAGTCATAATTCTGTTGTATCTGAACAGCTTCAGTGTCGCAGTTGCTTTTGGTGTTGGTAGGTTTTATTAATAAAGTCTTGTGTAAGCACTGTACCTGTCACGGTTTTCCAGTTACAGTAGGTCTGTTAGTGAGTGGACTAGACCTTTGTCATTATCAGCAACTCCCAGCATAATTTGACCTTGTTCTGATACTTAGACACTTTAAAACTAGCAAGCAGGTACCAGACCCCTTGGCAGCTGTTTCTGCAGCAGACATAGCTCTGTGAGGTTTGGAAGGTGGAGGTTAGTGTGATTTGTACCGCTGTGTTGTTGCAGCGTTTCTGGAGCCAGAAGCCTAGCGTTGACTTCCTGGCTGCCTGGTTTTAGGGTAGGCAGGACCTGCTCTGATAGTGCCGTTCCACAGTGTGGCGTAGAAATGTTCTTAAGACTTTTATGCAGTGTGCCTTCCCTCCCTCTGCTCTTCTCTCTTTTCCTTCCCTGCCCCGACCCAGGTATGGTGGCATACACCTGTAATTCCAGCCTTTGGACGCTGGAGGAGGAGGAGCATCGTGAGCACATGTAATGCAAGCAACCATGTCTTAAAAAGACAACACAGGACTGGTCGGTCAGCTGACTTACTAGACTTAGGTGTCTGTAGTAGAGCCCTGGAGAGCACAGTAGTTTTAGGAAGGTGTATGGACAGGTTGTGCCCTCACAGGGGAATGGAGCAGTGACTGACCTGGGCTAGACCAGGAGAAACGAAGGACTCCCATAGAAAAGAAAACAGATAGAGGGACTAATGCGCTCCTCTTCACATGTAAATAAAGTGATTATAAGAGAGAACCTTAGTAACAGCAAGTAATTACTCAGAAATGCTGGGCATCAAAAATGGAGAGCCCGATAGGCCGAGGGCTTGATACCAGAGAACTCAAAGAAAGGAGAAGAAGTCTTAGTCATTCTTGTTTTAAGGACTGGCGGCAACCAGGTGGCTTCTTTGAGAGCTGTCAGGTCTCTCATGTAAAATGGCCTTCCTTTATCAGGAGAGGGTGGGGACTTTGGAGCTGGAACAGGGACTGTTGGTAGGTTATGAATGACCAGGTTCCCAGTCATTCTGCTGCTGTCAGTAGAAACAGCTCTGTTAGCCCCTTTTGCTGTGGCTGGTTCCGCTTGCTTTGAATGCCCTTGCCTTGCAGTGAGTTGCGACTTGGGTTTTGCAGTATTCAAATCACTCTTCTCAGTTTGAATGAATTTGTACCGTTGTGTTTTTGCAATGTTCTGGAGTCAGTTTGTGCTTTTTTTGCTATGTAGCCCAGCCTGGCCTGCAGCTGTGTCGGCTATCCTTGAGTCAGTCTCTTCTGCTTCAGCCTTCTGCCGACTTGGCTCATAGGCATGTGCCACCATCACACCTACCTTAGTAATTCTTGGCTTACGTTTTTTAAAGACCAGGTCTCGAGTGTGTCAGGCTAGCCTTGAACTTTCTCTGTAACCAAAGTTGACTGTCAGCTTCTGGTGCTCCTGCCTTGAGCTTCTGAATACTGGAGTTGCAGGCATCTGCCAGTATCTAGTTTGTGAGGTGTGGTGATGTCGGGCTTTTACCTGGTTGACTGTTACTTGACAGTTTTGAAGTATCTGATTCCAGCCCCCACCCCCTCTCTTCCTAGTCCCACCCTCACAACCCCTCCGCCATTCCCTCTACTCCTCAGAGAAGGGGAGGCCACCAAGGGCCTAACCCTAAGAGGCTTCATGTTTAAGAAGATAGACAGCAGAAATGCCCATGCCTATCCACAGCACACCACTTTGATCTTTCATAGATTGGCAGTAACTTTCCTTGCTTTGTTCATTTGGTAGCTGATCTGTTTTGTGTAGAAGGTAAGTACTAAACTGTTGGTCTGTGCAGTATGCTCATTGTGCGTACATAGTGATAGGTTTCACTCAAGTACACAACGTGCTGTAGTCATATGCCCCCTAATTTATCCTTTCCCTCAGACAATCCTGCTTCCACTTTCATGTCATATATATATATAATTTCAAAACTGAAAGAAAACATGGGGTAGTTTTCTTTCTGAGTTTGAGTTATTTTGCTTAGTATTATAATCTACAGTCAATCTATTTTCCTGTAGTTGACATAATTCCATTCTTTCATAAGAGTCCTTTGGGGGGATATGCTTGCGTGGTATAGCTGGGCCTCGTACTGGTATCCACGCTGGCCTCACTATAGGCGTTCCCACGAACAGTGTGGAAGAGCCCCACCCCCACACCAAGTCTTTGTTTTAATGACAGCCATTCTGATTGGGGTGAGTTGGAGTTTCCTCATAGCTAAAGATACTGGATTTTTTTTTCTTTATTTCCTTTTTTGTTGTTGTTGTTTTGTTTTGTTTGTTTTTGGTCAATTTTACTTCATCTTCTTAAATCTATCTATTCATTTCATTTGTCCACTTACTGATTAGGTTGTTTGGTACTTGTATTTGGCATTTTGTGTTTTGAGTTCTTCATTTTAGATATATATCTTCTGTCAGGTATATAGCTAGCAAAGCTTTTTATCTGTGCTTGCTGTTTAGAGTATTTGAAATAAATTTTTAATTCTAAGTTTTCTCCTGGGCAGCTTGTTTCTTTAGCTAAAACCTCAAATGGGGTGGCTACTTCTAGAAAAAACTAGTATTTGTTGTCCAAATTGTTATTTTTTAGCTAATATTTTGAGTTATCTTACTATTTTAGTGTCACACCAGATTCCAGTTTGGACGACTAGATGCTTAATGAGCTGCAGAATAAATCAAATAACAGTAGCAATAGCATTTAGAATTAGGCCAGACTTGGAGTATTTGTAGATTTTGTGGGCACAAACAAATCTTGTTATTTTACCATTTGTTTGCTTAGTGCATGTGCGCCGCTCCCGTGCATGCGTGGGCCTGTGTCTGCCTGTAGGTCAGACAACCCTTCCAAGGAATTAATTCCCTCCTTCCATGTGTGTTTCAGGGATAGAGCTCAGCATATCAGGCTTTTCATCAAGTGTCTTTACCTGCCAAGCCATCTTGCTTGTCTCCAAATCTTATTTTTATTTCAGAGTCAGAAAGGGGATTCCAATAGGAATTATTCTTAATGTTGTCCTTTATTGTTTATTGGCAAAGTACGCACGCTATTTTTGAACATTCATCCTATTCTTTGTGCCTTTTTTTTTTTTTAAAGCATATTCCAGTATCTGATATCCTCGGAAAAGTCTCTTGGTGTAGCACAGGGACAATTTTGATAAGCTTACCATGAATGCTGTTGCCATTGGAGACTTGATTATTTTGATACACTTGGATAAAAAGAACCAACTCCAAAGCTTTGGGTATTCCTAACAAGCTAAGAGGGTGAGAGCTACTTGGGGAAGGCAGACGTCTGAGTAGGCCTAAGGTGCCCAGAGCCTTACACACCTGATGCGTGGTGTATTCATTAGCTGGAATTTTGAGAGCCTCTGTTTACCTTTGTCAGTTTATGAGGTTGAGGGATGTGCTTCTGGCCCCTAGCATAGTGTGTCTAGGTGCTTTTACAGAGCCCTTTATACTGGTCATCAGGATCGGTCATGCTGCAGCTGTGAGAGAGTGACCATTCTATCTAAGAATCTGTTCCATCTTGACATTTCTAATGTCAGTAACAATTGGTATTCAGTAGGTTGGACCCCATTAATACATTTTTTCCCCCCCGAGACAGGGTTTCTCTGTGTAGCCTTGGCTATCCTGCACTCTATTTGTAGTCAAGGCTAGCCTTGAATTCACAGAGTTCCTTCTGCCTCTGCTGGGATTAAAGGCGTGTGCCACCACGCCTGGCTCCATGCTGGAACTTTTAACTGGCTTGACCTTGAAATTGGAATTTTCCAAAATTCAAATTATGTTGACTACTAAGAACCTTTTTGAGATTAGTGAGAACACTGAGCTGTGAACATCTGGCTTGGGTAAAAAGGCAGCCTTGCTTAGCCATCACCACAGTAACGAGAGGACAGCTCCTGTGCTGCCTTGAAAGCCAGCAGGGTTGCTCCTATTGTTTACGTAAGCGCACTATTTAAAATGTTTACCTATAAGTAAGTCATGATAGAGGAATCAGGGTAGCAATGCAGAGGGGAGGGCTTCGAGTTTTGTCGATCTAGTTGGAAGTCGGTATAACCCAGTTTTGAAGTTCACCTGAAGGTGCCACCAGGGAGTTGGCGCATAAATCGATGGTGCAAATCGTACAAGTTTATCCCCTGAAGGATTTTTCTTAATGACCCTGTGTGTGTTCTCATATGTGTGTTGTATATGTGCACGTGGAGGCGCGAGCAAAGCCTGCAGGAATCAGTTCTCACGCATGTGGGTTCTGGGGATCTGGCTTGACTGTAAGCACCAGACCCCTGAGCCTTCTTGCCAGCCAGAACCTGAGGTTTTATAACACGGGAAGTGGGTGGGAGGAGCCCCGATGGAGGAGTCCTTGTTGGTAATGCTGAGGGACTCCTTGGTGTGAGGTCTTATCAGTGACAATACAGGCTCGGGCTCTCTTAGTTCTCTGTCTCCCTGGAGTTCCCATAGAAAGGCTCTAACCAGCAGCATGTGATATCTCCGTTTACTGTAGATGTCCAGCTTCATAGGATGCCTATTAATTTTTTGAGGCAAGGTCTCACTGTGGAACCTTGGCTAGCTCGGAACTCACTATTCAGACCAGCTGGCCTAAGACTCACACGGCACCTATTAAATTATTTTATGAGGACAGAGTTGTAGCTGGCACTTAGAAAAATTAATGGAAAGATTAGGCTTAACGCTTCAGCCAGTTTTCAAAATTTGTTTCATGCTGCGCTATTAATTCATTTGGCCCTTCATTGGCACAATGAAAATTCTATGTAATTAGAACAAATTTTGCAAAGAATTTGAATATTTGTTCAATAAAATTATTCTGTGGTTACTATGAAATTAGCAGGAACGCATTAAGTAGGAGTAATTACTCCTAGTAGAATTTTCTTTCTCTAAAACAGCAGCTTTCTTTCAGTTTGGAACAACAAAGAGACGGTTTCTAGGGGAAAATAGAACATTTTAAGGAATGTTTTTATCAAGGAGGAATGTGGGTAAAAACTAGTCATGGAGTTCAGTGGAACCCAAAGAGGCAGAGCTGAAGACAAAGGAGAGCTGCGGCCAGGTGTGATAGCAAACGCCTGTCATCCCAGCACTCTGAAGAGTAGAGAGCTAAGTGCCCTTGCAAATGGACATGTCTTATTTCTAACTAATAAAGCCAGATAACCCTGAAGTTCTTCAGAGCATCTCAAAGGGTCCAGATCCAATTGAGGAAGTCCACCAGGGTCTTTCTCAGGGAATAGACGTGGTACAGATCTCATCTCCCCTTAGGCTCCCCCAAAGAGGATATAATTTCTTGATTGAGAAGCTTTTCTTTTCCTAGAGAAGATGGAGAAGAGAGTGATGAGGCAGAACCAGAGGGCTGAGCAAAGCTGGAGTCCTCAGTTTCAGTTCCAGCAGCAGCTTCTAAGATTTAATTCCTGTTTACTTAATGTTTTTTTCCCTCAGGTTTGATAGTTTGCTAAACACATGAATTCCACTTAAACTAGCAATTTCTTAAGTTGCTTTTAAATTCCTATTAGACTGTTTTTCATTTTTAAATTGCCTACAGTTAAAACTTGTGGTTAGTAAAAAATAAATGAACAAACCATTCAGGGCTTCAGCTGTTCCCCACTTCCCCAAATGCTCTCAGCTTCCCAGGTCAAATGATATAAAATCAGCCAGTAACAGCTCTCCCCCCAGTAAATGCTTCCTCTCCTGAAGTTTTGTTTCCTGTTTTAGTGCCCCCCCCCAATCTTTCCTAAAATTGTGGCCTTTTATGTGAGCTGAGGGAATTTGCTTGGATTATATTTCTGTGCTGCTAGTATTAGTTGGTTTGCTTTCACCCCAAGTTATTTGGTTCCTTTCATGCTATAATTGGAAGTTTTATCTCACAAATTTGGGACATCACGAGGCAGCCAATACTCTAAAAGAATACTCTTAAGTGTGTCTTCCTGGCACACATGGGAAGTTTTTAAAATTTAGGAGGGAGGTATGTTGCCTCGGGACTTCCCTTCGAGGCCATTCAGTGTCCTAGGGAAGTTCCCTGTGACAGCTTTACCCTATAGGACGGGAAAGAACATATGCCTCGTCAGTGTTTATGCTTAAGCTGCTCAGAGAATTTCTATGCTCACAGTATCCAGGCCACAGAAGACAGAAGGGTCAAAAACAAGTGCTAAGCTAGAAGACATTAAGATGGCAGACTAAGGCTGTGACAAACACTCTGAAAATGAGGGTCATCTAATGGCCTGTTGGGACTAGCACACAGACTATTGACATAGATGAGGTCCTGGCCACAAGGAGAACTCCTCATCCTCATTTACCTGAGGAGGCAGCACTGACAGCTGGAGCATGCTACTTGATGCCCATGAGTGAGTGACTTCCTGAAACTTCCTCAAAGTAGATAATCCTTTGAGTCACGTGTTGGATTGCAAAAACACTCCGTGTTTAATTCCAGCCCTTGGGTGGCAGAGGCAGGTGGATCTCTGAGTTCGGGACTGAGTGAGTTCCAGAACATCAAGTGCTACAAGGAGAAACCTTTTCTCACAATTGGCCCCTCTCCCTCTCCCTCCCCCCCCCCCCATGTGTGTAAGTCTCCAATGGCCTCTGTTGACATCCTTAGCTTTTCGGTTGCTGGCAGCCTACTGCTGAGTTAATACACAAACCTAAGTGTCGGTAGGGTGTTGCGTCAGGTGGAGAGCTGTGTGTTCCATGGTTATTAAGGAAGCTAAGGAAGAAGACAACTCAGACTGTATCTGGAATACACTAAAAGCACAAAATCGTGACATTTTAGTCAGTTCCTTTTAAGGAGTCTTCAGCATAGGTGTGACATTTCTTTAGGTCACTTCAGTTCACCATAACTTAAATTTAATAGGGAAGCTTGCCGGCTATTTAAAAAAAGAGAGAGAAAGAGAGAATCTGTCCTTAGGAGGTAGAGCCAAGCAGATCTCTGAGCTCAAGGCTAGCCTGTCTACATGCATAGCAAATTCCAGGCCAGCCAACACTACACAGTGAGATCTTGCCTCCGGGGGAAAAAAAATAGCCATTTTGGAAGGAAAAAAATAATCTGCCTATAGCTGTTCTTCTAAAAGTGTAGAAAAATTACATGCTTACAGTTTTTTGGAATGCTGAAAAACATATTATGTTGAAGTTTGGTTTTTGTTAATTTTTTTTTTCTAAGTGAGGAATGGAGTCTTTGGTACAACGTAGTATCAGATGTGAAAATACATGTTTCAGTACTTGTGCAGAGTAATGATCTGTGACTATGCTCAATCCTGAATAGCGGTAACAGGATGTGCTTAATCTGTTTCAGAGCAGCCTGCGTGGGCGGTGGGCGGTAGAAAATTTAAAACTAGCATTTCAAAAAGTGAAATCGTGTTTGATGTGTCTCCCACTGCTGGCAGTGTGGGGCAGTGCTTGGATGCTCGCTCTGGTGGAGATGGTAGCAGAGCACTCCCTTGGACAGTGCATTAAGAGCACTACATTTTCTTTTCTGTTTTTGAAGTTCGTGTTCTCTGATCTTGACTTGAAACACTTTTTTTCTTTTGTTCTCCACCTCTAAGCACTGCTCATGGTTTTGTCTCCCCAGCTGGCTTTAAATATTCTAGGTAATTAGGACACATGCTGTGCTTTTGAAGTGGGAGTTTGGGTCTTCCCTTAGCTGAGTGATATATACAAGCACACTCTGTCAGCATTCTGAAGAAGGCCGGGCAGTGCAGGAAGCTCTAACTCCCAGCTGCCATTGTGAACAAACACCATGTGTGTTCTGTAGTGTGCTCTGTGGCAGGTGCCTTGGGCAGAGTTGACCAAATGGCATGATGTCTTCCATGTTTTATCACAAAAGCAAGCTTGGAGGGCTAGGGGATTTTGCTCAGCTATAGACTAGTGTGTGTATGTATGCTCTGAGCACTTTTTAGATAGATGAGGCGAATCTGTGATGTCTGCTAGATTGAGGCGTGCACTCCCGTGGGTTGGTTGGCATTTTATCCCATCTGTAAGTTGTAGAGTATTTGGTTCTTTTTTCTTTCTTTCTTTCTTTTTTAGACAGGGTTTCTCTGTGTGGCCTTGCCTGTCCTGGACCCACTATGTAGACCAGGCTGGCCTCGAACTCACAGCTATTCGTTTGCCTCTGCCTCCCAAGTGCTGGGATTAAAGGTGTGAGCCACCATGCCCGGCTAAGTTGTAGAGCCTCTGTACTGGGGGAAATCCCTATAAACCTATCTGGCATCATTCTGCCACTTTTGAAGTAGTACAGGCAGCAGTGCCCATCCTGTGACTGTGTGGTCTATTCATTAGTACCGGGATCATTTTTGCAGTATCCATTTTAATAAATTAAAAAAAAATATTTTACATGCACACCTTAATGAAGATGAAAATAAAGGTACTATGGTACAGAGCAGAGACTGATTCAGCCTCTGACATGGGCCTCCGTGAGCACCTTGGTAAAGCAGTGTCACCCTGGGGTAGCTGGCAACCTAGCATGCTGCCCAGCATGCCTGTGGCAGGAGCAAACAGAAAGGTGGCTGAGGCAAAGTGTCTGTTGTACTAACTTAGAAGATCAAGTTGAAAGTTAAAACCTTGCTACTTTCTTTGTTTGCTTTTAGTTGATGCTGATGAAATTAAAAGGCTAGGGAAGAGATTCAAGAAGCTTGATTTGGACAATTCTGGTTCTTTGAGCGTGGAAGAGTTCATGTCTCTGCCCGAGTTACAACAGAACCCGTTAGTGCAGCGGGTAATAGACATATTCGACACAGACGGGAATGGAGAAGTGGACTTCAAAGGTAATGAAGAGCTTTTGGTTTTTTCAAGTCAGCCTCACAGCACTCTACAGAACAATGAAACTGGATTTTTCAGAAAAAAAGTGTCTCTATGTAAATAGAGATTATGCTAAAACTTGAAAAAAACCTGCATTACCTAGATTATAATTATTCTTTGTTTCTTAAATTATCAGAGTGTCTCTGACAGTAGAATCTACTACAAAAAGTAACACTGACTATTTCCTTCTTGAGGAAATTATTCTTACTCAAGGACAGCTTAACAATATTAAAACCCATATTTTTCTTGTTTCTTTACTTTCTCTTTAAAGATTGAGACCTAAACTGGTCAGTTTTGGTAGCACATGTCTGCCTGCTTCATTTCAGCCAAGGAATCTTTTGTGCAGATATTGATTGATTGATAATATTTTATATTTGATCTTATACTTGTAATAACATTTAACTGGAATTGTCAATGTTCTTGTTTGTTGTTTATGAATTCTTTGCCAGATAGTAAAAAAAATTGTTTTTTAAAAACTTTGCAAAAGTGTATTGACATGATTTGGAAGTTTGGAGTAGAAACCTAAAACGATTTTTGATTTTGTAAAAGAATGTACAGTCTTTTTCTTGTCATAGCCTAAAGAAAAACGGGTTAGAGAAGTATCCTTAAAGAGTGTTTTTGAATGTTAATGGCACACAGGCATTAACACGTAATTTAAATTGGTTAATTTTGACAACTCAAAATTCAAAGTCCTAATAAAGTAAAATCTTTTGTCTGGAGGCTTAAAACTCACAATAACTGAGTTTCTTTAGCCTGACTTTTGATATTTTGCACAAGTAATAACCTGTTGAATATTGCTTTTCTTTGTAAAGTTTTGATTTGTAAACATTTTCAACTTTATTTAGAATTCATTGAAGGAGTCTCTCAGTTCAGTGTCAAAGGCGATAAGGAGCAGAAGTTGAGGTGTAAGTATATTCCTTCTTACACTACTGTTCCATGTTGTATTGTAGACTTCTAGAACCATCTCAAGACTTACTTCTTAGTCATAATAGAAGTTTTACGTTCTGAAGAAAATCATGTATGATGTTAGAACACTGTGCTGGTTTTAGTGGCATAGCAGGAAGCAGACGCTTCTGACACCAGGCAGATTACACGCGGTAGGCACTACTCGTTATCTGGCCTGGGTGGTCTTCACTCCATAACCATCTGGTCAGTTATATTAAGCCAAGCTGTGTATGCAGCGTCTGCGTTTTAAAGAGTGACATCTTTAAGCCGAGCTTGGTGGCGCACTCACAGGCAGAGGCAGGTGGATCGCTGTGAGTTCGAGGCCAGCCTGGTCTACAAAGAGAGTCCAGGACAGCCAAGGCTACATAGAGAACCCTGTCTGGGGATGGGGGGGGGCGAGGAGGGGAAGGGTGCTATCTTCATAGTCTTGATTTAGATAATTGGTAATACTGCTTCTCATTTAAAGTGTTTGTGTTCACCTCTTAATTGATTTCCTTTCTTCGCTTTAGTCGCTTTCCGTATCTATGACATGGATAAGGACGGCTATATTTCCAACGGGGAGCTCTTCCAGGTGCTGAAGATGATGGTGGGGAACAACCTGAAAGACACACAGTTACAGCAGATCGTAGACAAAACCATCATAAATGCGGATAAGGATGGGGATGGAAGAATATCCTTTGAGGAATTCTGTGCTGTAAGTGAAAGCCGGCTCTTCTAGTGACTGTGTTTTACAGCATTTACAGGACAGTTTACTAGACGATCCTGTGTGCCTATTTTGCTTTGAGATTCTATTAAGTTTTGTATAACTGCCCCACATTCAAGTTTACCTGCTGGTAATTAAGAGACACTAGTTTCAGGAATGAGTAAGTTGCTACAGGAGTGGTTCCAGCATCTGTGAGCGCGCGCGTGTGCGTGTGCGTGTGCGTGTGCGTGTGTGTGTAGACTGGAGGTCAGCACCAGCTGTCAGCCTTGTATGCAGGGCCTTATTTTTTTTAACTCCTCTCCTACTGAGCCTGACGCTCACGATTTCTGCAGGGATCTCCCATCTTTCTCACCAGTGCTGGCAGTACAGGCAGGTGCCACCACTCCCAGCTTTTTTATATGGGTTTTAACTTGCATTGCAAACTTTTTACCAACATAGCCATCTCACCACGGGACCAGTAACTTGCTGTTAGCCCCTAGAAATTACAAGTGGGGCATGTTTTTAAGGTTTGTTTAAAACTAAACCAGTTGAGCTGGGAATAAAGTCTTGGGAGAGCGCTTATCTACCTCCATAAGGCCCTTGGTCGGTGCCCACCCAGTACTGCAAGTAGCAACTGTAGGAAACAAAACATGTTTGAAAGTGCTTTGGTGACGGGGCTGGAGAGAAGGCTCAGTGGTTAAGCGTGCTGGCTGCTCTCCCAGAGAAGATCTGGGTTCAGTTCCCAGCACCTACCTGGCAGCTCACACCTGTCTATAATGACGGACAGTTCCAGAGCTTCTGACAGGCTCACACAGACATACATGCAGGCAAAGGGCCAGTGAGCAGAAAGTCAAAATAAATTAAAAAAAAAGAAAAGAAAGTGCTTCAGTGAAAATTAGCTCTGTGTTGATGAATTTTAGCTGGCAACACCAGAAACTGCATCATGGGAACCACTGAAATGGGGAAAGAGCCTTGTCCATAGGGAACTTAGGTGCTTTGCAATTTTCCTAGTGGCTTATGCCCTTGTCTTTCAAGCAATTCATCAGTGAGTAGTTCTTCTATTTGGCCCAGTGGAGTGGAGTCTCACAGTTACCGGGAGCACTAGGGAACTACTAGGACACAGAATCCGGCTGCCTTTCTTTGGGAGACCGAAGGATTTGGCGCCACTCTGCTTTCGTGCAGCCTGTCTCCTATACCACTGCCGTTGACAAAAAGTATGTTTTTTTATTTATTTATGTATTTTTTTAATGTATGAGTGCTCTGTCCGAATGCACGCACACACGCATGCCAAAATGCACGTGTGCATGCCAGAAGAAGGCATCATATCCCATTGTGAGCCACCCTGTGGGTGCTGGGAATTGAACTCAGGACCTCTGGAAGATCAGCCAGTGCTTTCTCAAGGTCTCAGTAGGGACTCACGCTTCGATGTGCCACCCTTCTCCACCCCCCACCCCCACCCCCACCCCCCCATCCCCAGTCTTGCATCTTTCCAGCCTTTAAAAACAGTAACACATAGTAACACTGGTCATTTCTGCCAGCTTGAAATGTAGCCTGGCCCATTGTCCCACAGTTGCGTCAGCTTCTGCGTGCTGACCCTGGCGCAGCAGTCTCCTCCTAGGCGGTTGTCTCTAAGGAGCGGGGGACCCTCAGCTGTGTTCTCCCTTCAGGCTTGCTCCTTTCACATACGTTTGCATAGTTAGAAGCTTGAGCTTTAGATGGGTGTGGTCTGGCCCTGTCCTACTATCCCAGAGCTGAGTGCGTCTCTTCATCAGCTGCTGTTCTGCTGGTACTGGGTGAGGATAAATACATCACGTATTGACATTGGTACAGTCTATTTGACTGTGCCCTGACCCCTAGAAACAGACCCTCCAGGCAGACGCTAGGAAGAAGTAATGGGGGTACAGCAGGCGGGTGGGGGTTGGGGGCATGGGGTTATATCTATGAAGGAAATGGGTCTGACCCTGTCACTAAAAGCTTAACACCAGCTTCACATACACAGTGGCTCAGCAGCGGAGCACGGACCGACGAACATGGGAAGAAAACCTCTATGATGGAGCACAGAAATCAACATATATAGTTGATCAACTATAAAAAGTTTTTGGAATAATGACCACTAGGAATTTGAAGTGGAAAAAACTAAGAACCTCATTGAGTGCGAAGCAAAAAACTGACCTCAGTGATATATTGAATCCTTGAAACAAAAAACATAATCAAGGGTCATACATTTCCTGAAATGATTTAGAAATAGCATAGTACTGTAGCGTATATAAGTACATAGCATTTATACATAAAATAAACTAGGCACATTGTCATAAAGTGTTAAAAAACAGTAGAATATGTAGATGAATCTGAAATTTAACGAGACCTTGGAGGGCAAGGCAGAGGTGAGCACCATCATACAAAGAATCAATCACAATGACATTGAATTTCGCAGTATCACAGTTGGAAACTAGACAGAGTAAGCATTTGTTTTGGGGATGAAGAATATAGCTTAAACTTAGAGTTCTGTACAGTAGTAAAAATAAAGATGCATTTAGGTACACTTTTTCTCAGAAACTACTAGAGCGGTTCTCAGTCTCTGGGTCATGACCCCTTTGTGGGGTGTCTAATGGCTCTTTCACAGGGGTCACCTAAAACCATTGGAAAACACGTACATTTACATTACCATTCATAACAGTAGCAAAGTTACGGTTACGAAGTAGCAACCAAGTAGTTTTATGGTTGGGGGTCACCGCAACATGACGAACCTGGGTCACAGCATTTAGGAAGGCTGAGAACTCCTGCTCTAGAGTGTGTTCTGCTGTAATACGTCAGAAAAGAAGGCAGCTGGTTAAGGGCTCCTCACAGCATGAGAGTATCCCTGCAGATCTGTGGCATCTAGCTGAAAAGCCAGGCTTCTGTGACCCCCCAGTGCTGGGGATATGGAGCTCGTGGGCAAGTCACGGAAATGAATCAATCTATGATGGTTCAGTGAGAGGCCACATCTCAGAAAGCAGTTGGGGAGAGCTAGAGTCTGACAGTTTGCTTTTGACCTTTGTCCTCCGCACCATGTTCTGGTCTCTGTGCATGGGCATGCCCACACGTGTGTACACCAGACAGTGCAGATGTGCGCGCACACCTGCATGTGGATGAGAATTTAACTGGGGAACTTAAGTCCCCCACCCTCCCGTTAATCCAGCTTCTGAGAACAGTGTATAAATACACTTTTAGGTGAAATGGTATCCTACTCTGCTTTCTGGTTGGCTGTGATAAAACACGGTGTCCAAAAGCAAGCAAAAGCTTAGTTATAATCCACCACAAAGGAATCAGGGCAGGAGCTCAAGGCAAGAACCTGAAGGGAAGGACTGATGGGAAAGCCATGGAGGAACGATGCTTACTGGCTTGTTTTCCATGGCTTGCCAGCATCCTCCTGCTCTGAGATGGCACCATTCACAATGAGTGGGCCCTCCCACATCAGCCACTAATCAAAATGGGCACCACAGTCTGCCCCACAGGCAGTCTGATGGAGGTGTTTTCTCAATGAACTGACTGTAGCCCGAGTCAAGTTAACCCCCCCCCCAAAAAAAAGCCAGGACAGATGATTTACTTACTAAAAAATTGGTTTTGTCTATTGCAGGTTGTAGGTGGCCTAGATATCCACAAAAAGATGGTGGTAGATGTGTGACTCTTTGAAGAATACCACCCAACACTTTTGCTTTCTTCTCCATCTCTGAAGATCTGCTCAAGACGTCCAGCAATGCTCTCTGTGTATTTAAATGGAAGTATTTTTCTCTGTGAAGCCACATTTTCCAACGTGAGCCTCATGAAGCCAACTAAGTGTTATTGAACTCCTACTCTCTCAATAACTCAGTGTAGCACAGTAAAGTGAAGGACAGCAGCGTGAAAAGAGCGTATGAGGATGGTGGAGAAAGGGAAGGGGTTGGCTTTTTAATTTATTTTTCTTCATCTTTTATAACAAGAAAGTATCTATATATACATATGTAAATATTTATATATAGATATATGTAGCTTTCTATATATTTAGTAGGTTGGCTTTAATTTAATATACTTGATTCAGAAACAAAATGTTAGAGTACAAAAGTGCCAAGCAGAACATAAAACATCCTTACTTTTATTTCACACAGTTTTATATGTAGATAGAAGATTGTACAATTTGCACCAGGTAGTAGGCCAGCTATTTTTCCTTTCTCTGTGCTTTCTCCTTTGAGAGATTGATAAAGCATTTGTTAATGCCCTATTATTTACCTTAATTACATTTTTGTAACGAGTCTGTAACTTTATATCTCTGAGTATATTTCCAGGGACTGTGTCTTATTGCTGAGCAGCGTTTGATTTTTCGCAGTTGGAGGTCTAGTTCAGTGCTGTTGCCAAGAATGGGCCCTGTGTCCATAGAACTGCGTATGTTACGGCTGCTTCAGGCTGATGCTTTTTAAGTAGTCTCAGTAATTTATTTTTATTAAGTGTCCCTGAGAAAAATGTAATTAGCAGTTGTGATTTTTATAAAGGTCAGAAGTTTTCTGAGGCAGTAATGACTTTTTAAAAATGTATTATTTAGTGAAGAAAACCCAAAGTAATCATGTAATGGCTTAGAATATACTTGCTTCATTATACACAAGTGCTGTATTTTCCGGAGTATAAGACGGCCCCAACTTTAACTTTTCCAGTTAAAATATAGAGTTTGCAGCCCAAGTCTGCTGCACAAGGTGTATGCTGGAAGAGGGATAGTCTTGTAAGAGTATATTTCAAACTCTGTAACTGGAAAAGTTAAGGTTGGGGGTCGTTTATATGCCAGAAAATACAGTAAATACAGTCACTAAACTGTGTGAACCATGGATTTTTCTTCTGCATTTCGAAAGACATACAGTTAACCTAAACAAACAAAGTAGTGATATTTAATGAGCACATATTTATGTAAAATCCGATTTATGGTTACAATAGGGAAAATCTTGCTAAACTGTGTGTCACAGGAGAGCAGATTTTGTCTAGATTTATATGTCTACAATTTGTTTGCCAGAAGGCAAGATAGCACATGATGGATTTTTGTTGTTTTGCCCACACAATCATGATAGATGATGACTTAATAAGTTTGTGTGACATAAAAGTATGTCGTGTTCTACCACTTGACATCATCCCTTCCCTTTTCTGCAAAGGTACTATTGGCTGGAAGTAAAACATTCTGGTTAGTTTTATATGACGGTCTTCCCTATATAGTTTTTCTATAAAAATTGGTTTTATAATCATGAATGGTAAAGGGCGGGTTGAATCAAGGTGAAAGAATATTAAGTTGAGCACACCTGCCTGCCATCGCTGTTCCTTGAACTGTGCTGCACATCATGGGCTCTGTCTGTGAGAGAAAAATCCCGGTGCTTGGTGTCTTTGCATGACATGGAGTTTTGCATGTAGATCAATTTAAAATGTACCTCTTGTTTACATAATTTGCATAATTTTAAAAGATGATGTTGCCAAACTTTGGAAATGTTAATACTCAAAACGAAAATCTCCACTCCATGTGACGACTTCCTCCCTCTGGATCAGTACGTGGCTTGCAATCCCAGCCAGTGGTTTGATCTGTCCCAGTGTCAACTGCCATGTGCTCTGCTTCAAGAGGGAACTAGTCTTTTGTGAATTTTTTTGTACATAATTATTTGTTACAAATATTTTAGCAAATGCTTTCTATATCTCTTGCTTGTGCATATCTTGGCTGGCGTTGTTGAAAAAAAAAATAGTGCAAACTATTTCCTTACTGGGGATTGAGGGTTTTCTTTTTTAGTTTGTGTGAGGGAGGTGGGGAGGGCATGGTTTATGTTGAATGTTTTAAATTTTCTTCTGCATGATACATGTCATGTTGTGAAATCTTTAGAGAACTTCATACTGTATGAGTAAGAAAATAAAATATTTGAAACTTGCTTGAATGTATTTTGTAAGCTTTGATTACTAATACAGTTGCTAGTCCTTCCATGCTTGTAGGACTTTTAAGAACTTTGATAAATGTCTTGAACCTTAAGCTACAGGTGAAATAAGCTGTCTTGCCTGGAACAGAAAGGCTAATGTTGAAAAGCCTGATTCCACTTACCTCCTTGATCACGTCTCCATTCCGCTGGCCTGGGCCCATTACAGTGCCTTGAGGCTTTGATTTGCTTGTCTTTCACTTCTGTACATTTGTACATCAATCCCAAAGCCAATAACTAATGCCTTGGATGGTTCTCCTGTGTGTATGTGCACACACATGCAGGCTCAAAAGGGACTTTTTTTTTACTTTCCTACTCACTAGCATTTATCCCTTCTTCCCAGCATATCATCCCTGGTCATAGAATAAAAAAGAACACTTTACATGGTGGTGATTTGCTGGTTTTGTACAGGTCCAATTTTTCAGAGTATCACCTATTTATTAGTATGTGGCTCCTGGATTATATACATGTTCTAATTTCATTTATTTTTTCTTGGCATGGCAAAGTCTCACTAAACCTGCTGGTCTTTAGTTTTTGTAATCCTGCTGCAGCTTCTTGAGTGCTGGGATTATAGGTATAAATACTGAGCAGCAGGAAGGAAAGTTTGACACATGCTCTAACATGAAAAAGCCCTGTGAAGTGAAATAGCTATATATTAGTGGAATAGTACATTTCTAGAGACAAATACGGAATGGACTGTGCCAAGGATAATGGGGAGGAATGGGATTAGTGTTAATAACTTTTACAGAGTTCCAGAAGATAGCATTGTTGTGGTGTTTGCACATTATTTTAAATAAAGTTAACTACAACAGTTAATGTGAAAAGCTGTATTTTTATAAAAGCCATTTCTTAAATGTGTAAAATGTTTTAAGAGTGGAAAATGCAGACAAGACTTTTCAACCTCATGTCTTGAGATGTTCATCCTTAGTCTTCCAAAACAATCCCCCCATTCCAGATTCACATTGATTTATAGCCTTTAAGTCCCATCGCAACCTTTTGCTTCCCTATCAGCTAACCAAAACAAATGGCTCAGTTCACTGACAGTTCCTGGAGATTGTGGTTTCTTTGGCTAAGTAGGCAAAGCTTTCCCAAGACCAGTATGTGCAGCTTACGGAATGGCTCTGGATGCTTCCAAAAACATAACGTGTGTCGCTCCAATCCTAACATGGCTCCTGGAGCAGAACAGTTGGGTTTTTCTCCACATGCTCAGCGATCGTTAACTTCCATCCCATCACTAGTGCTAGGCAGCGTGAGAACTGGAGCCCGAAACTACTGGAAAGTCTAGGAATACCCAGATTGTACCACAGCTTTACCTAAGAAAAGTCACTTTTTTCTTAACCCAGACAGTGTGTTAGTAACTAAAATGTAGTTGGAGTTGTGACAGATGGGGTATGGAAAGGACCGTGTGGCCTTACACTTAAAGGTAAGTCCAGCAGCAGGCAGTGCCACCGAAACGGGGAGCTTTCAGGTTGGCTGTGGTGCCCAGACACGAGATGTTCCAGGGAAGAGAGAAATACAAACATACTGCACTTTAACATAGAATCTAAACTTTCTCAAGACAAAAAATATGTTTTTAAGTCTCTGCCTTAATTCCTTGGAATTAAACCCAAAACACTGTCACCTAGCCGTGGAGCAACTTAAGGCACTTGGAAAGGCATTAGACACATTTTCCTTTCTCAGGAAAGCACATAGTAGTAGCAGTCATCACAACTTTTTATCTCACTGGGCACAGAGTGGGTCTGTGCCTCCTAAGGGCTCTATAGACTGCAGGAATCCCAATGTATTCCTCCTTTCAACAAAGTCATGATACTAAACATTGTCTCCTTTGCTGAGATGCTCTAGCAATTTCCTGTTGGTAGATGGTATACCCAAGACACAAAGCAGTTTGCACCTCCTACTGACAGGAGGGAACCCAAACTACTAAGCAGAGCGTGACAGACGCAGCAAGCTGGAGAGCTGTCTCAGCGGGTCAGAGTACTTCCTGCTTTTCCAAAGAACTAGAGCTTCATTCTCATCATACATATCAGACTTAACTACAGCTCTAAGGGAACACTCACTCACTCACACACACACACACACACACACACACACACACGGCATACACTCCTACCCCTATATACACATTTACATAAAGTAGAAGTAAAGTTTACGCTGCATGCAGCGGCAGGCCGTGAATTACAGCACTCAGGAGGAGGCAGAAGTAGGGTTTCTGTGGGTTCACTGGGGCTACACACTTGACACGCTATCTTCAAATACACCCTCTTCTTTAGAGATTGCTTCAGCTTCGGTGGTTAAGAACACTTACTGACCTTTCAGAGGACCTGAGTTCAGTTCCCAGGTAACGTGATTCACAGCCTTAACTGTTACTCCAGTTTGGGGGTTCTGATGCCCTATTCTGGCCTCTGGAGAACACCAGGCACATACGTGCTACATGTACCTCAGCGCAGGCAAAACACTTAACATTTTAAGATGACTACTACCTTCTAGTTATTGTGTCAATTTCCTAACCTCCAACCATTACAATATTTTGGTCAATAAGAGAAACGAGAATGTAGTATTTAAATAACATGTTTAATGAAGTAGGTTCTAAATAGTGTAGGAAATAAGCATCAAATCATATACACAGACACTAGTTACAAGAATATACTGTTTGGAGAACATGGTTTTCTTGGGAGAACTGTTTTAGTTTTACTGTACAAGATCCAACATCAACGTGTATGATGTGTCTCTAAAATCAGTAATTTCTGATGAGTTTGATTACTTACTTGAAAAATACCATTCGTTAGCCTTGTGATTCAAGGCTTCATTTCCTAAACTACACAGTAAGTACAAAGAAGAGCAGGTGTGGTTCAATAGTGTAAGCTACTGCCATGACCCAATCCTCAAACAGTCACAGGGCCTGGTACCAAGGATCATGATTCACAGGTCTTCTGAGATTTTAATTAAAAATTTCAGGAAAAAAAAAAATGCTTGTAAGGCTAGCTGTAAATCTGTAACCTAAAACTCACACGCAAGATGCTGCCTCTAAATGACAGGTTTAAACTGTGAATCTTCCATATGATTCAATCTGAGAAATACAGCAATTTATACTTGATGTGTAAGTATTCAAAGTGTTACACACTGACATTTAAATGATCCTGGAAGCAGCTGAGGGCAGTCCTGTTAAGCCTTCCTTTTCTGCTTCTGTTCTGGCTGGGACCTGAGAAGGAACCTGAGTTTTAGGTGACTGGGAAATTCCTCTCATGGTTTTATGTGCACATCTCAAGGGTCTGAGGACAATCAGAAGCGATCTGCTGATCTGCTGGCCACAGCTCGGATATTGCCATACACCTTTGATGGAGGATTTCCTGTTTAAGAAAAAAAGCAGCTTATATATACAAATATATTCAAACACATAGAAACTACATAGACGACAAATACTTTGCATTTCTAAGAGAAAAAGAATTGACACAGAACAACCTCCAGCCCTCTGAGCTATGACCCTTGACCTAGACTAAATGCATCCATCGAGTTGACTGGATGTATTCAGCAGCCCCCGCCCCCCGCACCCCCTTTTATACAACCTAAAAATGTAATGTTCTCAATTTTTCTGGAATGGCTTTTCTGTGTACTTCCATAGGAAAGCAACAGAGTTAAATTATATTATCCAACATACCCTTTCTCTAACAAATGGAATCTAATCAAAGAATTCTTGCTTTTCATTAGCCAACTCTGGCTTCTGCTTGGTATCTAACAATATGAAAGCTACTCTGTAAATGTGGCTTGAATTCCTCTATTCCCCAATCTTTCCAGAGAAAACACCAAAGAAATAAACTGCTCTTACCCAGGATGAGGTTGCAAATGGCAGTTCTTGCCATCCTGATGTTCTGGAAAGAGCCGAGAATGTGAACTTTCCTGAAAGAAGTAAAGTGAATCAAAGGCATGCCCGGATTGAATCTTGGGAAACAAAGAACTCTAGACACTCACAATAGAACCAGACCCTAAACTTGGTGTGGTGATGGTTGGCAGTGTTCTAAACACTCTAAAAGCATTTCCAAAGTGAGTGACTTGTGGTTAGGAATTATATATCCACACAGAAAAATTAGCAGAAAGACAAGAACAAACTAAGAATTCCTTTCTCTTTCTTGACAGGTTCTTGCAATGCTGCCCAAGTTGACCTCACACATGCAGTGATCCTCCTGTCTGCCTCCTGAGCACTGAGATGACAGGCAGGTACCACCACACCAAGATTCCTGGGTACAGGCAGGGAGAGATTGTTTAGTGTGTAAAGATACCTGCCATCCAGCCTAACTCTCTCCTCTCAAGTTGTCCCTTGACCTCCACATAGGTACTAATGGCACATGACCCACTCCCCAAACACATTAAGTAAAACAAACACATTTCCTGGTTAACAGGTGCTCCCATCCAGTGACATTAGGCAGACTAAGCAGCTTATATTTAGACATATGTATGTATATACATACATACAGGCAGAAACAATGAAAAAATGTCTTCAGATTGAAGGAGCAATGACAGGGTTTCGTAGGAAGGGACAAATGTAATTATAATCTTAAATCTATTTCAAAATTAAACAAAAGATACAAAAAGTACCTTTACACCAGGACTAGTCATAATGGCTCCAAAATGAACCATTTAAGATGTCCACCAACTGGAATTAGACCGCTGCCTGTCTAGTAAAACAAGTAGCTACTGCTGGACCCAACAAAGTGAAGAAACTCAAAGCAACATGCTACATGCACACTGGGCATTCTTGACATGAGTTTCTGGAAACTCCAAAACCAGTGATAGGAAGTGGAGCAGTGGCTGACCGGGACTGATCAGTTGTGCACGGGGAGCTCGGAAGATGGGCAGTGTGGGTGATGCAGGGCTACAGGATTGCACAATGTGGAGCTACCTGCTAGACTGACATTGCTGACAGTTAAATTTTACTGATGTAAACTGATTCCAAATACCCAGTTTGAATAAACTTTTACATACAGTAAATTCTAAGACCTTTAAATTTGCTGATTATAAAGTTAATGACAAATTAGTCATAAGTCCATTAGCAAGTAGACTCTAGCTTTGGATTGCTGAGCCAGCAAAGACTTTTAGGCTAGATTCAGCCATCTTAAACATTGTATTTTCACGTCTTTGAAATTTCCAATACAAAAAAAGGCCAGCTGTCAGACTCTGAAGGCTCTGTCCATGAACGAGCAGAGCAGAGCTGTGATAGCACATTTGGCTTCAGGTAGAGGGCCACCAATATAATACAGAAGCTACCCTTAAATACAGAGAATGTCCTCATTAATGCTGCCTAAATAGTGTTTGGAGAGAAAGGGTATTACACGAAACCCACACGCCCTCTGTCAGCTGCTATTTGCCAACCTCACTCTATCAGCTCCAAGCCATCTGTCTGCCTGACATCAACCTGGGAACACAACAGCTTCAGCCTCTGAGAGGTAGGAACTCCCAGCTCCATACCCAGCACTCTCAGGCTCATCCTATGAGGGGTGCTCCCAGCTTCGCCCCCAGCATGTTATCCTCGCCCTAAGCTGGCACTGAGTTTTTCTTTAGCTCAGTGTGCAATGCTCACCTTCCTATTACAGAAGGTGTGCCTGTATGTATACCTCACGTGAAATGCAGACACACATTCCAAAAGGAAGTCTCACAATGGCATTTCAAATGCCCACTACTTGTACTTCCCTTAATGATTTAACAGATTGCCTGAGGTAAAATTGAAATCTTCCCCTGAAATACATTATTTTAAGTGATTCTAAATATTTCTTTTGATTGCTGAAGGAAAAAAAAACACCTACAATTACTGAAATTTCCTTTACTAACTCATCATCCGGTCAAGGTTGGCAACTATTCATCTAGAACTACATACCTAAAAGACCCAATGGCAAGAGAGGGTGAAATGCAACTACTGTAAAGCAGTGGTGCAGTACTCGACCAGAATGCACAAGGTTCCAGGTTCAGTCCCCAGTAGCAGAGAAAGAAAAAAGAATGCAACAAATATAACTGCTAAGATAGTTTTTCAAACTAAGACATTTTCTCAAGAACAGATACTTACACATCTGCCAAAACAATCCGCGTCCGTGTCACATTCTCTATGGTAAATTTGGTTTTCCCTCCTTTGCCAGCAATTCTTCCTATTGCCCTTGACAGGTGGTCTCCTTTTAGGGGCTTAACTAAAAGAAAGACAAGACATCAATGGCTGGCTAGCTACTGACTTTTTCTACTAAACAACACTAAAAACATTTTCTGAAAAATGTTAGTAATACCACTCAATTGAAGGTATTAGAAAGTCAGGGCACAAGGCTGACTGTTCACAGAGGACCACCACGTGCTCTCACCGTCAGTTATTTCAAAAGACTCCAGGAAGAGGTCGTCGAGCCTGATAAGGGCAAGTGCATCCTACAAAACAAAAGTACACACCATGAAGGCCTTTTCAGGTAGACACCTGACAGTGATAAGAACAGCAGTGTTGCAACTGAAATTCAGATGCTACAATGACAGGATGCGAAGGTTTGGAAAATGACCCATCTATTGGAATGACCACAATGTGTATTTTGACGTCTGTTGAGACCACTTACCTCCACCTGAAATCCAAGAACAAAAGCTTTTACAAAGTCAGCAGCTTTTGTCAGGGCACTCACATCCTTGGTGTCTTTACAAGTCTGAAAGAAAGAGGTACAGATGTGGAGGCATGAAAAAGAGAGCATTCTAACAAACTACTAGAAATGACATTTCTATTATGATTCCCTTCCCCATCAGCCACCCTACCCAATACTGTAAGACGCCCCCTTCGGGTGGGATAAGTATTCTCTTTAATTTGTACAAAGGGCGCGCTCCTGCTCCACAGCTGGGTCATTCTACACAGGCCCTCTCAAATGACTAAACATACTTTATGACTGCGCTGGGTCGGTGGCAACATCCTTCCAGCACACCCCACGGTCTCACTCTCATTCTGTCCCTCTTTTAAGTGTCCAGACCGGTTCTCTTCTCCTCTCCATCAAAGTAATCTTTCCCAAAGAGTTCTGGGCTGGGCGAGGTGGGGAGTGTGGGGGTCTTTTGATTCAGGGTTTCTGTGTAGCCTTGACTGCCCTAGACCAGGCTGGCCTTGAACTCACAAAGATCCTCCTGCCTCTGCCTGCGGAGTATTGGGATTAACGGTGTGCACCACCACAGCCTGGCTCAGAATGTTCTGTCTTAAACAACCATTTATATGCTGCTGTTTCCCAAATCAACAAAAATCAACAAGTCTAGTTCTGACTACTTGCATGTCTGGCATTAAAGAGAGCAAGAACAGCTTAAGTAAGAATCTTATTTGTGCCGGGCGTGGTAGTGCACGCCTTTAATCTCAACACTCAGGAAGCAGAGGCAGGTGGATCACTGTGAGTTTGAGGCCAGCCTGGTCTACAAAGTTAGTCCAGAACAGCCAAGGCTACACAGAGAAAACCCTGTCTCGAAAAATGAAATGAAAAGAAAAAAAAAATCTTGTTTGCAAGTAATCACTTGAACTGCAGAGGCAGCTGTCACTCCTAGAACACCCACCCTGTAAATAGTATGCTTTACACATCTAGTGCTAAGCTTCACCTTGAAAACCTTCAAAGTTATATCATATAAACACTTACATAATGAGGAAATTAATGTAGTAAAAACTCAAACGCAAGTCTAGTTTCCGAAATATTCCTTCTGGTCTCCCACACAAATTCACAATACATTTGAAGAGACTACCCATTTGCCAAATTCAAAAGCACACAGGACTATGTTAACAAAATTTTCACATCTGAAACCGGACCCCAGCAGGGTGTGGGAGTGCACGCCTTTAAACCCCCACACCCTTCAGATCTCTTTGAGTTACAGGATAGCCAAAGCTACAGAGTGAAACCTAGTCTCAAAAGCAAAACAAAACAACAAAGTCCTAGACTCTGGGTCCCACCCTCTGTGTGACTTTTGTCGAGTCACATAAATATTCTAGGATTTAAGTTTTTTCATCTATAGAATAACATGCCAGGGCAGAAGATCCTGTACGGTCCCTTCTAGCCTGATGACTCTGGCCAGGGCTCTAAATTTCTTAGTTTCCTTGCCTAACCCTCTGGCACTCACATGTCTTCCTCATACTTTAATAAGCAAAGGTGCACACATCAAGTACCACTGTGCATCTGACAGACAGCATCATCAACAGATACTACGAATCTACTAACTAGTGACCCTGCAACAAACAAATAGAAACTTATGACCTCTAAAGGGAAAGTGCTTGAGCTAGACCTCAAAAGCTGACTGGATCTGAGGTAGGAAGAGAAAGGAGAAAATAGCCTTCTTCAGAGAGCAACGCCACCAAAAATATAGGCAAGGAGGGAAAAAAAAAAAAAAGGAAAACAAACCAGACTGTGTCTCTTACATGAAAGGCAGGCTCAGCCAAGCATCTGACTTTTATCCCTTAGAGATGCTGCAGGTGCTAGAAAATCATAATAGAAGCACAGGGACCCGGGAAAATCAACTTGGCACAGACACAGAAGATCTACTGAGGGAGAGACTTGATGAAAAAAAAAATCATTACAATATACAACACTTACCCTGCAACTGCTGCCCCTTATTAATGTACACCCACGTACCTCTCCATCTTTCATCACTTACACATACAGAAGACAGTCACAGGACAGAATATTTTCGAGTGATCTTAGAACCAATTTAGGAATTTAGCCAATACCTGTTTTGAATGTAGTTTTGAAGGTTATCTGGTTAATGGTTAAGTCCAATCTAATGATACTAAAACCCTGGGGGAAAAAAGCCACGTACTAGACTAAGGTCTACGAAGAAACGCTGTAGGCTACGAGATCCTTACCCTGATTTCTACATTTCTTGATTTCAGGTTAAAACGTATCTGAAGTCCCAGATGTTCTACAATCGGAGTAAATATCTTCAGCCAGTTTTCTTTCAATGGCGTGTATCTGTTCGCTGGGACGGGAATTTTTCTCGTTTCTTCTTTCCCAGTCTGCAATAAAACACACACACACACATTCAGGAGGCGACTGGGGGAGATGAGAGCCGACCCTACACCTAGCCGCCCGGGCCCAGCCCCGTCTCGTCCCGGTCCGGTCGGGTCCCCACCAGGAGCTGGTCGCCCGAGAGCGGCGGGAAGACCGGCCTCTTCGCCGGGCCCGCCTCCTCTGTATCCATGCTGCCGGCGTCTCGGTCCTGTCCCGCCGCTGACGACTGCTGAGCCTGTCGCTTCTTCGCCCGCCGGCCCGCTCTGTATGTGACGGGAGTAAAGCCGTCCTCCGTCCCAGGGCTTTGCGTCTCCATCTCGGCCATGTTCAAACCCGGTAACTGGAAGCAGCCTAACACGTGCGCGTGTTGTACTGCGCATGCGCCAGCCTCCACCAATCAACTTGAGGACTCCGCCCCTCTTCTGAGACGGGGCCCATGCCGGGGGCCTGAGGCGGGATTGGTCCGCGTGACTGAATGGCTGCCCTAGAATATGCTTGGTTGTAGGTATTGCCGTGCCCCTCGCGCGCTCGCAGCCAGAGCATTCACAGACTTTTATGTGTTCGTGAGAAAACGTCGTGGTAAAGTCAGTAAATCTGCTCGTGCCGTGTGTGGCGAAACCTTTGGTGCCGTCTCAGCAGCTCACCAGGCATTATCGGAGGCACCCAAGCCCAACTTGCTAAGGCGTCCGGGTAGAGTGTGGCTAGGGAGGGACAAACTGGCCCTGAGATGTTTGCATTCTGGTTTCCAAGTTAGTGCTTGTCTGTATCTACACCATGTCTGCCTTCGAGAAGCCTCAGATCATTGTCCACATTCAAAAGGGGCTCAACTACACGGTGTTCGACTGCAAATGGGTGCCCTGTAGTGCCAAGTTCGTGACGATGGGCAACTTCGCCCGGGGCACCGGCGTTATACAGGTGTACGAGATCCAGCGCGGGGACGTAAAGCTGCTGCGGGAGGTGGGTGCAGGCTTGGACTGCTGTTTGGGCGTGCGTTTTCTAGGATCTGCATTCCTCTTTGCCACAGCCTTGCCCCCAGCAGAAAAGAGATTACAGATTGAGAAATACTGCCGACTTAAAGCTTTGGCACCCCCAAAATCTCACTGGGGAACTTGAGTACCTTGGCTCACTGCCAGCCCCTTCCTCCCGCCATCCTCGGTGCGATCCCTTGCAAGGTTTCTGGGAAGTGAAGTTAGGGTTTCAAATCGGCTGTATTCGAGGATCTTTTAGGCTGTTTGCAGTTGTTGTAGTCTACTAGTAGGTATATGCAGTAAATTTACATTTCATGCAAGTAAAGCCAAAGGAGGCACCGGAATACCTACAACGAAATTAGTGGAGACAACTGAATACCCCGTCCTTTCGAGAAGTATCAGTTGAATTTCTGATAGCCCCAGGCATGGGAATGGCAATGTCACCGATCTCGTGGGAGTTTGTTTTCTGTTGGAAACAGTGAGTTAAACAGTCAGACCAAAAATGCATAAATGTAAACCAAGATGGGTTTTCTAGTACACATGTCTATGAGAGTAAAAACAGATTTAGGGTGAGTAGAAACTAACTAGGGCAAAACCAGAGTACAGTATGAAGTTTCCAGAGGGACCAGCATGTGAGAAAGCTCAGGGCTAGTTGTGGGAGGTAGTTTATTATCTTTTTAAAAACAAAAACACATACATACCTTTAATCCCAGCATTCAGGAGGTAGAAGCAGAAGAATTTCAGTTTGAGACCCTGTCTGAACAACAATTGTAACCCCCGCTTTAAAAAAAATCATAAACATCTAAGAGTAGGGACCATTATAAGATCGGTAAGCCGTTTAAGAGATTTATCCCTGTTCCTTTGAGAAAAACAGGACACCTTTGGAGGACTTTCAGACTGATGAGACCAGATTTGTAGTTTTTGTAAAAGGTTGCCAGTGAGCCAATTGCAGAATGATGAAAAATAATTAATATCTCATTTCTTTCTTTTTGAGATGGATGCTCAACTCAGACTCATAATCCTCCAGCTAGCCAGTGGGCTGGGATTACAGGCGGTGCGCCACAGTGCTGAGCGGTTGCTTAAGCAGCAATTGTATAGTTGCAGTTATTACAATGTTTCTCTTTGGGTTGACTGAAATGAGTGAGCCAGTCACAGTGAGGTGTTGAGTTGGTTTGATGGAGACAGAGGTTAGGGCAGGCAGAGAATAATTTAAACTTGTGTGTGACAGTATGTGAAGCAGTGTCCCTCCCTGAGCTCTGCTGAGTTTTCCGGTTCACTTCCTACTCTGTGGCGAGGTATTCAACTTGGAGATGCTAAACTTGCCTTGGTCTTTCCCACCATGCCTTGTGTTCCTCATCACTTCACTTGCCGTCACCTGTTGCTGTTCCAGTGGCCAGTTCAGACTGTCTGACTGAGGAAGTCCTTCCTGATCTCTGCCGGAAGGAACCTTTTTTTACATTTCACTCATATAGTGACTTTCTCTGCCCAAAAGAATCTGTCTCAGACCTCTCGAGTGTGAGCTGAGGAGCAGGGACAGTGTCGTCTTGTGTCATTTGTAAGGACCAGCCACTCGATACATGTTTATTATAAGAACTTGGGAGTCTGACATACTGGTGTAGGAATTGGTAGCCAATGTGTGGTAAGGACTCTGAATGTGAGAAACACCAGCATAACAGAAGCGTCACAGGAAACGCTAGGAGCAAAAGCCAGTCAACACTCAGCCAGAAAGTGCTTATAGAATTGTGATATTTTTGTTTTCCCAAGAATTACTATTTTTACGTACATGTCAGTAGTAGTTGTTCCAAGTGAAATAGTGTTCATCTCTTCTCATTTCTGAGGAATTCTAGAAAACATTTATTTATAGTAAAAGTAATATGTGTTTATAAGAGAACATATAGAAAATTTAGGTAGAAATAAAAAAGAAAGTACCAAAAATGATCTGAGCCATTGGAGTAAAAGGGTGTTTTTGCATCCTTTTTCATTCCATACCCAATTACTGAGACTACTGTAGAGTTACTATGCTAAAAAAGAACTGCAAGTATTTGAACATTTACTTCTAAAAAAAAAAAGTCAAGTAAAATATTAGAAATAAAGCACCTTTCAGAACTTAATATTGTATTTTGGGGGTTACAGCAGAGAAGCATACAGGTTATCAAAGTCCCCTATGTGTGTTTGGTTGCTAATGATGTTTGTGTCCAGGATTTAAAATACCCATGCCTTGTGCCCATCCCTAGAAACATGACCTTCTGCTAGTTGACTTTAGTGAGTGACAGAGTGGGGCCAGGTGGATTACTAACGTAAATGTTAGGAGACACACTCATTTTGTTTGATGGAATTGTTCCAAAGCCTATGCACCCAAGATAACGTATAAAAGAGCAAGTCAGCCATTGCCTGTGAGGAATCGATTACAATGGAGGGCAGGAGACCGGGCAGTTTGGCATACACCTTTAATACCAGAGCTCAGGAAGCAGAGGCAGGAGGATTTCTGCGAGTTTGAGACCAGTCTGGTCTACATAGTGAGTTGCAGAATAGTTCCAGGGTTACATAGTGAGATCCTGTATCAAAAAAACAAAAACAAGCAAACAAAAATAAGCAAACAAATAAAAGCAGAGAATAGGGAGCAAGAGAGATGACTCAGTGGTTAGGGACACCCGCTTCTCTTCCACATTACCCAGCTTTGCTTCCCAGCACCCAGAGAGCAGCTTGCAACTGTTCATAACTTTACTTTTAGGGGCGCTTGTGCTCGCTCTCTCTGGCTTCCTTTGGCACCAGCCGTGCATCTAATGCAGAGGCATGTTTGCAGGAAAGATACCCAGCCACATAAAAGAAAAAGAAATGGAAGGCGGGCTTCCTTCCCTAGTTGTACAGACTGTTGGGCCACATAAGAGTGGCTAGCCAAGTGTCACTTCATCATCCTTTCTGAGACTCCAGCTTACACTGGACAACTTTTTATTTTTTTCCTAATAAACACAAAGGTACCATACGGACAGAGACAGCCCTGAGAAATGAAATCATGGTTGAAACTTGGTAGTGAGCTAGTGCAGTGTTGGTATTTTAGCTCCTGTGCTTCTGAAGTCACTGCTTTTAATGTTAATTAAGTAGTGCCAGGATGTGGAGGAGGAAATACTGACAAGCTGCAGTAGACCCGCCCACAGGCAGAACAAAAATAGCTCTCATGGCAATTATTGATCTTGGGCTTCTTTAGTCATGCTGACACGTAATTCTGGCATAGGCTATTTAAAAAAAAAAAACTAGGTCAAGTAAACTATCATTGATGGTCATACTCAATATTATCAATCTTAGAGGATTTTGTGTGTGTGTGTGAAATAATTTTAACCAATTAGAGCATTATTTTACTTTTAACCAATCAGTTTTCTACCAAAGTTACCACTGTATTCTACTCATCTTCCATAGGAAAAAAAGTACTTCACAGTGTTAAAAAAGAGAATTCTTTGGTGTGCGGTACACATCTGCATTTTCACGGTGCCCTCTCAGTTACTGATTTCTGTGACTGTCTGAGAACCGAGGAAGCACATGTACAACCCAGCCTAGCCTTTCTGAGCAAAGCGGAGTCACACTGCAGGCGGGTGACACAATCTAATGTTTTAAATGATTTTTACTGAATATTTTGAATTTCGTTCTTGAACAATAAACTAGTAACATCTAAGTTTCTGCTTTTTTTGGTACAAAAACAAACCCTGAGGGGAGCATGAAACTATATATTTATCTTATAAAAAATACGAATGAGGTTTAAAACCAAAGGTGAAAAAACCTGAAGTTGGCTTTAATTCTTTCCCACATCTTTTCCCCCCACATATCAGACTTAGAACTTGTTGTTCTCAATGATGATGATGAAGATGTTTCTGCTGACACAGGTTTGCAGAGTGGGGCTGCATAGTAAAGTGTTGGGCTCACATACTGCCCTGCAGGCAGTGTCCCCTAGAGAGAGCCTGAGATCTGCCTGACTCTTGGGATGTAAGCAAGAGGCATCACTTCTTCTCAGAATCCTGGGACTGCAGGCAGGGCTGAGGGAGCGCTTGTTGTGCAAACGTGAGGACCGGGTTTTAATCTGCAACAGCCATATAAAAAGCCAGGCACATCTGCACGCGTGTAGCTTGTTCACTGTGGAAGCCAGAGTCAGGAAGATCCCAGGGGCTTGCCGCCAGCTAGCTTAGCGCCAGGTTCAGTGCAAAGCCTTGTCTCCATGGAATAAAGCAGAGAGCCATAAATCAGGATATCTGAAGTTCTCTTCTGACTTCTTCATGGATGTGCGTGCCTACCTACACACCACACACACACACACACACACACACACACACACACACACACACGATATTACAACGTTTCACTGAGGATAAGGCATTTATATAAACACTAATACTTACTAAGGTTAAAAACTCACATCTGAGAGTAGGAAGGTAGCTCAGAGGATATGAGGGCCTTTTGGTCTGCAAGCCTGAGGGCCTGAGTGGAAGACCCTAGCACTCACATAAAACAGGTCCCTAACCACAATGTACATATTAGGAAAAAAGATGATCTTTTCTGGGGGAAAACATGTAGAATGATGTTTCTCTTATCATTTGCTCAGTACATGGAAACAGTTTTCATGGTTGTGTACAAATGACATCAGATACCCTCTTAGACACACAGTACATTGAAAACCCAGAGGATGAGAAGGAAGGATCTGGAAGAACACTGGTACTGGCTTCTCTGTCCCAAGAATTAGTGCTGAGTGGCTAAGGGAGGCTTCCTTAGGCCCTCATTCAGAGAGGCAGGACTACAAGAGGCCTGTGGACATCACTTTTCCTGAAGCCTTCAGGGAATAGCGTCTCCATTGTATTTGCATTTCTGCCAAGAGATCTGCACAGTATGTACTGCACCTTTTTAATCTGCAGAACAGCAGAGAGAGTAGAGCTTTCAGGATTGCAAGAGGGAAAGGCTAAAGGTCTCTTAGTAGCCTAGCCTGCCTAAAATTCAGTGTTGCCTAGCCTGACCTTGAACTCACAACTGCACTTTTGATTCCGTATCTGGAGTGCTGGGCTACAGCAGTGAGCCATCCCCCGGGACTCAAATTGGCAGCGTTTAGATATCTCAGATAACAACAACAAGAAAAATCTCTCTGTGTCCCTCTCCCGCTCCTGTAACCCCGTGCTGGCACGGAGATCTCTGGGTTTTAGATCAGTTTGGAGCATGTCTGTCTTGAGCAATGAAGTGAGAGACCTTGTCTCAGAATCCTGGGCTGGAAAGATTGCTCAGAGGTCTGCTCTTCCAGAGGGCCTGGGTTTGATTCCCAGCACACACGCATGGCAAATATCTACAGATGGTTCTGTAACTCCAGTTCCAGAGACTCCAGTGCCGCCTTCTAGCTTCTGTGGGCACTGCATGCACATGATACATGAACATACAAGAAGGCAAAACACCCATACACATTAATTAAAAGTCACTCAGCGACCTAGAAGCTTTGAGTTCAAGGCCAACCAAGGCTACATAGTAAGACCATGTCTCAAATTAAAAACAACTTTTCTTTTTGACAGTGATAGCTTTCTTAAATTATACAGACTTAACTGAAGAAGGTACAATTTTTTATCAGACAGTATTTTCATTGCTTTTATGTATAGTGTGTTTAGCCCTCACTGCAAAGCCGTAGATATTGGGATTATAAATAAGTGTTTACATAAGTAAATACCCTCTCTCCTTTCTGTCCAGATCGAGAAGGCTAAGCCCTTTAAGTGTGGAACATTTGGTGCCACGTCTTTGCAGCAGAGGTACTTAGCTACTGGAGATTTTGATGGAACTCTTCATATATGGTGAGAGGATTAAACAGTGCATCAATGGAATAAGTGCTCTTTGATAGGGTTCTCACTCTTCTGAGAGAGAGTTCTAATTTGGAAATAGTTGTTACAAATATTTAAATGTCTCCTGAAAGTAACGAGAAGTCATGAGGACTGTGTTGTGATACATCTCTATGTCATATGCAGAGTCTGTTTAAAATCCTAAGCGTCATGTTACATTCAGGAATGTGTGTGTATAACATGCGTCTGTCTGTATATGCGTGTAATAACAGTGAACAGGCCATGAATGTGAAAGCGCAAGGAGGATCTGTAGGAGGGCTTGATGCGGGGAGGGGAGGGGAGAGGATGGGGAGGGAGAGGAGGGGAAGGGAGGGGAAGGGAGGGGAGGAGAGATGGTATAATTATATTAACCTCAGAAGTTAAAGGACAAAGGGTTAAAAAGATGCTTAGCTCTTCCCTTTAGAACTTGAAACAATGTTAGTGGTTCTTACCCGCCCACAGGCTGTGTGGGGCTAGTAATTAATGCCACTTTAGCAAGAGGTTTGGTGTTATAGAGCGATACACTGATTTTAATTTTTTCCATGCAGAACTCCCACTTAGATTTTGTTAGTACCATATTTTTCAGACCATAAAATGCACTCTTTTCCTCCCAAAAGGGGGCGGGGGTAGATTAGGGTGTACCTTATGGTCCGATTGCTGTTTTTACTATTTTTCTTTTTTTCTTTTTTTTTTTTTTCTGCTCTAAAAACTGGGTGTGTCTTATGGTCTCAAAAAATACAGTATTTAATGTTTTAAGATTTAGACATGATTTTTTAGGAAAATGTCTATTGAACACCTTAATAAAAACCTGCTATGAATGAACAAAATCACAGTAGTATCTACTGCCTTTATATATACCTTACTTAAAGTTAAATGAATTCAAGTTTTTCTTTTTAGAAAATATTTTCAACATCTAAAGTACACAGCAACATTTTGTTTGTTTGTTTGTTGGCTCATGGTTCACTGTTGGTGGCTGCCCTGTAGCTCACAGTGTAGTGGCCTTTAACTCCACAGAGCTCTGTCTGCTTCTGCCTCCCAAGTGCTGTGATTAAAGACAGTCCCAACTAGATACATTGTTACTATGTATATTTCGTTGCCCACTTCTTCTCTTCCCATCCCCTTTTGAGTTTTGTTGTTTAATTTTTTTTTTACATTTTATTCAGTGTCTGTGTCTTTGTGTCTGTCTGTATCTCTCTCTGTGTGCCTGTGTGTCTCTGTGCCTGTGTGTACATGAACACGTGCGGGGAGCAGAAGACAGCTTCTGGGAGCCTTTGCACCTGTCTTCTCTTGCTCCTCTGAGACCTGGGGATCCGTGCAGGTTGTCAGGCTTGCTGGCCGGTTCCTTCCTCACCCGGGCCATCTTACTGGCCACCCTCTCCCGTGTTATGACTGTTTACACGCATATATGCATACACACATATGCACACATAGGTATGTGCATATAATTTTAAACTTATTTCCCATGTTATAAGAGGAACCGTGGTCTTTACTTGCTTACCGTGATGGCTTCTGCTGCTGTTCCTTTTCTCACAAATGTCAGGGTTTCGTTTTTCTTCATGGCTGAATAAAATTTCATTGTGTATAGCCTTACCCATTTGTGTGTTGAGAGAATCCTTACCTATGCTTGTATCTCTCAGTGTTTCATTTATGTTTTCCTCTAGCATTGTCAGAGCCTCTGTCTTAAATGTTAAAGTCTCTGATCCATTTTGAATTCTTTTTAATATATATAATTTTGAATTGATTTTTTTTAGGCCAAGTGTAGTAAGTGGCTTTCTTTCCCCTTAGGAATTTGGAAGCTCCAGAGATGCCAGTGTATTCTGTGAAGGGCCACAAAGAAATTATAAATACTATAGATGGAATAGGTGGACTTGGAATTGGGGAAGGAGCACCTGAAATTGTGACCGGCAGCCGAGATGGTGAGTGAGTGCAGTTTAGGTACTAAGCAAATGTTTAATGGAAACCGCTCCGCGATGGGGTCTCCTCTGCACACAGAATCCCCTATGGCTGGCTTGACTCTGCATCTTCCCTTCGTGCATCTGCATCTTAACAGACAAGTCTATTGTGCATCTCTCACTTGTTTCAGGCTTCTGTGTCTTTTCAGGTGGAGACACAGCACTGAATCTTGTAGTGCGGAGTTAGTTCAACAATGAGTAATGAACTTACTGTGAAAGACTTACAATCTCTTTGTGGGCTTCTGAAGCAGCCAGTGGTGTGAGACGGATGGTGCCTTCTCATTCTCTTTTTAAAAAGCCGCCTTACTGCTTAGGGAAATGTCAGCTTGACAGGCACCTGAAAACATGGTCTGAGATCTGCCCACAGGCACTGGCTTCAGTGAGCAACAGGCTAGGCATGAATGACTGCATGGGTCCCAGGCTTTAGTTTTTCACAGGAACAGTGTTTCACAAAGGAGAGCTAGCGAGCAGTCCATTGCGGCGCCACAGCCGCTGTGATCATGCCTCTGCTTTATGGCTTGTCATAGGCAGATGCTTCTGTTTCCATGTATTAATGACTATGAAATCCCACTGTGAGGCTCTACCACTGTACTCGCTCTGCTTCTGCAGTAACCCTTCAGTGTGCTTCAAGTTTTCTGGATAATCTTAGGCGGCTTGAAATTATGAAGGAAGTAATGATTGTTATGTATGTAACTCCTTGGGAATATTTTATGATTTTTTAAAATGCATTTCTAAATAACCCATAGTACACATTCCCCTGGCCAGCTATGATGGATGAGGGACTATCGTTGGCTGCCATTGATTCTTCTTTCCTGTTAAGTTTGTAGATTAGAAACTGTACTCCATTTCCCTTTGTGTTAGGTCTGTGCTTGCCTACTAATTAATTTTGTGTTGTGAATCATCTATGTTCTTTGCCAATTCAAGTGTGGAAAACTTACTAGGATCTTAACAACTTGGGTAAACCTGTGGCTGAGATGGTAATCTCCAGCAGATTTGTGGCAGTCCCCGCCACATTTCTAATGACCACTTCTGTCCCTGGAGATATAGCTTAAGTTTCATGTCTCTTTTGGGGACTTTTTTTTAAACCCCTTCCCTCTTCTTTCTCATTAAATGCATTTATATTGATTATAGGCTGTGACATTAGTTAGTAATCCTATAATGTAAATTGATATAAGAATGTTGAAATTTAGTTTAGGCTAATTTTATTTAATAGTTCCCTCCTCACTATTTTATGAGGGAAAGTTATGTAAAACAGGTGGGGTTGTTTCTTCTTCTGTGTCAACAAGTGAAGCTGGGACCACAAGCAAGCTGGTCACTCTGCTGTGAACTGCCTCCCCCAGCAGTTGAAGTGTCACTCTAAAACCCCATATGAAAACATAGTGACAGGGCCTGGAGAGGTGGCTCAGAGGTTAAGAGCACTGGCTGCTCTTCCGAAGAGCCTGAGTTCAATTCCCAGCAACCACATGGTGGCTCACAACCATCTATAATGAGATCTGGTGTCCTCTTCTGGCATACATGTGTATGTACAAGCAGAACACTGTATACATAATAAATAAATAAATATTTTTTAAAAAAGAAATCATAATGATAGCTTATTCTTCTGTAAAGGAAAATGCCAGTGGTTATATGTGCAGTAAGGAAAACATAACTAAAATGACACTCTCACTGACCTTTGTACATACGTTAGTAAGGCATTTTTTGAATTGTACGCTTGTCTTTGACTTGTCAATCATAGCCTATAGATGGCCTAGGAGCAGAGGGGTTTCTCTGTGTAACTATTAATTTAGCAATCATTTCTTACACTAACATATGGGCTATGTTTGGCATCAAGTGCATTTTAATCACTTTGACGTTAGGAAAGCATGGGTATTTTCAGATCTTGTAACATCTGCATTATTGTCACGTGTACAGGAAACTAGAAAGAGAATGAAAGCAGGAAACGTGATCAGCCACTATTGAATTTTGCCAACTCTCTTGTCCATGGCAGGCACTGTAAAGGTGTGGGACCCAAGGCAAAAAGATGATCCTGTTGCTAACATGGAACCCGCACAAGGAGAAAACAAGAGAGACTGTTGGACGGTGGCATTTGGTAAGTTTTTGACAGGATGCTGTGTTCAAAGTTGATTAAGTTTCAGGAAGTTACCGGTGGTCTCCAGCAGTTCCGCTCTGTAGACTGTTCTGAGAGTGTGTCCAGGTGAGTATCACAGTCGTCAGTGTCAGTCTCGGGCTGGGGGTTGCATCTGTACTGCGCTGTTTAGTGTGTGGTTTGGGGAAAGTCACCGGACTTCACTGTTTCTGGGTTATTGTGTTTACACAGTGGTGCTAATATTGTTGAGGAGCCAATGAGGTAATACCACTAAAGCTCTTAGAATGTGCATAGATTATTAAGTATTAGAAATGTTTACTATTATTTTGGTAAGTTTTTGTTTAATTGATAAGACTGACCTAGTGTAGTACCAAATGCCAGCGATAGGGCTAAGTGAAGCCTCAGATGCAAATTATAACCTAAAAAGTTGCACATTATATTTTACATAGTGTTTATTTTCTAGATAGTTGTGCCGTTGCATAATTATGTCTTGTAAGTCTGATAACTGTGACCTGTTATTAATATACTGATAATCATATTGCTTTTGTCAGTGTTGGTCCTTGTCTTTGACTGTAAAGGAGAAGGGCCAGAACGCAGGCTAGTCTCAGCTTCCCAGGTCACTGCAGTTACAGGCCTGCACCTCTGGATGCAGCGCCATGTTTAGTTTAAACCCTCTGGGTTATGTTTTGTTCTGTTTTATTTTTGAAAAGGTTGACCTCAAGCTGGCCAAGGTCTTCCTGCCTCTGCCTTTAAAATGCTTGGATTAAGGCATATGCCACCATACCTGGATTGTGTGTGTGCATGCGTGCACGTGTGTGTGTGTGTGCGCGTGCGTGTCTGTGTGTGTGTGTTTTGAGACAAGATGCCACTATGTTGCTCAGGCTGGCCTCAAACCTCTGGAGTCAAGTAAAACCCTGCTTCAACCTCCCAGTGAGCTGGAGCTACAGATGAGCAGCACCATGCCTGACTTTAGTTTTTTTTTTTTAATTGCTGTGGACATGCAACAGTGAAAGTGAGTCATGTTTAAGCCCTCAAGCATATGGCATATGGTTTAGTAAAGAAGGGCTGGCATCCACTTCAGCTACAGTATAAAAAAGTAACAAAACATCACAAGAAGCATCAGTCCATGCAGAGAGATGCAGAGGGAGACACAGAGGAAGACCATATTGATCTCAGACCAAGGAGTCAGGATTTCCAACACTGAAATTGGGAGGATATTCTCAACATAGAGAATAACTTCAAAGTGCCCCAGGAAGAAATGGTGCAGAAAGAGGCCGCAGAGATGCCGTACCCACCACCGTTGTTCAGGTGGGCTGGGTAGTGGTCTGCCTTGGAAGGTCTGTTCTGAGCTTTCAGACGACGTCACTGGTGATGAAGACTAAGGGGCTGGGGAAGGCACAGTGGAGATGAGTTCAGAAGTTTTAGGCAGGATTCCAGGTAAAGAAGGCTTGCAGCCATGAACATGATTCATAAGATAGATAGAGAATAAGTAGTATTTGCAATTCTGGATCCAGCAAATGAGGAACAAGGAAAATGATTATGTCCGAAAAGACTGCATGTTGGGATTGATCACAGAGAGAAAGATGTTGTTCATTGAAGAGCCCCACAAGCAGTGTGGCAGTGGTAAGGGAAGACGGTGACGTTAGTTTGGGACGTAGAAGAGCAAGGTACTAGTGCCAGCAAGACCTCACAGTAGAAATGCAGGCCTGGAGTGTATAAGGAGGAAGCAGGAGCCTGTTGAGAATGAAGGCAGGTGGCCTCACACATGACAGGACCTTCCTCTTCCTTCACATCACCCCAACCCCCCCACCCCCAATTTGGCAAGAGCTATGCAGGAAAACCATCCCGGAGCTAAGCATGCTGAAGTTCGCATCCTATTCTAACCTCTAGGTGCGGTCACCTGCACGGCTAACAGTGCCCTCCCACTTGTTACAGAGCTTCTGGCCAAAGTAAGATAACCAGGAAAATACTCTGCAAAATCATTTTAAAGCAGAGTTTTCATTCATACGCTGTTGCTACTAAGGGATCTGAAGAAGCATACACATCGCCATCTTCCCAGGCCCTGTGATGTGTGAACTGTAGCTGGTCTGCCTTTGCGGTACTGGGATGGATTATAGGGCCCCGTGCCTGCTAGACAAGCCTATGCCATGCCCCGGCTGGAGGGAGCATTTCCTTTCTATTTAGAGTCCAGGAAACACTTTCAAGTTAGACTCTTGTCATAGAATTTCTAGTAAGCAATTTTTTAAACTTTAATATTCCTCATCTACCAAAATTGATGAGTGGAGTTATCCCCAGTATAATTTTTTAAAATTAAATCTGTCCCAAGTTATATGTGTATTTTGTACCAGTTTGTCCTAGCAGCCTTCACCTTGCATTTATGAAGACCTGAAATGTGTCTTGATTTCCAGGCAACGCTTATAGTCAAGAAGAACGTGTAGTTTGTGCTGGCTATGACAATGGGGACATCAAGCTGTTCGACCTCAGAAACATGTCACTGCGGTGGGAGACAAACATTAAAAATGGGGTAATGTGCATTTCTGTGATCTCCAACTTCTCTGAGCACGTTTGAATCCACTATCTCCCTCTGACCACGGCGGAGTTCTCAGAGCCTTTCTCTAAACCCATGCCTCTCAGTCTTCTGCCAAAAGTTAACCTTTTGCAGCCAAACCGCCTTGAGTCTACTGGCAGCCGGGCCCCCTTTACTAAGACAGGGAACACATGAGCTAGAGAGGTGGCTCAGCATTTAAAGGCGGGGCTCAAGCCAAAAATGTAAGAACGCAAACATGTACTCAGATGTGGTTTGTACACAGTGGAGCCAGTAGAGCCTCCACCGCATCTGAGGGCCACAGGGACCACACAGATGATAGCAAAATGAGTAGGAAAAGCTGCTCCAAGCACCTTTGGACTTTTGGTTCTTGAGCTGGACACCTTTATCAAAGAATGTGGTTCATTGAGTACAGTGGCGCATGCCTGTAATCCCAGAATTTGGGGAGGCAGAGGCAGGCAGATCGCTGTGAGTTCGAGGCCAGCCTGGGCTACAAAGCGAGTCCAGGACAGCCAAGGCTACACAGAGAGACCCTGTCTCGGGAAAAAAAATATAAATATATATATATATATATATTTCTGATTTTTGGAAGGAGGCTTTGACTTACCTATGCTAAATAATGAAAACATTGTGTTGTCACCTTTCACTGAGCATGCGGATGTCTCCCCTCTCCCATGATGGTTTTGTTGATCAGATTAACAGAAACTATATTTTGCTATATTGATTCAAAAGCCCTTCCACATGGTCTTGTTGTTTTAAGCCATTCAGATAATGTAAAAGAATCAACAAAGGCTGGAGAGACAGCTCAGTGGTTAAGAATACTGAATGCTCCTCCAGAGGACCTGGGTTTAACTCCCAGCACTCGCATGATGGCTCAAAACCATCTGTAATTCCAGTTTTGGAGAATCTGGCCTACCCCTCTGGCCTACCTGGCACCCTCTATATACCTGGTGTGCATATATGAAAGCAGGCAAAGAATGCCTGTACACATGTTTAAAAAGTAAAGAAAATAAGAGCCTATCAATAACGTACTCTCCACTTTCAGGTGTGTAGCTTGGAGTTTGACAGAAAGGACATAAGTATGAATAAGTTAGTAGCGACATCCCTGGAAGGGAAGTTCCACGTCTTTGACATGAGAACACAGCACCCGACCAAAGGCTTTGCTTCTGTTACAGAAAAGGTAACTCTGAGGAACTCTCTTTCTATGGAGAGCGGTGGTGTTTGTTTTAGACTACTTCACTGAATGACTCACCAGGTTTCCTCTCTGTCACGTGCTTGTGGGACCGTGTTTTTGTGCAGATCCCAAAGGTTGCCAGCTTTACACTTCCCGACTATAGTAACTATCTAGTTAGCCAGGAATCTTACTTTGTAGTTAAAAGAAGCCTTGCTGATGCCAAGAATTTGATCAGGAAATCCCAGCCTGGTGTTTTCTAGTAAATACATATTATTTCTGTTAATATCTAGTGATTTTTCCAGAATATCATTTCACTGTGTCATCTCATCCCATTTTGTTTTAACTCTCATTTGCTGTATTAAGTGATATCACTTGAAAACCCTGGTTACTGTGGTCAGGAGTCCTAGATGCTGTTTGTTCATGCTTTGGCTTCTACTTGAGATGGCTTAGTGGGGAAAGGCTGTGGCTACAAGATTAGAAAAAATGATAAGGAAAGAAAAACAAAGGGAAATACTTGTCACAACAAAGAGAATATGTCTAGACTAAAAAGTAGCTACATAAAATCCATGTAGAAACATTGTGTCTTGCAGGAAGGGGGAGGGGAACATGACCCTCTTTCCTAAGCATAAGAAGGAAGGCAGCTGCAGGCGGTTGTTTCTGCCTGATTCCAATGTACAGGTTGCCAGAAAGTAAGAAGCTACTTCCATTGCTTCCTTCACTGTGGATGCTGCAGGATGTGCACTTCCTGCTACCCCTCATCGTGGGTGCTGCGGGATTCCTTCTCCCACAGTGGGTGCTGTGGGATTTCACAGAACTTCCCCCTGTGTGCTCCTGATACACTGTATCTCAGGATGTAGTAGTTATTGTTGAGCATAGATTGCCAGCGCCAGATGAGCTAAAGCCATAACAGGGTAACTAAAACTGTAACACTATTTTGCCAGTGTCTTTTTAAAATATAGTTAGTATAGCTTTCAGTCTATAGTTAAATTGTTCCATATTTTGTTTGTAAATCCCCTCTTATTATCTATATACAATAGTATCCTTGCAAGTTCATTTGGGCAGTATTAACCTAATCACTGGGGCCTCTCATAACTCAAAGTGTGTATTCTGAGATCCCTGTTTTTACATGCTAGCAGTAATGCTCTCAAATGAATATTCAAATCATTGATAAGAGTTATCATTCGGACTGGAGAGAGAGCAGTTAAGAATGCCCGCTGCTCTTCCGAAAGACTTGAGTCAGGTTCCTAACATCCATGCCAGGCTGTTCATAACCCTCTGTAACTCCCAGTGCCAGGAGATCTGATGCCATCTTTTGACTTCCCTCAGGCACTGCATTCATTCACAGACACCCCCACCCCACCCCCACATATACACAATAATTTAAAATAAAATCTTTAGGTTAGTAATCACGGAAATGTGAAGTGGGCAGCTTAGGTCACACAGCAGCTTCAGGCGTCTACGCAGCAGGGTCGCCCTCTCCTGGGTCCTCCTGCATCCCTCCCTTCTCGCTCAGCTCTCACTCCTCATGGACCCCAAGGTGCACCAGCATGCTGGACTGAGGCACTGATAAACTGTCAGCCTTTTCCACTTGCCTGCCTTTATTTTCCTAAGGATATGCATTTTCATTTTTTAAGTATAGGTGATCTGTTAACATATTTAAATGATGACTAAATTAAATTAAAAGTCATCCGGATAGGCAGAGTGTTAGTTACAAAATAGATGCCGCACAGTGAAACATACGTCTTTATACATTGCTGCTATTCAGCATCTTCCCCATCTCCCTGCCTGTCTCTTTCTGGTCCCCTTCTTCCTATCAAATTCTCCTCACTTCTGCACCCATGTCCTGTATGTTTATCACACTCACTTTTGCTCCTCTTTCCTGGTCATTAATTACTCCCCCTTCCTCTCTCACCACACTTTCAGCTTTTCACAGACACAGAAACATAAATTTAATTCTAGGTTTTGCACATGAGAGAAAACATCCTGTATTTGTCCTTTTTAATGATGAAATAAAATTCCATTTGTGGGTATGTACTTCATTTTCTTCCTATTCTTCCACTGATAGACGTCTAGACTTGTTCTGTTTCTCAGCCATGTGAATAGTTCAGCAATAGAAGTGGATGTACAGAGATCTGTGTAGTATGTTGACTCAGGGTCCTCTGGGTCTGCCACCGGGAGTTAGGGCATAGCTGAGTCACACGGTCATTCTGCTTGAGTGTTTTTAAGAAATCTCCAGCCTCACTTGCTGTGCCACTTTAGATTTTTACATTCTCACCAGCAGGAAGGATTCCTCTTTCTTCACATCCTTGCCATCATTTGTTGTTTGGTTTCTTTTCTTTCTTTCATTCTTTCTTTTTTTTTTGTTTTGTTTTGTTTTGTTTATTTGTTCAATAACATTTTTACTAACTAAGAATTTCACACAATGCATTTTGATTATATTCACTTCCCCTCCCGCAGCTCCTCCTCCCTCGTCCACGCCGCTGTCCATCCACCCACCTTGGTGTTCTGTTTTCTCCTCCCCACCCCGCTCTAAGCACCCACTAGTTGAGTTTGTGTTGCCCACCCACTCTCGAGTGTGGGATCTACCCTGGAGCATGGCCATCTTTCCAAAAGTCACAGCACTAAGAGAACTAAGTCCCCTCTCCCAGCAGCTGTCACAGGCCAGTCCCTCACCGTGCTGCCATTTTGTCTGGCTTGAGCTTGCGCAGGTCTTGTGCATAATCTCACCACTGATGTGAGTTCATTTTTGTGACTGCCCTGCTCTGTCCAGGAAATCCTGTTTCTTTGGAGCTTTCTTCCATCCTGTGTCCTCTTATAAGGAGGCCCCTGAGCTTTGAAGAGAGAACGTGATAGGCTGGGTGCTCCACATTTGCCAGTTGTAGGTCTCTGTGGTAATTAATGCCTGCTGCAAGAAGCTTCTCTGATGAGAGTTGGGGTCTGTGGGCACAGCGATGAGTCTAGGAGTCACTTAGTACTATGGGCAGAGTATAGGAGTAGGCTCTGCCTAGGGCCTGTGACCTGTCCAGCCACAGGGTTTTGGTCCCACTAATGGTGCCAGGTATAGGTTCCATCTGGTGACGCCGCAGGCCTTCGGTCTGATCAGAAAGTGGTTGTTTGTTCTCTTTTTCTTTTTCTTTTCTTTTTGTTGTTGTTGTTATTATTGTTATTGGTTGGTTGGTTGGTTGGTTGGTTGGTTTTTTTCAGATGGGGTTTTTCTGTATATAGAGCCCTGGCTGTCCTGGATTTGCACTGTAGACCAGGCTGGCCTTGAACTTAGAGATCCACCTGCCTCTGCCTCCCAAATGCTGGGATTACAGGCATGTGCCACAGCCGCTGCCACCATTACCACCACCACCACCACCACACTGTTTTTGTTGGGGAGGGGGGGTATTGTTTTGTTTGTTTGTTTTAAGCAACTTCTCTGAACAGGCTTCTCTCCCTGTGGCTCCCTATTTTTTAGTTTTTTACAAGACCATTATTAGAAATTGAAAGGCTGCTGAATTTTGTATGTTAGTTTAGTGTCCTGTTACTTTTCTGAAAGTATTAAGTTTAAGAATTTTCTGGTAGTGTATTTAGGGTCTTTTAACTTTAGGATTATTTGCAAATGGGAATATTTCAGTAATGAGAATTGCTGAAGAAAAACCAAACTGAAGTGATGCTGGGACTAAAAAACTCAATAAACAAACTAAAAACTCAGAAGAAATCCTTGGTGCATAAAGGATGTAGTGAAAAGTGGAGAATCGGATCTTCAAGGTGAGGTAGAGCAGTTGAATCATTCAGTAACCGTCAATGATAAATTAACTGTGCAAATTAAAGATTATAGTGTGAATTGACTATATATAATATGTGAATATATACATATACACACATACATGCATACACATGTGTGTATATATGTGTGTGTATGTATATAGCATGTATGTATGTATATAACATGTATATTTATGTGTGTATATGTATATAACACACATGGAACACCATGAAAAGACCAGATCATGGAATTAAGGGAGTAGAAGAATACTGTACAAAAGGCTTATCTTCACTGAAATCATAGGCAGTTATCTTAGTATAGAAAAGTGGTGCCCACGCAGGTACAGGAGTCTGAAGAACAGCAAACAAAGGTCAAGGAAGCCATGCCATATCAGAGTTAAAACACTGAGAACAGACAAAGGGTGTCGGCCACTGCAAAAGACTTAGGTCACAGAGAAAGGCAGGCCATAGTGTCGGATGCTTTGAGAGAAATGCTTGCAGTCAGAAAGGCTTCGACAGGCCCCACTGCCAATGCGGACTGCACTCCTCTGCAAAAGTGCCTGTGAAAATGAAAGCAGCAATGAAATGTTCTTTTCTAACAGCTGAAGAGAAGGGCCGCAGGTCTTTGTTTCGAGTCTCCTCTTCATGGCTGCCATTTGGTCTTTAACCAGCATGTGTGTCTTGTCCGACTAGGCCCATAAGTCCACCATATGGCAAGTTCGGCATCTGCCTCAGAACCGAGAGCTCTTCCTGACAGCGGGAGGCGCCGGGAACCTTCACCTCTGGAAGTAGTAAGTCTTACTAAGTTATCTGTGGGGTGAAGCAGGAGTTGGCACGCTTTCTTTTTCTCCCTTGATATTTGACTTAATCCCTTTTGGCACGCTTTGCTTTCTAGGTATTATATAACTGGCTTTCTAAATGTTTTCTTTTACTAATGTATTTATCTTACATTTAATAAAAATTCGCCCTTATCTGACACAATAAGTGTATTTGTCATAGTTATGCCTGTGCATATGAGAAGGACTTAGAAATGTTGGGGGCATTCTGCCCCCCCCAAATTTGAACTTGTAGGTGGGCATGGTCACACCTGTAATCACAGCCCTCAGGAGACGGGGCCAGGAGGGTTTCTGTGAGTTAGAGGCTAGTGTGGACTGCAAAATAAGTTCAGCCTGGGGACAGGGGAGGGCGCTGTCTCAACAAATAAACAGTAAAGGAGAAGGGAGGGCGCGAGGAGGGTGGTGGCGAATGGCTTTTGCTAGCTTTTGTTTTTTGATTTGATTCAAGATTTTCATTGAATACTATCTTCTGGGAGGGGGCTACAATTGAGATGTAAAGTGAATTAATTAATGACAAATATTATCTTCTAGTCATTAGAACATTGCATCTGGGAGTCAGCGAGAGGGTCCGAATACTTAGGTTTGGGCAATGAGCTTGCTAGATTCATCATAGTTTAAAAACATCCTGAGGCTCCTGGTTGGTCTCCAGGTGCAGCCTCACCACTGGGTTTCTTTTTGTACACCGAGGCAGGATGAGCTACTGTGGGAGCTACAGCCATGTGCTGTGTTCCGTGACTCCCGGGGGCACTGCTAGGGCAGCTACCAGTTCAGCGGGTCTTATACAAATTGAAAGTTTGAAAACTTGATTAGCAACAAAAATTCTCCAAGCATTACTCAGAAAATAAGAAGCTCACAATTGAAGGATATTTCAAAATTAAAGTTTGGTTACTAATATAAAAAAAAAAACCAACACTATTTTCGGTAAGGCTTGGACTTTCCCATTTACAAACCCTTCCAAGCTCCTCATAGAAGCTGAAAAACAAGGCTGCAGTCAGATAGTACTTGCTAGAGAACGGAAGCTATGAACTGACAAACTTGTGATTGCTTGTGATCAAAACAATGTTTTAATACACTGCATCCAAACTTGCTTCATTAAGAAGTGTGCCTTCTGTCAGTGTAAGAGCAGGAGGAATGTTTTAGGCATTCTGGCATGAGGTTGGGCAGATAGATCCTTTGATCCTGGAACCTTTGCCCTTCATTCTTCCCCAGTCTTTCTGCAGGTTACGCTTTGCCAATCTCCTTAGCTAAGCCATGCTTATTTCCTTGATTTCCTAATTCTTGAGACTGCTAAAGGAGCCAGTACCAATTTTCCACATGTAGACACAATGGCAGCTACATCCCCCACCTCCAAAATTAACCAGTGCAGAGAGAGAGAGAGAGAGAGAGAGAGAGAGAGAGAGAGAGAGAGAGAGAGAGAAAGACTCTGTGTGTGTGTGTGTGTGTGTGCATTTTGTTCATTTATTTATTTACTTATTTTATGTTTTTCAAGACAGAGTTTCTCTGTGTAGCTTTAGCTGTCTTGGAACTCACTCTGTAGACCAGATCAGCCTCGAACTCTGAGATCCGTCTGCCTCTGCCCCACGAGTGCACCCAGCTCCATTTCATTACTTTCAAGTAAATAGTTTGTTGGATCTAAAAGGAAGAGAAAGTGTTTCCTGCCTGTGGCTTCTCCATTTCTCCTGCGTCTTACAGCTTTGTGCTTCTCAGACTCTGCGTCTTCCTTGTTTCATTGCTCGGTTGGTTGCGGGTTTTTTGCATTCACACAGTGTCATGATTGATACTCATTAAGCTCTGCAGAGCCCTGGGGGAGCCTGCTTAGAGCCTTAAAGCATGTCTGTAGAGATCGGTATTTCTTTTGTCCATCTTTCAGATCTATATCAGGTATAATTCCATTTTGGGCCTTTCCCTCCTCTTAGCTTAAATTTTTATACTTTTAGCTGAGAAAAACAATCTGATGTTCTTAGCATTGCTTTCTCCCTTGTGAAGGCCAGTGGTTTTAAGATCTCTCCCCAGTGGCATTCCCACAGTGATAGTACAGAGAAAGTCCTCAGGCTGGGTCTGAGTGGTGGGCTCAGGGGTCAGCGTGGAAGTGTTAAGCGAGCTTTTGTAAGTGCTGCTTATCGCCTTCCCTCTGTATACACACATTGCCTGTGGTGCCTTAACATTCCAGATTTATTAAAGAATTACAACAAAAGATTATGGAGGGCACAAGTCAAACTGACCTATAGCACGCTTATTAAAAAGGAGGCCCAGGATGATGCTGGACACGGTGCTATATAAAAGTTTGCAGGAAAAGTAACATTGCTGAGGTGTGTTGAGCTAGGTAGTGGGGCTGTCTTTACTCACGTACGGTAAATATTGGAAAGTCGTAAGTGGTGGTTTAGTAACCAGCTGAGAGATGAAAAGTCACTGAAGCTTAATCTATAAAAATAAGACAGTGAATGTCCAGAGTTCTCGCTTACCACTTTGATCTTGTTTTTAGTGAATACCCTACTCAGCGGTCAAAGAAAGATTCCGAAGGAGTAGAGATGGGAGTGGCCGGTTCCGTCAGCCTTCTGCAGAATGTGACCTTGTCTACGCAGCCCATCTCGAGTTTGGACTGGAGTCCTGACAAAAGGGGGCTCTGCATCTGTAGTTCCTTCGACCAGATGGTGCGAGTGTTGATTGTTACAAAGCTCCAGACCATCTGACCCAAGGCTTTGAACTTGAAACTTTCCAGAGGGTTACTCACAGAGTTTGAGACGTGTCCTGCATCCTCTGGTCTCATTGAAGATGGTTGAATTTGAGTGATGGGTGACGGCCACAGGGAAAAGCCAGCTGACCCCTAGCTTCTTTGGGTGTTGGTGGCCTGACACGCATGCTGCTGCATGTGAAGGTGCCACACATCAGGGTCAGCTTTGTTCCTTTTACCCACATTTCTACTTAAAAAATAAAATAAAATAAAAGGAACCAGGTGCTGTGACATTTGCTTATGGTCTCAGCTACTCACCAGACTGAGGTAGGAGGATCAGTTTAGCCTATAGGACCAAGACTAGCTTGGGTGGCACAGTCAGACCCACCTTTAAAAATAGCTGGGCACTGGCGCAGAAGACATAGCTCTGTGATCAAAGTGCCTGGTGCTCCTGCCGAGGACCCCAGTGTGACTCAGTATCCATATTAGATGGTTTACAACCCCTGTAGCTGCAGTTCCAGGGCATCTGATACCATCTGCTGGCTGTATTGGACAATGGTACTCACAGACACATGCACATCCTTATATATATATAAAAATAAATTGTATTTAAATTTCTAAAAAGTAACAAGTAACCAAAGTCGGTAGTTGTTATTTAACTGTATTTTAGGTTTGTTCTGCATCTCCAAAGTTCCATATTTTCTCTATGCATTTCTGTTTCATTTTAGTGTTTCCACATTATAGGAATCACTTCGCTTGGTTTGTAAAGTACTGAAAGAACACTGTTTGACTGGACAGACTGGAGAACTGTATTCAGCAGTGTAACTGGTAAAATACTGTGGCTTAAAACCCTCTCTCTTTTACTCAGACGGAGGCCTTGCTTGTCTTTTGACTGTGGGAAAGGATGATGGGCTGTTGAAGACTGGAGTGGTTTTCTTTTTTAAACCTTTTTGTCAAACCTTTTGAATATATTTTTTAAATAAACAGGCTTTTAAGGTCGACGGAAATTTGATTTTGTGAGTAGGAGCCATACAGTCACTTCCGCTTTGTCCCCTTTCTGACTCCAAAATAAGGACACCTTTGGTCAAGGTTCTTGCCCGTGGCACACATCGTAAGCTGAGCCTCAGAGCGGACTGGCTTGATCACACGTTCATTAAAACATGTGTTCCCCAGCTCCATCCAAAGAACACAGCCACCTACAAACGCACACTATACAAAACTCAGGAATTCTTAATTCCCAAAATGCTTTCTACATGGAGCTGTGGGGGGCTGGAGAGCTGGCTCGAGGGCTGAGTGATTGCGATGCAAGGATGAGCTCCTGGATTCTGAGGTCTCTTGTCTCAAAAATAAGGTGGAAAGAGACAGACACCCAGCCTTGACCCCTGGCACACGTGCATGCGCATGCGTGCACATATTCAAATACAAATCACATTTTAAAAGGAAAAGATTGTAGGTGTAGTACAGGGCGTCACTATATTGCCTAGCATCCCAGTCAAAGGAGGCCCACCTCAGTAGAAAATATAAAGGGAAATTTGATCTTCTAGCCTAAATGTTTTTTCTTGAAAATTTTTATTTGTAATTTTTAAAAAAAAACCTTAAGTACTTGTCGCAACTAAGGCAGCCCCAAGGCAGGTGAAAGCATGAGAGGTGCTCCCCACATCTCTACAAACTCACAAAAGAAACTTAAACCAACAGTAGAGCATTCTTCACCCAGCCTGTGCTGGCACCTGCCTGAACACACTGAGTGGATGCATTTTGTATTTATACAGGAAAGAAAATGTTGCTGGTGTATGTCTAAGGCTATACAGCACAGACGACGGTTTTATTTCCCCCTTCCCCATACTCCTACCTCAACCCCTAGGGACACTGACTGTTTGGGAGCCACAAAATTCAATAATGTTCATGTCTATAAGACCTGCCTCTTACCACATGTGTCCTGGCGACATTCTGTCCTAGAGACAGGCTTTGTGAAGCACACGCTTTAGTTTAACAGAAAACTCAGGGTGCACTGCCCCCTTGTGGGTGATGTTTGCTTTGCAGACCTCTGATAAAACCAAACCGAGAACCTTTAAAATCAAGAGGGGAAAATTTGCACTGTTTAATTCCTAGGAAGCACACAGAACAAACAGAACCCCAAGACATACACTATTTGAAGGAGTATCTCTCCCAAAAATATAACTCACGAAAGAGCCCACACGACATCTGTGCTTGTTCTTTGCAATGGCGTTAGTAGATGGAAGTTGCATCGTTGCCTCACAGAGCCAGTCTGATTCCTAGCACTAGGAATGCTTTCTCCTCAGGGAAAAGACTTGGCTTTGCTTTTAAAGCAAGTAAGTGGTTGACAAAATAAATACCCCACGCCTTCACCTCCCACTACTCATTTGCTTGGAAGTTCTGAGGACTTCCTCACACCTTCCTGAAAGATGCTGGGACCTCTCTCCACTTCCCTTGCTCCAGATTTACATGGGAAAAATACACTACTCTTTTTTTTTTTTTTTTTTGAGACAGGGTTTCTCTATGTAGCCTTGGCTATCCTGGAATTCACTCTGTAGACCAGGCTGGCCTTGAACTCACCGCCCAGCTTGGTCCACTAGTCTTTAAATCCATTTCTATACTAGCAAGTGTGATCAAAGCCCCAACCTGCCCTGTGGTGCTGTGGACCATCCAGCTCAGACAAAACCCATAAACGTAGTCACAGTTCTTCCTCCCACAGGAAGCCAAAGACACATCCGCACTGCGTCTTCTTCACTGTCCCTTCTTTATTGCACCTAAGCTTTTTATAGCCACTGAATGTCTGCCCTGGAAGATGCCTCAGAGACACCACTTCCAAGTCGTCCAGACTGATTCTGGCTCTAAATCCCAGAGCCTCCCTGAAAGCCTGCATTATTCTGACCTGTCCTTCAGCCCTGAGGAGGTTCTAGGTAGAATCTGAGAACAGCCGGCCGCACAAGCAAGACCAGCTCACTGGCACTAAGGGGAGATGCGTAAGCAAGGCAGCAACAGGAGCAGTGCTCTGGCTCTCTCCACCCACAGATAAGGAGGTATCTGATCTGCTGATGACCTTATCTGATAGGAGATGTCATTCACACTCTGAGGTGTCTGTTGTTGTACTAAGGAGGGTTGGATCCTGTTTACTCCTGCTTCGAGCCACACCTGACGGAAGCAAGGCTCAGGAACAGTGCTCCAACACAAAGCTGTGACTGACCAGCGAAGGGGACTCAGGACTCCCAAGCCATCACTATGCGGAGCCCTAAGAAGTCAGACCACGGAGAACTCCAATAGTCACGGTCTCCTGAAGCACTTGGAGCCTGAATGCCAACTTCCAGGTCTGCTCAGTGAAGTGTCTTAGACAGGAGAAATGACATGATTCTCTGTTTAGGACACTGAAGCTGCCACAGAGGAGTCAAGTCAGAGGGAAAAGCGTTAGCCTATCTCTAGATAGACTTGATAAGAATCTCTTCCATAAAGATAACTTTATGGTTTAGACAAGTGTCCCCAAAGGTTTGTGGGCTGAAAACTTGGTCCCATGTTGGGGAGGTGCTATGACATTTTGAGATAGGGCTACAGCTACCTCCAACGAGTAGACTGTCCAGAGTGCAAACGTGTCCAGGAAACCCAGCGTTCGCAGCAAGAGAGGCCTGAAACTTTGGCACCCTCAAAGCAGCTCCCCAAAGACAAGCTCTCCCAGCCCTGGTAACTTAGCTCTCACATAATTTCCATTTCTGCCTTCATTTTATCTTTTCTATATGTAATAAAGATCCTACTGGAAAAGGTTGAACCAAACTAAGAATTTGCATCTCCTTAGTTCTGGGGCTAGTGCTAAATTAGCCTGTGTCTTTTTATTGATTTTTCTCTCCCAACTTTTTGGGTTGTTTTTTTTTTTTTTTTGGTCATATGACAAGCAATAAGACTACAAATGGCAGCCGGGCGTGGTGGCGCATGCCTTTAATCCCAGCACTCGGGAGGCAGAGGCGGGCGGATCACTGTGAGTTCGAGGCCAGCCTGGTCGACAAAGTGAGTCCAGGACAGCCAAGGCTACAGAGAGACCCTGTCTCGAAAAACCAAAAAAAAAAAAAAGACTACAAATGGCACAGAATGAAGGCCGGAAATTACAGGGTATGCCCTCCGAAAAGACTGCGGGACTCTAGTCTATTCGCTACTCCTGCCCTTTGCTTCCTAGATGAAGGTGTGAGCTGTTTTCCCTGTCACCTGCTTCCACTGCAACATGCTGCTATCCCCAGAAGCGCAGAATGATAGAGGGGCTACCAATTTACAGCCTTCACTGTCGAAACTGTCCAAACTGTGAGTGGAAGTCAACTTTTTTACTTTATAAGTAGCCCTGTGTCATGTATTTTGCTACAGTGATAGAGAGCTGGCTGACGCAAGTCACAATGCCAGCTGTCTTTGTTGTGACTCTGCAGGATTTGGGTTTCTGCACAAGGGACAGAAGTGATGCACTGTCTCTACTGTGGCTTCCATGTCAGGAGCACATGATCAAATCAGCACATGTCAGCCTCCCTGGCAGCTATGTGAAGTCACCGGAGACCATGCAAGCGGACCTCCAGAAAGGTGGGAGACAGAGCTTTGGGGTGGTGATCTGGAAGGGGAGCACTCTTCCTATCCTAGATAATTTACATCATCTCCTCCATGCGAGAGATGAATGAACATGGTTTATGTACCAGCCACTGAGAGCTGGGGATTGTGTCTAGTGGTTATGAATGCCATAGTCCAACTACTGTGTTTTCTTGTACAGAGAGGGAAACAACTGCATCCAAGAAAGCAACCTTATCCAAAAGTATAGTGGCAGCATCTGGGGAAAATTCCTAGGTTCCTGCCTGTATGTGTCTTTGTCCCATAAGATAAAATGCTGCAGTATTTGCATGGACTCTACCTGCCTCCTCCTTATATATTTTAAATAGTTTCTAGATTACTTGGAATAGTAAAATACTGAGAATGCCACACAATAGTAGTTACATTGTGTAGTAAATAAGATACAGAGCCCATGGGTGCTTTGGCCAAATATACCAGCTAGAAGAATTCAGATTTTTAACCTCTCTGTCTGGACTAAGACAAAATCTGTCACACTGTAAGGAAGTATCTGCCTTCCCCAACACCAACCTATTCTGGTCTATTTGTTATGCTACCAGGATTTCGTGCATGTTTAATCAATTGATGTTTATGAAGGGTTCACAAAGAGTCTATGTAGCGTAGTGTGTAAGCCAGGGGGCCCTGGAGTCCACATTTTATAGCTTAACATTCTTGTTTTACTCCTTCATAGACAGTAGCTTGTGAACACATGCCTTCCTTTCCTGAACTTCCTTTCTTCATCTGTAGAGCCTTAGCAATAGTTACCTTACAAGCCTGCGAGGCTCGGCATGTGGTATCCTTGGAGACGCTGCAGGCATACAAAACAAAGCTCAGTACAATTTAATTAACATTTTTCAGCAGGGCTTTGCGGCTGTGTTCAAAATTTCTAGCAGTGTGGGAGGCACCACAGTGTCAGTCTGAAGAGAGACTCTGGGTGAGCTGATGACTTTGGAAGTCTCAGTCACTGGCCTGCCTTTTCATGGGCTCAGGTCCTGGGCAAGTTGTTCAACATTTGCAGTCTTTTACTTATGACCTGTCATATAGGCAGTGGAGAAGACACCAAATGGGCTAAAGTATGCGCAAGCCCTCTGAAGAGAGGCAGAGCCTTCTTCAAATCCAGGGGGCCACTGTGGAGAGGAGATACACCTGATCACGTGAGAGAACATTAACCCAAACATATGGCAAAGAAAGTTAACAGAATAGGTGTGCACAGAACCGTGGATGTGATAGAGAGATAGCAGACTCCTCAGTGGCAAGAAACTATGGGCCCAGGTGCTATGCTAGCGCTAAGTAATGGTTGGATACCAGGGCATACATTACTAAATAATAAATAACTTACAGTCAGCCAGGTGGTCTTGGTGCATGCCTTTAATCCCACAAGTGGGAGGCAGAGTCAGACAGATCTCTGTGAGTTCGGGGCCAGCCTGGTCCACAGAATGAGTTCCAGGACAGCCAGAGCTACACAGAGAAACCCCATCTCAAAAAAACCAACCAACCAACCAACCAACCAACCAACCAACCAATCAACCAACCAACCAGCCAGCCAACCAACCAACCAACCAACCAGCCAGCCAACCAACCAACCAACCAACCAGCCAGCCAACCAACCAACCAACCAACCAACCAACCAACCCAAACACAAAACTTACAAGAATCAGCAACAATTTAGAGTCTTTCTGGGCAGATAGAGGAGGCCAGGTTTCAGTTTGGGCCCTGGGATCACCCCTATACATAGGTCTGTTATGGGCACCCTAAGAAATTGAGGGGGAAAATTGGTTGTGTTTCTAGAATAGCTCATACCTAGCTGACTGGCTGCTATGGAGAGGGAGGGGTTGTGAGGTGATGCCAGGAAAGGCCACTGGTTAGGGTTGCAGTAGAGACGCCAGGCTACTAGAGAGGTGAGGAACGTGGGGGAAAACTGGCAAGGGCAACGGCAGGTGTGGAGTGGAGCTGGCCGGAGCCAAGAGGAGCAAGGCTGGAGGCAGCATTCTTCCGTGGTGTCTGCTTCGGTTCCTGCCCTGACTTCCAGCAATGACTGGTTGTGACTTGAAAATGTAAGCCAAATACAGCCCTTCCTCCCCACATCACTTTTGGTCATGGTGTCTACTACAGGAACAGATAAACAAATGAAAACACAAGGCCAGTACTCTGCTTACAGGAGCTGAAGTAGTCCCTTGTCAAAGGTGTAAGTAATCTGGAATAGATAGATATAAATCCCTTTTGGGAAAAAGGTACCAGTAATTTTGGTTTCCTTGATCTCCATATATCCAAATGAACTGTGACAAACAAACAAACAAAAAAAGTGACCAAACATTCAGAGAAACACAATAGAATGATTCCCCGAGGACTAAGATTAGCTTTACATGTAGATATGCAAGATGGACTCATCACAAACTCATCAGGGCCTTGTGTTATCACAGCCCACAAACCCTTCTTATCTAGGCTACAACCCCACCTCTTGGGCTCCATGCTGACCACCAGAGCTCCAGAGACCCAAATGCAGCCCAGCTGAGATAAGAAGGGGCTGGGGAGCACGCTCGCTTTATTTAGAAACATAGTCTGAGTATGGTTCAGTGGCAGGTCGTTTGCCTACTCTATGCAAGGTCCTGGATTCAAGCCCCAACCTTGAAAGAAACTGCAAGCTTGCATATAAGTCTGTCACAACTCACTTCAAACATTTCAATCTCAAGGGCTGCAAGTAGGTATAAAAAAAAAGCAACAAACAACTGCAAAATCCTGGGGCTTCTTATCAGCATTCACCAAGGCTGACTTAAAATTCATATTTTAATTCCCAGGATAATAGGAAGGGTGGTGGGCCAATGGGCACTTGTTGGCAGCTGGCTCTAAAACAATGAGTACCCCAGAAGCCTAAACCCCAATTTTATAAACTGTCAGTCACCACGCAACGTAAGATCAAATAACTGAAAGTGCGGACATGAATATTTTGGCAACAGTGAACGGCTTTTGAATGTTCTCCAAACAAAAATTATTTTAATATCAAATTGCTAATGAATGTGAAGGATTTCTGTCAGTGCTGCCTGTGTTGCTTCACCCAACCCCACTGCAGCTTTGGTTCTGAGAACACAGCAAGTGTGCCACGGGCTGCATGCCACCACACACCCAACGCCTTTGAAATCCCACGGCCCTGCCTCAAGATGATTGTGCAGTACAAATGGTAGGGTTCTTACTGTGTGTACCATTTTTCCTGCTTCTATAGGAGCACAGTACACTGGGGAGATAGCCCTGTTAGCAAAGCGCTTGCTTTGCCAGCATGAGGACCTGATTTTGATCCCAGGACTTACAAGCTTGACATGGTGCTTGACTTTAATAGCACTTCTGGGAAGGCAGAAACAGAGGGATCCTTGGGGTCACTGGCCATCCAGCCTAGGGAACTCAGCAAACTCCAGGCTAATGAGAGATGCTGTCTCTAAAAACAAAAATCAATAACAAAAGTGGATAGTGTTTGAGAAACAACACCTGAAGTTCTTTGGCCTCCAGGTAGATGCATATCCATCCTTCACAGAACATGCACACACACACACACACACACACACACACACACACACACACACACACACTCATACACACACACACACACACACACTCATGCATACACTCACACATACAGTATGGTGTGTGTGTGTGTATGTATGAATAATGGTTGTTTTATTAAAAAAGGCTTAATGTTTTCCTGCCATTGTTCCTCAGCATGGGAGTGCCAAATTAGTATATCTTTGAATTATATTGTATGAGAATGTTTAATCTGAAATATTGTTATTTGAGTTGCTAACTTATGTTTTCATAAAAATTAAGTGAAATGTGGCTCAGAATTATAATCAGACTTCCAGCCAATCCTTGAGATGGCGTAAGCGCACCTCAGCTACCCTCACTCTGTGCTTATGTAAACGGTGTTCTCAGAGATGGTGGTTACGGAATCAAAATACCAGTCATTCCTAAGCAGTGTTAAATCCTTCAGCCAAGACTCAGTTCTTCGTGGAAAACCAACTAAGTACATCCATGTACCTGTAATTCCAACTCCAGAAGATTAAACACTCTCTTCTGATCCTGTGAACATCTGTGCACAGGAACACACACACACACACACACACACACACACACACACACACACACATATACACACAGCTAAAAATAAAGATAAATCTTACAAAAGATTTATAACCACTACAGTAATAATATACAAATACAAGTGAAAACCAGATGATGCAAATACAAGTGAAAACCAGATGACATACCGTATTCCATCCACTGCTTCAGAACCGCCATGAAGCCTCACAACGCCCAAAATCACCTCAACAAATTCAGCATGCTCTAACATCCTGCAGTACTGCTACTGACCCAGTGGCCTTGCTTCTTCCTTGTCTTGGGAGTGCCTTACCACAACACTTCCCACACATGCTTCAGCAGGCCCCTCTTTCAACTAGGCCCCACCTCAGGAAGCTTCTAGTACTTTGTGTCATCAGCTGGAACTGAGCTGTTGACTCAGGAGCTTTGGTGGGACACTTCAGGTCAAAACCATAATATTCTCTCTGTGTAGGATCACTGTTTCATATTTATACATTTGTTTTAAAATATATATACAAACTGGCCATGGTGGTATATGTCTAGAGTTCTCAAATTTGGGAGGCTGAAGAAAAGGTCGTGAGTTCTAGGCCAATCTGAGTTGTATAGCATGGCTCTGTATCACATTAAATAAAACATACACGTGTAGAAATACCACACACCAAGAACTGTGCTAAGCAATTTTTCGTGGACATTTTATCCTAATACTAAGAAAAACCTCAAAGGCAGGTGGTTGTTTTTTAACAAAATCCCAACTGTTTGATTTTACCAACAAAGACTTGGGAGCCAGATGCTGGAATGAAAGCCTGCTAGCTCAGAGAGGCAGAGAAAGTGCCCAGCTGACCTTTCTCCTCAGCAGACATCCCAGAAGGAAGAGGGCCCTTTGTCCACTCTGTCTTAAAAACCCCTCAAACTGAAAGTCCCTCCTTCCCGCTTCCTGTGTGTGTGTCTCTATCCTGCCTCCAGATTTCCTCTCACTCTCTATGGCTTTTTTCCTATGTTCACTTCCTGTCAGCGGTTGCTTACTCTGCCTCTTGATCTATGGTTGAATTTATTTAATCCTGTTTACAGAAAGCTATTGGATTAAAGCTGTGTGCTAGGACTGATCCACACCACAACTAGAAACAGATTTTTCCAGTACACAATCTTGGGGTTCATGGGGCGATGGAATATCTTGCATCAACAGGTGATGATACTGTTTTGTTTTAGAAGTGAGGGAATAGAAATGACGGCAGATGCAAATGATTCCATATAATCATAAGCTGTTAATAGAAGGTGGGTTGAAACTCCAGAGTTCGAGACTCCCTCCTTTGTTATTAATTATTTTCTTTACCAAACTTAACTTGGAGGTAGTTGAGGATTTTTTTTTTTTTTTGGCTAACTCTCAGTTTAGAAACTGAAACTTAGGGCTAGTGGGATGATTCAGTAGGTAAAAGAGACAACTTGAGTCTAATCCCTAGGACCCTTGTGGGAGAAGGAAAGAAATAACTCTCACACGTTGTTTTCTGATCTCTACAGGAACATTTTGATGCATATTAGACCAACACATACAATAAATAAATATATATATATGTTAAAATTTTTCAGGGCTGGAGGGATGGCTCAGTGGTTGAGAGCATGTTCTCTGGCCTTGAAGATAACCTGAATTCTGTTTTCAGCATCCGTGTTAGGCTGCTCACAACCATCTGCAACTCCAGCTCAGGTGGACACCCTTTCTGATCTCATAGGGCAACTAAACTCATATGCACACGCCCCCATGTAGGTACATATGCATACACATAATTACAAAGCTTAATTTGTGTTCCAGATTCTTGGTCATTTGTCTTTGGCTCCAGAACACACTGTCTCTTGTTTCATTGACTGTGCGTTTGTGTCCTTGACTGGACTATTTTCTTTCACCAAGTAACACAGAAGAGGTTTCTAAACCACTCTCTTGTTCAGAAGGCTTGTTTTTTTATTTACATTTCATGTATCGATTTTAAAAGTATGTGATGGTGTTCTGACACACTGAATTAATAGAAGTGGTGCTCATCAGGAAAAAAAAATATGTGATGATGAGGCTACAATTTTCTGCTGCTTTACTTAATAACAGTAATATTAAAAATAATACTATAATCTATCTCCATTCACCTAAAAGTAGTGGCATGAACTGTCACCAATATTTTAAGAAGCAAAGAGAGTATAAAAAATATTCACTTAAATAATGATATGAGATCATTAATGTGACCTCATATATAGCACCCTGGCCTTCCTTCAAGTGCAATTGTTCTGTCACATTCAGTTCTCTATCTACAAAACTTCTGAGCAGGGGCTGGAGAGATGGCTCAGGGGTTAAGAGCACTGGCTGTGGTTCTAGAGAATCTGGGTTCAATTCCCAGCACGCACATGGCAGCTCACAGCTGTCTGTAACTTCAGTTTTAGGGCATTCTACACCCTCATACAGCCATACATGCAGGTAAAACACCAATGCACGTGAAATACAAATAAGTAAATTAAAAACAAACAAGCAAACAAAAAACAAGTATTGGTACCTTATTACTGCTTTGCGATCCTTGGGGATCAAGGTCACAAACTCCAGGCCAGGTTTCCCAGATATTCCTTAGCCTGGGAGAGTGAGCAAGATAAACCGTGAGCTGTGTTTAATTTTAGAATGCTTCAGCCTCAGAGCACAAAACAAAACAGCTATTGAGCGCTCACAACCGGAACAGAAACAAAAGTCTCCTTGGAGGCTAGTCTAATTGAGCCGTTAACACACAGGCAGGAGTGGTCTGGAAGCACTTGATCTCACTTGTGTCACTCCCCGGGGCACATTAGGCATGTCCTAACAGCCTTGTCAACGCCCCTCCCCCGAGTTGCTTTTTCCTTAATGAAGATCTTGCAAAGTTTACCATATGATTATGAGTCAGTCAAACAAGGATGAACAGGCCTTTTGTCAGGACTCAGCCTGGCTTCCTCGTAGGAAGAGGGCGGATGGTTCCACGAAGGGGGAGAAAACGGCGTCTCCGGGAGGTCCTTTACATTTCCAAAGGAGAAAAATCTCAGTCTTTAAAATTATGTGAAAAATAAAGTTTCTGTTGTTTATCCTGCCCAGTTTCTGGTCCTCTGTTACTGGGTCTGAGCAGGAGCGTGTATCTGATCAGATGGGTGTCCTCTAATTTATGTACTGATGTCTCAGTTGTGCATGCTATCTTAGTTTATCAGGACAAGGCTCCTTCCGAAGTCAAGGACCATCTCTACATTTACTCCTCTGGAGGAAGAGTTTGCTGTGGCTGGACTCACACATTTAGCTGGGGGGCGGGGGGTGGGCTATGAGTCAGCTATGAGCCAATGTAGGTGGAACAACTGGGTTCGTTCCCATGTGCTTCCCATCCTGGCACAATGTGGTGTGTGTGTGTGTGTGTGTGTGTGTGTGTGTGTGTGTGTGTGTGTGTGTTTCACATCCTAAGAGGCCAATAAAGTGCCCTGGATCCCCTGGAGTTAAAAGTTACATGAGCTGTCTGAACTGGGCACTGGAAACTGAACGTCTGTCTTCTGGAAGAGCATAGCGCCATGTTAACGATTGTGCCATCTCCAGCCCCTAGTTTTTAAACGATAACTTTCAGTATATGTAAATCGCATTTAATTGGACTGATAAGCCTGCATCCGACCCACTGTCATCTTATTGGTCACAACAATTCAAAGAGTCAAACTCAAAGTCAAAGGTTTGGAAGCTATCTATCTACTCTACCTATTGATGGGAGGAACTGCCACGTGATAGAGAGAGCAGAGAACTTATTGATAAACTACCTAAAATGTGGAAAATTCACTATGAAAGGCCTCATCAACAATACAGGTGCCATTTATTTATTTATCAGTTGAAGAAAGGAGTTTGCTGAGGGTGAGGAAATGCATGCATGCAGCAGACATACAGAGAAAAGGACCCTCTGAAAAGCAGAGAGGAGTCTCAGAAAGCTGAACTATCCCAGTGTGTGACTTTAAAACCAGGCTCAGTCTACATAGAGAGTTCCAGGATAATTAGGGCTATGTAGAGAGACCTTGGAGAGAGAGATTTTTATATCCTTGATTTACAAAATATAGCGCCTACCTTATAGTATAAAGTGTAGGAAAATATTACTGGGAAATATAGTCCTTCCACATCCACTTTAGCCTTTTCACCTTACTGATAAATATAGAACTAAAGCCACATGTGTGAGGACTGGAAAAAAATTAATTTGTGTTTTGGAAAACTGAATAGGACACATACAATGTTTTAGAAGGATTCAAGAGTAATTAATATGTAATTTTATTATACAGTTATCAGTCACTTAGTAAATTATTTTTGTACTAGCCAGAATTGTTATAGAATTTTTCTATGTACATGACTCACTTATCCTGAATCATAGGTGCAAGTCACCCTGGAAGTCTAAAGCATACTTTCAGATGCATTCACAAACTGCTTCTATGATAAAAATCCATCACTTAACTAAACTTCTGTGTGAGCTCTGGCCCCTACACCACCAGCTCTGGCCACTCAACTTCTTTTGGCGGTCATGGTTCAAATATAAAACACAAGGTTTACACTTTGGGGGAGATTTCATGAACATGGGATGCTGAAAGAAAGACAGAAACCTGCTATGAAGGGGTGCTCCTCATTCATCCTGGCATACGCGATATCTTGTGGGTGGTTTTGCAAAATAGTCTGCCATCCACCTCTCAGAAATATCATGTATCCACAAAGTTTAGAGAACATTGAGATTGCTAATAATAATAATAATAATAATAATAATAATAATAATAATAATAATAATAATAATAACAACCCTGAAGATTACATCACATTTTGAAGATTTACTAAGCATTCCTCAGCTGAACAGCATTGAAGAGGGATAAGCATCACACAGTGGCTAATTGTCAGTGGGCCATGTCAAACTCCTGCTATTTCCTTGTGCTTTCAGTTTCTCGTGTATGTTCCACACTTTCCTCATTTTCCTTTATAACAGTTCTCTTGGACAGAAATACAAGTTTCTCGTTTCCCCCATAATGTTAGGTGAGGAGTCATGATTTTACAGGTTCAGGTACAGTGTATGTAGCTGCACACACACAGTGTATGTAAGGGCATGCACAGCTGCACTCACAGCGTATGTAAGGGCATGCACAGCACATGGAACTGTACACCCAGGGCTCACACTGCTGATGCCATAAAGTCTTCAGCTCCTGGAACTTTAGCACCGTAAGAACTCTTTCTGCCTCTTCTTCGTCCGGGGTCCCAGAGCCATGAGGGGAGGAATTTAATGACTCCAGGGGATCCAGGGCACTTTATTGGCCTCTTAGGATGTGAAACACACACACACTCTCTCTCCCTCTCTCTCTCTCTCACACACACACAATCTTTAGCATCTTAGCTAGGGTTCTATTGCTGCAATCAAATACCATAACCAAAAAGCAAGTTGGGGAGGGAAGGGGTTACTTGGCTTACTCTTCCCCATCCCTGTTCCTGTCCAAGAAGTCAGGACCTCAAACAGGTCAGGAACCTGTTCCTCCAAGGGAAGGAGCCGATGCAGAGGCCACAGATGGCTGCTGCTTACTGGCTTGTTCATGATGGAATGCTCAGCCTTCTTTCTAACAGAACCTAGGACAACCAGCCCAGGAGTGGCATCACACATAATGGGCTGAGCTTTCCCATGTCAATCACTAACTAAGAAAATGCCTTACAGGACTGTTTACAATCTGCTCTTATGGAGTTATTTTCTTAATTGCGGTTCCTTCCTTTCAGGTGACCTTTGCTTATGTCAAGTTGACATAAAACTATCCAACACAGGAGTGGCGCAGCTTGTAACCCCAGCACTCCCCGAATAGAAAAGGGTCGTGAATTCAAGGCCAGAAGAATTAAACAGCAAGACTCGTCAAAAACATAAACAAAATATTACAAATCTGATCTTGTACTTTGCATATATCCACACCCCCATTTTAAAAAAAATGTAAGCTGTATTTTTGTTAAGTATCCCTTAGCCAGAGATATGCTCTAGGGAAGCCTTTCTTTTTTTTTTTAAATATATTTTATTAATTTATTCATATTACATCTCAATTGTTATCCCATCCCTTGTATCCTCCCATTCCTCCCTCCCTCCCATTCTCCCCTCCCCTATGACTGTGACTGAGGGGGACCTCCTCCCCCAATATATGCTCATAGGGTATCAAGTCTCTTCTTGGTAGCCTGCTATCCTTCCTCTGAGTGCCACCAGGCTTCCCCATCCAGGGGACGTGGTCAAATATGGGACACCAGAGTTCGTTTTAAAGTCAGACCCCACTAAACTTTGAACCCCTACCCAGATCTAGCCAATGGATAAGGAAGCCTTTCAAAAGGTTAATCCAAGGCGCACAGAGCTCCAGAGCCAGCTTCCGTCAAGGCAAAAGACCGGGACAAAGCTCGAAGGAACACTCAGTTTGCATCTGTGGCGGGTGGGGGCAGAAACTTAATCTAGACGAGGTGCCGAAGCCTCTTTGGCCACGATCGCCACCCTGGCTGGAGACCTTATGGATCTCTCTGACTTACGCCCAGGGCTGGGACTGGAGAAGGAAGAGCCACGGGACTGAGCTACGCACGCGCAGAGACTCGGAGCGACGCACGCGCGGTCCGCAGAGGCGGTGTCATGGCGTCATCACCGTGCGTCCTCTTTCCTGGAGACCGGTGGCCACGGCATTGAGGTATTGTGCAAACCTGGTTTTGGGTGGGTGTCGTGCTCCTGTCACGGTCTCGTTACTCGCGCCCCGGGATCGCGTCCATCCCGTGGCCCGCTGGGAGGAGCCGAGCGGGGCTTCTCCGCTGTTAGCGCAGTCCCCTGAGCCTGCCAATGGCGGCTCTCAGCCTTTGCCTTGGTGTGGCCCTGTTTTCTCTCTCAACTCCGCCTTCCTCATCCTCCTTCGATTGTTAACGTTGCCTTTCTAGGGATGGAAAGCAGCAAGCTAAACACCTGACGTCTTAATTTTCTAACTGATTTCAAACCTTATTGTTTGTTTGTTTATTTTCTAGACAGGGTTTCTCTGTGTAGCCTTGGCTATCCAGGACTCGCTTCTTAGACGAGGCTGGCCTCGAACTCACAGTGATCCTCCTGCCTCTGCCTACTGAGTGCTGGGATCAAAGCCGTGTATCACCGCCCGGGGCTTCCTGGTTTCAAATCTTAATGGAGAAAGGCCAAAATGGAAGGGGGAAAGAGTAACTTTTCCACGCAGTACTTACTGTTCCGCCCAAGGTCGGAATGCTTTGGTGACACTGTTAGCCCATTTGAGATAACGGTTTCCTTTTTTCAGTTTTTGAGATATGTTTTCTCTGTGTAACAGCTCCGGTTGGCCTTCTGTAGACCAGCTTGTCTTTGAACTCAGAAATCTGCCTCCCTCGACCTCCTAAGTGCTAGAATTAAAGGCGAGGGCCACCACGCCTGGCCAACAGCTTCCTGCTGTAGTGGATTATGTTAAGAGAATAATTTTTCTTTATGATCTGGGAAAAGTTCAGCATGGCTCAAATTTCTGTTAGAAGATAGCTTTAATTAAAATTTGTTGACTACAAAATAGTTTTTGCTTGGAAAAAGGTATATTTGCCCTGGTGAGATGTTCATGGTGTAGTTATTAACCTGTTTGGACTAAGAGTAGACAGAACTAGGTACCAGCGACATATATCTATATATCTAGTTTATAAATAAAAGCTAAGCCTAATTGAACTTAGAAATTTAGAAAACTACTACTGGTTGGTGGAACTGATAGACTGAATTGTTTTGTTACAAGGTGACAATGTGAACAGTAGAAAAGGAAGCCTTACATGTTCTCAGGTTTTACTGAAAATTACAAATAACATTATCAGAATCACTGTTTGACCAAGACAGTAGTTTGAGAACTTATATGTGCATCTCACCATTATTTTCTAAGATAATGCTGTGTGGAACATAATTATAGGAATAGAATTATTATGTAGAACCATATGGTGCAAATTGCTCTCTGGTTCCAAAAATCAATTAAGTATATGTTGGATTTTCGTTCTCTTACTCATATGGTAACTGTGCGGAACTCTAATTGCTGTAGAGATGAAAACAGCTTTCAGATATACATTACCATATTTTTCTCATGGGTCCATGTACTGGGTTCTTAATCTCTTTAAGTCCAAACTGGGACATGATGATAAGATTCTCCAAACTTGGGTACCAGTTAACTTTGTGTGTGTGTGTGTGTGTGTGTGTGTGTGTGTGTGTGTGTGTGTGTATAGAAACTGAATTTTCATTTTCTCTGGGCTATTGATAGTGTTATGGTGCTCATGATGGTGAGCAGTGGTGGCATAGATCCAAGTGACTCATGTGATTCATAGAGTAAATTACGTAGTATGTGGCGTATTGTATTAAATAAGTTATATGAGATATTTACCACTGAAGGACTCAGGCCTACAGTCAGGGTTCAGAGAGCATAATAAGGTACTGCAGAGGAATTTTGATCCAGCACCATGGCTACTCTGTTAAGGGATCACATCCAAAGACCTAGGTCTGTGCCATCTGGCTGGAATACACACCTTTAATCCGTCTAGCGGGAATACAGACACACCTTTAGTACACATCTTTAATCCCAAACAATGATGTCTAATTGAGGGGCAGGCAAAGTGATGAATCAGAGAAAAATTTGGCAGAATAAGCGAGATAGGATACACGTACAGTGTAGTACAGTGGAGGAGAGTACAGTACAGAAATACAGTAGAGCTTGCAGCTAGGTGCAGTTTGGTTTAGTTAATGTAGTTCAGAGGCCATTTTTCCAAGCAGAACAATTCAGTGAGAAGCTTGGAGAGGAGTTTTTAGCCAGAATAGCTGAGTTGAAACAGCCAGCCAGAGTTCAGAAAGAACTAGAAAGGGTGAGCTTATTCAGCAGTTTGTTTCAGAGGCTAAAAACCTTTGCTTACATTTGATGCTGTTTGGCACTTGAAAAGTGGGATCTTATTTTTGTGGCTTCCTTGGTGAAGTTGAGTAGTTTTATGGGTGTTGGTTACTTGGATTCTTTTGTGACCTTCTTGCTTCTTGTCTACTTTCTCTGGGGTTGTGTATAGTTTCTACTTGTTTGTTAAATTGATTCGCAGAGGCTCAGTTTTCCATTGTGCTACAGATGTATTTTATTTGGACTTAGATCTGATCTGTGTGTTTTCACATGAATACATTTTGATGCATCAGATAAACATGAAAGAAATTATGGTGTTCTGAGGCTTAGAGATAGGGTGTGTACTTAGCACTCATGAGGCCCTTGGATCAGTTTCCAAACAGCTGCCCTGCCCGCCCCAGTGACATTAGAATGTTTTAAAGAAGGCCGATTGTAACATAATCAGATGATCTGAAATGTTGCCTTTGTTGGCAAGGTTAGGCTTGCGCATGTTCAGCAATTGTACGGGTATGGTAAACCCCGCCTACCCTTCCCTCTCTCCTGTAGTAGGGCTGTGTGAATGTTCTAGGTTACACCCTCTTCATCCTGCCCTGTGCGACTGAATCTAAGACTCGGTTTGACCTAACTGCTATCTACCTTCCTTATAATGATCTACATTTTTGTTTTGCTCTTTAGTTATGAAGACTACTTTTTAAAAAGTTAATGTATGCTGTTAGGTGATTTCACTACTATGTACTTCAGTATATATCCTTAAATGACAGTCATTGTGTGTCTACAGTACCGTTTTCATATGCAACAAAATTCTCTATAATTTTGGTAATGAATGTCACAGATAATTATGCCAACTAGATTATTTTATGAATGAGAAATTAGGAACCCATAGAGATTTAGTGATTTCTCCAAGGTAACAGTCAGTGTTGAAGGGACACTGCAAGCTCAGGTGCTGCAGGATATTTGATCCCATTGTGAACTGTAACAACCTGTCGTTTATTTGCTGTGGTTGAGCCTTAACACACACCTTTAATCCAAGAACTTTCTGTTTGTTGTAAACAGGTGATTAAGGTGTGGTTCAACCAGCCCTAGCTCACACCTTTAATCCAAGAGCTTTCTGTACACAGGATTTAGTAAAGTTAACCCTAGGTCAAGAGGTGGAGTAAGAAACCAGCTGACAGGGATTAAAGAGTAGGCGGGACTTTGAGTTGAGGGGTATTTAAGATGGTTGTAGAAGGGGCTTTTAGCTTTTAGCTCTTTGGCTTTTGAGCTCTCCAGCTCCTTGGCCTTGAGTTTTGGCCTTTTCCTCCTGGTGAGCTAGTAAGCCTTTTGGGCTTTTTCCATCTGGACGTGAGGTGAGTAGGAAGATCAGCTGGCACTTTCTCTGCCTCTCTGAGCTAGCAGGTTTTTCACTCCAGCATCTGGCTCCTGAGTTTTTATTGGTAAAATAGAACATGTGGGATTTTCATTTAAAACAACTCAGGTGTCACCTTCTGTTAATGTCCCCCAAACCCTGCATACAGCTGTAGCTCAAATGTTTAAGAACTGTGAGTACATATATGAGCTTGAACTTGAAAGGGAATTTTAGTGATAGTTAAGAAAGATTTTTCATATTTAGGATTTTTCTTTTTCTTTTCTTTTTTTATTATTTAATTAATTTATTCAGATTACAACTCGATTGTTATCCCATCACTTGTATCCTCCTGTTCCTCCCTCCTGCTTTCACCCTATTCCTCTCCCCTAGGCCTAAGACCGAGGGGAAACTCCTCCCCCACTATATGGTCATAGGCTATCAAGTCTTTTCTTTTTTGTTTTTCTTTCTTTCCTTTTTTGTTTTTCTTTCTTTCATTCTTTTTTTTTTCTTTTCTTTTTTTCCTTAAGACAAGGTTTCTCTGTGCAGCCTTGGCCATCCTGAACTCACTTGGTAGACCAGGCTGGCCTCGAACTCACATCGATCCTCCTGCCTCTGCCTCCTGAGTGCTAGGATTAAAGGTGTGCCCCACCATGCCCGACATAGGATGAAAGTCTGATAAATACATTCTCGATGTCTGCTGAAGAACTCAACAAAATGAGTTTCTCTGAAAATCTTTGCTTTCAATACAATGCTTTAAAAGATGTAGTTTTCCTCCATGTATTTTTACTTCTGAGGTGGTGTCTCCTGTAGCAGAGCCCGGCCTTGAACTTGCCTAAAGCTGAGAGTGCCTGGATCTCCTGATCCTCACTGCCTAAGTCCACGTGGCACTGTGTCCACGTGAACGTGGCTTTTTGCTTATTGACATGTGGTGTTATAATCATGTTTTTGGAGCTTTAGAAGTCTCAGGATTGATGGGTGGCTGCCGTGGACTGTTTCCTCTTCCCCCATGCGGTTTAGGACGAGATGTTGGAAAGTAGCTGTTGCAGACTTGCATGTGGAGATCACTTCTTTACCTTACTCAAAAGTAATGTACTTGTCATTTTCTGTCTAAAGCTCTGTCTCCGGTATGAACTCTGAATTCCTTTTTTCAGTTGGTCACAATGGCAGGTGAAGAAATGAATGAAGATTATCCTGTAGAGATTCACGAGTCCTTATCAGCCCTGGAGAGCTCCCTGGGTGCTGTGGACGACATGCTGAAGACCATGATGTCTGTTTCTCGGAACGAGTTGTTGCAGAAGGTATTTGAAATCTATTTCCCACAGATGAATTTCCTAACACAGAAACACTTGGAAGGAACAGTTGATTAGCGCTGTCCACGGGTGTTATGTGCAGAAGTGCTGGTGTCTGTTTAGCCAGAGCAGCCAACAAAGCTTCTGTGTTGGGAACTTGCTTTTGAAAAGCAAGGAGCACTCATAGCATTCTTTTTGACAGACTCTATCTTTTACGGTTTATGTATTATAACGATATCAGAGTTTCTGGAAACACTGCGGTACAAAAACAGTAATTAAATCGTTTCTTCTGTCTTTAGTATTGCTTAAGCATTTTGTTCTGCTTTTTATATATAAGTGAATCATAACCAATGCTTATGTTGAATAATTATTTTTGACATAAAAAGTCCAGATTGTAACTCTGAAATTGATGTTAGAAGAATTTTTCTTGGACTGTACAAATTCCTTGTTTAACCAAAATTGATATCCAGAAGCCAAACTTTTTTTTAGCAAAAACTAAATCACTGGCTATATTTGGGTATATGTATGTGTCCATGAAAAAAAGAGGACACGAGTCTGAAGGAGAGCAGGGAAGGTGTGCAGGAGGGAGGCCAGGGAGGGAGACGTAGTCTACTTAAAGTGAGACTCAGATAGCCAAAAAGAATAACTGTCTATGAAAACATTTGTGCAAATTATTTCTAGATTATTATAGGGAGTGAGATAAGTGTGCTTTTGCTACTTTGTGGTTGGGAAAAGTTTAAAGTGTTGCCTGCTGGTGTTCAAAGTTTGTGTATGTATCTTTCATTTTCTTGTTTCTTTCTGTTTTACTAGTTGGACCCTCTTGAACAAGCAAAGGTGGATTTAGTTTCTGCATACACATTAAACTCAATGTTTTGGGGTATGTATTTTGCTTTGTAGTTCACTAGAAAGTATATTATTGTGTCAAATGGGATTTGTTTTTAAGAACTGGAACAGTCCTTCATAGTAATTTTATTGGTCATATGTTTTTTTTTCTTTTATGTCAGAATACAGGGTACCTGTGAGCCACACATAAACTTAATATATCATAGAGGTTAAATAATTTGAAGTTGAATTAACTATGCAACTTTTCTTCTTTGAATAATGAAGATTTCTTTTATTACAACAGTCTTACAATTATATATACCAGTTTACTTCATGCAGTCTTTCTCTTACAGTTTATTTGGCAACTCAAGGAGTTAATCCTAAGGAGCATCCAGTGAAGCAAGAATTGGTAAGATGTCCGTGATCTGTCGCTGTTCACGTGTCTGCTGTATAACTCTTGAGTTTCAGTCTTACGGCCATTATCACACTTACTAGGGAGATCAAGATTAGGGCAGGATGCCATAATTCTAGTAATTATTTATAACTTTCATGTTATTTTTCCTATAAATTCTTAAAATTTTATTCATCTCCTGGGCTACTTAAAAAAGAAAAAAAGAAAATGAAAAAAAAAAAAACCCTTACACAATTCTTAAAAGTGAATTCCAGTTGATTTACTAGCAAAGATGGGAAAAATTCTCTCCTACCTTTTCAATTCCTCCATTAACTCATTTTCTCAGCAGTAAAGAATTCAGTTCAGCAACAAAGCTAAAAGCTTTTTTGGCACCGGCTGTGTGTATGCTGTCCAGTAATTCTGCATCAGTGACATATTTATAACCTGTAGTAAATCTTCTAGGTTTGTCTCTGTATTCCATCTAGATGTATAAGTACACTAAATAAGATCTAATATCTTGGAGTTTTTGCTGACTTCAAATATTAAATCAAATCATCCAATTTGAAGGAGAAAAATAGAAATCAAACTTAGACTTACCTTATTGACTTGGCTTTATGAATAAGAGTTTTAATGAATTTATTCTTTGTGCACATAAAATATAATGTACATGTATATGTATATATGTAGAACACACTTGACATTATATCTTTGTTTTCAAGTCTTATAGTAGCCAGTAATGTGTGTTATTTACATCTTAGTAAAACATAGGTAATCTACTTAAAGATAAATGAGTAATCCAGGCCTTTTTCTTCATTAAAAAAAAATGTATAGACTAAATTTTTTTTTAAATCCTTGAGAGAAAACCACATTTAAACTTAAATATTGTAGTTGTGAAAACATTTTAAGGGAAAAGCATAAAGGAATATATGTACATATATATATATATATATATATATATATATATATATATATATATATATATATATCGTCCTATGCTGCTGGCTTTAAGAAGTACAGGTTATACGTGTAGCATTCTAATAGTGTCCTTTTATGAAATTATTTTCAACACAAAGATAGAGTGCTCAATATTGCATTTGTAAAAGAGGAAGATCATTTGTCTTTGTTCTTCTTCAGAATTTACTTTATAGAGAGCATATTAATTTTCTGGATAAGGATTGATAAATAAAAATTTTTTTAAGTCTATTCCCTTTTTGACCTTGCAGCAGACATAACTAATTGATTACAGAGTTAGCGGAAATTTCTTTGCTATTTATCATGTGCACACAAATGAGAAAACAGTTACCTTATTTATCCAGTAACAATTGAGTGCCTACTAAGAAACAGGCATTATTTTCAAGTGATGATGAATTGGAGAAAAAAAACTAAGGAATGCAGCAGGTACCACACTTTGAATGAAGGGAAACACTCAGTAACCATAATAAGATAAACACTGAACATATTGACTATACTGGGTGCTAAAAAAGTATTTTATGGGGGAAAAAGAACCAAGCAGATGTAGTGAAGCTTAGTACCTGCGTAAAGTGTCTGGTTTTAAAAGGTGAAGGGAGGACTTCGCTGACAAGATTGACAGACTAGAAGAGAGGCAGTAGTGGGTGGTGTTTGTAGGCAGAGCAGCAAGCGAGGCGAAGGCCCCGAGCCAGGCCAGCGTGGATCTTTATTTTACCATTTGAAGTATAAGATTTGTTTATTCTAAGCAGGCTACCAAGATAAGACTTGATAGCCTATGACCATATAGTGGGGGAGGAGGTCCCCTCAGTCTTACACCTAGGGGAGGGGAATAGGGTGAAAGGGAGAGGGAGGAAGGAACAGGAGGATACAAGTGATGGGATAACAACTGAGTTGTAATCTGAATAAATTAATAAAATTAAAATTAGTTAAAAAAAAGTTTATTTTAAATAATACAGGAGATTGAAAGTGGTCCAGTGGCCCATGTTTCTTACTTTTAAAGTCTTTATATTAGAAAACTGCACATACTTACCAGTAAAAATTTTGAAATTGAATAAAAGAGCTCATATTTTCATTTTGCCCCTTTTAATTATGACACTAGACAGTAACATAAAATAGACATACATACTGCCCTACCCATTTTCTGTTTAGAAAAATGATGGGGGGCTAGAGAGATGGCTCAGTGGTTAAGAGCACTGCCTGCTCTTCCAAAGGACCCGGGTTCAATTCCCAGCACCCACATGATAGCTCACAACTGTCTGTAATTCCACTTCCAAGGGATCTGATACCTTCACACTAATGCACATAAAATAAAATTAAATAAACTATTTTTTTAAAAAGAAAAATGATGGAAGAATTTAGTTTGTTGGTACAAGTGTAGGAGAACTCAGATTTTAGAATTTACTCTTTAGATACAAAATAGTTAAAATTAGAATTTCAGTTAATGTTAGTTAAAACAATAGAGCAGTACATAAAATTGGTTATTGTTTGTAGTGATAGTGCAGCATGAGCCTCTCTCTGGGAGAGTTCAGAACACTGTTAAAATGTTTGGGTCTTTGTTTTTGCTGTTTTTAGACAGGCTCTTATAGAGGGAACCCAAGCTAGCCTCAGACTGGCTTATTTTGAAGTCTTGGTCCTCTTGCCTCAGCCCTCCAAGTGCTGGGATTTCAGGGTGAAGCCCCATGCCCACTGGAAGGACTTTAAAATATGTCTTTTTCCTAGACTGTCAGCTCCAAGCATGGGGCGTATTTATCCTGTTCATTTGCACGCACCAGTACCATGAACCTGGTGGACAGTGAACACGCAGTGTTGCTTCTCACTGAGGAGTGTGATAAGCCTGGTGCTAGTGAAGAGTGCAGGAGTCATTGACTTCCCGTTTCTTTTCCTTCTTTTGTCTCTAAGGAACGAATCAGAGTCTACATGAACAGAGTCAAAGAAATCACAGACAAGAAGAAGGCTGCCAAGCTGGACAGAGGTGCCGCTTCGAGATTTGTCAAAAACGCTCTCTGGGAACCAAAACAAAAAAGCACGCCCAAAGCTGCTAATAAAGGGAAAAGTAAACATTAACTTTTCGGTTTTGATGTACATGTTTTCAAAAAGTACATCATTTGTATCAGTTTACAGAGTAGGTGGTTATGTGGCCGTGCAGTGTTTAAATGGATTCCTTTTTGAATTCACATATACATTTGTGTATTAAATTTGTGATACTGAATCTTTTTTTTTTGCTGAGAAAGATTAAGTTGTCTTTATTGATTTTCATATAAAGCATCATGATGTTTTTAATATTATAAGATATTCTATAAGCAATTGTGAAATCCAAATGTTCTTTGTAAACATTTGTAGTGTTTTAAATGAATAATGATATTATATTATAAAGTGTGCTGTCTATAGATGGAGTTATAAGGACATCTGTTTTCACTAATGACGATAAAATGCATTGACTTCAATACCCACTTTGTTTTCTGTTTAGTTTGTTCAACATGTTCCTATGATATTTTTTTTTTTTTGGAGTAATTACTGTCTTGATATTCAGAATGCAAAATTGAAACCTTAAGGCTGTGCTTTAATTCTTCATGTTCATTTAAAATAAAATATTCTCATTAACATTGATGGGAAATAAGGCTGTGTGTCCTGGCTGGCTTTGGCTTGATTCCCTCTTCCTAAAGGTTGTAGCTGCGTAGCTCACTCGCTTTCTGTGAGTGAGTGAACGAGCCCTCCAGCTGAGGAGGGTGTGAGGAGCTCGGTCCAGTAGACAACGTTTAGGAGTCATGATCCTCAATTCCCCTGCTCTCTCTCTCTCTCTCTCTCTCTCACTCTTTCAGATTTTTTTTTTTTTGAGAAAATATTTCCTAGGCCATATGAATGTTTTGAACTAAGTTTTTAAAATTAAATATGCCCACTTAGGCACAAGAAGAATCAAATTCTGTTTATATTCTGACTTATTTTTCCAGAATATTTATTATGGAGAATTATACTTATTAAACCTTCTTAATGTCTGAGCCCCTATTGCTGCTCGCAGCCCACATCATCATGTGTGGGAATGCCAGGTATAGCCAAGTTCTTTTGCTTCTGAGAATAAGAGCTGCTGAAATTGCCCGTGATCACCTTTTCATACCTAACTGTGAATGCCTGAGTCTCTTGATTTAGGTAGCAGATACTGGAACTGCTCTTACGTCACAGTGGACTTCGTAAGGCTACGAAAATCTGTGGTTCATGAAGAAGTCACCAGTGGATGCAGAAGCTCGCAGCTCCGCTAGCAGATTCTTTTCCAAGTGAAAGAACATTTATGAACATTTGTAGCTACTTCACTCGCAGCTATTTTAATTCCCTCAGATTTCTAGCTAGTTTTAAATAACTTTATTAGAGAAATATGTGCTTTACTGAGATAATTGTAAAATGTATTCTCAGTGTTATTCCTTACTAAGAAAATTGTATCTTGTATTTCCCTTTTCAAATTTCATAAAGAAAACACTTTTAATGAAAAATTTCACATGATTGCAGAAAATCATTAGCCAAAGTATTTGTTTCTGAAAGTCCAGCTCTACATCCTATTGCATTTGGAGAGCCTTAACTATTTTTAAAACATGTGTTTGTAGAAATAAAACATTTTGAGTCTATTCCATTTTATTATGTAGAATTTGAAGTAATTAATACAACATAGCAAGGAGCTGAATAGTAATTTTTTGGATAATTTGTTTCATAAATTAACACACTGACGTCCATATTTCTTTTTTTAAATATATTTTATTAATTTATTCATATTACATCTCAATTGTTATCCCATCCCTTGTATCCTCCCATTCCTCCCTCCCTCCCATTTTCCCCTTACTCCCCTCCCCTGTGACTGTTCCTGAGGGGGACCTCCTCCCCCTGTATATGCTCATAGGGTATCAAGTCTCTTCTTGGTAGCCTGCTATCCTTCCTCTGAGTGCCACCAGGCCTCCCCATCCAGGAGATGTGGTCAAATATGGGGCACCAGAGCACTTAGAAATATGGACATCGACTTGCAGCCATCCATATTTCTAAGTGCTGTGCTCAATTCTAGATTTCAGAGCTGATGTCTGCAGCCCTTGCGCTGTTTTTATGACATGTTATGGGACAATAGTCTTATTTCAGAGTTCCTGGAAATTATGGGCAGTTATGCTGGCTAGGCTTAGCCAGAACTGCACAAGGTGGTGGGTGGGTTCATCTGTTAAGTGTCGAGTAGTTACTAGTGACAGTTTATTCCAAGTAGTGCTTTTCTTTACGGGTAGGTGCTGTGTGTTTTATTAATCTTCCTGGGAGTTGACATGGAGGGGTTGCAGCTGTGGGTAGTCTTAAGATTACTCTTGTAGATACTGATCTAAATGAAATCTTTTAATATTTTAAAGGCAGTTTTCTTGTTGTTCACAGTTACAGAGTGGGAGGTAGAATGTTAAATAAAAAGTTGAAGTTTATACTTCTGGAATTAGGTCTTATCAAGTAGATGGGGTTTTTAAGAAACTGAAATATAAAAATCTACTTAAATTACTAAAGTACATTGATATTGTTTCTAACTATAGCTTTTAAAGTTGTTTAGAAACTTGAATACTTAAAAAATGGACAGTGTACTGAAGATAGACACTTTTTTCTTCCATAGGCTATTGAAGAAAGATATTTTGGGATTGATCATTTATGATTCTATTAAGTTATAGTTTAATATGATAAATTCCCAGAACTGAAGATTTTTCAGAGTATTACAGAAACATTTAGGTCATGATTTTGAACGTTTTTTTAGACAACAGGAAGAAAAATAAGCACTGACCCTCACAGCAGAACAAATAAACTTCTCCAGGCGTTTCAGGGGCTCTTCCTAATGATCTAGACAGCACCCTGGCTTGCGTGGATGTGCAGTAAATGTGCTTTACTGATATCAACACTCCTCTTTCCTTACATTCTAATCTAAGACTTGAGTTTTGGAACAACAAACCATATATTGCGTAGTAACTGACAGTTGTCACTGGCAGTTGTGCTTTTACACAGAGTTAGAGTAGAACTTGACCCATTTGTTTTTTATTTCTTTTATCTCTTCTGGTATTGGATATTGAGCCAGGCCCTCAAGCATACTAGGCAAGGACTCCATCCCCAGTTATAGCACAATTTAAAATATAGCCCAAATTAGTGAAGCTATTCACGGAAAGGGCAGCTACCGTGAAGCTATTGACTGTAACTTGTAGCCTCACCCACCTCCCTACCAAGGCCCAAGCCAACCAATTCTGGTCCCTTCCCTTCCCTCCCCTCTCTTCCCTTCTCTCTTGTAACTTGCTAGAAAACCAGGCTGGCCTCAAACTCATAAAAATCTTTCTTCCTCTGCCTACCAGATGCTGAGGGCAGGTAGATGCCACCACACCCAACTCAGTCCTGGTTCTTTAAGGGTTATTTTTATTTCATTTGTGAATGTTTTGCCTGCATGTATGTCTGTGTATCACATGTGTGCAGTGCCTGAATAGGCCAGAGACGAGTGCTGGATGCCCTGGAACTGGAGTTAGAGACAGTTAGTGCTGGGAACTGAACTTGTATTGTCTCCAAGACCACGGTGTGCTCTCAGGCACTGAGCCATCTCTCCAGACCCTGTGCTTAAAAAGTAGAAAGACGATGCTGGCTTTAACTCCCTCCTCCCAGTAGGCCTTGAAGTTTATGTATCTCAGCAGGACCACAGCCTGCAAAATGTCAGTTTCACAAAGTGATATATATTTCAGGTAGTGTACAAAAAGTGATGGTGGAAAAATAAGCTTTTATAAATGAAACATTGAAGAGACTTTATTACTCGCTCTTCAGTTTAGTGTCGCCTTTAAGGTACACCATTTCATTTTGGCAGCTACAATAAATGACTGGAGGAAATTGAGGGTAATAATTCAACATTTCAAGATGCTGCTCTCATAATGGATGTAGACCTACGCAGGGCTCGGACTTAAAGTTTACAGTTATACAGTATCCTGGAAATCCACGGGGAGGGAATTAAGGAACAGAACGCTTGCCTTGCGTGGATGTTATCTGCTGAGATCCTGTGTTGGCAATGTCACTGCTGACAGAAGCCTGTTACTCCGTTTGCTGTGAAATCCGGTTTATCTTGGAGTTTATCAAAAAGGGATTGGTTATTAAAATAAAGATTATAACAAGGAGTGTGCCCCAGTGTAGAGTTGGAGCACTCCCTGGATTGCTGAGAGACCGTGCTGTAACGGGCCTGGCTGCTCTCTTGCATTTGCTGCCTTTTCTCAGTACTGTTCCTTGAGCTGTTTAAACTGAAGTCATCTGCTGCCCTTGTCTCATTATTGTTTTTAAAAAGTTATTTAAGTACATAGTTTACCCAGACATCTAGTTATTTTTGAGGTAGTGATGCTTGTGATTTTGGTTATTAGGTCAAGGAGTATAGAGTATTTTGTAATTTTTCTGGGGCACAATCTTAATTGCTGCTAGTTCACAAAGGAAGACAATATTCAACCTAGCTGACCTCTGCTTCCAGTTTTTATTATTGTTTTTTGTTTGTACTCTTAGTCTCATCCATTTGTTTGCTCATTCATTCAATAAAATGCTTAACTGAGCTGTGGGCAAAGTTGTGTTTTGGGCATAGGAGACTCAGTAGTTAACTGACATGGGAGTCCTTGGGAGATGCTAGGTTTCTTGTTTGTTTTTTTGTTTTCAGTGTTGGGATTAAACCTAAGGTTGGGATTAAACCTTACTACATGCCAGGCAAGCACTCCACCACTGACTTACACCTTGCTCCCAACCAGAAGATGGCTGCCATGCATGGACTTGTGCCCCCAACCCCCGCATTGATGTATTGCAGACCTAGGCTTCAGCACCGCATAATGTCACCTTCTTTTGGAATGGGGTTATTGAGCATGTAGTCAGCATGAGATCATTAGCCTATTTCCCAGTTGCATATGACAGTATAGAAAGAGGCAGTGTGGACATGTGTACAGCGAGACTCATGTGTGCAAGGAAGGCAGAGATTGGCTTGATGCCTTTAGGTGTGAGGAAACCGCAATGTATGCAGAGCACTGGGCATCAGGTGAGGGATGTGGGGTAGAAACCAGCGCTCTTCCCAGGAATCTTGGACTTCAGTCTCCAGAGCCACTAGACAGTGCATTTTCTACTGTGTGAGCTGACAAGTGTGTGGTGTTCTGTTAGCACTGTCCTGGACACAGATGCAGAGGCCATCCAGCCAATGAAGAGAAATGAGTAAAGACAGTACTTATGCATGAAGGATGTATGAGGAGCCTTGACATGAGGTGAAAGTGTAATTCTGAAAAAGCCCTAGCACCTTAGGGACCAGGTGTAAATTTACTCTTACACCTTACCTAAGTGCAAACTTAGGGACATTTTTAATGTGGTCAAAGATGTCAGAACTTCTATCTTGAAATGTCAACGGGACGTTATATTCTTTCTGGAGCCCAAACACTCAAGCCTTTCTAACATATTTTCAGGGCCGAATGCTCCATCTTTTAAACTTTGTTATTTTGGTTCGAGAGAGGTAATTTCAGGTTCCTTTGGAGAGCCTTCATGTTTTCTACCAATGTTACCTTAGTACAGAGCCTTTTCTGAAAACAATGGAGCAGTTAGCTTGAAATAATGAAAATAAATGCTTAGCACATCGTATGTAGGTGTGTGTAATTTGTACGGTTAGACAAGTGCATGCCACTGTAAAAATCCCACATGGAATTTATCTGGCTGGATATAGATTTTTTAAAATGGGCCTGTTCCCAATTCTTAAACTGTATGGTGTGTGTGTGTGTGTGTGTGTGTGTGTGTGTGTGTGTGTGTGTGTGTATACACCCACTTACACCTTGCCTTTGGATTTAGCAAGCAAAGAATTAAGAAATAGGTCTTTACTCCTATTAATTTGAGTCCAGTTACTTGCTTTTTAGCATTCTGGATGCCTTTACTGATTTTATTCTTTAGAACGAGCTAGTAGATAAAACAAATGATAACATAAATAGGCCTTATGAGTGTAAAAGCCGATGCTTAAAGGAGTCCGCCAAGGGGAGGAGCAAAGCAGCATTCGTGCGATTATACGTTCAGATACCATATATACGACGGATAGACTTGGAGATTTGACTTCAGTTGCAAACGTGATAGCAGTATTACTCTTTTTTAAAATTAAAATTTATTTTAAGAATTTTATTCACCTTATATCCCATCGTAGCCCCCTCCCTCGTCTTCCCCCAGTCCCCCCTCCCTCCTTCTTCCCCCCTATTCCCCTCCCCTAGTCCCTAGAGAGGGGAAGGAAAAGCCCTTTTCCCCTATCAATTGACCCCAACCTACCAAGTCTCATGAGGACTGCCTGCATCCTCTTCCTCTGTGGCCTGGTAAGGCAGCCCCATCAGGGGGAAGTGATCAAAGAGCAGGCAACTGAGTCTATGGCAGGGGCAGCCCCTGTTCCCCTTACTAGGGGACCCTATTGAGTACATCTGGGCAGGTTGCCTAGGTTCTCTCCGTGCATGGTCCTTCTTTGGTGCATCCATCTCCGCTGCCCCCTGGTTGGCCCAGATTTGTTGTCTCTGTGGAAGGTATACCTTTTTTTTTTTTTTTAAAGAGTGGAAGGAGTTGATGGACACCAGCGTAGTTGTTTGGTTCTCTGTCTTGCAAGCCAGGAGGCATGTGCATTAGGACCAGCAGTATTAGTCCTGGCGGGTAAACTGCTAACATTGGAAACTTGTGCCCCCACCACGCACGGAGGTGGAAGTAGCTCAGGATTTTAGCTTGCTTTGTTTTCCACTGCGTGTGATCTCTTTAGTAAAACAAGAAGAGTAATGGCGCTGACCAGCAACACCTTCTGTTCAAAGCTGCGTTACAATCATCAGAAACAGATTAGTTTTTGAAATTTTTGTCGATAAAACGCTTCAGTGACAGGGAAGCCGTGGAACGGTGAACTGAAGTGGCAGATATTCCATTGTTGTACACGTGTGTACATGCGTGTATGTGTACACGGAGTATAGGCTGCAAACATTTAGTACTTTCCCTAAGTCGATATGTAAGCAAACATGACATCTTTCAGTGTCTTAACGCCAAACTGAACGAGGGATTTTACTGAATCCAAGTTTCCTAAGAAGAATCTGGTTTATATAAAGTGTGTGTCAACTTTTGTCTCACTGAGGCCCAGCAGTGTTCTAAAAGTCAACTGTGTAATCTATGGTGTCACTTGGCATCAAATCTTGCATGTCAGAGATGACGTGGGAAAAAAAAACAACTAAAAAATTTCATTCTAGCAACAGCCAAGCATACTTGTAAAATTAAAAATTGGAACTGCGGGATTTTTTTATTGTTTACTTTTAAAATTTCACTGAAAGCACTAATAAAGACTAACTACCGTGCTTTCTTAATTATTGATATTACTTAAAAATTTTATATCTATACAAGTTGCTATTTGGAGTTTTCCAGCTACATTACATTGCTTAAATACGAAACACTAGAAATATTTATATCTAAATTTTTCTTCAACTAAAGATTGAAATAATTTTACTAGCGTCTGGAAGTAGTGTTTATAGTTTTTTAAATCCTTTCACGGGAGAATAGGTACAGCTTAGTTCTGCTCTTCCTAGCGGCAACACACTAAGGTAAATTGGGTGAACTGCCTGAATCTGTGGGAAACGTTCAGAATAGTTATTTATGTTGCTTGGTTTTTGTCAACTTGACGCCCCCCTAAAGAACTGCCTCCTTCAGATTTGTCTGTAGGGGCATTGTCTTGATGAATGACGGAAGTGGGAGGGTCCCGGGAGGGTCCCGCCCCCCTCGCCCCGCGCGCCCCGCCCACTGTGGGTGGAGCCATCCTCTGGGCAGCTGGTACTGGGTTGCATGAGAAAACAAGCTAAGCAAGCTGTTGGGAAGGAAGCAAGCCCTTCCTGCAAGCACTCCTCCTCCGCGGTCTCTCCTGCTCCAGGCCCCTGTAAGACGAACGGAGCCTTTCTCTTCCAAGTTGTTTTGGTTAGTGTTTCATCAAAGCAACAGAAAGCAAAGTAGAAGATCACTTCACGCTACACTTGTGTGAAGTGGTTTTGTTGCACGTATTTCCTTCCTTCCTTCCTTCCTTCCTTCCTTCCTTCCTTCCTTCCTTCCTTCCTTCCTGCCTTCCTGCCTTCTTTTCCTTCCATTTGTTTAGTGTGTGTACGAATGGGCATGCCACAGAGTGTGTAAGTCCGCGGACAACTTACCGGAGTCAGCTCTCAGTTTTATCATGTGTTTTTTGGGGCTCAAACTTAGGTCATCGGGCTTCGTTGCAAGCTCCCTTAACTGCTGAGCTGTCTTGGCTGCACCACTCTACACTCTTCTTATACAATTAAAAAAAAAAAATTACAAACTGGGTGTGGTGGCGCAAGCCTTTAATCCCAGCAGAGGCAGGCAGATCTCTGTGAGTTCGAGGCCAGCCTGATTTACGAAGAGAGTTCCAGGACAGCCAAGGCTACACAGAGAAATCCTGTCTTGAAAAACAAAAACAAACAAACAAAGAATTTACTAAACAAGCGTTATTTTGCTATGGTGGTTTTAGGGTCACAGGAGAAAGTCAGTAAAGTTCACATACATTTCCCTACATAGGTTTGTCTCCCCACAAAAAGACTTCCTTTACCACATTGGTACGACAGTTACAACTACCGAAACGACAGACTCTGTAGTTTTTGTTTGGGCACACTGGATGGCGTTCATTCTATGGTTTTCGACAAATAGAATGGCGCTCATCTGCCATTTATTTATCGGACTGCATGGTTTCATTGCCTTCAACATCTGTGCTCTGTGCATTTATCTCTTTTTTTTCTCTAAGCCCTGATTCCACTGTTCTGTCTTTTCCAGGAGAAGGCACCCTGGGAGGCAGACTGTATGTATCTTTTCAGATTGCTTTATTTCACTTAGTGAGATATGTTTAATTTTCCCCTCGCCATTTCATGGCTTGATAGTGCTTTTTTTTTTTTTTTAAACCACTGGATATGGTTCTATCTCCTTGCCTGGGTAGCACCTCACTGAAAGATGGCTTGACTTAGGTTTCAACTGCTGAAGGGCATTTTGGTTGCCTCAACATTTTGACAGTTATGAATAAAGTTGTTTCAAATATCAGGTTTTTGCACGAGCCACCAGGTGGGTGCTGGAAATCGAACCCTGGTCCTCTGGAAGAATGGCAAGTGCTCTTCAGTCCTGCAGTGCAATTTCCTTGGAAGACGTTCTGCTTCTAACTTTCGCCACAAGATAGAGGTTCAAAGCAAAACCAAACAAAAACACCCTCAAAGTCTCAAGGAAACGAATATAACTAGTTTACTTTAAAATGAGGTGTAGAAAACCTTACCTTTCTTAGTGATAGAATTTTAATGGAGCTGTGGCCTGTGTACCAAGATGTTAGAACCTGGAATGTTTTACTCAGGGTTTGAGATGTAAGGCAGTGCTGGAAGGCTTGCCTGTTGGGCAGGCAGCAGGTAAAGGCACTGGCCACCAAGCCCGAAGTCCTGAGTTTAATCCCTGGGACCCACCAGGTGGAGGAAGAGGACCAATTCCTACAGGTTCTCCTCTGCAGCCTCACTCCCAGAGTGAATAAATATAATATATTTTTTTTAAAGACTTGCTTTTCAGATGCATGGTTGCGGGTTTATGCCCCAGCAGGAAAGCTTTGCTTTTGGTTATTCCTAACAATTGACTTGAGCATTTTAAAATCTTTATTATGATGCAATGAATAAAATAGAATAAATCTTATCTCACGTTTGCTATTATACTTTCTCATAGGTGAGACCCAGGCACAATGCTTTCCTTGTATTGATATCCATAATCGAGGCACAGGTTATTAATTTAAGAAGTGGTTTACTACCAAATAAAAGCACATTCCAGCCATTGCGTGCTCTGACTTGGAGTCACATTGCATGGCGTCTTTTCAGATCAGCTGCTTTCATTTAGCGACAAGCACTCATGCTTTATGCCCGGTGTCTTGTGCCTGGAAGCTGTCGCCAGTGGCCTTGTCTGGACCAGGTGTTTCCAAGTTCTTGGCACCTTATGCAAGGAACTCACACAGTTCATACAAATAGCAAGGCAGTAGGGAATTTTATTTAAAGGGACAGTGTAGGAGACACTGTAAGGGAGCAGCAGAGGACTTCAGCTAGAGTGCCCAAGAGCGTGACTTACCGTTTGGGTGTCCTCTTATGGGATCCAGGAGGAGTTGATAACTAAGGGGCATGGGATGGATGTTTCTCTTGTTTGATTGACAGGCTTGGTTATATAAGATTGCATTCACGCCATGTAGCCTTTTGCCTATATGCGCACATATTGTGCATAGGCATAATGCGGGGAATAGGGCGCTTCCCTAAAAGTTTAGCCTTACTGCGCACACACCCAAATCCAGTCCAGACTGGATTGGCTCCTTGTCTGTAGGTTCTGGCTATGTTCCAGGACATGTTCTAAATTCTGAAAAAGGGAATGACTGAGGGGTTGCTATGGAGGAGTGACTTTCTGCTGTGTTGGAAGTGAATTGTGTATGCAGCTCAGGGCAGAAGTGGGGTGGTGGTGGGAGGTGCTGAGGTTGCCTAGCCTATTGTTAGGAAACTGAGTGTAGCCCAAGCCAAGCGGGGTCCCAGGTGACCAAGCTATACCTCTTTATGCTTGCCTCCATCAAAGCCTCATGGCTTATGTCACGTGTACCCGTGTGTGAGGGTGTGTGGCTATACAGCGGTTAACAGCGTCCCCGCTACTAGTCAGCCATTGCATTGCCTCCCTGTGGGCTAACAAGCCAGCTAAAGTGGATGCTATATTCTGCTCACAGGTAAGGTAGCAGGTGCATACAGATGCTGTCCAAGATTATGCAGCAAGTGAGGGCTAGGACGTGAGTCCGGGGTGGAGCTGGTACCCTTACCGCTCCTGTTCTTGCCCCTGCCCCACACTTTTTAAATGAACCACCCCGTGAAAGAGACCTGGAGTGGACAGAGCACCTGGGCTTCCCATAGAAGCCATTGGTTGATTCGTCAAAGAAGACCCCCCCCCCCCCCCGCAGGGTCAGACTCCATCTAGCTGGCTTCAGCTTGGGTTTCCATGGTGCCAGAGTTAAGTGTATAAACCGACTCCCACGCATAACTGGAACTCTACCAGGGTGGCTTCACTGTGTTATCAGTAAGCGGGGGGGGGGGGGGGGGGGGCGGTTTAATCTACAGTAACCATTTTAAGAGTCACATTTGGCAGTTTGTTCTCTAGCTCAGGTCACTTTACTCATTTGGGAGGAAAATCACAGCTAGTCACACTCCTCAAAAGAAACTCTGGGCTAGGAATATGGCTCCGTGTGTGCTTCACACAAGAACTCGGACTTGAGTTCGAATCCCCAGAGACTGCATAATGCCGGACACGGTAGCATGCTCCCGTAGCCCCAGCTCTTTTATGGTGAGATGGGAAGCTGAGACTGAGACTTTCAGGGGGTTGGGGACTAGTTTGCTGTGACACCCTGCAGCAGCAGCAGCAAACAACAGACGAGACCCTGCCTCAAACAAGGTGAGCATTGACACCAAGGCTGTCTTCCGATCTATCCATCCCCACCACCAGAGCCAGAGGAGTTCTTTCTGAAGCCAGGCATCATGGCAAATGCCTGGAACCCCAGAATCTGGGAAGCAGAGACAAGAGGATCATGTGGTTAGTTATATAGCAAGTTCAGGCTAACTTGGGCCACAAGAGACCTTTTCTCACATCTTCTCAGAAAAGTAATTCATTGCTTGGATTTTTTTTTTTGTTCATAAAGAACAAGCTGTTTCCAAAGATAAGCAAGTCTCTTTAACACAAGGTCATTGACTAAGATTCAAACATTTAAGTCTGTGTTTTTTAAAATTTACTTTGATTATAATTATCATTTAATGGAACAGCTAATACCAATGTAGTCATGGAGCATAAATGTTTGTTCTTACTTACTGCTGTCTGCTCCTGTTTACTGAATGCCTACTGTCTGTGTCAGAAAGTGGAGAGAGCTAGGTGTCCCCATGTTCAAATGAACTTAAAATAGAGGGAAGTTTCTCTCAAAGGTTCAGGCAATACAAAGAGGTACTTTCAAACTGAAATTACTCAGTTTTTTAAAAGTTTAAGAAAGGAGCCTTTTTTAAAAAATGCTTTTGGCTTTTTGAAAGTCGTGCACATGTCATTTTTATGGAGTTGCACAGTAATGCTTACCTGTCACGTTTGAGATTTATCTTGACTGCACTTTCTGATATGAACCACTAGGTGGCAGCAAAAGAACACAGGTTGTCCGGTTAGCTTTGCATACTTGAAAAATGTAGTGGAAACTATATTTGGATTTCAGGGATGATGGAGAAAAAAAATAAAGTGATTAAAACTTGATGGGGATGGAGATATATCTCAGTTGCTAGAGTGCTTGCCTGCATACATGAGCCTCGTGTTTGATACCCAGCACTGCATAAAAAACTGCTGCAGAGACTGGAAGCTCAAGGCAATCCTCTGCCACAGACTGAATTCTAGGCCATTCTGGATATGTAAGAGATGGTCTCAAAAAAATTAAATTAAATTACAAAACATGTAACTGTAACAGTCAATACCCAGACAAATACTGTGATGGACTATTTTCTACCTTAAGTGTCAAAGTTATATTTTATTAACATACAAAGCATACTCTAAAAGTTCTCCTTTAAGAAGTTTCTTTTAGTACCAGGAGTATTCCCTGGGGTTCATGTGAATTTGGTTTTTATATTTATAGTGGCAAATAAAAAGACACACAAGCCAGATACTAAAACACAGTTGTTCGGTAACAGCTTGTGAACAGTGAGTCTGGATGTCCAGGAACAGCGGGGGTCTCTTTCCTTTATAATTTATTTTAAACAGCACTCCGTGAGAAAAATTGCACTTGATGCTTTTATTCACAGAAGTTTGAAAAGGTTACTTTCCAGGCAGATTTGAGTTGTGTGTACACCTCAGTTTCCTTTCTTCTTAACGGTGAGAAATCGCCCTGAGGACATTGACTTAAGGAGGCCCAGAGCCTCACAGTGGAGAAGCCAAGGCTACAGGAGCTTGAGGCAGCTGGTTGCATGGCTTCTACTCTCAGGAGGCTGAGAGCAAGAAATGCCACCACTGCTCAGCTCCTTTCTCTGCTCATATTGTGTGTGTGTGTGGGGGGGGGGGGTGTTCCAGGCAGGAAGTGGTGCCAGCCACAGTAAGTGGGTCATCCTACTGAAGTAAGGCAGTCAAGCTAGCCCCGCCCCCAGGCTTGCCCAGAGGCCATGGTTTCCAGGTGAATTTAGAGCCTGTCTACTTGACAATCAACACTAATCATCACACTGGATCCCTGCAGATTCTGCAACACTTCTGTGAATTTTCAATGGCTTAGCTTTTTTTTTTTTGGTCTGAGTTGTCCATGAAGTCTCAAAATTGTATAATGATTTATAGTCAGCTTCAAAAAAAGTTTTAAATAGATTTTATTAATTTATTCATATTACATCTCAATTGTTATCTCATCCCTTGTATCCTCCCATTCTTCTCTCCCTCCCATTTTCCCCTTACTCCCTTCCCCTATGACTGTGACTGAGGGGGACCTCTTCCCCCTGTATATGCTCATGTCCAGACAACTGAAATCTGTTTGTTTAAAAAATAGACCTTGCCATTTTCTCAAGAAAATTCAGCTGCACTTTAGAATGATTTTTCTTTTTAAATGACCATTACAACCAAGCCTATGCAAATAAAAATATCACGTACTAGCCGGGCATGTTGGCACATGCCTTTAATCACGAGGGTGGCAGAGGTAGGTGGATCCCTGTAAGTTCAAGTCCAGACTGGGTGTACAAAGTAAGCCCAGGACAGCCAGGGTGCTACACAGAGAAACCCTGTCTGGAAAACCAAAACCAAACAACCAGATACTGATCTTAAATAGACCGAGAGTCTATATTCTCAGTGAGCCTCTCCTACAGCCATTGTGAAGCATCACACTGGACCTCACGCTGTCACTGCTGAGTCTGTTCGTATGTATTTATCCACCGTCAGCCTCCCAAAAATCTGCAGCAGAGTTAGAAGCAGAAAAGCAACTGGCTTTGACTGCTCCGTTGTGAGGTTCCCTTTCTGTGCACTCAGCTCTTCTTCTTGCTCCGATATGGGACCTCTCTAGGTCTTCTTTTGGCATTTACACTGTACCCACATGTACATTAGATTCCACATATGAAGAAGAACATGCAGTTTTTTCTTTTTGAGGTCATGTGATGCCACTTAACATATTATACATTATTAAGTCTGTCTATTCTCCTGTTAGCTTTGTGATTAAAATTTTCTTTAGAACTGAGTACTATTTGCACATACATACATGCACCCATATGCACACACATGGCATAAACACGAACATGTGCTCACACACATGCACATACATTCACATATATACTTTCTCACATATAATTTTCATCATCCACTCATCTGTTCATGGATGACTAAATTGACCCTAATTCTTTGCCATAGTGAACAAAGCTAGCAGGAAGCATGGGGTGCAGATATGCTTTACAGTTCGGTGTGGAGTTTTCCGGGCATATGCCTAGGGGTGAAGTAGCGGGGTCACACAGAGTTTTGTTTTGAGAAAGCTCCAAGCTGACTTCCACAGTGGCTGCATTTATTTGCATCCCGACAAAGTAGGGTCCCTCCCTCTCTGCCTCCTTGCCAGCATTTGTCACATTTGTTGATATTTGTCATTCTGAGTGGGCTGTGGTGGTGTCCGAAAGCAGTTTTGGTTGCATTTGCCTGATGGCTAGGAATAGTGAACACCTTAAAAGAGAACTGTGTTTTTTGCTTTTTTTGTTTGTGTGTGTGTGTGTCTGTATGTGTGTGTGTGTCTGTGTGTGTGCAAAAACTTTCTATTTGGTTGGTTTGCCTATTTGTCAATTAGCAGTTTTATTTCTTTTCTTTTAAATGAAATGTTTTAGAGGAAAAAAAAGATATATATCATACTTGCCAGCTTGTGAGTAACAAAAAGCAAAACAAACCAACCAAACAAAAAAGCCAAGTGCAGACTAGAAGGGACACCTTTGTCCGGGGAGCGGAGTGAGGGGACCTAGGACAGCATCACCTGGGGCTGGTTCCTGTGGCGCTGTGGGACAGGTGTGGGACAGGTGTGGGGCAGCTGTGGGACAGGTGTGGGACAGGTGTGGGACAGCTGTGGGTCTCCTCCTCGTGAGCATCATCATTTCAGTCTCGTCAGGTTTGGAACCCTTGATTTTGTTTCTTTAGAAAAACCTTGGTTTATTTGTTTTTATTTACGTGTGTCTGTCCGTGTGAGTGTACAGCACACGTATTTGGGTACCCACGGAGGAGAGAGTGAATGCCTGGGAGCTGGAGTTACAGGTGGTTGAGAGCCGCCCTATGCAGGTGCTGGGAACCAAAGTCGGGTCCCCGGGAGAGCAGCAAGTGCTCATAAGCGCTGAGCCATCTCTTCAGTACCGATTTTATTTTTATTTTTGTAGACAACATCGTCATAGTTTCTGTGCTCGTGTAGTTTCTGGTGTCACTGAACCGTATGCTTTTTTTACCCAGTGAGCCACATCGCGCATCTATCAGGAAGCCATGCTGTTTATTATTTTTACGGCTATTTTAAGTTTCATCAGATTTGGCAATCTAATTTTTCATCGCTGGTTTCGAAAATACACCTTCAGGTAAATATGTCAGCAGACTATTTTCCAATACGAATTGTAGGGAATCAGAAAGCCTGATAACCACAGAGCTCCAGCTATTCCTTTCTGTCTGTGTCTGTTGACTTTAAGTAAATCCCCGAAGCTGTGTGTACTCTCCGTTTATACAGGGCACAGCGATGTTTGCTTTCTACCATTGACTACACAAATTTTAATCACTATGTGTCAGATTTATTTAAATGGCATTCAAAATATTATGCTGGTAGAACTAAAACACACGCTACTATTATTATTATTTTTTAACTGGGCAACTTTGATAGACAGTTAACTTTTTCCAGTTCGTAGTCTACTTTACTTCTCCTTCTGGGTAAGAGTTGAAGAGTTTATACCAGAGTTCTCAGACCCTGTCTTTAGGATGCCCTTCATCTAAACCCTGGTGCCATGATTTTCCCAGTTCTGTTTGGATGGGTAAGTTTGTGGCAGGCCAGGCCTGATCAGTGCCTGAATGCCCCAGGTAGTGACAACCTTCTACCCTAAGACAAAATGATTTTTCTTCTATTAGAAACTGGCAACTCCCTGAATTAATTCATAAGAAGATGCTCTCAGCACAAGGGCTCTGCTCTTTCGCTTTTGTTAGGAATGAGAGTTGTTCCTCTTGGCTCAATGCATTGAGGAGCGGCTCTCCCCCAATGCATGATTTCAGGAGCTTAGGCACCAAGAAACTCCATGCCCGAACTTGACTGCAGGCTGACAAATCAGACATCCTGACAGAGTCCAAGCGGCCAGCACTGTAGGAAGGTTTTTGACCTGTGTAATTGTGCTCTGAAGTTGTGGCCCCTGAGAGAGGCCGTAGCAAGGTACAGCTCAGCACATGGCTTAAACCTCAGATTCTTTCAGCATCCACTAGACTGTCCTTGCTTTTTCTGCCTCACTTTTTGAAAAAGGGACCGGTAATTTGAAGATGAGGCAGAACTGTACTAATCCATAGGTCCTCCAAATCAGTCAGACCCTGTTATCAGCTGATCCAGAATTTCCCTGACAATCCCCGCCCCCCACTTCCTTTTGCTCCAGCACTGAGGGGGTAATGGGTAACGATGGTTTCTGCCCCCCACTCTACTCACCACGCCACTCAAAGAAGCATAAAAATGAGCATTGGATTTATCTAATTTCAGACACTGCTGAGTTCTCACAGGTAGGCACAATGCCTCACAAATAGTCTTCCCGACTCAAATCCACTTCATAATTATAAGAAATTAGTGGCCTCCCTACTATTATTTTGCTGAAAGGACTAAATGCCCAGCTGCCTTTTAAATACCTTTACATCTCTACATCAGGCCTACTTGTCTTGGCCTTCGTCAGAGAACTTTCCTATTGCAGCAGGTGGCAGTTCATGCAGACTCATGGTGGCTGGAGTGACGGGCCCTAAAGAAGTTTTCTTTTTTTCTGTTTATTTGTTTTTAATTGTTTTTGTTAATTTACTCAGATTACAACTCAATTGTTATCCCATCACTTGTATCCTCCTATTCCTCACTCCCTCCCGCTTTCACCCTATTCCCCTCCCCTAGGTCTATGACCGAGGGGGACCTCCTCCCCCACTATATGGTCATAGGCTATCAAGTCTCATCTTGGTAGCCTGCTTATTCTTTCTTTGAGTGCCAGCAGGCCTCCCCACTCAAAGTCAGTCCCCGCTCTTCACCTAACTGTGGAGAATATCCTGTCCATTGGGTAGATCAGAGTTTACTATTATATTGTCCTTGGTTAGTGCAATAGTTTGAGCAGACTATCCTGGGCCCTGATCCACCCATCATGATGTTCCTCTTGTAGGTTTTTAGGACCTTCTGGATCCTTCTATTTCCCCATCTCATATATTTCTCTTACCTAGAGTCTTAGTAGGATGTCCTCACATCTATCCCAATCTCCTGGTAAGTGAAAACTTTTGTGGGACCTGCCTCTTGGCCTAGTGCCCAATTATAAGTGAGTATATACCATGTGAGCCTGCTTCTGGGTTAACTCACTCATTATAATTATCTCTAGTCTCATTCATTTGTCCACAAATTTTGGAATTTCCTTGTTTTTAATATCGGGGTAGTGTTCCATAGTGTAAATGTACCATAGTTTCTTTATCCATTCTTCAACTGAGGGGCATTTAGGTTGTTTCCAGGTTCTGGCTATTATGAATAAGGCTGCTATAAGGATCACTGTTTGAGGCCAGCCTGGTCTACAGAGTGAGTTCCAGGACAGCCAAGGATACGTAGAGAAACCCTGTCTTGAAAAACCAAACTAAAACAATAACAACAACAACAACCAATAAAAAAACAAAACAAAAGAAAAAGCCTACCATAAATAAGTTTTCTATATCACCTTCTCCAAGGCTCAGGGAACATAGCCAAGTGGGGGAGGAGAACAGGGAAGCAAGGGGGTGGACATGCGCATTGTAAAAAGATGTCTTCTGGACATGACACGGCCTTGAGCTCATGAACGTAGCAGGGCGGTGGAGAACTGCACAGGACCTGCAGAAGACTGGAAGGGTCAACATTTCACTACGGAAGGGCTCATGAATCCCCACCCCCTGAGGTCCTATTGACAGTTAACAGTGGCTGGGGAAGAAATGTCACTCTTTGGTTGGGCAGCCACCCAACCAAGTTGCCCATGTTTCCATAAATCACCTCCCACTTATGCTCATGGGTACAGCCATGAATAAGCCCAGTGGGTCGCACAGAGACACAGAAGCCATGAATGTAAAAGGGGGCTTATTGGGAAGAAGGAAGAAGGAAGTTTCATCAAGACAGGGAGAGGGGATGAGAGTGGGTAATGAGGGTGAAAATAACTAAACTGTAGTGTGTGTGTGTGTGTGTGTGTGTGTGTGTGTGTGTGTGTGTGAAATTGTCAGAGTAAAATATAAACCAGCTAGTCACTTTCCTAGTCTATTTTTTTCCTCCTTTATTAATTTATTCTTGTTACATCTCAATGGTTATCCCATCCCTTGTATCCTCCCATTCTTCCCTCCCTCCCATTTTCCCCTTATTCCCCTCCCCTATGACTGTTCCTGAGGGGGATTACCTCCCCCTCTATATGATCAGAGGGTATCAAGTCTCTTCTTGGTAACCTGCTGTCCTTCCTCTGATTGCCGCCAGGTCTCCCCGTCCAGGGACATGGTCAAAGGTGAGGCACCAGAGTATGTGAGAAAGTAATATCCCACTCTCCACTCAGAGGGTCCTAGAAGCCTACAAGTAGAACATTATGATAGGCAGATTTGGGCACAGGGGTCCCACTCAAACTAAGGCACCAGCCAAGGACAATACAGGTGGTAAACCTTAAGCCCCTACCCAGATCTAGCCAATGGACAGAACACTCTCCTAGTTTATTTTAAGTCATACAAAAGGAACCTTATATTTCCAACCGTCCAAATCATTACACACATTTGCATATACGCACAACAAACACATGTCCAGGAGATGTTAGTTTAGAATCAAAGTGATGGCGAGTGACCTAGGGATACATATGGGCTCTGAAAGGGAGCTGGCCCTGGACAGCTGCTATGCTAAAGGTTTCTGTAGGTTCATTCAGCTTCAGCCTATGCGCTTAGACAAATGCGTCACAGGTGGTGGTCATAAGTCAGGCATTTCATTTGTAAGGTCTGTGTCCTGTTGGAGGAATGGAGTTTCCTTCCCTTTCCCAAGCTTCCACAATAAAGACTCAATTATTATTTTACAAATATCTTAGCCATGGGGCTGGAAAGATGGCTCAGTGGTTAAGAGCACTATCCCCTCTTCCAAAGGACCTGGGTTCAATTCCCAGTACCCACATGGCAGCTCACAACTGTCTGTCACTCCAAGGTCTTGACACCCTCACACCAATAAACATAAATTTAAAAAATTAAATAAAATACTTTAAAAAAATATCTTAGCCATATAGCTAGGCTCTTCTCTGACTAGCTCATTATAGAAATTTACATTCTGTCACGTGGCTGGATACCTGGGCCCAGGCACATGGCAGCTCACAACTGTCTGTCACTCCAAGGTCTTGACACCCTCACACCAATAAACATAAATTTAAAAAATTAAATAAAATACTTTAAAAAAATATCTTAGCCATATAGCTAGGCTCTTCTCTGACTAGCTCATTATAGAAATTTACATTCTGTCACGTGGCTGGATACCTGGGCCCAGGCACCATGCATCCATCCTTTTTACATCTTGCTGGCTGAATCCCATATGCCTGACTCTATCCCAGAATCCCTTCTGCCTGCCACTGTCTCACCTATTTCTTGCCTCAGCCCTAGGCCATAGTTTTTTTTTTAAGTCAATAGATATTGAATCCATACAATATACAAGAAACTACTTCTACAGTGCCTACTTTTCAAACCAACTTTGCTGTGTGGAGGGGAGGATTTTCAAATGGCTGTAGCCTTGCTTGCACCCATATCTGATGCTCCTCGTATTTGATAAATGTTTGCTGAATGGTGAATAGGTTTGAAAGGTTAAGAAGTGATTCCTCAAGGTTAGTTATTTAATTCAGGCTCCAGGCTCTGCTCCAGCCCTGAGCAAAAGGGGATGGGGGACAGAACAGGAAAATAAAAAGCAATTTCTCATTCTCAAACACTAATATGAAGACGTTCTAGACATCACAGATTTTGGTCAGGAAAGATATTTTTCATTTAAATTAGGCTTTCCTTTTTGCAGACAGTAAAATTTGAAAATCTTATCTCTGGGAGGCAATGATAAATTTTAATGTGTGCTTGGGTTAATACCTTGTTTCATGATATCAGAAAGTTTAAAAAATTTACAGCAATCTTGGAATATCTTTAATTCATTAAAACCATAATCTTAACAAATCATTTGCAAGTGATGTTTTTCCACTGTGATATATGTAAGTGTTCTGGGTTATATTTATGAGATTTGTGGGTGTGAAGCACAGTTTTGTTAAGAGTTTTGAGAAAGTGGAAGTTACATGACTATTCTGGTATAACTATGTGAGCACACCACGAGCCACAAGTAAACAAGATAACAAAATAAACCTGGTTATGCTTGTCTAAACACTTCGCAAATTGATTTTGCTAAATGAGTATTTGATTCTCCAAGAAACCACTTGGAAAGCATTAAAAAGTACTTCATTTTCCTTCTTCCTCTGTTTAAGGTTAGCAGAAATTATATCTAAGTATCTTCTGCTCTTAATTATATTTTCATAGACAAAGTGACGTTGACACTCTGATGAATAAACACGAAAAGCATAGACAAAACAAACCAACAAATAAAAATTGCTTGATGGTCCCAGAAAGCTAAAAGCAAAGGAAAGAATCCCAAGTCTGGGAGCTAGAGATGAAGTCCTGGATGTGTGCTTGCTCTACTCTGTTTCTTTCCTCTGGAAGTGAGGAGGCCATTTAAACATTAGTATTATCCTTTTACCCTCGAGACAGGTCTTGATATATAGCACGGTCTGCTCAAGTGTCCCTGTTGTTTACCGCCAGTGCCTCAGACGAGGTAGATATTGGCTTTCATGTCTTAGAAGCCAGAGCCACACGTACTGGTTGTCTCTGAGACAGTGTTTTGTGATCAGCAGCACCCCGGGCCTTGTGATCTGTGGCAGAGACTTCAGGTGAGGTGTAGACTGTGCAGTCTAGAGGTAGGTAGGGTTTTCTACAGAGAAAGGCAGAGCCTTCTCAAGGAGTGAGTGGACAGTGGCCAAATGAACTGCTCAGGAGTGAGTGTGGACAACTGCATGCATTTCAGTCAGGCCTTAAACTATCCTAAAGATTAATGGGAAGGGAAAATAGGATGCTCCCTTTTTCTTGTCACAAAATCTCCTGCTGTACTGCGATCTTTTTTTTTTTAAATATACTAATCATATACAGTTCCGGGATCTTGGAACCAGGTCTCAGTAGTTATCAGTGAATGGCTCTACGGCCAGTGTAGGCTGTCACATCTCTTCCCAGGGCCAGAGAGAGATGTGACTCAGCTCCCATTCATCTGACCAGCAAGGACAGTCCTAAAATTCTAGACCTTGATTTTATAAGCTGTTGGTTACAAGGGAGGGCTCCAGCTACGATCTCTTCTAACCCCCTTGATATCTAATTAGTGCCTAACAGGACCCATTACAGTTGTCAAACCATCACACTCTGCCTTTCCAATATTTGGAGGCACTTTGACTTGGGATCTTCTTTACTCAGTTGAATAAGATTCTAGGAGGACTCAGGGCTGAGTTTGAAATAAGTCCCAGCAGAAGATCAGATGACTGGCATTCCTGAGCACCAGAAATTTTAACCCCCCCTTGAAGAAACACAACAGTATTATTCATGGCTTTATATCAGATCTACAAGGCATTTTACAATACAACATCCAGGTGTCATAACCGGAGATCTGGACAAAGGACAGGGATGGAACCCGAAAGGGATAAAGATGTTAGCCGACTCCCCAGGCTCTAGATATTGGTATTGTTGGCTACAACGTTTAAAGCAAGTATGCTTTGAAAATGTGGTAAAGGCTAAACTTGAGAACTTGGCTAATGACAAACGTTATATTTAAAAAGCCTGAATAGAAAATCTGAAACAGAAAATGTGATGTCTGAGGGAGGGAAATACTCAGTAGTTCGGGTAACAGCAGATAGACACCACTCATGAGGTAGTGGGTGATGCAATGGGCTGAAAACACGCAGGGTGAATGTACGGTGAAGAAATGAAAGGGTGAAACAGTAGAATGAGATAGGGTATGAGGGCAAAGGAGAACTTTAACTTGTGTGTCACACACACACACACACACACACACACACACACACACACACACACACACACCAAAAAAAATGGTGTGGGAGCAAATTAGGATAAATCAGAAACATGAATTTCCTAGCACTAATGGAATTCATCGCTTCTCCACAAAACAAGTGCATATAGATTGTACAAACTAGATCCCTCTCCCCAAGGTGCTGGGAGCATCACAGAAGAGAGTACGGATGGATTGCGAGAGCCAGAGGACTGGGCAGTCTGCTGTGAGAGGTGGTGAGGCTTCGCTCCTGAGATCTCAACAAGATGTCTGCCTAACCAAGAGCTAAGCACGGACAGCAGTAGCTGACGTGGATGGAGAAGATCTCACGTGACCCCATCCCAGATGATGAGCTATAGAAATTTAAAGACTGCCGAGAAGGGGAGAATACTTATTGATGCATGTCATTTAATTTTTAAAACAACAACAACAACAACAACAACAAAATAAGTGGCCAAAGAAAGACAAATATATGAGATGCATGGTATGGAAGTTTTCCAGGGCAGATGTGTGCAAAAAACAAAAAACAAACAAACAAACAAACAAACAAAAAAACAAAAACAAAAACAAAAAAACCTTTTAAAAGTTTTTTATGCACCGTATGGTAAAATTAGCAATTACATTTTCATAAGCCAAATTATTATCAACATTTCTGTCTAAAATTACCTCTGATCCAGGCATGGTGGTGCACTTCTTACCTCATCACTTGGGAGACAGAGGCAGACAGATCTCGGTGAAGTTGAAGACAGCCTGGTCTGTACAGCAAGTGCCAAGACAGCCAAGGCTACAAAGTGAGACCCAGTCCTAAAAAGAGAGATAAATAACATCACCACCAAGATGCATGATCTCTTAATGGATGTTCTGGAACAATATGAGCTTTTTCCTGAAGCACTTGGAAGGTGGGAAAGAAGTGAAACATAGAAGAAACAGGTAAGGAAGAGACACAGACAAGGGTAGTAGACTTGATAAAAAATAACATGTTAAACTCAAGTGGGAGAAAATTGCCAATTGTAGGAGAAGCCAATGCAAAAGCTGTTTGAAAAATGTCTAAAATGTAAGGGCTGGAGAAAAGTGAAAAAGGATGATGAAGCATTGAGGCACCAGGTATATGGAGAAAGATTTCACTTTATAATGTAATGATTCTCGAGGAAAAAAAATCAGTGTAGTAAAACATAGACAAAGCTAGAGTTAAAATGTAACCCAGTGCTCTTAGCTGAAGCTAAGTGTGGAAATTTTGAATAAAATAATTAGCAAACTTAGTATACTGATGTGTACAGTGTTAATTGAAGACTAACAGGAAAAAAATCAAAGTCATAGAACATTAAAAAATAAAGCACTATTGGACGTAAAACGAACTTCAAGTACTGAAAATAAAAATGTCTTTTCTGATCACAACGTACACTGGAAGGGTCAAATGCTTCTCACATGACTATCGTAAAAACCACGAAGTGAGACTGTCCCTTAAGATGCCCACCCCATGGTCTAGGCACTGCCCTGTTCTTTCTCTGCCTGCCTGTCTGGTAACTCCTGTGCTTAGAAACCATGTTAGAAGTTCCTTCCATTGAATTTCAGCTCTACTTCATACTGGTTTGTCTTGAAATTTTTTTCTAAGGTTGAGCCAAGTCTTACTTGATTAGAAGTCTCTTTTTTTTTTTTTTACATTTTTTTATTAATTTATTCATATTACATCTCAGTTGTTAGCCCATCCCATGTATCCTCCCATTCCTCCCTTCCTCCCACTTCCCCCCTACTCCCCTCCCCTCCCCTAAGTCTGTGTCTGAGGGGGACCTCCTCCCCCTGAATATGCTCATACGGTATCAAGTCTCTCCTTGGTGACCTATTATCTTTCCTCTGAGTGCCACCAGGCATCTCCATCCAAGGGACATGTTCAAATATGGGGCACCAGAGTTTGTGTGAAAGTTAGATCTCCTTCTCCACTCAACAGTGGAGAATGTCCATCGGCTAGTCCAGGTAGGGGTTCAAGGTTTACTGCCTATTTTTTCCTTGGCTGTTGCCACAGTTTGCGGAGGACCCCAGGGCCCAGACTCGCCTGTCACATCGTTGGCTGACCCCAGGGCCAGTTGTGAGGACGGTAGAAACCACAGAAGCTCCAAAGGGATTGTTTTATTTTGTTATAGGGATATCTTCTTTTTTATCTTCTTGAGGGGGAAAAAAAACCAAAAAACTGAGCCATGAGACCTAGCTTAAGTGAAGTATCAGGAAATAGAGGCGGGGTGTGTGTGTGTGGGGGGGAGGAGATACTGTGGGCTACACACAAGGACAGTCTTCCAGAGTCTCTGGGCAGGGGAGGGCGTGAGAAGGAGGATCTGAGGAAAACTGAAACACAGCCTTCAGACCAGCTAGTTCTACCTTAGTTAGAAAAGTAAAACAGGGGGCGTTACAAATTCAGAGCCCATCCTAGAGCCTGCCTCAGTTTTGGGAGCTCCCTGCTCACTAGCAGTCAGAGAGAACACCAAATTGTAGACCTACGACCCAGGGAGTGAGAAAAGGCTGGGGAAGGCTACACCTGGCAGCAGTGGTATTAGCATGCCAGAGGGTAAACATCCTCTGTCCTTGGTGCTGGCTACTCAGCGCTCACTATACAGTGGAGCAAATGCAAGACCCAGCTTATAAAGACCCTTCTTGATTTGGCAGCTGAGCAGACTATGATTTTCTGTGAACTGCACCCATGGGAAACCACGAAGTTGTCACAGCACTGCACATTGTTAGGAGAATGCTGTAGACTGCAGGAAAAAAAAATACTTTAAGCCGTAATTGTGTGTAGTGTTCAGTGAGGTGAGCACTATCTTTAAAATTTTTTATTCGTTGCCAATCTTGCATATATATTTTTGTACACACACACACACACACACACACACACACACACACACGATCAAAATCCCTACCCATTTTCTCCCTTTCCCTTCCCCCTTCCATTAAATCCCTCCTTCTTACCAGGTCTTGTGCAGGACATCACTGCTGAGACTACAGTGTTTTATGGCATTCTTTCTCGTCTGTCAGCTCTTGCGTTGTTTCTGATTTCTTTTCTGTGGTGTTTCCTAGGCCTTAGAGAGAGGAATATAGATGTCCTCTCAAGACTGAGCACCCAAAGTTTATTTCTTCAGCAGGTATGCAGTGATAAGCCTGTGCATCAAGTATTATCCACTGCATACAGAAGCTTCCCTGATCAGTGCTGAGATCAGCAGTAATTTACGGACATAAATATAAATATTTGGGAAGAAGTTGACAACATCCCAACTTAGCAAAACAACCCTTGTAGGTTTCCCCTTAGGGCCTGTGACTTCTCCAGCCATGGGCTTTAGACATAAATTCCCTCTTGTGGAGCATGACTCATATCTGATTAGAAGGTGACTTATTTCTCCCATAACAGCTATGCCACTGTTGCACAGTGGGGCACAGACTGCTTAGCCTAGCAGTGTTAAAATTCTTAGTGAGCACAGCTGAATAAGACTATTGATAGCTTTTCCCTGCCGGTGGCCTGAACAGCACCTCCTGGGTCTATACAACTAAAGTGTGTGGTCGAACACTGTTGTTTCGTTCCAGCAGGCAACCTAGAGGAATTGTAAGAGTTTGTTTTATTTTGGGGGGCCCTGGAAGCTTCCCTCACTAGCACATCACGAGGTGCTACCTCACACCCAGAACTAGGGTGTTTGTTTAATAACCAGTGGCTCCTACTGGCAACATAGTACAGACGCGCAGGTAGCTCTATTCAAACTCTCTTTTAATTGTTATAGTTTTAACTGGGCTTACAGTGTAGCCACTTTCCATCCAGCTTTTGTGTACATCCTTCATATTTGTTAGCCCTCCTCCCTTGTTCCTTCTTACTCTCATACCCAGCTTTTCAGTCTTATTAACTCTGTCCACCTCAAGTCCCCTTTCCAGCTTCTGCAGGGACTCCAAGTTAAACACACATATAAGCAATAGAAGCTAGGACTCACACGCGTGGCATTTGTCTTTCTGTGCCCAGGATATCTCACTCCATATGTTTCCTAGTTCTGTTCACTTACCTGTAGTTTTCATCATTTCAATTTTCTTTAGAGCGGAATAGCATTCCATTGTGCAAATACAGCACATTTTCATTATCCACTCATGACTTGATGGAGATGTAGGCTGATCCCACGTCCTAGCTATTGTTAATATGGCAACAATGAAGGTGGATGTTCTCCGTGGCAGGATATAGAGTTCTTTAGGGCACTGGTATAACTGGGTCTTATGACAGGTCTATTTTTATTTTTATTTTTTTAAGTTTTAAATTTTGGCTTTTTCAAGACAGGGTTTCTCTGTGTGTGTAGCCTTGGCTGTCCTAGACTCACTGTTGTAGACCAGGCCGGCCTCGAACTCACAGTGATCCACCTGCCTCTGCCTCCCAAGTGCTGGGAGGCATGTGCTACCACGCCCGGCCAGCAGGTCTATTTTTAGTTTTTTGATAACTTCCACATGGATTTTCAGAGTGACTGCACCAGTGCCCAACACTTGCTGCCTTCCTCTGGCCAGCATTTGCTCTCATTTGTTTTCTGTCTGAGACAGAATCTCGAAGTAGTTTTAATTTTCATTTTCCTGACAGCTAATTCTATTGAAAACTTAAATAAAACTATCATTAGACATTTGTATTTCTTCTTCTTCTTCTTCTTCTTCTTCTTCTTCTTCTTCTTCTTCTTCTTCTTTTTCTTCTTCTTCTTCTTCTTGGACTAATAAACTCATTTTTATTATATTGTTTGCTTTTTTGGTGTTTAGACTTTTTGAGTTCCTTGTGTATTCTAGATATTAATCTTCTGTCATATGTATAGATAACAAAGATTTTCTCCCCTTCTGTAGGCAGTTTCTCATTCAACTGACAGTTTCCTTTGGTGCACAGACTCTTCTCAGTTTGCTAAATCTTGGAGACACTGAGGAAATCCTAGCCCATGCATGTGTGCTGGATAATTTTATGTCAAACTTGAGGGACCCTCAATTGAGAAAATGCCTCCATAATGTAGGGCATTGTATTAATTAGTGCTTGATGGGGGAGGTCCCAGGTCATCGTGGGCAGAGCCACCCCTGGGCTGCTGATCCTGGCTTCTGTAAGAAAAAAGCAGGTTGAGCAAGCCATGTGAAGTAGGCCAGTGAGCAGCACCCCCCATGGCCTCTGCATCAGTGTCTGCCTACAGGTCCCAGCGTCCTGTCCTGACTTCCTTCAATGATGGACAAGGATGAGGAAGTGTAAGCTGAGTAAGCTCTTTCCTCCATAACTTGCCTTTTGGTCATGGTGTTTCATCATAGCAGTAGAAGTCCCAACAAAGCGCACGTGTCTTGTAGGCTGCACCCTGTCTGCCCCTCTAGTAGTTTTAGTGGTTCAGGGTCTTTGATCCGTTCAGAGATGAATTTTGTTTAGGGTGAGATCTAGTCTCTATGTACAGACATTCCATTTATTGAATTTGCTGTTATTTTTTTCTAACGTGTATTTTTGACAATTTGGTAAAAAAAAAATCAGGTGGCTGAAGTTACCTGGATTTGTATCTTTTTATTCCATTCAATTGACCTATGTGAATGTTCTTATCACGGTGGCTCTGCCATATAATTTAAAATCCAGTATGATGGCATCTCTAGCAGCGCTTTTGTGATGGTTTCGCTGGCTGTCTTTGGTTCTTTATTCTTATGTATAAATTTAATTGTTTTCTTTACTATTTCTGTGAAGAGCGATACTTAGAGTTTGTTTGGAATTGCACTGAATTTGTAGATTTCTTTCGGAGGGATGGCCATTTTCACACAATTCCTCCGATTCATGAGTATGGGAGTCCTTCTGTTTTCAACTTTCTTTTTCTTTCTTTGGTATTTTAACATTTTCATTGTAAGGTCAGAAAATTGGCCAAGTTGTTTGTAATAAAGCCCCAACAACTTGTATGATTCTGGGAATGTACATAGTAGAGGGAGAGAACTGATTCCGTTAAGTAGTCCTCTAACGTTCACGTGTGTACCATGGTTTGTACATGTGTGTGTGTGTACTGTGAATAGATAAATAAATAAATAAATAAATGTAAAAAATTAAAAATTCCACTGTAAGTGCCTTTCATTTCCTTGGTTAAGTTTACTTCAATATATTTTATTTTATTATTTTATTGAGACTATTAGGAACGGTATTGTTTCCCAAACTTCTTTCCCAATATGTTCCGCATTGGTATAAAAAAAAAAAGGCTATTGATTTTATTTTCTGAGACAGGGCCTCACTACATAGCTCTGTCTGTCCTGGAACACATTTCGTAGGAGAGGCTGGTCTCATAGTCAAAGACCCACCTGTGTTGGCATTAAAGGCCTGCATGTCGTGCCTGGCAGATATTGGTGTTTGCATGCTAGTTTTGAATCTTGCCAATTTGCTGAAAGTATTTATCAGCTCTAGGAGTTTTCTGGTGGAGTCTTTAGTAACTCTTAAATACAAATGAGAATACTTTAATTTTTTTCCTATCCTACGTGTACTCCTTTTATTTTCATCTCTTGTCTTACTGGCCTAAGACTTCAGGGATTACGCTGAATAGGAGTGGATGTGGGTGTGGTAAACATCCTTTTCTTGTTTGTAATTTTAGTGGGATGCTTAGAGCTTATCTCTGCTTAGTATGTGTTTATTTATAATGTATGTTCTTTATTAGGTTGATATATATATTTTTTTACTCTAGTCTCTCTAGGGCTTTAAAAAAAATCTCACAAATGCATATTGGTTTTTTCCCCCCAAAGGCCTTTTTTTTATCTGTTGAGATGATCATATATTTTTTGTCTTTGAAGCCATTTATGTAATGACTTAAATTTATTGATTTATATGTATTAAGCCATCCTTGTGTCTCTGAAATGAAGCCCACTTGCTTATAATGGATGATCTTTTTAATGTGTTCTTGATTTTGTTTTGCCAAAGAACATAGACTGGCCTGCTTTTGTGGCTTTTTTTTTTTAATGGTAACTGTGGCTCAGCCTTCTCAGAGATGGAACTGTTCTTTGCCATGTGGTTGTGTATCTTTGTCTACTTCTTTTTAGTGTTCCTTTAGTCTAAACTTTATGTCCTCCTGTTTTTAATCCATACATTTCCTCACTTCTGTTTTCATGACTTTCCTGTACTTTCTGTTTTTCAGATCAATATTAATAAATAACCTTGTCTTTTTGGTTGTGAGCATAGCGTTTAGTGGCTGATCCATCTCTCCAGCCTCTAATTAGTAAGATTACACTAATTTTTTCTTTCAACTCACTTCCATAGTAACTAACATATTAGTATACAGGGTACATACACACTATGTAAGGGATGAATAGTTTTAGTTATCAATTACCGTCTTTTCATAGTGTGTCTATCCTGTTGGGGCAGATGGTGCTCTGCTGTCAGAGAGACACTAGAATCAAGCCTGGATGCTCCCATCACTAGTCTAATGGAGGAAAATTCCACCTGGGACTGCACAACAGCCCATTGTCTCTTGTAGTTTGTAAAATACTTCTACTGGAAGAAGGAATGTGACATAAATTTATTTTTTAAATGTTCAAGAGATGCCTGCATGGAAGAACAATGCTTCTCTGATAACATAGGAGTTATTAAATGAAAGTATCACTATTAGGCATAGGTTACCTTCCTATACATTATTGGTCAGTGAAGTCCCACAAGCACCCAGAACAATACAGGCTACTGCCATTGCTCTTGGTTGCCCATCACAAATGGTAGTTAGACCCTACCAGTAAAGACACCACCTGCTTTGGTTGCAGGACTTGAATTGGCTAGGAAATTCTCTGCATTCTGGCTAGCTTTAATGGTGCTGGAAGGCTCTATGGAGACTTTTGGGGGAAAAAAACTTTGTTTAGTAATGGACTCTGAGTGGTACAATACTGACCTTTTAGGCAAGATGCGTTCATTGGTGCAATAGTGACAGCCAGCTGTTCCCTTGATTAGGTTTAGAGGCTGATCTGAAGAAAAGAATCATGCCCGTTACTGTAACTTATGGCTAAGAGAGCCACAGGAAAATATCCTTGGTGAATATAGTTGTAGAAATTATCAATAAAAGGTACATGTATTAGCTTCTTTCCTCATGGCTGTTACAAAATACAAAAGGAACTAAAGAAAGGAATGGTGTATTTAGGGTTACAGTTTGATAATATAGCCTTTTGTGATGGGGAAGGATGGCAGGAATTGAAGGAGCTGGTCACATTGTATTTGCAGTCAGGAAACATGGAGCAATGCATGCTGGCATTTAGCTTTCTTTCCCCTTTTTACTTAGTCCAGAGTATCAGCCCGACTGCCTCTTTTTCTATTAACTCCTGTGCTTAAAATATATATTAAAAGTAACTTTTCATGTACATCAACTCTGCTTTATTCTTGGTTGTTTTCTGTGCTGTAGTCAAAGACCCTGCGTTATCGGAGTGGAGATGTCTAGGAAGAACTCCCTGCGCAGCTGGAAACAGCAGAGAGTTGGGTCTCTACACCCAGCATTCCTGGTACATGGTCTCATCTGGAATGTGAATTTGGCAGGCTCAATAAATTATTTTGTTAACTTTCTAAAGTTTTGGCTTGATAGAGTTTTGGGGTTTTTTCTTTGTTTTTTGTTTTTTGTTTTTTGTTTTTTTTATTATGATTATCTGTACGTTTTTGGATGATATGACCTGAGCACACAATGATGATAATAGGCAAAAATTAGGTAAAGTGTACTCCCATACAGCATTCTCGAGTGCCAGGTGTTGATGTGATTTTGATTTGATAATCACTTTCACAATCCTTCAAGCTGACAGTGAAAAGAAAAAAAAAGACTCACACTTTGTTTAACTTTTTTCACATGACTTATTTCATTTAACAGTTTTCTTTGGGTTCATCCCTCTTATAGGAAATAACAAATATTTCCCCTTTAGAACTCAAACCGTGACACACGCCTTTAATCCCAGCACTTGGGAGGCAGAGGCAGGCGGATCGCTGTGAGTTCAAGGCCAGCCTGGTCTACAAAGTGAGTCTAGGACAGCCAAAGCTATCACAGAGAAACCTTGTCTCGAAAACCCAAAAAAAAACAAAACAAAACAAAACAAAAAACCTCAAACAGTATTTTATTATGTACCTGTGACACTTTTTCTTTATCTGTTGATCAGTTTTTGGACACGTACTTAGTTTGCTTTTATTTGTAGTCTGCTGTGGACAACACTAAAAGGAACCTGTCAACATATATAGCTCTTTTGTACACGGATTTCATGCTGGTTCTGCAGAGGGCTGGAGGGAACATATGGTAACGCCAGTGTTAATTTTTTTCAGGATCCTCCAGACTGCTTCCTATAATGGTTTACCAATTTATATTCCCACTGGCATGCAAGAGTTCTCTTTCCTCCACACAGCAATTCCTCCCAACAAAGATCCCAAATGTCAGCTGAAGTGAGAAAGCCTGTGCTAGGGAGTGGATGCTCTCTGCAAAGCAGAACCGTATGCAGGCTCTTGGAGATTCTTGGAGCTGCATGCACACTTTGGCTTTGCTTCTTCTATGGGTGCAGCTCAGTCATTTTCAACTTCCATTGCAAAGGGAGCAATGGTTGTAAGGCTATGTGTATAAAACTATGTGAAATGTGTTTTATAGATGCTTTAAGAATTTCCCAAGGATAACACCCTTGTACTGGCTGGTTTTGCGTGTCAGCTTTACACGAGTTAGAGTCGTCACAGAGAAAGGAATCTTAGCTGAGGAGATGCCTCCATAAGATCCAGCTGCAGGGCATTTTCTCAATTAGCAACCAATGTGGGAGGGATCAGCCCATTGTGGGCGGTGGTATTTCTGGGCTCTTGGTCCTGGGTTCTATAAGAAGGAAGGCTGAACAAGCCGGGGGAAGTAATCCAGTAAGCAGCACCCCTCCGTGGCCTCTGCATCAGCTCCCGCCTCCAGGATCCTGCCGTGTTTGAGTTCCTGTCCTGACTTCCTTTAATAATGAACAGCAACACGGAAGTGGAAGCTGATTAAAGCTTTTCTTCCCCAACTTGCTTTTTGGTCACGGCGTTTCGTTGCAGCAAGAGGAAACGTAAGTAAGAAAACCCGCTATGAAATTTTTGCCTTATGCATTCATATCAGAACCTCGCTTACTGTTTATAGCAGCCACAGGGACTCAGAAAGGCAAAATCTAATATCTCATTGTGTTGATAAGAAAACTGGGCTTGAAAAGGAAAAACATGACTTGATTAAGATCTTTACAGATAATAAATATCTAAGCCTATCTCTAACCTACATGGGCTTCACATTCCACTGTTCCATCTCAGCTGTACACAAGGTATTATAAAGCTTAGTGGTGGTGGTGCACACCTTTAGTCCCAGCGCTTGGAAGTCAGAGGCAGGTGAGTGGGTCTCTGTGAGTTTCAAGTCAGCCTGGTTTACAGGACAAGTTCCAGGACAGCCAAAGCTACATAGAGAAATCCTGTATTGAAAAACCAAACCAAACCAAACCAACACCCCCAAAGAAAACAAAAAACACCCCAAACAACAACAACAACAACAACAACAACAACAACAACAACAACAACAACCAAGCCTAAAAGACTTAATTGACATTGGACAGGCACTGTGTTAGATATTGGATATACATGAGGATGTGGTAATGAGCCCACTAGTGTGAGAAAGATGAAGTTCAGAGTGCAGCGACAGGGTAAGCTTGTGTAGAAACAATGTGATAAGAGAGAAATTAATCCAAAGAAAATCTTTAAGGTGTCTGTTTCTGGGAAGAGGTGAATAGGAAGACGGTGGCTAAGATTTAATCAAAACTAGATTCTAGTAGAGCTATTCTGCTTTATGATTAATGTTTCCTTTATTTTCTGTGGTTCCAATATACTGTTTCAAAGAAAAAACCTCTGTGCCACTCTCAATTAAAGATTAATGATAGATATCCAAGGATATGTTGTGTTCTGGGTTTATGTGTGTACTGGATTTATGTGTGGGCAGCTAAGAGACTCCTTTTCCTCAAGAGCTGGTGGGTTTTGTTTGTTGTTTGCTTGTTTTTTGTTTTGTTTTTTGTTTTACAGGGTTTCTCTGTGTATCCTTGGCTGTACTGCACTCACTTTGTAGACCAGACTGGCCTTGAACTCACAGAGATCACCTGCCTCTGCCTCACTGAGTGTTGGGATTAATGGTGTGTGTCACTGAGCCTGGCAAGCTAGTGGTTTGCATTCTCTTTGGTTTGTAGAATGGAGCAGAGATGTTACAGCTATTCCTGTGTGAACAATATTGAGAAGCACTCTGCTATTGACCATGTTGTCACTCTTTTCCCCACAGAGCCAACTTCTAGAACACATGTGGAAAAATAATGATAGATATAGTCACATTCAGGACTAGGATGGTCCTGAAATGTATTATCCTATGAGTTTGTTCTACATACAAATCTCTAGCCAACAATGAAAAGCTTACACATACAACAACATCCAATAAATACTGACCGGATGCCCATGCACATCCACACTTTGCACCTTGCTGAGGAAGTTCTTCCTTCCTTCCTTCTTTCTTTCCTTCCTTCCTTCCTTCTTTTCTTCCTTCCTTCCTTTCTACCTTCCTTCCTCCCTTCCTTCCTATCTTCCTACCTACCTTCCTTCCTACCTGCTTTCCTTTTTATTTGGCTTCCATTTATCTTTTAAGGGCAAGCTTATATTTCCATTAATTCAACGATTTATCTATCTATCTATTTACTTTGTTTTCTGAGGCAGACTCTCACAATGTAGATTGGCTGGCCTGGAACTCACTATGTAGACCAACACAGCTTCAAAATTATAAATATCTGCCTGCCTCTGCCTCCCAAGTGCTAGGATTAAAGGTGTGCGCCATCATACCTGGGCATTCAGCAATTAGTAGATTTTCATCGAGTACTCACAGAGCGCCTATTCTCTACAAGGCATCCAGGACACAACCCTGATTAAAATACTCAGTTGCTGTCCCTCATGGAGCTTACTTTCTGATTCCAAAACACACTGTGAAAAATTAATAACAAAATTTATAAGTCTGTGATAAATGTTTTAGAAGGATAAGTGTACAACAAGTGATCATAAGTCAGTGTAATGTGACCTTGTAGACAGTGTGAAGGGAACAGAAGATTCAGAAATGTTTCTGAGAACAAGGTGTTGATAGAGGATAGGGGTGAGGAAATCAAGGCCAGGAAAGGCCACTGCGGATAGAAGGGACCTCTTTCTCCTCATCCTTGTCATCGTCTCCTCCTCCTCCTTCTCCTCCTCCTTCCCCTCCTGCTTCTTTCCAAGACAGGGTTTCTCTGTGTAGCTTTGGCTGTTCTGGACTTGCTTTGTAGACCAGGCTGTCCTTAAAAATCACAGCAATCCATCTGCCTCTCCTCCCTGAGTTCTGGGATTAAAGGCATGCATCACCATGCCCAGCTAGAAGGGACTTCTCCTCCTCCTCTTCCTCCTCCTCCTCCTCCTCCTCCTCCTCCTCCTTTTAAAGATTTACTTATTTATTATTTTGTATGCAGTGCTCTGCCTGTGTATACATGTGCAGGCCAGAAGAGGGCATCAGATTGCATTATAGATGGTTGTGAGCCACCATGTGGTTGCTAGGAATTGAACTCATGACCTTTGGAAGAACAGTCAGTGCTCTCAACCTCTGAGCCATCTCTCCAGCCTAGAAGGGACTTCTTATGTGGAGGATTTCAGCAGTAAAGTGATCATGGGAAGTCTGAGGCGAGGAAAAGGCCATGGTGGCTACTGGGCAGGACCACAGAGCTGGAGACTAATGTACTCTCAACATAGGGCCAGCCAGAACATTCTATGTTGTGATGGCAAGGGTTTCTGCTTTTATTCTAATAACAAAATACACGACTGAAGAGGTTTGAACAGTAAGGGGGAAGGGACTTGATATTCTTGTTTTACAACTCACTGTGTGCTATTTTCACAGTCAGTATGCCTGCTGGAAGTTATAGCTTTTACTAGGGGCCTTGGAGAGCAGAGCATGTGACCAGAGGGATGGGGGGGGGGGACAAGACTCATAGGGCACATTAGTGATGGCCAGTGGCACAGGTTGAGTTGTATCAGGGTCACATCTTTCTTGTTTTGTGATTTCCTCCTGGCATGCTACTTCTAGGGTGCAGACATCTGGAAGGGCAGGTGACCACATGGACCTTTGCTAGTCACATGGAATGGAATGAGGATAGCCACAGACTGTGGGCATTAACCAGTGAGGAATGGCAGGGTATGATGTCCTGTCACGGAAGAAAATGGAAGCAGAGGCGACTGACACAAACTGACATGATTTCATCATTTTCTATTGGGGAGAGTCTTATTGTGAGGATATTGGAGGAACTGATTTGAAAGCAACAGTATCTTTTAGTAATGGGGGTATGCAAAGTTAGGGGAGGTGTTGGCTGAGCCTGGGAAGAGATGAGTGGGGATCACATCAAAGCCCTGGGCCACTCCCTAAGGTCGTGTAAGGTGTGTAATGCAAGACTGAAGGACATATTCTTTACGTTTCTGGAGTTGAGAGAGGTGGACCGTCCCAAGGAATGAAAGCATAGACCATTGGATGGCAATCCCATGTAGGTGCTAAATCGCCAGGAAAGTGAGCAAGAACTGAGTGAGGTATTGTATGCCACCATTTTTGCACACGAGAGAAGGCCAGAAGGCGGGACCACCAAGTGGAAAGGGATCTGGCCTGAGGGAAGAGCTGTCCCCATTTGAAGCAGCATTGAAGATGACGTCATCTCCTGACTGTGATACAAGAACTTGTTTCGACACCTGCAAGAGGTTTTCTTATGAACTGTGTTTGTTGACAGCCGATTATCAGCCTTTGATTATCTTACTATAGAGGGCACAGTGGAAAGGTTTGCAAGGGAGGGGACAATTGGGCTTTGGCTCTGTGGTCAGGAACCAAGACGGGAATGACAGTGGAAGTGAGGACTCACGGAGGAGTAGATAAAGTCAAAGATGAAGGAAAGATCTAGACGCAGGACCTCTGAGTTCACAGCCTATGCTTGTCATTAGTCAGGGTCTTAGCCTCTGCACCATGTGTCTTAGGGTCAGGAGAGCCTTTGCTGGGAGGGGCCAGCTCGTGCTCTGCAGGATGCATAAGGACAGCCCAGCCTTTTACTTAGGGGATGCCGGTGGCAAATGTAGGCAAATCAAACCTGCCTCCAGATATTACTAAATACCAGTCAGGGGAGGGATTAAAATTGTTCCAGTTTTAAGCTATGAGCCACGGAGTGCATCTAACTCAAGGCTGTGGTGCCTAAGCATTGAAGTGCTTACAGCTGAGAACTATCAGTGTCGATGTCTTTGTACTTTCATGTACTTTGTTTTAGAAGACGGCAGCTTATATACATGAGATTTTTAGTCAAACAGGAGATGGTAGATTGCCCATCGTAGAAAGAGGCCGTTGTCATTGCTTTACAGAGGGGATTCTTCATTTAGAATTCTTTCCCACAAAATAGCCTCGGAATAAAAGCTTCTAACAGGAAATAAAGGGGAGAGGTGTTAAAGTGCAAAGCAGTTCTAACAGTCTGGGTAAAATGAAAGCGAGTGGGTTTCTTTTGTAACTGTCCCCAGAGCCATTTGGCATGAGCACAAAGCTTTGAGAGCTCTCCTCTGTGGAGAGCTGGCCTGCAGTGCCTGGGTGAGCAGAGCCTCAGAGGCGCTTGGCATAGCTCCTGCTGACTTCATGCCCCGTGCCAGTTGGACACGATTCATTGGGCTGTGTTTGGTGCCAAGGACTGGGTGGGAAAAGGGAAGTAAGTTTAAACAAAAGAGGGGGGTGAAGTGCCTGAAGTTAGGCTTTTTGCAGCATTCCTTAAGTGCTGTCTGTCAGCTGCACCGGAGATGCAAACACTTCTACTGCAGTCGTAGCCCTTTTGGGGAAATGGCAGAACATACTGAACATGGCGATAGTGTCACCTCTACCCGCCAGACAAAAGGCTTCATTGTATAACAAAATAAAACATGTTTCTCCTTCCAGTTGCTGCCTTGTGACAGCCTTAAAAATGAGCGTACAAAGGAGCTATCCAGAAACTTGGCAGAAGTTGTTTTCGACATGTTCCTTCCAAAATATCTGATTGGAAAGGGTTCTCAGCTGGTTTTCCTGGCTTGCTGGGCAGTTTGCAAACAATCTCTTTTTCTGGTCAGTTGTGAAGTAGGAGGGATTAACAGCAGTAGTTGGATCTTGTTTCTGATATTTTTAGACATACTTCATCCAAGCTGATTAATTGTCAGTGTGGATGGCAAGTGCCAGCTCTTGTCATGACTACAGAGTTCACATCTGGACTCCTGAGATGGTAGAGTCCCCGCTGTGAGGCTCCTTACCTCTCTCCCTTCCAGTGGCACACGTCAGGGACACTTTCCAGCATCTTAATGAATTATGATGTTAGATGTTAATCTTTCATCTCCACAGTTTCTTTGGGTTTTTAGATATCCTTAGGAATCAGATACCCCATGTAACCTGAAGAAGAAATTTATCCTCCCCAGTAAAAAAAAAAAAAATCCCTAACTGAGATATTCTTCTAGTAAAAAAAAAAAACCAAACCAAACCAAAATAAAAAAACAAAAAAACTCTAAGGTCAGGAGATACAGCCAACTTCTCACAAGTATAAAACTGAATAGCTTACCGCAAGTGTCACAGATTGGATGATTCCACTCATAACATTCCAGAGTGATAAAGAGAGAGATAGGATGAGCAATGGTTGAACCACTGGGGTGACTGGGGATGGCATAAAGGAATTCCTTTGTGAGAACGGAGAGATGCCTTATCTAGATGAAAGATATGGTCACACCCACCCCACACCCCATTATACACATGCCAGAAAACAAAACCACCAACAGTCCATGCAATGAAAAGAAATGAAATCAGAGGAAGGCTGGTACTTTGGGTAACTGTGCAGAGTTATTATAGATTCCGTGGTTTTTCATTAACTGTGTGGCCTAAGTATAGATTTCTTGTTTTTTTTTTTTTTTAATAAGGTATATAAAATGCCACCGTTAGGAGAAACTGGATGGTAATACATAGAAATTCTTTATACTATTTTTGTGACTGATTATGAATCTTAAGAATTATTTCAAAAAATTAAAAATAAGCTATAAAACCAACTTCATGTCAGACAGCCTGATAGGTGATTAAGAAATGCATGAGATGAATGACTCAGTAAGGAAAAATTCAGCATTATGTTAATGATTTAGAAGACAATGAAAAAAGACTTTTAAATTTTCTCTTTTTGGTACAAGGACTTGCGACACAGCCAGGCTGCCTTTGAACTTGCAGTTCAAGTCCTGCCTCTGTCTCCCAAGTGCTGGAATTACAGGTGTGTGCTGCTATGGCTGGCTAGGTAGCATTTCTGAGAACTTAGTACCAAATATTGGTCAGGGCACTTTGATATTCACAGGAGCCTTCCTTAAAAATAAAACTTGTGGGGCTGGAGAGATGGCTCAGTGGTTAAGAGTGCCGCCTGCTCTTCCAAAGGTCCTGAGTTCAAATCCCAGCAACCACATGGTATCTCACAACCATCTATAATGTGATCTGATACCCTCTTCTGCAGATAAAGCACTCATGTACAATAAATAAATAAATTAAAAAAATAAAACTTGTAGTTTGAAAGTATAATTTTGTGTATTTGGTAAAATTGTAAAGAAAAGAGAATTACTAATGATGCCAGTAATATTTAATGCTGAGGACAGGAGAGCAGTGTTGCTGAGGGGTTGGAATGGTGAGGCTTGTGTGTGTACACATATATACATATATGTACATATTTTTCTATATGGATGTTTACTTTAATTTTTAAATTAAAATTTACATTAATTTTAATTAATTAAATAATTAATTAATTCTTAAGCATGTGTGAGCTCACCTGTACACATCCTATCGAGCACATTTGGAAGTTGCAAGACACTTGGCAGGAGATGCTTCTCTTTCCAGTGTGAGGCTGCCTTCTACTGCAGTGATCAGACAACAGGGACGAAGCAACTTACAGGAGAAGGAGTTTAATTGTGGCTTCTACTTCCACAGGGTTGGAGTCTATGTCCATCATGGCAGAGGGCATGGTGTCAGGCAGGCCCGGTGCTGCAGCAGGGCACGGGCACACACACACACACACACACACACACACACACACACACACAGAGAGAGAGAGAGAGAGAGAGAGAGAGAGAGAGAGAGAGAGATGCAGAGAGAAAGACAGAGAGAGAAGAGAAGAGAAGAGAGACAGAGAGAAGAGAAGAGAGAGACAGAGACAGAGGCAGAGAGACAGAGAAAGACAGAGAGAGAGACAGAGAAAGAGAGAGAGACAGAGAGACTCAGAATGGTGGGAGTCATTTGAAACTTCAAAGCCTGCTCCTGTCCCTATGACACATTTCCTCCAACAAGTCCACACCTCTGAATCCTTCCAAAACAGTTCCAGCAACGGGGGTGGCTGGGGGGGGGGAGGGGCAAGCATGCAAACATGTGAACCTATGGGTGCCATTCTCATTCAAACCTACCGCATCAGGCTTGGTAGTAAGTGCTTTTGCTCACTGAGCCATCTTGCCAGCTCATTAGCCATTAGTGTTAAGCAATGTATACACACATGCAGATGTAGTTTTAGAAGTTAATAAATGGAGTCTTGCTATGCATTACTCTCTGATGGAGATTTCTCACTCACCAGTGTGTCTTACAGATCTTTCTGTTGGAGTCACATGTTCTGCCTCAGTGGTATCAAGTGATGACATCACAAGACTCACTGCTCTGGGTGATGGGCTACATGTTGCAGACAAGGATGAGTGAAGATCCAGTTCATATGGCTTGGGCCATATGTGTGACCCTCATGTCTCTACATTTGAAGAAACACTGTCAAAGTGGCTGCCAAAGAAGCCTGCACTGAGTTTCCTTCCCACAGTCACGCGTGTTTATTCATTTTGCATCATCCTCCCTATAAATAACTTTTAGCAATCTGAGAATTCTTCTCAATCAAAGAGATATTTAAAAAAAACATCATAATGTTTGACACACATTTTCTATAATTCTTAGTGAGGTTTTATATTACTTATAATGTTAATTTCCCATTTGTACCCTATCTGGTTATATCTGTTTTCCTTTTTATTGAAAAAGTTTTTCTTTTCTTTTCTATCTCTTTCTTTCTTTCTTTCTTTCTTTCTTTCTTTCTTTCTTTCTTTCTCTTCTGATTTTTAGACATTGCTTGTAGTGGGATAGTGGGAGTGACTTTGTTTCAAAACAAGATTTCTCTGTGTAGCCTTGGCTGTCCCGGACTCACTTTGTACACTAGGCTGGTCTTGAACTCAACAGAGATCTACCTGCCTCTGCCTCCCAGAGTGCTGGGAAGGAGTGGCTTTTTATGGTGCAAGTATTTCATTTTGGTCTGTTGCTTTGCTTTAATATTTACTGGGTGTAGTTTTCTTTCAATACACTTTAAACATTGAGTTGTAAACTCAGTAGCTTTAAAAATATTTTGTGTCTGGCTAAAGAAAACTTCTTCCAAGATCATAAAATTATCTTAAATTTTTCATAGTCAACTCTTTAGCCAGAGTTCATTCCCGCCCCCCACCCCCCACTTTCTTTCTAGATAAGGTCTTTCACTGGAGCAGGCTTAGGCAGCTTGGCCAGTGAGTCCCCGAGAGCCACCTGTGTCCATCTTTATAGTGCCAGGAACAAAAGTGAGCACTACCATGCCCTGCTTTTTTAGGAAGTGTGAGTTCATGCAAAGCAAGCACCTTACTGATTAAGTTATTACCCGACTCTTCAGTCAGGAGGAGTCAATTCTTCAACTGTAGTTTAAGAATGTAGCTTTGTGCCATTTTTCTTGAATGGATGTCCACTCATCTTTTCTTTTTTGTGTACTGTTTGTTTTTCTTCTGAAACTTTATTCTCCTGTTTATTCTGTGGCCTACATACTCTGTAAAATAATACCATTTTATTTTACCTAGGTAATTTGTATATGTGTGTGTGTGTGTGTGTGTGTGTGTGTGTGTGTGTGTGTGTGTGCATGCGTGTATGCACTCTTGGTCCTCTGAGACACTCTTATTTTACTCTTTTAAGTTCTACAGAAAACCCTGTTGAGTAGTATTCCATAGTGTAAATGTACCACAGTTTCTTAGTCCATTCTTCTACTGTGGGACATTTAGGCTGTTTCCATGTTCTGCCTATTATGTATAAAGCAGCTATGAACATGGTTGAGCATATGTCCCTGTTGTGTGGTAGGGCATTTTCTGGGTGTATTCCAAGGAGTGGAATAGCTGGGTCTTGAGGAAGCCCTATTCCCAATTTTCTGAGATAGCACCAGATAGATTTCCAAAGTGGCTGTACTAGTTTGCATTCCCACCAGCAATGAAGGAGTGTTCCTCTCTCCCCACATCCTCACCAGCATGTGGTGTCGCTTGAATTTTTGATCTTAGCCATTCTGATGGGTGTAAGATGGAATCTCAGTGTCGTTTTGATTTGCATTTCTCTGATGACTAACGAGGACGAGCATTTCTTTAAGTATTTCTCAGCCATTTGATATTCCTCTGTTGAGAATTCTCTGTTTAGTTCTGAGCCCCATTTCTCAATTGGGTTGTTTGGTTTTGTGGTGCTTAATTTCTTGAGTTCTTTATATATTTTGGATATTAGACCTTTGTCAGATGAAGGGTTGGTGAAGACCTTTTCCCAGTCTGTAGGGAAGTGGGAGGGAGGGAGGATAGGAGGATACAAGGGAAGGGCTAATAATTGAGATGTAATATGAATAAATTAATAAAAAGTTTTTAAAGAAAAAAAAAGAAAACCCTGTTGAGGTGTTTACTGTATTTCTTTGAATTAAAAGTTAATTATAGGCTTGATAATTTATAAATGCTGGTCTTCCTTTCATTTGGAAAATGAACTCTTAGTCTGTTAGTTAAAATGTTTTCTGCGTATTTTCATTTATAGTTTTCATTGGTTGGGGTATTTAAATATTTTCTAACAACTTTTGTTAGTTCTTTTTCTGGAGTAAAAAGTTACTGATTTTATAATATTATCTTTGTAATTGGTGACCTTGAGGAACCATTTTAGTTATCTGTGGCTTTTCTATTCTTTTCTTTGATTAAAAAATATAATCTGATAGCTACCTGGTAGCAATAAAAATGTTTTGTGTTTTGAATTTTTAAAACTTTATTTACTTTTCTAATTTTATTAATTAAAGTATCTAATATTTTAGAATGTATTTGATGTATTAGACTTTATTTTTCCTGGCATGAATCATAATCATACATTTCTAGTTTTTGATCCCCAAGTATAATGTCTATTATAATAATTTTATTAAGTAGGAGACTCTTTTCCTGATATAGTGAGGTGAGGCAGTACATGTCTGCACTGTGAATACTGGGCTTACCAAACACTATTTAGGTTTTCCTACCTCAGATAATAAGTCCTGGAACATTTTGAGCAAGGTATCTTTAAAATCTTCCATTTTATGATAAAGAGATCGCCCACTTTAGCTACTGAAGGCGATCAAGTTATAGTCCCTCATCAAAACCACCTATTATTCAGAAAAAGATAGAAACAGATGGAGAGCAATTTTAAAAAATTGTAGCCTTACCTTTGCAAATCTGTTCTTAATGCTCTGTTGTATATAGAGCATTTAAGAGTCCTTATATACAGATGGAAATGTGTCTTTCCCTGTGAAATGGGACCATCTATCACTACAACTGTTTACTAAATATCAGGCACATCATTGCATTTTATTGTTTACCAACTATTATTTTATGTTACTTTATGTAACTAATTTTTATTTTTCATGCCTGGAAGTGTTATCAGTCTCACCTTCCTGAGGAGTGATGCCTGCAGAGACACTACTCATTAAACAGTCTCCAAGCTCACTCTCTACCACTTTACTAAACACATTGTTTTATAACTTAGTTTGGAAAAAAAGCACATAGATTTTTTTCTTGATAATAACTATCTATATCAGAAGAGGTGAGTACTCCAAAAAATTTATATATTTGTAATAAGTGTGTGTTTTCACCTTATATATCAAATATAGGACTGTATATCATATCAAATTACATGTATCTAATATACCATATTTAAATTACATGTATGTTTACACTTTATATCACATATGTAATATAATACACATTAAGCACATATCACATCATATATAAATACTTATATATTTTGTCAGAACAAACAAAATAAATAATACTGTATTGACATTTAGTAACCACATTTTGTTGAAACTTATAATGAGTTAAACATTGTTTTGGGCACTAGACCTAAATAAGACATGGTTTCTGAGACTCTAGTCAATGTAGTGGTGTGGGGACTTGTAATTAAAACAATTACTAATTACAAAAAAAATAGTTATAGGGTCCCAAGTGTGCACTGAGCATGGCGACTGGTCTTGCCTGACAGACACATGACAGAATTTCTGAGGGTGTACTGTAGATAGAGAAACTGGTAGGCTGGATGCTCAGTCTATGAAATCACATTAAGTAGAATTGGATCTAAGCACCCTCTGAGAGCTATACTGACCTAGCATCCTTCTTACTAGAATCCCTACGATTGGGCTCTCCTCGCTATGCCAAATCGTCAGAATGAATTAAACATGTAATCAGAAGGCTTATTGTGTGCTACTGGAATGCTTTGCTGAACAAGAAATTAAGTGAAAATGAAATAATTTCCTCTCTCAAATATTGTATGCTCCAGGCTTCACGAGACCCATTAGCACTGTAGGACTGCACAGAGGAGATCTACATTACTTATAACACACGAGATACTGAAGGCTCCTTTAACTTCAGGCAAATAAGCACGATAGCATTTTCTGTCCTTAGCTCTTCACTTAGTAATTTTGCTTCCCCCTTCCTAAAGCCTACAGATAATTTTTTTGAGACTTCAGAGTAGGCAGTCATTTTAAAGAAGCAGTTTATTCGCTCAGTATTTTGAGTAAGTCAAACCTAGCATCGTCGCAACACTGGAGTGAGAATTCCACCAGGGCTCTGCTTTGCTTGCAGTCAGGCCCAGTGGGTTCTATAAATGTGAAAATTCTTATCAGTGTGACAAGGAGGAAAAGGTCATTGTCTTTTGCTGGACATTTGCAATGGCTCTTGAGCCTCATTACTTCTGATCTGGTAATTGGGGATCAATGGCATTAACTACTTTTCTCAGTGCGAGCTTGCAGAGGGAAAAGCCAGATCAGAGGTGGAGCTTCCTGGTACTGGAATATCAGCTTTCCCCACGTATCACCACAAACTTTTACTTTTTTATTTTCTAGAATGGGCTTCAGATTCTTTTGAGTATTTTCAGGTTGAAAAGTGTGGTGCATCCATGCCCACACCTCAATCCCTTACGTCCAGGTGAACGTGGGGCCACCCTAACTAATAGATAAGATACAAGTGACACGATGTGACATCGGAAGCAAAAGTTCTTCCTTGTTTACCAGAACATTTGTTCATGGACTCCTGAGCCACCGTGACAGGAACCTGAGTGTGCAGATGTCACCGTGCTGTTCAGAAACCCAAGACATATGGAGTGGCAGCGTGTGCGAGCACCGCAGGTGACGGCTCTAGCTAAACACGGACTTTGGAGACGTCCCGGTTCATATGCCAGACACTTTTCATAATTGAAGAAGCCGCCGATGATTCCAGCCTCCAACTCTTCATCTGCCTCAGACATGTGTCTCTTCCTACCTGAAGCTCCGGACCACACCCTGGAGAAGGCAGGGAGACCATCCGCGCGTGCATTTCTGACCCCAGAATAATGAGCGTCATAAAATTCTTACTGTTTTGTGCCACTAGATTTGGAGTGACTTCTCATGCAGCAGTGTTTTATAAAGTTGGGAAGAGCCTTACTATTACCTGATCCACCTTTCTGTCTCACTGTCAGAATCTCATTTGGTTTCCTTTGTATCTCCCCCTGTCTGCATTCACCTCTGCTGGGCACTGAACATAGGACCTTGCATATGTAGGCGAGCATTTTGCTGTTGAGCTACGCTTGCTGTCTTATCCAGAATCTCAGCCATTTCTTGTAGAGACGCTCCAACACACTAGGAGTAAGTCTATTGTAGGTTTTGAACTTTTTCAAACCTATTTTATTTGGGGTTCTTTAATGCTTACACCTTCCTTCCAACCCACATACCTTAGACTTAGGAGAGGAAAGAGGTTAATAGGAACAGAAGAAGTAGACTTTTTAAAATGCTCGGTTCCTTGCAGCGATTCCACTGGCATAGTTGGCAGGATTCCAATACACCAGTTAAACAGTAAAGCAGCAATTCAGTGAAGGTGACTGTAACTGCAGCCACTGCAACCCGGAGCAGCAGCCGGAGCTGGAAGCCTGGAAGCCTTCACTGGAGCGGTTCTCTCTAGAAGCACCTTGAAGTGAAGTGATGAACAGCTAAGACCAAAAAAAAAAAAAAAAGCCCCATTTCTTGTTTGGGGCTTGTATGTCTCCTCTCAGAGTCCGTACCAGGTTGTTTATCAGTTGGCAAAGACCGTGCCTCCCTGCAAGAGGCGGTTTCTCTTCCAGTGGACAAACATCACCTGCTCTCTCACAAGTCTGTTTTCAGAGGAAAAACACTGCACACACTCACACAAGTCCGTTTCACATCTCACATTTGGGATCAAAACAAAAACATATTTATATCCACTACAGTATACTAAATCATGAATTTAGGAGGATTTTGTTGTGAGTAATTTAAGTTTTATGCAAAGGTCAATTCTTCAGCTCATCTGTACGCTAAGCATCCTCCTAGTAAGATAATTCCTGATTCTGAGTAGTGGCTGGTACCCTGGAATCTCTGCTGTCCATTGTGGGTACCACGGCACACTTGCCTCCCCTGTTGATGCTCCTTGTTGCTTGCTTACCCTAGGCGTTTTATAGGCCTGAGAGGTAGATGATCCTACAACCTGCTCTGAGCATTGACTTCTGAGCTCAGGAATTCTTCCTTGTTCTGCTTTTAGCTTTGAAAATTCAAGTTCAGGTTGCATCAATGAAACACGTTTCGCATTTGCAGTAATTATGCAATGACTAGAACATCTTTTAATACTGAAAAAAACAGTACAGTTTAAAGTAAGCATAAAAATCCCAAAGCTTAACACGTGTGTGTTTTGTAAAACTAATAGACAAAGACACAAATGACAGATGCAAGATAATTCTATTTTGAGAATTTGTACCCACTCAGCATTTTCCTCCCTTTTAGCTACAGTCCTTAAGAACAACTGTAGAATGTGGTGGGATGTAGCATCCTGAGATGCCCAGGCCCCATTCTAGTCCCTCCAGAAACAAGTTGTTCTTCAACACTCTTGTTCCTCGGGCCATACTACTCACATAGCATATTTTCCAGGATCCCTCAACTGTGGTGCAGTGGAACAGGCAGATGAAACTTTTACAAGTTTTCCTGAGCCACGAGGAACCTACTTATAGTGAATCCTAAGTTTCAACTTTAAGCAATAAGTCTGTTTTATATAACTTGTGTTCTATCTCTTTAGAACCAAGCAAGCAGTGAAAGATCTCATGTTGTACCGTGAATCGTTGCCATCTAAGGGGAGGCTGGATAGAAATGACCGAAGATGCTGCCCTTCTTTATATGGCAAAATGACTGCCTCCTGCTGGGGTTGGGTGTGATGTCAACACCTTCCAAGGCAGGAAGAAGCAGGATGATCTCTGTCAGCCTAATACTTGATTAAAATAGACGCGTCTGGGAGAAGATAGAAAACTATGGCCACAATGACCCTCATTGCCACCCCAGTGCCACTGTGGTGGTTTTGTGGAGAACAATACAATATTGGATACATGATATCAATCTATTAACCCTTAAAATGCGCTGTTTTCCTTCTTTTTAAAGAGATGAGGATGAAAAGGATTTTGCATTTGGTAGCAACAGAGAACCATCTGCTGTTTCAAACTTGTCCCAGGATCGTATTAATTCTCTCACTTTGTGTCATAACGTAGTCGGAGTCAAAAGGGATCTGGGGTGTTTGATGAAAAGCAAGTCCCTCAAGTCAGGTAAGCTGCTTCTCCTTTGCTTAGTCAGAGGTCCGTCACACAGTTTCTCTAATACAGCCGTCTGAAGAAGGAAGAGTGGCTTTGAGGGGAGCTTTAGTTCCGTTTCCTAGGAGGGTCTCAGCACCATCTAGGCATGGCAAGGATGATCCACATTTCTTTGACATTTCAACCTTAAGATTTTTCTGGTATTGGAGTCAAAGAATGAAACTGGGTGATGTCACAGGATGAGATTGGGATACTGACTTTGGGAGAACTCCCTTGCGTAGGTATTTTGAGTCAGAAGCCAAGAAATAATTAAGTGCCAGTTGTCCTCAGGCTTGACTGAGGCTTCAAAATAAAAGCCTATCTCCCGGATGTCTAAATTCAACTCTTTTCTTGTTTTTGTTTGTTATGAAACAGGATCTCACTAACCTTAGTGGATCCATAAGTCACTCTGTGGACCAGGCTGGCCTGAATTTATAGATTCATCTGCCTTTGTTTCTGCCTCTAGAGTGCTGCGATTAAAGGTGTGTGCACCATGCTCAGCTTCTAAACATGTTTCATCCTAGTGAGACCTGCTCACAATGTAGTATCATTCTGGCTTCTGTCTTATTCCAGACACCGTTATGAACAAGCATTTAAGGCTTCATAGTTTCCTGTTGTCATCTCCATTGCTGCAGCATGGGCAACCTACTTAGCTTTCTAGTGCTGTGATAAAGACTATGACAAAAGGCAACTTGAGGAGGAAACATTTTATACACATCCCAGATAATACTCTAACATGAAAGGAAGTCAGGGTGAGAATTCAAGGCAGGAACTCAAGCAGAGGCCATGGAAGAATGATGCTTACTGGCTTGCTTTTTCAGTGTGTATTTTAACAAGACCCAGGACCACCGGCCCAGGAATGGCACTCTGTTACAATAGGTTGGGCTTTCCCACATCAGTTGTCAATGAAGAAAATTCTTGACCATTTGTCTATAGGCCAATCCTGTGGAGACAGTTTCTCAGTTGAGGTCTCCTCTTTCCAGATGACTCTAGCCTGTGTGAAGTTGGCAGAAATCTAGGCGGCCCAATGGCATCTCTTATAAACTCTTAATTTTTCATTCACATACAACTCAGAATTTCACAGTGGGTTTCAGTATATGCGATGATCCTTGATTAATGAGCAACAGGAGCTGATAGATTTATAGTTTCTTTCTTCTTTCCTGATGGACAACATAAGTGTCCTACACAACTCCAACGCATGTCATGCCCAGGCTCATGGAAAGGAGGTGACCTTGGGGCCTAGGTGAAGGCTTGGCAAATAAAGTGCCTGTCACACAAGAACAAGGATCTCTTGGATATCGATCATCCATATGAAAGTGTTGGGGACAGAGAGGGACAGGGGATCCTGGGGGTCCCCTGTCCAACTCCAGGTTCAGAGAGCAATCCTGTATCGAAAACTATAGCTGAAGTGGTATTGACATATGTCTTCTACGGGTGTGTATACCCAAATGAATACACACACACACACACACACACACACACACACCAAAAAAGGTCAACTCAGTATTGCATTTATTCTCTCTCTCCTTGTTCCTTCCTTTCTTCCTCCCTCCCTTCCTTCTTTCTCACTCCTTTTTCTTTATTTTTCTACTCTTCTCCTCCCACCACCCCTCCCCCCATGTACGTACATGTGCATTTGGAAGTCAGAGGACAATCTGTAGCAATCAGTTTTCTTTTTCTATCATATGGCTCCAGGGATCAAATTTAGATCACTAGGCCTATAATATGTGCATTTACGGGCTTAGCCATCTTTCTAGTATTTTCCATTTTCGATTTTCATTTCTTTTCTCTTGTTCCAACTTCTGATTTCCATGATCACATCACCCAACAAAAAACACTTGCATTTAAGTGTTTGTCTTTGTTTTTGAGAATTGTCTATAGTGAGGATAAGTGTCCCCAATGTCCTACAGAGGCTTTGTCTGAAGCTCATGGCTCTATTGGGAGATGATGGAACCTCTAAGAATTGGAGCCCAGTTGAAGGTTGTCTAGTAATTGTATGAAAGCTTGGTGTGTTGGCTAGTTTTTGTCAATTTGAAACAAATATAGACATATTTTGGAAGAAGAAATCTCAATCAAAGAGTTGCCTCTATCAGATTGTTGTGTGGTATGTCTGTGGGGGCATTTTCTTCATTAATTATTTATGTGAAGCATGGACTGGCTTAGACATGAGCTCTGGTGCCCCATATTTGACCACCTCACCTTGGTGGGGAGGCCTGGTGGCACTCAAAGAAAGAATAAGCAGGCTACCAAGATGAGACTTGATAGCCTATGACCTTATAGTGGGGGAGGATGTCCCACTTGGTTTTAGACCTAGGGGAGGGGAATAGGGTGAGAGTGGGAGGGAGGGAGGAATGGGAGGATACAAGTGATGGGATAACAATTGAGTTGTAATCTGAATAAATTAATAAAATTAAAAAAGAAAAACCAAAAGAAAAAATTAACTAAAAAAATTATTGATGTGAGAGGGCCTAGGCCTTGTGGATAGTGCTCCCCTCCCTGGGCAGGTTGGGTTGAATAAGAAAGTTAAGTCGAACAACTCATACAATGTAAGCTAGTAAGGAGTGTTCATGATTCTGGCTCAGCTCCTGCCTCCCGGTTCCTGCCTTGGCTTCCATGAGTGTTTGACTGTAAGTTGTCAGATGAAATAAACTCTTTCCTCTCCAAGTTGCTCTGATCGTGGTATTTATCACAGCAACAGAAACAAACTAGGACACCTGGGAAGAGGTGTGTGGGACCTCAGCCTTTTCTTTGGCTTTTCCCGTCAACAATAAGGCACACAAGTTTGATCTTTGTGCGCAGATACCACAGGCCCCAAAGGAATTGTACCACCAAACCAAGGACTGGAACCTCCAGCCTTGTGAGCCTAAAGAATAAGCTCATATACCATATAGTTTCTGCATATTAGGAAGCTCACTAACGAGGAAGTCTCAGTGAGCCTCTGTAACAGCACGGTTTCATAGGCACTCTCAGTCAGATGCTCCATAGAACCGCATCTCTGGCCTCTCCCCTCCTCTCTCCTCCTCTCCCTCCCCTCCCTCCTCTCCCCTCCCCTCCCCTCCTCTCCCTTCCCCTCCTTTCCCCTCCTTTCTTCGCCTTCTTCCACTTCTCTCTCTCTTCTCTTTTACTAGCCTCATTTTATAAATTACAGAAAATAGAACAAGTTAAGTCGTTTCCTTTCAATCAAGAAATACATCGAGTGAACATTATTTAATTGCCAAGCGCTATTCTAAATGGTTTCTATATACTCATTAGTTTACCTCGTACAACAGCTGTATGGAGGAGCCAGTATTATTGTTGCTGTTTATTTAGATGTGAAGGCAGAGAGGATTTTAGTTACTTTCTGTAGACATTCTGGGCAGGAAATATCGAAGCTGGAAGAGCACCTGAACTTCCGTGTCTTCTGGCAGAGCAGAGTTTGTAAAGATTAGAAATGTCAGAATGAGAATCAAAATGAGGATCGAGAGAGTGATTAGTGGCGTTTGATTGATAACACTTAAGGTGCAGCATTACAGCATTTTCTCAGGCCACTTACAGAGAACAATCAGGCTCTCCAGCGGAAGTAGACAGTCCCACTCACAGTAAAGCACGCGCACCTTAGCCCCACAGAAGAAATGGAAGGTCTCTGGCTGATTACAGATACCAGCCAGCCAGCCACCCCCGACACCCGCTCCTACCCCTCTACCACCCCACAGACCCCCCCACCCCCCACCCCTGCTCCTCCCCAGCTATGATAGAAGCTCTCAATCCCTGCGGGGACCAGCCAGTCCCTCTAGCTGGGACTGAAGGTTGCATTTGCCGTACAAAACAGAACCAAGCCGCCTCGCCCCCGCCCCCCTAGTCCCCGCCCCAGCTCCCTAGTCCCTGCCCCCCAGTCCCCGTCCCCAGCCCCCCCCCCGCTTCCTCCACCCCCCCACCCCCCCCCCCCCGCCGTCCAGTAGAAGGTCTCATTCCTTTCAGGGAACAGACTCAGATTGTCCAGCAGAGTTGGTCTCATTCTCCACTGGGAACAGACCCAGTCCCTCCAGCTAGAGCAGAAGGGCTCACTCACCAGAGACGTGTGCGTCAGCTGCTAAGGTGCTTCACGTGACTGCCGGAAAAGGAGTAACATCACGATATTTATTTATGCTATTCGCAAATGGATGATTCTACCTAGTAATTTATGACAGCTTCCTGGACTTTTAATCACAGAAATGGCCTTACAAATAATTTCGGCCTGTCATCACAAAATAAATAGATGGTGTTTACCACGTCAAGCTCCTGGTAGAAGTGGCTGGTAACAACTGGGAAACAAAACACATAGGATTAGGTAATTTTTAAAGTGCTTCATTTTTCACCCTCCTTCGCTTCCCTCAGCTTTTCGTGTTCTGCTGAAGTCGAGTAAGTGTCTTAATTAGAAGAAGCAGGTCATGACTCCACAGGGAAACAGAACCATTATTCTTCTGAGACATGTCCTAATCCTCCCGCCTGAGGTCAGGCTGCATGAATAAGAGGTTTCCTGGAAGAGAGAGCTGTTCTTTTCTTTTCTTTTCTTTCCTTTCCTTTCCTTTCCTTTTGTTTTCTTCTTCTTCTTCTTCTTCTTCTTCTTCTTCTTCTTCTTCTTCTTCTTCTTCTTCTTCTCCTTCTTTTTGGGTTGAGCTGTTGCTCATTCCTTTTCCCCACTACCATTAATGCCCAAATCTAAAATACACACTGCGAAATTTAGTCACGTGGCATGGAGTTATTCATATGGCCAAGTTTATTAATATCCCGGGACACTGTCCCCAAGTGAAAATGAAACGCACATCACAGTGATAAGAACTATAGCCAATAAGACCACGGGGAAGTCACTTCATCGCCCCCCCCCCCCCCCGCCCCCTGCCCTCCGCCCCAAGCTTGTCCTGCAGCCCCAACAGCAGCTGCAAAGCTGAACCGGAGCACAGGGTGCTCCAGAGTAGGCTTGTAGAGACATTGGAGTGCAGCTTCCGAACACGAGAAGGACTGAGGGATCGTGTGCCCAAAAGATGTTCACGATGGCCCGTGGTTTCCTAACGCAGGCTAACATCAGCTTTATGTTCCTCTCCTGGTTACGGGATGGTAACTGAGCAGTCGGTATCTGCCCCAACACTATTGCTGAGGAGGTGAGGGGAAAGCCATGCACATCACCTGCTTAGCACAGCGATGGCTCATCGTTTGATAAGAAGTGGTGGGACTGAGGAGTGCAGAAGGGTAGCTCAGCTCAGTGTGCGCGCGCGCGCGCGCGCACACACACACACATGATAACAAATGCATGGGTGAATGAATAAACTTAAGAGAAAGAAGTGGTGGGGATGGTGTAAGGTGCTTGCTTGAAAGCAGGAGAACCCGAGTCTGATATCCTGGTAAAAAGCTGGGTGTGGTACCTTGTGCTCTTCATCGAAATGATGGAGGGGTGGGCACAAGGAGCTCTGTATCTAAAGTTTCTGTGACATTCTTCTGTTTTGTAATATCTTGGGGATGTTACTGTCTTAGATGTCATTATTTTGTTTATTTTTCTAGGGCTGGTGTAACAAATTACCCGAACTTATTGGCTTTAAAAAAAATGTGTTTTCTTAGCATCCTGGACTCCACACCTTTTGAAATCCAGGTGTGGACAGCTCCACGTTCCACCGACTGCTTTCTAATGGCGTCCCGAACTTCTTTATCTTTCATTTTGAACTTCAGAGATCCTCTAGCCAAGACTTGAAGCCACCTCTAAGTGGCCTGTGAGACCTTGGGTAATTTGCAGAACTTTTCTGAGCCTATCTGTTGTCCTTTGTAAAATGGAAACACAGTGCTCAATAGTTCGGAGCAGGGCTGCCTTTGCAGAGGACCCAAGTTCAATGATGGCACCCATTGGGCAGCTCACAATCATCCATTACTCCCGTTCCAGAGGAATTGATGCCCTCTTCAAGGCACCACAGAACCAAGTGCACACATGGTGCCCAGACATACACTCAGAAAAAAACATACATAAAACAAAGATGAAAGAAAATAGGAACTCCCCCTACCTAACTGTGTTGTTATAAGAGATTTAATGAACTAATGTAAGAAATGACCACAGCCGTATTTCTGGGTCACTGGAGACCAGCTAGTTGTTACTAACGGAAGCACAGCATGTAAGGATGTGGAAACACTTTAAATAGTCTTATTCTGAAAACATCCAGGACTTTTGGATTTGGCAGAATTTAAAATGTTGGTGTAAAGGCTCTGTTAGTCCTTGCAGTCACGTTGCTAAAGTAAAGATGGCTCAGGATCTATACTGCCACCTTTGCCCATGTCAGCTATTACTAATTACCTCAGCATTTCTTATTTTGAAGGTGGCGCTAGCATCCTTTTAGTACAGTTGTTGAGGTAGTCATAATGAGTTAGTCAGAGATGGTACTTAAGGCAAAAGTCTAATTTTCATTTTTGCCTGGATTGTTAACAACTCTAATGATGATGCAATGTCCTGGTAGCTGGTGACATTATAGTTACATACAGGTAATAGTGTGTACCATTTTCTACAGCTTTATACATAGGTGTAGGTATGTATACATGATTTATGTATAGGCCTAGGCTTTATTGACATTATTTAAAACAATTTCAAGAGTTTATCATTATTACTGCTAGAAATCTTTAGGGAATTAGAATAGAAACCTAATGACTAGGTTTAGGGATAAAGTGATAAACGTACACAGGGTCTCATAGACAGAATTCCAGGGACATCAACTTTTGGACTGTTCCCCCCACAACTCTTTAGTTCCTTCACTTTTAATTTTAGCATTAAAATCAGAGATTTCCATCTTCCTCCAGAGGGGGAACACTGCACACACACACACACACACACACACACACACACACACACATACACACACACACACACAGCCCTCCTGTCCTTCCCTACCCCTGATTGACACAAAGCTACATATATTTGCTTAGGTTTTCCTTGTATACACATGTACTTACCGTACACTCTCAAAAGGAGTATCTTCCAAAAAGGGAGCCAATGTATGTAAAGGAACACACACACACACACACACACACACACACACACACACACACACACACACCCCATGTAGGTGGGGAAGATGAGAGTGAAATCAAAGGGTGATTGAGAGAACTTGGCAGAGAAAGCGACTTCTTCCAACCATTTAACACGCCCACATTAATCCACTTGGGTGACCAAATGCAAACGACAAAGAGAGCTACAACCTTTTCCAGGTCAAGAAATGTAATTACTTGGAGGAAAAATTTGGCAAAATAAGGAATAAGCCAAGCAAAGACAGCAAGAGAAAGGAATAAAAGCAAAGGCAGGCTGTGACGTCTGGGCAAGCATTATGCACTGCGATGCCTTTCTGTTTAAAGGGAAATGGTAGGGGAAAAGTCTTTTTTATTTGTACAAGTAATAGAAAGCTGGTGGTCTCCCCTTTCAATGGTTCTTTGCCATTTTCTGGAAGAAGTAACAGAGGTCAGACCAGGAGAGGGTGAATTCTCAAGACTGGACAATTTTCTCTGGAATTCTCTTTGGAAGCAGCTTGTATTGCAAGGCGTGCCTGGCTCTGCTCCAGGAGCTCAATGGAAAGTGAGGTTCTCTTTTTGAATTCCATCCAGCGCTATTACACCTTCAGAAGACCACTGTTACCTAGAGGGCTTCAGATGGAACCAGCCACGCTTGACACGTGGGATGCAGAGTCAAAAGGCCCTTTGACAACATGAGACCCGTCAGTCAGGCCAACTTATTTCAGAGCAGGGCAGTTGGCGACAAAAATCTACTCAGAGGTCCCTTCAGGAGAGCAGTCCCTCAGCAGCTTCGTGGTTTTGTTGTTCATCAGGAGCAGAAAGCAACAAAACAAAACACCCAACACAAACAAACAAATCCAGTAGGTTTCACCAAAAAATCATGGAGAAAGGGAGCATGATGGGAGCTCAAGCTAACTTGTACATCAAATGCTTACCCTGGGCAGGGAAGGAAGGCCCTGTTCAAGACTCCTACGCCGACGGTGGGTGGGACTGGGGTCACTCCCTTTAATTAAGTGAGGCAGTGAAATCTTAATCTCTCAGAGAACCAAGTAAAAACGGAATCATAGGCCAAATGAAGACACCGAGAGAGGGAAAAGGGTTTGGGATGAAGGGAAAGAAAACAAAGTTGATTCTGATTTGCACGGATACTGGTTTTTTTTCTTTTTTGTTTTCTTTAGAACTGGTGCAGCAAAGAGAGTTGGATGATGTGAACAGTGACCGTAGCTTCTCAGATGCCGCCCCCCCCCCAGCCCCATTTGCCCTTTTCCTCCTTTTTATCCATTCCCTTCTTCCTCTTTCACCTCCTCTCTCCATTCATCAAGGGCTGTGTTCCTTTTTTTTTTTTTTTCCCCTGTCCTCCTTTCAGTATTAAGTAGTGGGAGTTGCGTCCAGGAGCTTAGCTCTGGTAATAAGCCTCTTGTGTGGTAACTCCATTTATTCTTAGATACACACAACCTGTTTTGAATGGGGTATGGAGCGAAACTCAAATAGAATTAACCGCCCCTTTCAGGGCCGGCTGAATGCCAGCCCGGAGTTCTCAAAATCAAGTTTCAGCGACTGGCTTCTTCTGAACAAAGTGCAAAGGAATTGACAATAGTAAGTGTAACAAGACGGAGAGAATTTTATTCAGCACTATTCTTCTCGAGGAAGGCACTGCATATGTTTGGGAGAATTACTTTGATACACCACTTTGGCTGGGGATTAAGCCCTCAAATATGCACGTAACAAAAGGCGGTCCCCTAAACTGCTTTTGAAGGAGGTGGGTGGGTGGGGGGCGGGGCGGGGTCCCTGCTGCTGGTGAGGGCTCTTTGTCTTGCTGAATTCAGTGCTTGGCTGCCTTTGCCGGTCAGGAGCGGGAAGAGAGAAGGACTGCAAGCCGGAGAAAGGAAGAAGTTCAAGTACTTTGGGAAAACCTCCAACAACGGAGAGACTCTGACAAAGGCACTGAAGCCAGGGCTTCTCCACAGGCTCCTTAGCTGAGACCTGCCTGAGAGCCAGTATGTTTAACTTTTCGATGGTGAAACTTTGAAGCATGTTAAATAACTACAACAGTATCACTATTCTCCATCTGCACACTTCACTTCTGCCCAATTTTCTTATTGCGTTTATATCTTCCATATTATTTTCTTTTTAAAAATTTTTTGATAGTTAATTTTATTTTTTTAAATTTATTTCTGATTCATTTATCACTTTACATGCCTATCATATCTGCCCCCCTTTCCTCCTGCCCCCCTCTACTCTTTTCACCCTATACCCCACCCCTTTGTGCTCAGAAAAGTGCATTCCCCCTTACCAACCTACCCCAGCATATTGAGTCGCATCAGAACTGAGCTCTTGCTTGTCCTCTGAGGCCAGGCAAGGCAGCCCGGTTAGGGCAAAGTGATCAAACGCAGGCAACAGAGTCCATGTCACAGACAGCACCTGCTCAACTTACTAGGGGACCCACATGAAAATCAAGCTGCCCATTGGTCACATATGTGTAGGGGGCCTAGGTCCGGTCCATGTGTGCCCATTGGTTGGTGCTTCAGTCTCTGTAAGTCCCCATGGGTCTAGGTTAGTTGACTCTGTTGGTCTTCCTGCAGTGTTCTTGTTCCCTCTGGGTCCTTCTCTCCTTCCCTCCCACTGTTCCACAGGATTTTCTGAACTCCATCAGCTGCTGGGGGCGTGGAGAGCTTTCAGAGAACTATTAAGTTAGACTCCTGTGTGTAAACATAGCAGAGTATCATTAATGGTGTCAGGGGTTGGCTCTCTCCTACAGGGTGGGTCTCAGGTTGGGTCAGATATTGGTTGGTCATTTCCTCAGTCTTTGCACGTCTTGTAGGCAGGGAAAATTTTTATTTGTTTGTTTGTTTTTGTTTTTTTACCTTTGCTTTTTCTTTCTTTCTTTTTTAATTAATTCATTCATATTACATCTCAATTGTTATCCCATCCCTTGTAACCTTTTATTCCTTCCTTCCCCCTATCTCCCTCCTGCTTTCACGCTATCCCCCTCCCCCCTATGACTGTGACTGAGGGAGACCTCTTCCCCCTGTATATGCTCATAGGGTATCAAGTCTCTTCTTGGTAGCCTGCTATCCTTCCTCTGAGTGCAACCCGGCCTCTCCATCAAGGGGACATGGTCAAATATGGGGACCCAGAGTTCATGTGAAAGTCAGTCCCCACTCTCCACTCACCTGTGGAGAATGTCCTGCCCATTGGCTAGATCTGGGTAGGGGTTCGATGCTTAATGCACGTATTGTCCTTGGTTGGAGGCAGGGTAAATTTTGGTTCAAAGGTTTTGTAGGTGGACTGGTGTTCCCCTCCCCCGGCTCTAGGTCCTGCCTGCATAGAAGGTGGCCTCCTCAGTCTTGTGTTCTCCGTTGCTAGGAGGCTCAGCTAGAGACATCCCCCACATCCCCATATCCTCCTTGTAGCCTACACTCCCTTGGGCCCTCCTTGTTATTTAGCATCTTTGGGTCTGGGATTTGTAGTATAATTATCCTTTATTATGTGCCTAATATCTGCTTATAAGTGAGTACATGCCATGTGTACCTTACTGGGTCTAGGCTATCTCACTCAGGATAATCTTTTCAAGTTCTATCCATTTGCCTGAAAATTTTATGATGTCTTTGTTTTTAATAACTGAGTAGTATTCCATTGTGTAAATGAGCCATATTTTGTTTATCTATTCTTCATCTAAGTGATACCTAGATTGTTTCTAGTTTCTGGCTATTATGAATAAAGCTGCTATGGATATAGGTGAGCAAATGTCCTTGTTGTATGGTGGAGCATCTTTTGGGTATATGCCCAGGAACTTCTTTTGGGTATAGCTGGGTCTTGAGGTAGTGCTATTTCCAATTTTCTGAGAAAGTGCCAGATTGATTTCCAAAGTAGTTCCACAAGTTGGCACTCATCAGCTATGAAGAAGGGTTCCCCTTTCTCCACATCTTCACCAGCATGTGCGGTCACTTGAGTTTTTTTTTTTTTTCTTTTTTATCTCAGCCATTCTGACAGGTGTGAGATAGAATCTCAGAGTCTTTTTGATTTGCATTTCTCTGATGACTAAATTCTCTGTTTAGCTTTCTACCCCATTTTAAAAGTTGGATTTTCTGGTTTGTTGGTGTTTAATTTTTTGAGTTCTTTATATATTTTGGATATTAACCCTTTGTCAGATGTAGAGTTAGGGAAGATCTTTTTCCAATCTATAGGTTGCCCTTTTGTTCTATTGACAGTGTCTTTTGTTTTACAGAAGCTTTTTAGTCTCACGAGGCCCCATTTATTAATTCTTGATCTTAGAGCCTGGGCTGTTGGTGTTCTGTTCAGAAAGTTGTCTCCTGTACCAATGAGTTCAAGGCTGGTTTTCACTTTCCCTTCTAATAGGTTTAGTATCTGGTTTTATGTTAAGTTATTTATCCACTTTGAATTGAGTTTTGTGCTGGGTGATGAATATTAATCTATTTGCATTTTTCTATATGTAGACATCCAGTTAGACCAACACTATTTGTTGAAGACACTTTCTTTTTTCCATTGTATAGTTTTGGCTTCTTTGTAAAAAATCAAGTGTCCATAGGTGTGTGGGTTTGGTTTGGGATATTTTATTTGATTCCATTGATCAACTTGTCTGTTTCTATGCCAATACCATGAAGTTTTTATTACTATTGCTCTGTAGTACAGCTTGAGGTCAGAGATGGAGATACCTCCAGAAGTTCTTTTATTGTATAGGATTGTTTTAGCTATCCTGGGTTTTTTATTTTTCCATATGAAGTTGAGAATTGTTCTTTCAAGGACTGTAAAGAATTGTATAGGTGTTTTGGTAGGATTTGCAATGAATCTGTAGATTGCTTTTGGTAAAATGGCTTTTTTTTTTTACTGTGTTAATCTTACTGATTTGAGAGCATGGGAGACCTTTCCATCTTCTGATATCTTCTTCAATTTCTTTTTTCAAAGACCTGAAGTTCTTGCCATGTGGGTGTTTCACTTGCTTGGTTAGAGTTACACCAAGATACTTTATATTAATTGTGGCTATTGTGAATGGTGTAGTTTCCCTAATGTCTTTCTCAGCCCATTTGTCATTTATATACAGGAGGGCTATTGATTGTTTTTAACAGTTAATTTTGTATCCAGCCACTTTTCCAAAGGTGTTTATCAGCTATAGGAGTTCTCTGGTAGAATTTTGAGGGTCAGTTATGTATACTAACATATCATCTGTCAACAGGGGTGCTTTGACTTCTTCCTTGACAATTTATATCCCCTTTCTCTCTTTTTGGTATTTTATTGCTCTAGCTAGAACTTCAAGTACTATACTGAAGAGATATGGAGAGAGTTTTCCCCTGATTTTAGTGGAACGGCTTTGAGTTTCTCTCCATTTAATATGATGTTGGCTATTGGCTTGCTGTATATAGCCTTTATTATGTTTAGGTATGTGCCTTGCACCCATGATCTCTATAAGACTTTTATCATGAAGGATGTTAGGTTTTGTCAAAGTTTTTTTCTGCATCTAATGGATGATTATGTGATTTTTTTTTTCTCTTTCAGTTTGTTTATATGGTGGATTACGTTAATGGTATTTTGTATGTTGAACCATCCCTGCGTCTCTGGGCTGAAGGCCACTTGCTCACTGTAGATGATGTATTTAATGTGTTCTTGGATTCAGTTTGCAATGATTTTACTGAGTGTTTTTGCATCAGTGTTCATAAGGGAGATTGGTCTGAAATTCTTTGTTAAGTCTTTGTGTGGTTTAGGTATCAGGGTGGCTGTGGATCATAGAATGAGTTTGGCAATGTTCTTTCTGCTTTAATTTTGTGGAATAGTTTGGGGAGTGTTGGTATTAACTCCTCTGTCAAAGTCTGCTAGAATTCTATGCTAAAACCATCTTGCCCTGGGGCTTTTTTGCTGGGAGACTTTTAGTGACTGTTTCTATTTCCTTAAAGGTTATAGGATGGCTTAAACTGTTTATCTGATCTTAATTTAACTTTGGTAAGTGGAATCTATCAAGAAAATCATCCATTTTTAATTTAAAAGGTTTAAAATTTTTTTCCTAATTTTGTTGGGTATAGGCTTTTGAAGCAAGACCTGATAATACTTCTTTGGATATTCTTAGTGTCCGTTGTTATGTCCTTTTTGGATACTGTCTCTCTCTCTGCCTCTTAGTTAATTTGGTAGAGGTTTATCTATCTTGTTGATTTTCTCAAAAAGCTAGATCTTGATTTTATTGATTCTTTGTATCTAATTCATTGGTTTCAGCCCTGAGTGTGATATTTCCTGCCATTTACTCCTCTTTGCTGTGTTTGCGTCTTTTTGTTCTAGAGCTTTTAGGTGTGCTCTTAAATTGTAAGTATAAGAACTTTCCAGTTTCTTTATGAAGGCAGATAGTGCTATGAACTTTTCCCTTAATACTGCTTTTGTGGTGTCCCATAAGTCTGGATATGTTATGCCTTTATCTCTATTGAATTCTAGAAAGTATTTAATTTATTTCTTCATTTCTTCCTTGACCCAGTGATCATTGTGCTGAGCCTTGTTCACTTTCCATGAGTTTGTAGGTTTTTCTCTTGTTGCTGTTGTTGAAATCTAGCTTTAATCCATGATGGTCTGATAAGATACAAGGGGCTATTTCAGTTTTCTTGTGTCTGTTGAGACTTGTTTGTGACCCAAGTATATGGTCAGTTTTGTAGAAGGTTTTGTGAGGTGCTCAGAAGAACATATATTCCTTTGTGTTTTGGTGGAAGGTTCTGTAGATATCTGTTAGGTCCATCTGATTCATGGCATCTGCTAGTTTTTATTATTTATCTGTTTGGATGTTGTAGGCATAGGTTGTTGTGTAGTTTAAATGCTGACTTCTGTCTCAATGTTGTGTAAACACTGCTCCCCAATTGTTCCTTCATATGCCAATAAAGCAGATTACAGTCAATTGCTGAGCAGAAGAGAGAATAGGGCTGGACTTCCTGCCAGCCACGGAGGAGGGGTTAGAGGAGGTAGTGGGAGACTGAGCCAGGGTGTTCAGCCATAGGAAGGTGTGCGAGAAAGATGAAGAGGAAGGACCTGGAGATGAGGAAAGCTACAAAGTTCAAGTATCACTGGGATGTTTGCTGGGAATAAGACAAAATAACCTAGATGGGTAAGAATAGACATAAACTGCTCAAGGCTGCATTGTGAAGCTTAGTTTTAAACAAATAGGAGAGGGTCTCCATTATTTGTGTGATAACTGAGTTAAGAAATAAGCTAAGAGAAACAAACACTGTTTTACAAAAATAACTTCAACAAGTTTTTGTCTCGATGACCAGTCTTTTGGTGAGAGTGGGGTGTTCTAAGTGCCTCACTATTAATGTGTGGCAATCGATGTGTGATTTAAACTTTAGTAATCTTCCTTTTTACAAATGTGGATGCCCTTGTATTTGGGGCATACATGTTTAGAATTAAGATGTCATCTTGGTGGATTTTTCCCTTTGATGAGTACAAAATGTCCTTCCTCGTGTCTTTTGATTAATTTTGGTTGAAAGTCTATTTTTATTAGATATTAGAATGGCTACTCAAACTTGCTTCTTGGGTCCATTTGCTTGGGAAACCTTTTTCCAGGCCTTTCTTCTGAGGTAATGTCTATCTGTATTGCTGAGGTGTGTTTCTTGTATGCAGCAGAATGATAGATCCTGTTTACACATCTATTCTCTTAACTTGTGTCATTTTATTTGGATAATTAAGTCCACTGATGTTGAGGGTTTTTAATGACCCATGATTACTATCTCCTGTTATTTTTGATGTAGAGACCCATGTAAAGTCAAAGGCTTGAAGAAGTATCTAGTGGCTCTTCTGCTTTGCCAACTGTCATGATAGATTTTTAAGATCAGATCATTCTCAAGGAGAATGAAAAGAACAAGGCATTACTGAGATTGTACTAGAGTTTTGTGTATTTCTCTTCTTTTGGTTTTTGGTGCAGTCGTGTCATTTATTTCTTGTGCTTTCTTGGATGTAATTTACTTCCTTTGTTTGGATTTTTTGTTATTTTTCTAGTATTTTCTGTATGGTTGAGTTTGTGCTTAGATATTGTTTAAATTTGGTTTTTGTCATGGAATATTTTGTTTTCTCCATCTATTGTAATTGAAAAGTTTTGCTGGCTATAGAAGTGTGACATCTATGGTGTCTTAGGGTCTATATGATATCTGTCCATGTTCTTCTGGCATTTGAAGTCTCTGTTGAGAAGATAGGGGTGTTTCTGATATGTTTGCCTTTATATGTTACTTGGCCTTTCCCCCTTGCAGCTTTTAATATTTTTTTTCTTTGCTCTGTACATTTAGAGTTTTGATTATTATGTGTCAGGAGGGTTTTCTTTTCTGGTCTGATCTATTTGATGTTATGTAGGCCTCTTGTATGTTTATAGCAAACTCTTTCTTTAGGTTGGGAAATTTCCATCTATGATTTTCTTGAAAATATTTTCTAGGTCTTGGAGTTGGGACTTTTCTCTTTCTTCTATTCCTATTATTCTTAGTTTTATCTTTTTATCCTTGATTTCTTGGATGCTTTGTGTCATGAATTTTTTTTTTTTAGATTTAACATTTCTTTGACAGATGTATCAATTTCTTTGATTGTATCCATCTTTCATTGATTCTTTCCTCTATCTGTCAAATTCTATTTGTGATGCTTACCTCTGTAGTTCTTGTTTTCTTCCTTAAGTTTTCCATCTTCAAGATTTCCTCATTTTATGTTTTCTTTATTGTTTCTATTTCCATTGTCAGATCCTGAAGCATTTTATTCATTTCCTTCACCTGTTTGTTTGTATTTTCTTGTATTTCTTTAAGTGATTTTGTCATTTCCTCCTTAAGGGCCTCTATCTATTTGATCATATTTTCCTGTATTTTTTAAAAGGGATTTATTAATTTCCTCTTTAAGTGCCTCTATCATCTTCAAAGTCATAGATTAAAGATCATTTTCGTGTGTTTTAGTTGTGTTAGGGCATCAGTGGTTGCTTGCAGTGGGATAACTGGATTCTGGAGGTGCCATATGGCTGGCTTTTGATGATTGTGCTCTTACACTGGCCTTTAGCCATTTGGTTGTCTCTGACATTGGCTGGTTGTTCCTGGTGCCTGATGGATTTCTGAGGGTACAGGAAGAGCCCTGTGCAGGAAGATGAATGTTCCTGGAGTAGCCCTCACCAGGACAGTGGGTATGGCTGTTGGCAGGCTGTTGGATCTCAGGGAATAACCTGCAGTTCTCCTCGGGTGTTTGTGTCCCAATTAGATCCTCAAGTGGTGGTGGTGTTTGTGTGTGTGGGGGGGTGGTGGTTGGTGTGGGGTTGTCTAGCCTGTATGATCGTGAGGACCAATGGATCTCTTTAGGAACCCAGAAGCCCTCCTCTTGCTGGGGGTACATTCAGAGTCATCAGCCCCGCCACTTGCTCATTTGCACCATTGCCTTTGAGCTCTAGCTGCCTAGACACCTTGCGATCTGGATGCCAACATTTTGGAGCAAGATTCTATATGAGCCTGAGGTAGAGAATAGTGGACCAGAGGCTGGGACTGTTTCCCTGGATCCTGGAAGTTTTGGGGGGCCACAGGTTGGAACCAAGCATCCCCGGAACCTGGAGCTTTCTCCAGGACAGAGGGAATAGCCAGGTGGCCATAGTCTAGAACTGGTTGTTCCTGGAACCCATGGGCTCTCCTATCACCTAGGAAACATAGAGGCTGGCCTCTCAGATGCTCTGCAGTAACTGGGGTCCTATTATTCAGAAACAATGAAAGCTGGGTGTCACCATCTTGGATCTCTTAAGGATTTGACTTTAAATGACTATCTTATCTTAGGAATTCACTGGTTAGTTCAAGATACCTCTAGTTCTTTAATTCTGTAACTGCCCAAAGAGAATCTATCTATTTGGGGGAAGTTAGCACACTCATGTTAAAATTTGAAATGTCTTAATCTTTTCTTTTGCCTCCTACTTACTTCAGAATTTATTGTTCCAATGTGAAGCAATGCTATGGATTTGCAGTTAGAATATGGCTTTTTGAAAACTGAATGTAAATTAGCAGGATGAGACCATTCTCTGTGTAACTGTAAAGTTCTATTAGTCATGTTAAAGGTCATTAATCTTGTGAGGAAGTAGCTAAAGCTATAGAGATCCCTGTAAAGTCAAAGGCTTGAAGAAGTACCTAGTGGCTCTTCTGCTTTGCCAACTGTCATGATAGATTTTTAAGATCAGAATTTTCAAGGAGGATGAAAAGAACAAGGCATTACTGAGATTGTACTAGTGTCTAGTTCCTGTTTTGAGCCAAGACAATTCTGACTCAACTATAAAATATGTGAAAGTCATATGTAACATACTTTTTTGACAAAAGAAAATGTCTTACTATGGACTAGTAAGAAAATGTCTTACTAGTCACATGCATTTACAAGTTCAAATATTCAAGCTAAATTATTTATTTGGTATTTTAGAGTTGAGAAGTTAAATGGGAGGTCAAGTGTAACAAGACAACACTAACTTCAGCATGCCCTGTAACTTAATGCTCTCATCTCATGTTTATTAGGGATCTTTTCCTTTCTGTGTCAACACCGTTCTTTGCAGTTACTGCCTGACTGTATGCACTTGAGACCTAGTGTATTTTAGGTACTGAAATAAGAAAGTGATAATACTTTTAAATATTGTCGGAACTCTATAAGATGCAAAGTATTGCATCAACTCATTTCATCTAGACTGTCAACTTGAACTCTGTAGAAACTGCTGCCTTTTTTTTCACCATTGATTCTTGAGTGGCCCCTTTATCTTTATGAGACTGTATCAGATGAAAGCCTTGAACCTGATGGTCCTGGAGGTTTCTTGCAGCTTTAACATGGCAGCCCTGAGCAAAATAAATATCAGAAATGACTTTGTTCTAACTTTCCAGAGCAGTTACAAAATTGAATGTAATGTAGTAACAATGATTAAGATAATCCTTGAAGTAGCTATTTCAGTGTTCTTTGGTCTGGCCTTTTAATCTGAAGTAGTTCCGCCATAAAGATATTTGTTATGAAGGGCCTCGGTACCATGCCATACATGAGTGCAGAAACAAACTTACCATGTTTGTTTTGTCAGGCAGCTTGCATAACCTAAGTCAGTCTCTATATCTTCAGAGAGTGGATGTTAGGAGCGCTTCCCTATCACTTGCTGTGAGGATTCAGTGTGTTAATCTGGAAAAGCATGCAGAGGAGTGTAGAGTGAGTTCTCAGTGTGCATTGGCTGTAGCTCTTCAGTTTGCATCTGGCACAGTGAGGGGCTAGTGTGCCTTTGCTCGCCTTGTCATCATCCCTACTTTGCCGTTGTGTTTGGCCTCTTTTTAACATTTCCCCTTCAATTGCATCTCTCTGTGATTATGCACATAGTCATACCCACTTCTTGTTACTTAGTATTGTTGAAACTGTGTTAGATGCCCAAATAGTACATTACTTACACTTTCAAGACTGCCAAACTTGATAGAACTGCTGGCCCATCACCGTACATGCCTAGGCTGGCCTAAAATTTACCTTGTAGCTTCAAGCTATGGGCAAATCTCCTGTCCAGCTTCTCAAGTACTGGGATTAAAATTGTGAGCTACTGCGAGGCTAGGTGGCCCACATTTGTAATCCCAGCACTCGGGTAGGCAGAGGTAGGCAGATCTCTGTGAGTTCAAGGCCAGACTGGTCTACAAAGTGAGCCCAGGATAGCCAAGACTGCCCAGAGAAACCCTGTCTTGAAAAGCAAAACAAGAGAAAACAAAAAAACAAACAAACAAACAAACAAAAAACTGGGTAAGACTGGCAGTTGTTAGCTTTTTATCACTGCCAGTGAAAGAAATTTATTAAGAGCAAAAATCAAACTCTCCTAAAATCGAGAACATTTTAGCACACTGAGCAAGACAAAGTAGCAGTCTCCTTCAGCTTGAATCAGCTTAGCCTAATGGGGAGTTGGTTACAGCTTCCTTATTTTCAAAGACCAGCCTGGGACTATGGTCACATTGGCTTGAGATGCCAGCAGTGCCTGTCCCATGTTTGAGAACCTTTGAGTCTGGTGAAGACTTAAGAAACATAACCAAGAAGACACCAGGGAGATGAAAATGTTAGTTGTTGGTGATACACGGTCTTTTACAGAGAATGGTAATCGTTCCTTCATTTTGTTTGCTGAATTTTTACTTTCCAGCCTTTGATTAAAGGGTTTCAGAATATCAGCATCATACTTGATGTGGTGGGAGAAATATGTTTTCCGTCCATAAAGAGGCTAATGACTTTTCTTCTGTTTATAGCTGAGTGATTTGCTTCTAGCAGGGCTGGCCTCTGCCATCCTTATTGAGAGAGTCCTTGCCTGCAGCCTGCTGGTGCCATTTGCATGCTAATCATTTCTGTAATTGATCTTGCCAGGTCTTTTCAAACCTTGTAGGAGGCAGTGGCCCAACTGCTCTGAAATTAACTAAGGACTGCAGAGTTGGCCTCCCTGGAGAGGAGCTGTGTCACGTGAGTACCCTGGTGCCATCAGTTCCTCCACCCAACTGTGCCCTGTGACCCTGCACTGGAGGATTCTGGTCAGTGTGCAGGTAAAGTAGCCTTTAGGGTGATATACACAGATTGTGGTTCGGGTTAGTAAGAATTTATTGTTTCCAAAGTGAACAAGAGAAATTTAATGTTGTTTCTTTCCCTGTGATATTAGAAGAGCAGGTGGTGAAACCAGTGGGGAAGCAGGTGCTGGTCACGTGTTTAGACCGTGTGCTGGAAGGGACTACCACACATGCTGAGTCATTAATGTACGATGGGAAGACGAAGGAAAACAGAGTTGCTGAGTTTTATCAAAGATCTGGTAACAGCCCTGCCTACAAGGCCAACTGCTGTGTTGTTCCTTCTTGGCTTAGAAAGTGCAGTCACCTCATGAAACCAGACCCACTTCGTAGTTCCACAGTCACGGGGAAGTTTCTGCTGCTGTGATGAAATACCTGATGATGGGGATGCTGTAAATGAAAGAGATTTATTGTTAGCAGACAGCTCCGGAGGTGGGAGGGCATGGTGCTAGCATCTGTTTGGCTCTGGTGGAGCCTCATGACAGATGGCATCTCAATGGTGGAACGAGTGACAAATAGTACACGCAGAAGATGGATTCAGGGGAGCTGTCAGTCTCCCTTAGCGTTGCTATTCTCATGGCAACGGACTCCACCCGGTGAATCTACTGTTGTCCCTTATGAGGATGACACCCTCAAGACATAATAGCTGTCCATATTTGTCAGCATCACCAGTCTGGGTACCAGCACATGATACCTTGGAGGACATGCTCAAATCAGATCTAATCCACAGTATCCATGATCAAATTCCCCAAAACAGAAATGAAAATTCATGGGAATGCAATGGCTTGCCTAAAGCTGTATCCTGGGCACAGGACTCTGCAGTTAAGGGAAGTTATTTAAATTAAAAGTAATTAAAATGGGAACTTCAGCTCCTCTGATTCCCTGGTCACCTTTCAAGTGCTCAATGGTGATACATGACCAGCGGCTCCCTTATTGGAAATCATGGATAGAGGACATTTTCTTTTGTGTGTGTGTGTGTGTGTGTGTGTGTGTGTGTGTGAGAGTCAAATATGCCTTATTAGACAGTTTTGTTTGGGAGATTCCTGATGTCTTCCTTCCCACACGCATAATTTTCACCCATAATTGTTACAAATAGCAGGAAAGGCACACCTTCAGGTAAACAAAGAAACAAACTCAGAGTATTCTATTTTCTCCCTTCTGGAGACAGTGGGAGGAGTACGCTTACCCCAGTTTTCTAGCCATAGTGCTTATCTTTTTGTTTGTTTGTTTGTTTTTGAGACAGGGTCTCTCTGTGTACCCTTGGCTATCCAGGTCTTGCTTTGTAGACCAGGCTGGCCTCGAACTCACAGTGATCCGCCTGCCTCTGCCTCCCGAGTGCTGGGATTAAAGGCCTGCACCACCATGCCCGGCTTCATAGTGCTTATCTTTAAGCATCTTTCTGGCGACGTAGAATGACTGAAGCATGGTTTAGCAACGTGGTTGCATTGACTTCTGGGTGCTACTTTTTCTTTACAGCTAATATTGATCTAGCAGTAAGTTCCTTACGAAATCCATAGAGCTCCTTGTGGAAAATTTGGCCAAGGTGCTACGAAGTTAGAGATGTCTCAGGGATTTAAATTAATACTGTAAATCTCAGGATTGTGGGGGGGGAATGAACTCACAGCTTTTCTAGAAGCTTCCAGTCTGCCTCCAGCATTTGCCTGACTACCATGAGAGCTTGCAGGTACGAGACCAGAGGTGCTGGTATTAGGAAATATTGAGTCAGCTTGATGCTTATGCCCAAGGATCTCATTTGGAGTTGACTTTCTTCCTGAGATCACCAGCAGGATATGATGCTTGTGACAGAAATGAGACGGGACTGGCTTAGCCCATGGAACTCAGCTCTGCAGAGGGACAGTATTGGGGTGTGAGCAGACAGGGTCTGGGGGTTGTCAGAAGTTGAAGGAGTCCTAAAGTATGGGGTGTAACAGGCACTGCAGTGGGCAATGGCCTGGTGAGCGGTACTATGTTCTTTCCTATGGTAGTTCTGGTGTCAGTGCTGCTTGCTGGCGGGTGGGAAGCTCTGAATTTGTGAAGGGTTGCGGAAGTTAGGAGGGATGCTGAGACTCTGTTCTCCAGTCTGCTCTTATGCTGCTCGGTCATCTTTTGCAAGAAGGTCAAGATTTTTAATCTGTATTTTGCCTCGAATCACAGTGTCAAGAGATGGGATCAGAGATGGGCCTGTAGACCTCTGCATCTCTATATATTTTGGATACAAGACCTTTGTCAGATGAAGGGTTGGTGAAGATCTTTTCCCAGTCTGTAGGCTGTCACTTTGTTCTGTTGACAGCGTCTCCTGCCTTACAAGAAGAACATTATGATGGGCAGATCTGGGCTCAGGGGTCCTGCTCAAACTATGGTACCAACCAAGGACTATATGTGCAGTAAAAATTGAACCCCGACCCAGATCTAGCCAATGGACAGGATATTCTCCACAGATGAGTGGAGAGTGGGGTCTGACTTTCACACAAACTCTGGTGCCCCATATTTGACCACGTCCCCTGGATGGGGAGGCCTGGTGGCACTCAGAGGAGGATAGCAGGCTACCAAGAAGAGACTTGATACCCTATGAGCATATACAGGGGGAGGAGGTTCCCCTCTGTCACAGTCATAGGGGAGTAGGGGGAACACAGGAGGGAGGGAGGAATGGGAGGATATAAGGTATGGGATAACTATTGAGATGTAATATGAATGACTTAATAAAAAAAAGGAAAGAAAAAAGACCAGCAGAACCTTCCATATTTTCTTGAAACCCTATACGTACCTGTTTTCTGTTAAACTGGAAGCCTAAACCTCTGGGCATTCAGCGAGCAAATAATTTGCACGCAAGTATGAACATTTTTCTTTTCTCTTGCTAACCTATTACCAGTTAATTTGAAGGTCTGTTTCCCCAGTCCAACCTAAGTGGATAGAAGGAAAGTTCATTTTTCTTATAACATACAACTCAAATCTTCAAGAGCTATCCCATAGTTATATGATACGGGACCGTACTGTAACTATTTTAGACTTTGGGGGTTATTTGGTGTCCCTTGCTGTGCTCAGCTGTGCTCCTGCAGTGTAAGAACACCCATAGGCAGCACTTACATGGACAAGTATGGGTATATTTCAATCAAGTTTTATTTGTGGGTACTGAGGTTTGCACTCCATAAACTTCTCATGTTTTTGATTTCAACTACTAAACATTTTCCCCAGCACTCCTTAATTTGTTTGCTATATAAAATTGGTAGCTGGTTGGATGTGGTGTAGGCCATATCTTGGTGACTCTTTGTCTAGACCCTTATGTCTAGGCCTTTTTTGACTTCATAGGACACATGGAGAATGATGTTCGAACCATACGCTGAGGATGGTGGAGCAGGAGTTGATGGATTGTTAGCTGGTGGGCTTCTGTCTGTATTGAGAACTGAGACCATTGACAAATGTGTAACTCATTCACTCATTTTTCAGGGTAGTGATGAGACAACCTAGACAGTCTCTCCATCTCCTGTCTCAGTATACGTCATGGTGCAGACCATTTGAAGACTGACCCTTCATAGATGTTTCCTGAGTGGAAACCCAAGAAGCGATTTTCTGGTAACTTGCAAAGCCTAGAAATGAACAGACTATGGTCTGAGTGCTTATTTATCAAAATAATGCAAGAACACCATGGCTTAAATTATACATAGATGACTATATTAGAGTTTCCACTGGCTGAAGAAAAAAGTTGTATCTTCTCAGAAAGTGCTATCCTGCACCCTCAGATGCCATCCGTGGTAGCCATCAAAGCTGTTTTTCAGTACCCTTGCTGCACTGTGTCCTGGGCACTTCTCTGTACACTGGAGGTTAGGTAAAACCATGACATCTTGATTGTTGGGCTATTTGCAATGATTTTTTTTTTATGCTTTACTTAAAGATCAAGAATGGCTTAGAGACTAAAAAGGGACATGGACATGTACAATTCTAGGTTATGGTGCAATGTTACCTAATCTCCCAACCAAGTGTCAGCGTACAAATTCTATAAGTCAGCTGGATATTATTCTTCTGAACGGGTCTGTTCCACATGGAACTGTGTCCCTCTCCTCATATTCAAATGTTGAAGTCTTACTCGACAGTGCCTCCGAATTGCTGAATGGAACTTATTTAAAATAGCGTCTTGACAGAGATAATAAAATAAAATAAGAAAAGATTTGATTGGGGGTGGTTCTTCATACAACATGATCAGTATCTTTGTAAAATGGGTCAATGTAGAGAGACAAGATGGAGACAGACTGGAGCAATGTTCCATCAAACCAAGGAATCTCAATGATTTCTGGAAAAATCACTGGGAGTTAGGGAAAAACATGGAAGCAACTCTTCTTTACAGTTCTTTAAAGGAGTAAGCACTGTTGATGCTGAGATCTCTGACTTCTAGTTCCTAGGGCTGCGAGGCCATAGATCTCCCTTGTTTAAGCCACCAAGATTATGGCAAGTTGTATGGCATCCCTAGAAATTTAAGACGAGTATGTATAAATGACATATATAATATATATATATATATTATATATGATACATGCATACACACACATACATACACGCACATATACATATGATGCACATATATGACAACAACAATAACAAACCTATTATTTTCTTGGACTGAGAATGAAGTTCAGTTGTTAGAGTGATTTTCTAGCACCCACGAGGTTCTGCTTTCAGGGTCCAACACCACATGATATCAGGAATGGCAGTGCATGCTGGTAATGCTGGCATCCAGGAGGTAGAAGCAGAAGGATCAGGAGTTCAAGGTCATCCTAAGCTTCTAGAAAGTTTGAGGCCACCTTGGGCTGTATGAGACCTGTCTCAAAACAAAAATGTCTTTTTTTTTTTTTTTACAAAAGCTTTAATGTGCTAGAACTCACATAGCCCACAACTTATCTACTTTTTAGAGACACAACTCAAGGATATATATATATATATATATATATATATATATATATATATATATATATATTCACAGAGCTGTTCAATTATTAATCAATCACATGTAGAATATTGAGAGCCTGTAACCATTAGCAATAACTCTCCATAAACCGTTGCTTACTTCTAAGCAACCACCTGCTTACTTTTTTGTTCCTCTATCAGCTTGTTCGGGACGTACCACATTTTGTTTCTTTTGAATGATATGAGCTCATCTACATTTGGGTCCTTAGGGAGATGTCAATATACTCCTCCAAGTAGGTACCTGGAACAGTAGAAAGAAATGACTCCACCCAAGTTAGCTCAAAAACCAAACCAAACCAAATACCACAACAAAAAGCCCAGTGACCTTATTGGGCCTACATATAGGAGCATGGGGAATGTTAATCCCACTGGGCAAGAATAAGATCACTCACACAATTTTTGAGCCAAATATGAAGCAAACTTTATTAAATACTGGCCAGGAAGACAGACGACACCAGCCAGGTCTGTACCCAGGATTCCCAGAGAATGGTGCCAAATCATATTAGACAGGGACATTTTTTTAATTAATTAATTAATTCACTTTATATCCTGGTAGTAGCTCTCTCCCTCCTCTCCTTCCAGCCCCACCGTCCTCCCTCTTCCCCATCCCCTCTTCCCTACTCCTCAGAAAAGGGGAGCTCCCTACCAACCTACCCCAGCTCATCAAGTAGCATCAGGACCGAACTTGTCCTTTCCCCCTGTTCATAGCAGCTTTGTTCGTAATAGCCCGAATCTGGAAACAATAGCTGGAAATACTACTCAGCTATTAAAAACAAGGAAACCATGAAATTTGCGGGCAAATGGATGGAACCAGAGAAGATCATCCTGAATGAGGTAACCCAGACCCAGAAAGACACACATGGTGTATACTCACTTTTAAGCAGATTTAGACCTGGGGAGGGCGAGGGCGGGCAGGCGGGCGGGCTGGGTGGGTGAGAACAGAAGGCCTGTAGAGAAAAGAGCAACTGTGGGCAGGGGCATCTCTGTGACAAGCTGGAGACTTAAGTCAGGGTACTAGGATATGAGGGGGACTCCGACTGAAACTTCTCGTAGAGAAGGACTTTCTAGGGCAAACCCCGCAAGACAACATTTTCTCCACCTTCATCCAATCAGGGGCAAGCATACATCCTGACCCATGTCCTAACTTCCTACCTCCTGCCTACATGTGACCAAGCACATCCTGTGCGATTGGGGCAACCCACCTCGTTTACTGAAGTGAAAACACACAGCTATTTGTCTTACCTGAGCAGCCTCCAACATTCCAGAAGGTTATATGTCATTGGGCATGTGGGGCTTACAGATTAGAGGCATTTTTGTTTCATAGGTCTCTTAAGTACAGTCATTTAAACTTATAACTTTAGCCCTCACAGAGGGATGGGAGACTCGAAGGCAGCTGCATCATCAAGAAAGCCCATCCTAGCATGAGCAGCAGCAACTCACGAAAACCTCATCCCTGGGGCTCTGGGAACGACTCGCAGGTACCTTAGCCAGTCAGAAAGTTCCTCCCCTCCCCCCCCCCCCAGAAGTTGTTACTGTCACCTCCTTCCCTCAAGAAAGAAGAGATTGAAATAGCTACACAGCAGCATCCCACCACTTCAGGGCTTTGCTGTCGCTGTTTTTGTTAAGTGGGATCGTTCCACACAGCCCACTCTGTTCTCTAACCTGTGGTGTGCTGCCGCCAGAGGCTTTGGAAGTCTAGGGTGCTAAGTACGAACCGGGTTTCGATTCCTGTTTTTACTGGCTGCTCGTGGATCAAATTCTTTGCACATGTTCACTTGGGTTATTTTCTTGTCTTTTACTATTCAATCCTGTGAGCTGGAGTTGCGGGTCAGGATTTGTTTCACTGACGACCCGCCTTTATTGCTTTAATCAGCAAAGTGCAGATAGTTTCTGTTTTCTGTGGACTTTGTGAGGGCTGCCTCTGAGGTCTGGGTATTTTGTAAGTATTTGAACATAGGATACAGGCCAGGAACTAAGAGGGAGGAAGAGTACGAAGAGCACTTGAAGCTGAGAGAGGAGAGGGTGGCATGCCATTCCAAACACGCACGGCTGTGTTCAAGCCTGTGCTCAGAACTGCCTCCTCGGCATCCGTTCCTTGTTCTCCGGGTATCTCAGTTATACATCCCAGGTGTCTCCCCCCCCCCCTCACAAATCCTTCTTTTCTTATAGAATTTGATCCCACTCAATACTATATAAACTGAGGAGAAAATTATATTTCCTTACTTAAGCTTACCCTCTTGGAAAAAAACCTTGCCGTTGCAAAAGTGTTGTGGGGTTCAGCTGTTGCCTAGCCTGCGTGGCTGCCTCTGCTAGAGTTCATATATCATCCAGAGGAAAAGGACTTTTTTTTTTTTACAGGTTTGTTTCTTTTCCTTTCTTTAAGCCAGTTTTTTTTTTTTTTTTTTTTGCATCATTTGTTCCTAATTGCCTGCACTTGCTGAACTCTGCACACAAGGTTGCAGGTAAGTTGAGTAAGTTGCTCACCTCCCGCTGAGTGGATTCTGCCTTTGTTACCTGGATCAAAGCAGAAAACCCCTCTTCACGGCTGTCTATGCAAATCCACAGCAGATAAATGTGAGCTATCAGAAGCCAATTTGCTGGAAATCTGCCCCTTAGTAATTGGCTTCATATTTCAGCCCTTAGAAAGAGTCTACTCTCATTACACCTCTGCCTTTTCCCCTCAAGGCAGAGAGAGAGAGAGAGAGAGAGAGAGAGAGAGAGAGAGAGAGAGAGAGAGAGAGAGAGAGAGAGAGAGAGACCCTTGGAGACAAGGAAGGAGAGAATATGAAACTTCAGATAAATGATTATTTTTTTTCTTCTTACTGGCTTTATTCCCAGGTGTCCCTGCTCAGTCATGCTTCCTCCGCAAAGTGCCCCCTTTAGCTGGCCAGGCTTTCTTGCCAAGGGTGATTGTGTCCTTCTCATCCCAGGCTCACTTTACCCAGATAGGAAGTGACAAGCAGGGAGACCTCTTGCTCCCAGGATCTTGGGAAGGCAGTACAAAGCCTTACATCAAACAGAGCCACCAGACCGGCTCTTTGGGGTTGCATTAGGCAGTCAAGCATTTGTTGCCTGCTGAATGTCATCTCATTTAACATTTTGTTAAACAACTTCTAAAGGTCTTAACAATATGACAGATGGGCCATTGACTGGGCCTCTTAGTAGCTAAGTACCAGTTTTACCGGGCTGGATTGTGTGTATTGTTCATCCTGTTATTTAATGCAAGTCCTTATGCCTCCAACTCCTTGTTCACCCCTTAACGTACGCTTTCTGTGAGACCCTGGGACGTCACATTTCGGACCAGTTTCTACCAGAAGCACAGTAGAAAGAAAAGAGGAACTTGTAACTTGTAAAAAAGAAATGCAAAGACAGATAGAAAGAAACAGGCAGAGATAGAAAGTGTGTGTGTGTGTGTGTGTGTGTGTGTGTGTGTGTGTGTGTGTGTGTGAGAGAGAGAGAGAGAGAGAGAGAGAGAGAGAGAGAGAGAGAGAGAGAGAGAGAGAGAGAACATGCTTACACACTCAAACATACACTGAACTGGGTGTTTGCCCCTGCTAGATCCTAGGGATGACAAAGATTTTCTTTTTAACCAACTTCATTTCTTTTTGACCAACCTTCATTGGCAACTATGACTTCTCTTCCTGAGTATGCCTTGACGTCTGCAGCTTTGTGATTCACTGTGTCACCAAATTTTATGGAGAATCTTTTTATCTTGGTTTAGCCAGAACCTACATTCTTTGTGTCTAATCAACCATCAATATCTGAACAGATTCTTTATCCCACCCCTCTCCTAGTTGATGTCTACCTTCAATAAGATCCCTTTTAAGTTGTTAGCAAGAATAACAGATAGTTTAAAATGTTAATTAATTTATTTTTGTTTGTGTGTGTGTGTGGAGTAGGTATAGGAGATATGTGCACACACGTATGCAGATGTGTGCACACGCGAGTGAGCAGAGGCCAGAGGAGAACGTCAAGTGTCCCGTTCTACCACTGTCTACCTATTTTCTTCTGAGATCAAGTTTCTCACTGACTCTGGAGTTAGCTGGTAGTCAGCAAGTCCCAGAGAACTTTCTGTCCCTGTCCCCTGTCCATCCTCAGCAGCACTGAGGTTACAGGCATATAGAGGACTTTTCCACAAGTGTGATCAGTATTTGAACTCAGGTCCTCAAGTTTGTGCAGCCAATCAGCTCTTATACATTGAGCTGTCTTCCCAGCTTCCAATTTTATTTTTTAAACCGAAGAACAATGATTACACTTGGTGACGGGGGAAAATGGGGAGGAGGTAGATATGAGGTCCAGTGCATTTCTGTAATGTGTGATGATATTGTGGACATGTGTTTGGCAGCAGAGGCAGTGACACTGTTGCTATAGATACGCTCCTAAGGCCCACTCATGTTTACTGATGGTCACTGTGTCCTTCTCTCTTGGACATAACCAGTTTGGCTTCCACCATCTATAAAGGATAAAAGGAGGCCATGGGCTTCAGCAGATTATTTCTGGGGCTCCTGTCTCAGGCAGAATTTAAATCTGGAGATGGAAGCCACCTCTTGTTTTTTGTTTTGTTTTGTTTTGTTTTTTGTTTTGTATTCCTAACACCTCTCAGTCTATTTATACCTAACAGAGAATACAATCGTGGAATTCAGTGTAGACCCATGAATATTGATTAATCATCTTTTTGTGCAGCGATGGTGTTAGGTATTCCAAGTAAGAAGAAGAACAAAATAGATGGGTCTAATCACCATCTTATTTTTGTCTGAGGATCAAGTGGCATGGAAGACATACTTTATTTTGGTAGAGTCTTCAGAATGGTGGAGAACATCTCTCTAGAAGAAATAACTTCCATGTTGGAGATTTTTGAGGAAAGGTAAGGAGACTACAGTGAAATGTCAGGAAAGGGAAAGAGAACGTATCTCGTAAAAAGAAAAATAATAGACTGAGCACAGCCATTGACTCAGGAAGGCTAAAGATGGATGTAGGGAAGTGTGAGTATTTTAGGAGCACAGGTCAGAATATAAACAGAAAGGGGAGAGATAGGGGAGGGGGTTGTGAGAGAGGAAAAGAGGGACAGGGAGCTATACTCTTAGTATGATTGGATGCAGGAACGGGCATCCTGAGACAGGATGAGTGCAGAAGGGTGCAGGCCCAGTTGACTTCTGTCATCTCAGAAAGTGTGATAAATCTAAATATAAGAGCTAAAACAATAAAAGCAAGAAAAAAATGACCTCGATTTAGGCAAGGTTTCAGAAATAAAACACATACAAGACAGAACATAAAGTAAACCACAATAAATGAAAGTTCACCCAATTGAAATATTTGACCTTCAAAGTATACTGTTTAGAAAAATCACAGATGAAAAAAATCTTTCAGAACAAGTATCTCCTGAAGGACTTTTCTCCAGACCACATCTTAAAACAATTCAATAGGAAGACAAAGACTTTATTTCTTTAAGTGAGTGAAGCATTTGAACCAAGAACCAGCAAGAGGTCAGTGAGCATACCAGGAGAAACACAGTGCCATCAGTCAGTAGAGATGTGCAAATTAAAATCACCACAAAATATTATTATCCTCTCCCTGGAATGGCTAGAATAAGAAAGCCTGGTGACATTCAGGTTGGTGAGACTGTGGCACACTGCATCTCTCTCATATGCCCTTGGCAGAAATATGGAATGAAGCAGCCATTGTGGAAAATATTTCAGTTAGTCATCCTTACCGTTCACACAGAAGTACCACTCACGTGTTTGCACAAGGGAAATAAAGGCATATGTCTAGATAACATTCTGTACATGAAAGTTTTCTGTTGTATTTATAATAAATCAACAGCTCTAAATAACCCATCAAACAGTTAACTAGTGCTTAGGTAACATACACACACACACACATACACACCCCCCCACATTGGAACTCAACACTAAAACAAGAAATAACTAACACTGCATACACTAACAGGTATGAATCTTGGAAGCTGTTCATCAACAGAAAGACGACAGAACTAAACAATCCCATGACTGTTTAAGTTCAGTTATATGAGGAAAGGGAAAAACAAAAGTGATAGACATTAGTAACTGCCTGAGGCTTGAAGTAGGAAGAGATCGTTAATGGCAAAGGGACATTCAGTCAATTTTAGGGTGATAAAATGTTCTCCATCTTTAGTATAATGACCAGGACATTCCTCAATGGACTTTACTTCAGTTCCAAGTTCCAGCTTCTGCCTTGCATCCCTGCCCTACCTTCCCTGAAAGTATAAGGTTAAATAAGCCATTTCCTCCCCAAGTTGGATTTGCTCAGCATCTTATCAAAGCAGTGCAAAGCAAACTAAGACACTGAGTTGGGTTAACGCTGCCTATAGGTGCCTATAGGTTGTGGCACCATCTACTGTAGCAAGGATGATCTCGCAGGGCACACACACCTAATTTTTATGTGTTGAGTTTTAGTCTTGTTACTTTTCTGAATGCGTTTATCAGCATGAAGAGATTTCTAGTAGTGTCCTTAGGGCCATTTGTTTATGTCATCTGAAAATAAGGATACTTTGACTTTTCTTGTTCATATGCTCTGTATCTCTCTTCTTTTCTCTTACTGCTGTGCATGAGCCTTCAAGTCCTAAGTTGAGAAGGAGAGAATGGACACCTTCCTTGTCCATTTTAGTGCAAGTTCTTCAAGGTTTTTCTTGAGGCATTTAATACAATTTTGGCTATGGATTTGTTCTTGAGGTATGTCTCAGATATCCCTGGATTCTCTAGAACTTTTATATGAAAATTTGCTAGGTTTTGTCAAACTTTTTTTTTCTGCATCTAATAAGATGATTATATGATTTCAGGACTTGGGTCTATTCATATGGTGGATTACATTGATTGACTTATCTATGTCAAACCATCCCTGCAACTCTGTCATGAGGCCATCTTGGTCATGGTCAATGATCTTTTTAATGCAATTTAAAATTTGGTTTGCAAATATTTTATTCAGAAAATTTTGAGTCTATATTCACCACAGAGACTGGTCTGTAATACTCATTCCTCTCTCTCTCTCTCTCCCTCTCCCTTCCTCTACTCTCTCTTCCGGTTTTGATATTAAAGTAATATTGTCACTGAAAGAAAGAATTTAGAAGGGGAGTTCCTCTCCACCTTTTCTTTTTTTTTCTCCTTTATTAATTTATTCTTGTTACATCTCAATGGTTATCCCATCCCTTGTATCCTCCCATTCTTCCCTCCCTCCCATTTCCCCCTTATTCCCCTCCTCTATGACTGTTCCTGAGGGGGATTACCTCCCCCTGTATATGCTCATAGGGTATCAAGTCTCTTCTTGGTAACCTGCTGTCCTTCCTCTGAGTGCTAATCTGAGGAGTTCATTGAAGGTCTGGCAGAATTCCATGCTGAATCCATCTGGCCCTGAGGTTGTTTTAGGAGGGAGACTTTTACTTTCTATTTTTAAGATGTATTTTTATTATCTTTATTTATATGTATGTATGTGTATGTATCTGTGTCAGTGAATGGGCACATGTGTGTTCAGGGCCTATGGGGACCAGAAGAGGGCATCTGATGGCCAGGAAATGGAGTTACAGGTGGCTGTGAGCTAACCGATGTGGATGCTGGAAACTGAAATCTGGTCTTTTAGAAGAGCAGCAAACACTCAACTTCTACACCACCTTTCCATCTCTTTAATTACTGCTCTTATGTCACTGATTGCTGTGGGTCTGTTAAAATAATTTACTTCATCTTGACTTAATTTTGGTAGGTAATATGCATTTAGGAATTCATCCATTTCTTTTAGAGTTTCCATTTTAGTGGAATATAGACTTTTAAAGTATGCCATTTATCTATCTATCTATCTATCTATCTATCCATCTATCTACTGTCTATTTATTTATTTATTTATTTTTGTTTTTTTGAGTTAGGGTTTTCCCTGTGTAGCCTTGGGTGTCCTGGCTTCACTTTGTAGACAAGGTTGACCTTGAACTCACAGAGATCTGCCTGCCTCTGCCTCCCAGAGTGCTGAGACTACAGGTGTGTGCTACTGAGCCTGACAAGTGTATCTTTATTATTCTCTGAGTGCCTTTCTTATATCTATTTTTCTAACTTCAGGCCTTTTTCTTTCAAGTACATTGGTTCTAAGAGGTGACTCTTACTCATTGTTTTGTTTTTTCTTGTATTTTTTTCATTTTTACTTTATTAAATTTGCCCTGATTTTGACTGTCTCTATCTACTGCTTTTGAGTATTATTTGTTCTTATTTTTCCAAAGCCTCCAGTTGCATCATTAATTTGCTATTTTGAGAGAGCTCATCTCTTTCTCTAGGCTTGCAAATTTTTTAATGATTTTATTGAAAATATTCTCTATGCCTTTGTTATAGCATTATTCTTTCTTTTTTACCCATAAACCGAAGGTTGGGTCTCTTTATGATGTATCAAAGTTCATCCATGCTTTGTTCATATATACTTTAAATATCTATCATCATTATTAAATTATCATTATAATTAAATTATCAATATATTATATAAATGATTTAATTCTTCTGCCTCATCTTTCATCCATGATTTGGTTTTCTACTTGGTCCATTACATTGGTGAGGTTTTTATTTGTCCTAATGAGTTTTTTTCCTTTCCAGCATTATTCCAATTTGGAAGCTCAGCTCAAGAGCTTGCACTGTCGTCATTTTTTTTCCTGAGTGTTCTTGCCTTCCAAGCTTTCATAAAAATGGCTCACTAAGTTCTGAGTGTAGCATGCTAGGGCTTCTTTATCCCTAAGTCAAGAAGCAGACAGTGACGAACGCATGTGCTCTACTTGTGTATTGCCTATATTGTTCTTTTTGGTATTGTTCCGGAGTTCATCCCAGGGAATGGTGCTACCCACAACGAGCTGCTCTTCCAAATTTAATTAACCAATTAAGATAATTCCGCACAGGTAATTGCAGAGGCCTGTCTCCCAGGTGACTCTAGATCTCAACAGGTTGACAGTTAAGAGTAACCATCGCATAGCTGTTATTTGATTATAATGTGCAAATCTTTCCGCTTAGGATTTTGCCTTTAATGCAGTGGAATTCCTCTCTGTGGTTGAGTTTGACTTTCACATGTTGATAGATAATTCCTTATGCTGTTCCCACTCTTAAATGTGGACTGAGCTCTGCTTAAACTTAAGGCTCAGTGTTAGTGTGGTGTGAAATACAGAGATAGCACAAATATTTCTATTTTTAAAATCATGTAATTTATCTCAAGTCCACACACAAAAAGAATTAAATAATGGATTAAGAAGACTCAAACTCAGTATCTACTTAATTTCCTCCTGGAAGGAGAAGATAGAGGAAGGTAGGAACCAGCCAGATAATGTGCTTGTACTTGTCAATGAATGGATAAGGCTTTGCTTGTCACACTCCACTTTCTCTTGAAAACTTCAGACCGCTGGGGATTCTGTTCTCCAACACACAAGAGATGCTGTAACTCTTTTCTTTTCTTTTTTCTTTTTCTTTTCTTTTCTTTTCTTTTTTTCTTTTTTTTTTTTTTTGCCACCACCTCACCTGTGCTGGGTGCCTTAGTGGTTTCTATAGGTACAATAAAACACTATGGTCCAAAAGCAAATTGGTAAGCAAAGGGTTTATTTGGCTTACACTTCCACATCACTGCTGCTCTTAAAGGAGAGGAACTCAAATATGACAGGGACCTAAAGGCAGAGGCTGATGCAGAGGTCGTGGAGGAGTGCTGCTTACTGGTTTTCTCCCCATGGCTTGCTCAGCCCAATTTCTTATAGAACCCAGGACCACCAGCCCAGGAATGGCAGCACCCACAATGGGCTGGGACCTCCACTATTAATCAGTAACTAAGAAAGTGCCCTATAGTACTGCCCACAACCAATCTTAAAGAGTCATTGTTTTAATTGAGAGTCCAGCCTCTTGGAGGACTTTAATGTGTGTCAAATTGATGGGAAATGACCCAGCACTTTGGAACTGCTGCTTGTTTTGTTATGGCATTGTACTTGATTAAGAGGCGACACACACTTAAAGAAAGATACCTGGGCTCTTGTCTGGGCGGAGCCTACACCTTTTTACATGCTTAGAAGCAGAAAATCTGGCATATCCTGCCATGCTTGGCCTGGGAACTGGGAAGGCTGAACTGGAAGCTTATGTTGACTACACTGCTCACTCAGCTTCTGAATTTAATTGGCACCCTGATGGACAGGCAATTTCTGGGTGATTAACCTAGTTTGGTTTGAGTAATGACAATGACATCATTGAGGAGAAAAGAGAGAGGGATGGGTGAGGGTGAATTATAATGTGAAGGGGCCTCTATGAATAGACTTTGCCAATTGTGTTGGGGGGCGCTCACTCTTTCAAGGAGACTCACAGTAAACAGCGCACAGGCGATGCTGGGTGACCAATGCCCTCTTTACCCTGGAGTCAGAGAAAATAACTCTGACCTCCAACCCTATAGCAACAATTAGCCTAGAAAAGCCAATGATAAACTGAAAATCTAGTATGCACAGACCCAGTGCAGAGGGACAGTGGGGGTACATAGAGAATATTGTTTTCTCTTTTCTAGTCTACAGCTTCGAGCCTTTCATATCATTGTTCTAACACGACTGTCAAATTCTCACTGACATGATGTCATGCAATTAAAAAAAAACATTATCTTATATTTAAGAGCTAGATTATTTCATGTAAAAACTTGGGGTTCCTGGAGTCTCCAAAAAAATTCTCAAATATGGCAACAACGAATCTGTGTTGTTGCACAGCCCACCAGTCCCAAACTCACCCTCTCCTTATCAACAGGACAAGCATTCCCTTGTGTCTATTTGTCTCCTTGCCCTCCCTGCCCTACCCTGTCCCCGTTATCTATTTCAGTTATCTGTTTGGTCCCTGTTGCTATTTGAGCCTGTGACCTACACTCTAACAAAGAAATACAAAGTCTCTGATAAAGAAAATAAAATTGGTAGTTCAGGGAAAACTTAGTGGGTCCTGATGGGGAGATTGCCTTTACCCTAAAACATAAATGTTCTACCTACCCATGTTGCACGAGAGATAAATATCTGGTCTTGGTTGATGTTTTGGCCCAGTCTTTGGCCGGACAATGAGTGGTCCCACTCTCCCCCCCTGGGGCTATGCCTTTCTTAGGGAAGTTTTTAAACACCTTGTGTTTAGCTTTTGGCAAGTAGAATAGAAATAGATACACAGGAGCTTTTGCTGTTGTCTTCCCCGTGCAGTTCTTAGCGCCGAATAATTTCTTCGATTCTCAATGTATCTAGTATGCCTTCTGCGTTTCAACACTGCTTTATTTCCGTAGTTGTGTGGTTAGAGGGAGTGGCTAGAACAAAGCCCTTATTTTTAGGACTCAGCTGCGGCACTTCACATGGATTTGATTAATTTTCCTCTTTATTTTTATTCAAAATGTCTCCTTATTCCCATCTAACTTTTCTTCTTGCTTAAACTTTGACTTTGAAATAACAAAGGGCTGACTATTGCCCTTTAAAGTTTTTTCTTTTTCTTCTTCTATGTGACCAGGCTTTACAAAAGGCTATTTTATTCTAAGAAATTAGGTTTCTGGTTATCGGGAGCCCTAAATAGACATGAATTACAAGAACGTCCTTTGAAAAACCCCATGCAGCACTTGTTTCATTAAATTCCATGGAGCAACCTTAATTTAGTGGAACACTGGATAGGCTGTTCTTTTAACCTATTATCACTTTGGCCAGGCCCATAAACCATATTCATGGATGATTCCATCAAGAAGGACAACAGTGGGATTAATATTATTTCAGGACACAGTAAATGCCACAATGATGAAGCTGTGTAAGATCTGGTGCTCACGGTGTCACACTGAATGCATTGACATTTACTCTGCTATCACTTCATTTCCAATATTCCTTCCAAATCAGCCGATGCTAATGCTTCAGTATGTGTGCAGAATACAATGTGGGTGGGGGTTGGGAGGCTGGAGAGAGACTGTACAAGTCCTTTGCTTTCCTTTTGGTATTCAGCACAGGCAACTATACTTGGATAGTATTTTATGTGCACCGGGACCTCAGATGTTAGTTATTAGGACCAGAGGCTCCCAGAAGCTGAGGTTTTTCTAGAGTTGGCTCAAAATTGGCCACTGAATCCATCTTAATTGCGACTGAATTTTTGTTTCTGTCGTGGTTGTTCTGGTATGAACTCGAAACTCATTGTTCGGTGTTCTTGGCATGATGGACCTGGGCTCATAGGAAATGGGAATGACCATAATGGCAGATAACTTAGGAAGTCTTATGTGTGGTCCTCCCTGGATCTTCTTATCTATAAACGTGCGCCTTTCACAGCAGTAGAGCCACAAAGATGAGAAGTATCTGAAAGCCTATGGGCGGGTTTTGGAAATATCTTTTTAAAAGCTAGTGAAGACGTTATCTCTCCACAATGCCATTGCTAATTGTCCTGTCATCTCTCCCTCCTTCCCTCCCTTATTCTTCCCTCCTTCCCTCTCCTCTCCTCTTCTTCCAATGTCCTTTCATCTCTCTTTCTGTGCGAGGAGTGCAGGGAACTAAAGGACTTTTCACATGCTAGGCAAATTTCCCTTTTGATTTTTGAAGGAGATTCTTCGAGTTGGAAGAAAGTTGGCAGCTGCCTGGTTCACGGCTCTCAACAGTCAGTGTGATTGCAAATCTCCCAAAGGTTTAGTCAGCCCCAGAAACTATAGTCTTAGAGTTTCCAGGCCTGTCGTCTGGCCAAAGATCTGCAGAGCACCTCACTCTCAGGAGATACAGCCACTGGCTCAGAATCAACGAGAACCAGCCAGTACGTGCTTCTTGTTAGATGAGCTTTCTGTTCATGTCTAAATTTCAATTCTACGGGGACATGACATACTTCCTTAAGGTGGTCAACAGACTCTGGATATGAGTTCTTTACTTTGCAGCCAAAGTTGCACTCATAGACTTACTTGTTTTTCCCCCAGCTCCTACCTAATGCAGCAAGTACACAAATGTCCTCTTTATTGAAGGGAAGGTTGGCCCTTCTGTATTTTAACCTACAAGAAAGGCTTCAAGTGGGAAGGGACAGCTGATATACACGTAACCTGTCTCCCCGAGGTTCATCCTTCCTGATAACCTCACTCTACCTTGCTGACAGACAGAAACTCTTGTTCTCAGTTTGGCTCCACGCTGCCTAAAGCGAGTGAGAAACTCCGTCTTTTGAACTCATATCTTTTAAAATGCATGTGCATATTTTTGAAGACTATAACATACTTTAAAAATCCCTACTAGATTATACATCTATGGATGCAGAGAGAAGGTCCTAACTATCTCTAAATCCTCATCATGTCTTCTATACATTTTAAGGGCTCAAAGTATGTTTGTTAAATTGAGTAACATGTAGCAACTACAACAGGGAATCTATAGCACCAACGAAATATGAAAGCGATGGGGCAGTAATTGTCATACTAGGTGGGACAACAGTGGACTTAGTATTACATGTGGAGTTCGGAAAAAAATGAAATTTTCAGTGGAGCCAGTAACAATCGAGAGAGACTTTATGAGAAAATTGGGTGTTAATCAAAAAGCCAGGTCAGGAGAGCTTGAAGGGGACAGGACTCAGCTGCATAAGGGGCCACAGGGAAGTCAACTACAGCTGGACGTATCAATAAGTAGATCACTAGCATTTTGGACAAATGTTTGGGGAAGAAGCAGACTGTGATGCTTTGGGCAGCACAAATTGCAATGTTGATTATTACAAAAACCATAAACAACACAGAACAAGAAAAGAAACCATTGTTCACTCTCAAGTCCCAAAGGTTTTCTGAGGCTGTGTGTGGGACGATCTGGCTCAGTCTGTCCAACCTGTGCTGCAGTTTGAAGAGCTTCACGGGGTTTTAAACGGACAAAGCGGACAAGACGCCAGGCCACAGGATATGTCTTCCGTGTCTTCCTGAGCTTCTCAGCTGATCTTAGTTAGAAGCCATGGGGTAGTGGTGTGTGTGTGTGTGTGTGTGTGTGTGTGTGTGTGTATAGGGGCAGCGGCTGGTCCTGGGAGGCAACCCCCTGCAGGTGTCACAATCTCGGGAGCTCCATGTGCCAATCAGTAAGTGAGAAAGGAGCAACTCGTGGTTGAATTGGACGGTGAATTGGTAGGTGTGCCATGCATCCTACTCCAGCACAGCTCTATTATATTGTATTGCCTGAGTTGAAGAACTGAATGAATAATACTTGCTGGTGTGGTATGTATGGTAAGTAATATATGTGTGTGTGTTGTATGTGTGATAAAACTGATCACTTTTAAAGTTAATTTAGAGGCTTAATTACACTCATTATTCCATCCCACAATCATTCACATCATCCAAGGTCAGATGATCTTCATCTGGCCCAGACGGAAGCACTGTACTCGTGAGCATGCACTTCTTCTTCGGCCTCACTTTGGTTCTGGTAATGCCCAACCTTCTCAGTGTGGCTCTCTCTAGGACTCTGTCAACTCTCCCCATCTCCCATCAGGGGGATTATACAATATTTATTTATTTTTATTCTTGACTTACTAAGATGTCTTTAAGTTTAATTTATAGTATTTGATAAGATTTACTTTTGTATCAGAAAAATACTTTGTTGTATGCACATATACGTTGTGGATCCACTTATTTGTCCATGGACATGTGGGTTGTTTTCTGTTTTCTGGCTCTTACCAATGCTGTTATGAGTGCTGGTGTATAGGGCTAATGTTCTGTTGGTGTTCTCCTTTCAATGGCTGAGGTATGCACCTTGGAGTAACTGGGGTGGCTGGGTCATATAGTAATTGTGTCTGGAACTTTTTGTGGAATTTCCAAACTCTTCATATTTTATTATTATCACAATCATCATCATCATCATCATCATCATCATCATCATCATCATCATCATATTTGTTAATTATTATTTAGCACTTAGAATGTTAGAGATGCAGGGGTATTGAAAGAAAAATCCATGAAAGAGTGTTCTAAGAATGGTGCAGGGCAATGGGCACAAACTATAAACATCCATGGCAATGCCATACTAATTCTACAGGAGTCAGGAAAAGTTTATCTTATTGGAGATAAACTTGAAGAAACAGATACAATTAGTGAATGGCTAGGAAGCCACCAAGTTTCAGAATGATGATTCCAATCCATGTGGCAGCATGTGGGCAGGCGTGACACGTACTGAAGGCGGGAATGAGGAGCCTACAGATAACTTACACTGACCTCTCCAGTCTGGACCACTGTGAAGTCCAACTGCCAGTGCCACAGGTAGCTGGGAGGTTGAACACTGGGAGTCACAAACAAACGAGGCATACTTTGTGTGCTCCAGGCAAAGACCACTCATTCTGCAGGCAGATGCTGGAGGGCGCCCAGGAACACTTGCACATTTGGACTGCACAGAAACATGCACAGACTGGCGCACAGGCCACAGGTAGGCATACAGGCCTATACACAGACACACACACACACACACACGCATGCGCGCTCACACACGTGCTCACAACTGGAAGCAGTGAAGGCTTTAGACCCAAAGGTCTTATTTATGAAAAGCCCACACAAAAGTGGCATTCTGCCCAAAACAGTCACTACTCACTTTCGAGTTTCCTGGACTTCCAGTATCAGCTATTTTGTGCTGACCCATAGCTTCGCAGCCGTACAGCATCAGTCACCTTGGCCAGATACCAAATCAGCACTATGTTGTCTAAACAGATTTGGTACTTAGAATCCTGTGTTCCCTATAGCCCTTCAGGCTGCTGTGTCTAAAAATGCATCACCCAGATTCAGTGCTACTGCATATGGGAACTTGGAAATAGTCCGGCCCATACGGTGGAAGTCTTAGTTTCAATCTCTGTTTCTCTGTCTGACTCTCCCTCTGTTCTTTATTCCGAGACAGGATGGGTTGTATGTAGCCCAGCTTCCAGCTTGGCCTTGGATTCATGATCCTCCTGCCTTACTCAGACTCTCAAATGCTGGGATTATAGATGCACGCCAGCATGACCAGAAATCTCTTAAAGTATTTTATATGTATGTGTGTGTGTGTATGTATTTGTTTGTGTATTTATTTGTATGTGCAAAAAGAATACCGTTAACTACCCTGTTTCATGTGAGTGCTTTATGAACGTTGACATCATAAGTACTTGAAAATGTATATATGTGTATAAGGCGTACACTAACAATCCATCATCGTGCGGCTTGTTAAGTATGAGGGAGAGCCCGTTTTCTAAAAACGGAGGCTACTGTATTTCTGACACCACATGACATTTCCTAACAAGAGGAGAAGTTGGAAGTCAATTTTCTTTTTTCAATTTGCTAGGCAGCCACAGTAACTGGAGAGGTTATGTGAATGCATGATTTGTATGTGTGTGTGTGTGTATGTGTGTGTGTGTGTGTGTATGTATGTGTGTGTGTACATATATAAAAATATATATACACAATTCTGTGCACATCCTAGTGTGGACCAAGTCACAATAAGAATAGCATGACTAGGAAATGGAATTTCTTGCGGGAGACAATTTGTGAGGGTGGAAATTTGGAGTTGGCCTAGGCTTGAGGCTGCTGGGGTGGTAGTGTGGGAGCTGACTGGGGGGGGGGGGGAGAAGGGGGAGGGGTCTGGGAGTGCAGGGAAGGACGCGTGTCTTTCCCACTCAGAGTCTCCACCTGTCTGTTGTGGGTAAGCAGCAGAAGTCAAGCTCCTTGTGATCTCCCTGGGCCGCAAAAGAAGAAGGCGAGTCCTTCTTGCCTGCGTCCTTTGTTTCTGCTCAGCGAGGCCTGACTCTTGCAGGCCTAGAGCCATGGGTAGCACCTTTTCTGCTTCTTAGGAGGGATGCAGTAAGGGGTACAGTCCTGGATTTCTCTTCCTTGGCTCATTGATCTCCCACACCTCTTCCTCCTCTCCCCACAAAGTGAGGAACGCACTTACTTAGACAGGCTTGTGGGTCTTGGGAGCAATACATTTGCTTTCTTGTGTCTTTACTCAGGGGACCACCTAGGATCTTCGCTTGCTGTTTAAACAAGATGCCTGACCAGGGCACCCTGGGCCTTACCCCTGGCTGGCAATGCAGCCAAATGTAAACAAAGAAGGGCTGCACCTGGACTCAGACGCTGTGTTTACTAAACAAAACCGACAAGTTCCCAGGGTTGTGTGAGGGAGGGCTACAGCTTTCAATCCCCCAGAGCTGGCGAGGATCCATTTTATTGAGCTTGGTAATGACGGTCCTGTTGGAACAGCTGGGTAGTTCCTATTAGCCCTAAGAGACTGGGGAGGGCAGTTTTTCTTTAGAAAAATTATGTTTTTCATTTAGACCAACAACAGCCTGGTGGTCTCAGCATAGTTTCCTATATGTTTAAAAAGAGTAGGAAGAGTGGCCCAGACTGTTCTTCAAATATTAGGGTGGCTGGAGTTGGCAAATACAATCATAAGACTTAGTTAAATTATTAGATAAATTATTTTGGAACTTACATATGTATTAGGGACATCACTGCTCTAAGAAGGTATTAGTGGGTTATTTAAAATGTACATATAGCCCAGCACACCTGTGATTCCAGCACTCAGGGAGGCAGAGGCAGGAGGATCTTTGTGAGCTTGAGGCCAGCCTCTACAAAGCAAATCCAGGACAGGCAAGGCTACACAGAGAAGCCCTATCTTGAAACACCAAAACCAATCAACCAATCAACCAAATAAAAACAAAAATACAAATGTAACTGAGTAGCCTGTACTTTATTTGGAGATGTCTAGTCCTTTTCCTAAATCAATTGCTTATATGCCACTTGGGGTAAGAAACTGATGAGAATAGGAGGTAGGTATTGCTCAGCCAGTAGGACCCCAACAGTGAGTGCTTGTGCCTCTTGCCCTAGGTCAGAAGGCAGAAATATCTTTGCTTTGTCTTGTAGGAAGTTCTGTTCTTGCTGGATGGCAGACGTGCCAGAAGAGAAGTCCAGCTTGCTCTTTCTCCCTGTAAATGAGCACCCCTGTCTGGGACTTATATGAGGATGTGACTAAAACCACGGCCACATGCACACCTCATGGGTGGGATAGTTAGATGGACTAACCCATCAACTCCTGACCCCCACCCACCACAGGCCTCACCCCAATGTCTGCCAAAAGTCCCACTGAAAGCCTCGGGACCGATGCCTCGGTGGTACCCTTTTTTCTAGGAAGCCATCCTGCTGTATAGAACATCTACCATCTTTCCTTATGGTCCCACCTACAGTCCAATACTAAAACTTCCTTTGAGATTCACCTACCTGTAGTCCATGGGTTTCACCTTCTAGTTTGTGAGAAGGGAACCTGGAGGTGATAGGATATTTGTCCCTTCAAGGACACCCCACTTTCCCGAATCACACTGGTGCATGGGCTAGGAAATTGCAGGACATGAGTCAGTGCCCTACTTTATTTTGTGTGTGTGTGTGTGTGTGTGTGTGTGTGTGTGTGTGTGTGTGTGTGTGTGAGAGAGAGAGAGAGAGAGAGAGAGAGAGAGAGAGAGACAGAGAGAGAGAGAGACAGAGAGAGAGAGAGAGACAGAGAGAGAGAGAGAGAGACAGAGAGAGAGAGAGAGAGAGAGAGAGAGACAGAGAGAGAGAGAGACAGAGAGAGAGAGAGACAGAGAGAGAGAGAGACAGAGAGAGAGAGAGAGGAGAGAGAGAGAGGAGAGAGAGAGAGAGAGAGAGAGAGAGAGAGAGAGAGAGAGAGAGAGAGAGAGAGAACTTGTGGAAGTGAGAGGATAGTTGTACGGTGTGGGGTCCACTGTATGTGAGTGGTTTGGCACCGGATATAAGCGAAGGGGGTGTAGTAAGAAAACTACTGACATGTCCACTCCATTGCTTGGTTAGGTTTTTATTGTAGATAAAGGAGAGGAAGTAATCCAGGGGAATATGAAAGAGTACAGAGCAGAGAAAGAGACAGAAGTAGAGTGCATGAGGACAGTGCTGTCTGTGAGAACAGAGAGAACAGCCAGAAGAGAGTGGAGAAAGCAGAGTGAGAGTAGCCACTGTGGAGACTAGTAAGAAGTGCCACGTTATAAGGAGGGGGCATGTCGAGGGCGGGTAAGCCCAGGAGCTGGAGGGAGTTTAGGGTAGAGGAAGATGCTGGGATGGACTTTGAAATGTATAGCAAGTACTTTTGAGTAGGGATGGAGGCTAGCATGGAGGCTAGCATGGAGGCTAGCATGGCCTTGAGAAGCTGGTAGGCACCACAGGTAAATGTTAATTTGGAGAGCTATGTGTCCCTTTGCCAGAGGTAAGGGCAATGGCTCCTTTTGGTCGAGGGGAACCAGCTTCACAAGTTTCTGAGGAATGCTGGCATTTAGCTAACTGCTAGAAATCCTCCTATGGTCCGGGTTGAGTTCCTTTCTGGATATTTGGAAAGCCTTTTGGAGCTTGGAGAATTGGAGTTTCTTTTAGACCTGTCACCCACATGGTCTATTTTTCACGCTTTACTTTAGCCTTATTTGCGCTTAACCTTCCTGTCTTCACCTACAGGGAGGAGGTGTGATCTGTTCTAGTCCCCATTTCTCTGTCTTGTATACATTCCCTTTGACTAGGAGATGGCATGGTTAAATTTGTTTCTTCTTGGCCCCTACGTGGCCAGGAGCCAAGAGTGAGAGCGTAGCTCGACAGTGTCCTTCCTATGCCAACATAAGAAAGCACACAGCTTCAGTGTGACAGAACTAACACTTTGAGATACTTGGACCCAGGAGGTTACACAGATTAACAAAGGCTGACACCAAGACTGGGAGACTCACAGCTTATGCTGGTGATCCCAGATGAACCTGTGGCACCACAGCACATACATAGCACATAGCAGCCATGCTAGCTTGGTGAACTGGGCAACTGGAATGTTCTAAACATTTGTAAGGAGGGTGCTGGAACTACAGGGTCTTTTTTTTTTTTCACTTTGGAAGCTGCTAAACTGCACTTCCTGTCTACTCAGGTAATTAATTTTATTCCTTCTCAAGTCTCTAATGAGGGTGAAGACCAGATAGTTTAGTTTTACAATTAAACTTAGTTGTTTAGGTGTTAAGATGTTTTTAGGTCTAGATAGATGTTTTAAATTGATAGAGTTGAGATACGATAGATATTGATTTATATTCAGAATTTTAGACTCACCGATTTATATTCAGAATTTTAGACTCACCTAGATAGGAAATATGTTTTCTTTAAGATTGCCAAATACAAATAGCCAAAACACTATGAATGTAACATTAATATAATTCCTGATTGTTTTATGGTCTTTCTTGCTGTATGTAGTTTATTTTTATATATATGTAATAATATAAATGTATATGTAAAAAAAAAAACCCCAAATTCCTAGGGCAGAAGAAAAGGGTTTCTGCTTGTTTTGTTTGCTTATTTTAGATGACAGTTAGCTCAACTGTCATTACTCAAAGTCTTGTTAGATCTATGAAAATGACTCTACAACAAGAATACCCATTCAGGTCACATACCTGGAGGTTTTTTTTGAAAACCAGTTTACCTCTTTGGCTTTCAGAATCTTCTTCTGAAAAATGGATGTGGATGTGGTGGTTTAAAGAAGAATGACCCCATAGGTGCATATATTTTAATGTTTAATTGCCAGGAAATGGAACTCTTTGATAGGATTAGACAGACTCCAGCACTGTGCCTGTGATCATGATGCCTCCCAACCACGGTGATAATAGACCTTCTGAAAATGGAAGCAAGCCCCTAGTTAATTTTTTATATGAAAATTGCCATGGTTGTGGTATCTCTTCATAGCAACAGAACAGTGACAAAGACAGAAGTTGATACCAGGGACTGGCTATTGCCGTGACAGGCCTGACCCTGCTATTTGTTGGAGGAATATAAAAACTTTGGAACATTGGAGTAGAAAAACAGCTGAACATTTTAAGTATAGCTTAGTGAGCCATCCTAGTAGTGGCATGGCAGATAGTGTTGCTGAGGGCAATTTGAACTGTGGAGGTCCAGCTCAAGAAGCTTCAGAGGGGAAGAATATTAGTAGGTGGTCTAGAGACCATTGTGATATTTTGGCAAAGAATGTGGCTGCTTTTTGCCGTTGTACAAAAATACAATAAATTGAAGAGTTTGGGATTAATGTCATTGGCAGAGGAGATTTCAAGATAACCCAGTATTGACTCTGTCATGTGATTATTAGTAACCACTCTTATGCAAGTCTATGATGGAAAGGAACAAGCTGAACCAAGGGAAATGCAAAGTGTAAAGTTTATGAATAAAAGTAGTATCAGGAAGTATAATGGACCTAAATCCAGTGCTCAATGAGATTAAAAAGTTTGAAGAAAAGCCTGATGTTAAATGGAATAAAGGAAGTAGTAACTTCAGGACAAGACTCCACCCAGCTAAGTTGCACCTTGTGAAGAGGAGATAAAGGAAGGATTAAGTGGTGGAGGAAACCATCAACAACAGAAAGCTGATGCAAGTGTGATTGAAGGGGGAGGCTAAGTTCCAGTCTCATCAAGCAGCAGAACTTGGTAGCATCAGCCATGTGGTTCTGCTATTACAGTCAAGAATACAAGAAAAGAGTTGTGGAATCTTCTCCCATAAATAAGGATGGCTGCGGAGGCCAGGTGTATGTCAGGGTTGTCCCTGCATGGAGGTCCAGAGAGGCAATTTATGAACCTCAAAAGGTGAAGTCTGAATTGTGTTGGAGAAGTCAGAGCCATGGGATACTTGCCAAGGAGAGCTTCTAGCAGGGGGGTGGGGTGGGGGGGAGAGGGTTGCAGTTAACAAAGATGAAAGCAACTAGATTACTGAAGTGTGCATTGACTTTGTGGTTTTCCCAGCTGGTCTTTAGTCTTGCTTTGGTCCAGTACTTCTCACTATGCTCCTTTTTCTTCTTGTTTGGAGTGATAATGTATATTTTGTGCCACTGTATGTGGGAAGTATGCAATCTGATATTTGATTTTGATTTTACAAGGGGCTGTAAGTTACAAAAATGCTATGAGTCTCAGAGACTTTGAGCTTTAGACTTTTTAACAGTGTTGAGATTGTGATAGACTGTGGGGTTTTTTGGACTGAATGTGTTTTGCATTGTGATATGTACTCTGGGTAGCTCACCAGAGATGGCCACTCAGACACACTTAATAGTCTATTGAAAGTCTTTATTCCAGCTACTTGAGACCACACCAGGGATGGGGGCCTAGGTGCAGCCCTGAGGGTTCAGCACACACAGTTTTTAAAGGCAGACCATGACCTGTCATGTTGCTCAGCAGCCACAGGGAGGTTTGCAAAAGCAAGCAGTTAAGAGATGCTAAGATAAGCAGTTAGCTAGAGAGAGGGGTTATGAACAAACAGTCAGTTTAACAGATGCTAAGATAACTTAGTGCATCCTGACCTTTGGTTTCTAGAATAGGGATGGGTAAGATTCCATGGGATTCTCCATCAAGGAGATTAAAATCCTAGTTAAACCTGAATGGTTTCAGCAAAGATACAAGATGGAGGAACTTCTGTACTGTCTTGCCCTGTCATACATGGTTACACGCTTATGGAGGCCAGCAGATGGAATGTGAAAGAATGGTTTCCGTAGTCTCATATCTTTGAATGCTTCCTCACCAGGAATGGAAGTCTTTGAAAGGTTTAGATTTACAGTGCTTCTCAACCTGTCTGTCTCAACCTCTTGGGGGGTTGCGAACAGATATTCTGCATATCAGACATTTACATTACAATTCATAGCAGCAACAAAATTACAGTTATGAAATAGCAACAAAATAATTTTATGGTTGGGAGGCCACCACAACATGAGGAACTGCATTAACTTTTTACAGAAATAGGAAGGTTGAGAACCACTGGTTTAGAAGGGTTATGGATGTGGCCTTGTTGGTGAAAGTGTGTCACTAGGGTAGGTTTTGAGGTTTCAGAAGCACACATTAGGCTTTGGATCAGTCTATAGTTTTTTATTACTTCACCAGTACCATGCCTGCCATGTCTGTCACCACGCTGCTTGCCATGATATTAATGAGCAAAGATTCCGAAACTGTAAGTTTCCAGTTTCGTGCTTTCCTTTGTAAGAGTTGCCACGGTCACAGCATCTCTTCACAGTAATAGAACAATGACTAAAACAATGGAGAATTTGAGTTAATTCTCTTTTCAGAAGAATGTCTCAGGTATAGCCATTGACTCATGAACTGAATTGGAATAAAGCAGGGAAGAACAGACCTTAAAAAAAAAATCCAACAAAGCAAAACTGTAGCTCTTTTAGATTGAAAGCGACTTTGGCCCTCAACTTTCCCTGGGCAGGAGCCAGTCTTAGGAGATTAAGTGTGGGCTATTTCTTGGTGCCTCTTTGTTACTGATTGATGACAAGCTAAATATAGAACCTGGTTGGTGTTTAAAAGAACTTAAATCTACTTGACAGTTTTACTATAATCAAATTGTATGATTGGCGAGCTATCTCATTGAAGAGGCACTGATTTTCCTGGGTGCTGGTGAAGCTGCGTGTGTCATGGAATGTGAGCTGTGCGTGAGACATTCATAGTGGGCCCATGCATGAAACAGATGACGTACAGAAGAGAAACAAGCAACCAAGCACTTGGTGCCATGGCCTGTGAGGTTGGGCCTGGAAACTTGATTTGGAGTGATAGGAGATTAAGAAAGACAGACACAAGTAACTTAAAGTGACTGGGTGGCCCTTACCTTCAGATAGAGACGTGGCAGCAGCCTGGATACACAGCACATTTATTATGTATAGCATGAAGTATGAGGCAAGTTAGGTAATCTTGGATGGTGGGAAGGGTCTCAGGGGAATTTGGTCATGAAGTCACTGGGCCAAGGAAGATGAAGTGGATGCTTTTGGCATGTACTGTTTTTAGCTTAAAGTCGACAGTTTTCAGCATCTATACATAGACCAGGGAAAAGTCTTGTCATTCTCTGATCCTGACTCAGGAAAAGCCCTGCCATTCTCACTAGTCCAAAGCACTGGTTTTCTTCACGTGACTATGCTTATGGCATAAATACTTATTCATACTGGGGTACACTTCTTGTCATACTATTTTGTGGCATGGCTTCTAACTTGTGTGTCATGCACAAATTTCAGGAAGGCTTAGATCACTCCTGGGCCTTTCTGGTTCCTGTAGGGTGCTTGGGATAACTTAAGCCACAGCCACTAGAACACATTGTTTCTGGTAAGGAAACAATTTTCTATATGAGCCATGATATGAATTAAGATTGAATGGTTCTTTCCTCCTCTTCCTCCTCCTCCTTCTACTCCACTCCTCTTCCTCCTCTTTCTCTCCTCCCTCTTTCTCCTTTCCTCCCTCCCTTTTCAAATTATTTTTAGTGCCACATACAAAGTAATGGATTTTATCATTGCATCTTCATACATATGCATACATACATATACACATGTGTGCCATCATTCTTGGTTCCTTCCTCCCACTTTCTCTCTTGTGCTTTATTTCCCACTCTGGCTGGCTGCCTTCTTTTCCTAATGCATGTATTGTACAACCTCTCCTATGTTTACACCCTCTCCTGTGTCCCAGTTCCCTTCTTACTATCCCTCCATTTTGTCTTGGCTTTCTTTGCTCTATCTTGTCTTTTTCAAATAGTGAAAAACATGTGGAGAGAAGCTTGGACTGAACAGTGCCCCAATTATAGTTGCCAAATGTACCGAGCTAACCCTGTGGCTTAATTTGGAATTCTGCTACCAAGTAAAAATGGCAAAAGGCCTTTCTCTCTCTCTCTCTCTCTCTCTCTCTCTCTCTCTCTCTCTCTCTCTCTCTCTCAAGTCTGCTTTTCTTTCAAAGTTAAATATCTGCTTGGCATAATCCAAATAGAAATGTCCTTAAAAGCCAAGAACTAAAACAGAGTCTCTCAGGTCAATTTTTCACAGAGATGATTTTTCTGGACTGTGTCGGGTGGGTGAATATAAAGGTGGTAGGAGAACAACCGAGTGGAAGGGAGGAGAGCTTCCTGGCTATGCTGGATGGAGGGAGGTGGGGCTTGGAGTGGTCCACCATCCCAGTGCTCTGCGCTTAGACTTTCATCCCACCTCCCCATGATGCTCAGTGCAGCCTGGTATCTCTCTTCCTGGGCTGCTTTCCGGTGTCTGGAGGCATGAAAGCTCCAATTCAGACATGACTCCTCTTGAGGAACTTGGAAGGGACTAGGGAAGGCAAGGTGTAAATGACTCATGTTTTCTGTTTTAGTTCTTGGCTTTTAAGGACATTTCTAGACTCTGCAATGCTGGCCTCCGAGATGTGCAGAGGAGAGTCTAAAACCTGGACGTTTCTTGAATATCTGACTATTAAACTGTGTTGTGGTAATTCCTTCTGATTATGCTCAGGAGTACCAGAAGGTGCATCCCATCCTTGGGAGGAGGCTTTGCTCTGGGAAACACAGCCATCTCAAGAGGAATCCATCTAAGCAAGCCCTCTGCTGACCTCTGGAGTCCTCTAATGATTATTCTACTTTGACCTTCAACAGTCCCCAAACCTGTCTCCCCAGCCCCCAAGCAGCTTTTAATTAGCTTCCTAGTGTGTAACCCTTAAAGATAAAAGACAGAGTTCAAAATACATTTGGGTCTACCACCATGGAAGATAGCTGTTGTGGACAGATCATTTTAATATACTAACTAATATCTTTTCTTCATGCCCTTTGGCCTGTAATGTCTCAGACTTCTCCCACTCTGATTCCGGCTTGCCCTACATGACTTGAATCAGCCAATGGGATAGTAGTTAACTGCATGTAAGTAGAGGCTTGGGATAGGGCATCTTCCCTGCCAATCACATGAATGTTAGAGTCTAGCCGTTCACAGGTATTGATAGGCACCTACTGAGATATTGTCTGAGTCACTAGTTAAGAGGCTTGCTAGTGCCAGGACATGACATCTCATCTGGAAGTAAGTTTTCAATCAAAGGGTGCTACAGCTAAGTCACCACGCCTTTCCCTGCCTTCCACCTGGGAACCCAAGAGCCGGGCTGCAAAATCATGCTGTGAACTAACCCCATCCTCAGTGTATTAGTTTGCTTCTGTGCTGCTGTGGCAAACACTGACAAAAAGCGACTTGGGGAAGAGTTTATTTGGAGGCAGGAACCAAAGCAGATGCCATGGAGGAATTCCTGCATAAAAATGTATGTGATAGTGAAAGTGTAAACACCAGTCTTGAAGCTCCCCAGGTTCAAAATGAATATTTTATCTACATAGAAGTTCACAGAGCTATATAGATTTTAGTCTTGGTAATTTTGGTGTATCATGTTTTTAAAATTTTATTTGAAAGTTCTTTATAAATGAAGTCACCTTTGTTTCTGCCACTTGGGCTCAGATTCTCTTCAGAAACCCTTACATGCTGCCTATCTCTGGTTCTAGGGCCTGAATTTTCTTTGGAGCGCCTGTCATGTTGTTGTCTCTCTGTCTGTCTGTCCATCCTATTAATAACTCTACTAATAAACACCAACGGTCCCCAGTGATCTGTTTCAGGGTCCCCCTGAACCACCCACCCCTTCTAACTCCTAACATAAAGAACATTTGTGGCTAGCCAAAACCTTCAGCTGAACAGATTTATGGCTGAGCCCAGTTGACTCATAGACAAAGCGCGGCTTTCTCTGAGGAAAGACAAAGCTGTGATATCAAAGCTGTAGCATAGTGTGGATGAACCCACCCCATCCCTCTTGAAGTTCCGGTCCACTCTGCCTGAGGCATGAAGAACACCTGCTTAGCCTTGCAATCCAGTGGAGTACAGGAATGACACCTTGAATCATGCCCTGATATAACTAGACACCATGGCTAGAGTCAGGAGAAGCAGAGTGCTAGATAGGCTCTGTTGGATGCTGGCTTCCCCCTCAGATTCCTGGTCCTGCTGCATAGCTCTCTCTTTATGCTTACGGCTTGGTGGTTATGTCTTCTGTGGCATGAGGGGAAAGTCCTGGAATGCCAAGGCAGCTAAGTTATCTGCATTCTAAGTCTTTGTTTGCCCAGGGCTGCTGGAGGTAGAAGACTTGGGGATGACGTAAGATCACCTACCGCTCGACGCCATATGGTCCTCTGTATGGGTGCTTCTTTCTGTATGTTTTAGCCACACATAGCACTTTCTGTCCCCAATCTCATTTCAGGCAACAAGACTCCGGGGGAACACTTAATTGTCACCTCTCTCAGAGATTCTCGTGGCTCTAGTCTTACATTCCAGTTTGGATAGGATGTATTTTTCCCTATTGGAAAAGAATCATCTCTGGAAGATTCAAGGTCCATAGTCTGTTTTTCACTGATTCTGCAATGGGCTCCTGTGAGTGGAGTCTTATGATTGGTGCCTGTACTGGCCATTTGCCTTCCCCGAAGACATTCTAGAGATGCTACTAGACCACTGGGCACCTCAGGAGAGAAAGGAAATAAGAAGGTCTTTTAGGTATGTTTTGTATGTTGTAGTTCACACATTTCTGCTGATACGCAAACAGACGCACAGTCAGGTACCGTGGCCTGATGAATAATCCAAGAGCTGACATTTTAGCATCTAAGTGGGCTCAGAGAAAGGATTTTCTTCATTAGTAAGTCTTTGCTCACATTTTGAAGGATATTTTCCTCTTTTTGATGCTAATAGAGCTTAAGGTCTCTGAGGATGATGACATCTAAGAAATAAGTAATTGTTGCTCTAGGCTTCACCTCTAGAGCAAACAGACCTGAGGCAATTGTCTGAATAATTTGAGTGAAAAAGCATTATTTTCAGTGAATCACAATTGTTTGAGTTATCTGAGTAACAGTGCAGTACATAGACACTACTTGTCACATTTAGTTTCTGGGAAAAGCAAGCCCTGCTTTGGGGAGATATTGACTGTCCTGGAATTCAGAAGATTGGTACTTTTGAGTTTGTGATGGTGCAAATGTTGGGAGACTCAGTAGACATGGTACAGGACAAGGTCAAGCCCAGTTCGTCTGGCCAGGGTATCCTGTTCTCACAGACACAAAGGCGCTGTGTGAGATTCTACTGTGAGGACACTACAGCTTAGAAAAGTTGTGATAAGGCCAAATTCCCTAGGAGAGGAGGTGAGATCATGAAAATTACCACTGTTTTTTTTTTTTTTAATAATTTAACGATTTAAGGCAAAAATGTTCCCACTTTGGGCCTCAGATTTTACAGGAACAAGCAAAAGGATTGGTGTGGATAATTTGTAGGGTCCCTTTCAAGTCTCAAACAAAACTTTCCTGGGCTGGGGATTCCCCAGGATTTATTTCCTGAGCTCTGAGTGGAGCAAAGTCTAGCACTGTTTGACCTTTTATGCATTAATAGGAAGGAAGTCTGGTGTTTTCCAGATGGTTGCAAGTAGCCTTCATATCTCAGTCTCTTCGAAGAAAATTGTACTTGTGTTTACAAGGCCATTTAAGGGTGTGTGTGTGTGTGTGTGTGTGTGTGTGTGTGTGTGTGTGTATGTGCGCACACACACAAATACTTGTGCATGTGTGCACACGTATGTAGCAGAGGGGGCTGATTAGGCCTCTAGAGCTGAGAGTGGCAGAGCTACTCTTTTTAGTGTGTTGGGTCACTCTGCCAGAGAGAAAGAGGATTCTAAGTTAGTAAACTGGAGATTAAATGCTTTGTCTAGAACGTGGTGTCACAATCTATTTTAACTCATGTAGAAGTAGTTCCCGAACCCCATCCAACATCAGGGTTTTGTATATATGATCCAACCATGTGCTCCGAAGGTGGAAAATTTAGTTTTTTTTTTAATTAAGAAAAGAGCATCAGTGGCCACCAAAAAAATGAAGGCCACATGTGCCTTTAGCACCTTACACTACTAGATGCTACCTGAGGTACTACTACCCATATGGCAGTGTGTGCAGATGGGCTGGCTGGCTGGACATGAGAATGCTTCCTTTTCCACAATAAAATCGAGTGTGGGGTTCAGGGATTAAGGGAGTAAAGAGAAATCAGGTAAAGCCAGATTACTCTAGGATTTATCTTGATCACAGTCTCTTCTTTATAGTTTCTTATAACTCTGTAATGAAGCAAGCTAAAAATGTCACCCTGAACTAAGCAAGGTCAACATCAATTAAAAATCTCTCTCTCTCTCTCTCCCTTCCCCCCTCCCATCTCTCTCTCTCTCTCTCTCTCTCTCTCTCTCTCTCTCTCTCTCTCTCTCTCACACACACACACACACACACACACGTTTCAAACATGTGCGATTTTCATCAGGCCTCCTCATCTGTTTATCATTTAAAGCTCAGGTCATTTTCCATATTCCTATCAAAGGTTGTCTGCCGAGGATGAAAGCCTAGTGAATAACTGCAGAAGCTTTCTGAAGTAACAAATAATCAAATGCCTACAGGAACAATGACTTCATATATAGCAATGCAGTAATGATCACAGCTCAAAGGAAGCACGAAGCTTAAGGACTTCCTTCCTAGGAAGAGATGCTCGTGGCTTTGTTAATGGTAACATTTCTGGTACTCCTCATCCCCTAGTAGGAGTTAGATATGTGGAACAATGGATAGAATCCGAAAAATGTTGAACACAGCTAGGACACATCATTGTGCTGGTAAATGGAGACAAAGCCATGATTTGTAGTGTTTGTTAATTTTCCTGGTATAAATACCTACCCCAAGGTTGCTCTCATGTCACTCATTAGACCTGGATTTTGGAACAGATGCATGGAGTTGACACTTCTTTCTTTTTAAATGAATGAATGGATGAATTCATTCATTAATTCATTATTGTAGCTCCCTCCCTCCTCTCCTCCTGGCCCCAGCCTACCTTCCTCTTCCCCTAGAAGCTACATCTAGCAGCAGATCCAAACACATGTGGAGATTCATAGCCAAACACTGGGCTAAGTGTAGGGAGTCTTGTGGGAAAGTGGGGGGAAGGATAGAAGGACCTGGGGGTGACAGAAGCTCCACAAGAAAACCAACAGAACCAACTAACCAAGGCCCAGAGGGCCTTGTGGATATTAAAGCACCAATCAAGGACCACGCATGGACTGGTCCTATGCCCACTACATAGATGTAGGAGATGGGCAGCTCAGGCTTCATGTGGGTCCTTTTTAGTAATGGTAGCAGGGTCTGTCTCTGACATGGATTCAGTTGCCTGCCCGCCCCTGCCCCCAATTGGGGCTGCCTTGCTAGGCCACAGGGGAGGAGGATGTGCTCAGTTCTGATGCTACTTAATGAGCTGGGGTGGGTGGTTAGAGGGGGCTCCCCTTTCAATACAGTATCAATACTGGCTTTCATCACTGACTGGAGACACAAGTGGGGGCCTCCCTATTGCCTCCTCCCTGCTTCTGCTCTGTTTGGAGTCCAGGTAGAGACCATTCAGAGAAAATAGTGACAAAAGAAAGGGAGATTTGAGGGTGGAGAGAGGACTCAGAGGTTAAGAGCACCTGGTTGCTCTTCCAGAGGACCTAGGTTCAATTCCCAGCACCAATATGACAGCTCGCCACTGTCTGGAGGATCCAATACCCTAATACAGACAGACATTCATGCAGGCAAAACAACAATGTATATTAAATAAAAATAAAGTGGTTATTAAAAATAGGGAGATGTGGTGTGGAGAAATATTGAAATTCACCTATTAATTTCTTAGGGTATCAGAAACAAATGGCTACAAAATGGGTGTTTTAGAGCAGCTGAAATCCACTCCCTTACAGATCTGTATTCCAGAAGCCTGACATCAAGGTGCTGGTAGATTTGGTTCCTTTTGGAATCTTCTAATACATAGCGATTTCTAGATATCCTCGGTATTCATTGGCTTAAATACTTACCACCCCATGTCACTTTCTCTGTGTGCCTGTATGTATTATTTCCTCTTATAAGGACAGTAATATTGGGTTTCTATCCAAGGTGATTTCATTCTCAGAGCCTTAATTTTATACCCTCCAAATCTAATCTCCTCGAATTCTGAGATTCCAGATTGACATGCATTGTAAGACAGTATTTATGACGGAACTCTATACACATATACACAAAGAACAGGAACGATTGCAGAGACAGCTGGGCAGGCCACCTGGGTCACAAGCCCTTATCGCGACATCCTGAACATCCCACAGGTTGTGACCAGGCCTTCAAGGCCTGTGATGGCTGTTCTTCTTCTTAGCCATGTTCTTTGCCCCCAAACCTAAAGAGTAGAGAGTGGGATGGCCCTGGCCTAGGCTTCTTCTAAGGCTATGGTTGGCCACTTCTTTCCTTATATCACTTTTTAACTTTTTGAAGACAATTTGGGTACCAATGGCTCTAAAGTATTTAGTTTTATATACCCCACTCAACAGAATAGGCTCAAATGAAGGCACAGATGTAGTCACAGTTGACTTCAGTTGGTTAGAATGGCTTTTCTCAGGCAGAAAAATTTTGAGTCCTGAAGTTTAAAAATATTTTTCTAATATGAAAAATATATGCGAGCACATTACGTCGATGGAAAAGAGTGGCTGAGAATCGGTTGTCAAGGATCCTCCACCAGTGAGCACTTCTTTGGCAGTATAACAGGAGCTACTTCCGTCTATGGGAACTCATGAGGGTCTTCCATAGGCTCTGGTGAGGAAGCCAGCTTGGCAGGCCTGAGGGGCATGGAAAGGTCCCTGTGACCCAGTGTCAGTCTTAAACCACGTCTTCTGGATACCTTTGGTTCTGTGTATGAAGTTCATCTTACCCTGCAGAACCAAGGTCAGATTCCAAAGAACGGACCTGCACTCCATTTATGTGACTTAGGGAAGCTCATGTTTGGGGGATCACTAGGGCTTAGGGGATCTGCTATACCACTGAGATCTCTCTTCTCTGCCAAAAACTCTTTCTTTCCACCATCATCTATGTTTGAGACTGCTCACATTTCTGGGCTGTTGCTTAGGAGCCCTTAACAGACCTCTTTCTTCTTTGCGTTCTTCCTACCTCACTCCCCCAAGTGATGGCTTCACGCCTGTGCTTTGGGTCTGAGGTTCTTTGGCTGGGTGAGTCCTGTGATCACACGAAACAATGAGAGCATAAACCATCTCCTTTCAGAGGGCAGCACCGATGCATGCTCCGCTGCAGAGAGAGAGGGAGCCAAATTAGCCTTATAAATCTCCCCACCATGCCGTATGTTCCCCACATAATGATGAGAAGGAAGTTGCTCAGGAAATAGCCCATGGTGAAGAGGTTTGTTCTCATATTGCTAGAATCCAAGGGGAGGGGCTAAAGCTGGCCACTGACGTCAGGCCTCCCCATGCCACTTGCAGTGAGGGTTTGAGTTCATTCGTTATTCACTGTAAGAGCCTAATGCGTGTGCAACGGAAGATATAAATGGCATGTAAGTTGGGGTATGCAAAGGTTTTTACCTGTGAGTTCACACACCCACACACAACACACGATACAATCATGATGTTTGAAAACATATTAAGACTTAGTAATAAACAATTCTACATGTATGTATATTCACTTGTCTTGGGACTCTAATGGTACTACACTGAGGAAGCATTTGATGAGTTTTTTTTTTTTTTTTGACATGTGGTGAAATACTCTATGTCATTGAGATTCAGAATAAATGATAATAGAATGAACTGGCCACCTCCATATTTTTGTTGTTTTTGTTTTCTCTCTATCACGATGGATTATTTTGGGGGAAAGGCTTAACTGTGCACTTCGGCTCTCCTAGTGTGCTAGGGAGCTATGACAGTCTGTTAGTCTGAATCTTGGTGCTGCTATTCTCTAACATGAAGTAGCATTTGCTGTGTGTGCTGGTGATGCACGATGGAGGGTGAAGGTGTGGGTAACTAAAGCAGTCGACTAGGGGGCACGGGAGTTGCACAGGGAACAAGGTGTAGTAAGAACGTATTCTGAAATCATTGCAAGTGACTTTATGGTTGAAAGTCGGCTGTGCTTAGATTACTGTGGTGTTTGCAAATGCTTCCCTCTACCACGAGGGCTGCAACATTACAGTGTAGTGGTAGGCTATGAATAATATATGCTAGAGTTAAAGGGGACTCTTCCTCTGTAGACTGAAGAAGAGTGGGGACAAGAGGAGAGGAGAAACAGACTTGAGCTTCTTTGTTTCTCATACGCCTGTGGGTCTCCAGTCCTATGTCCTTATGAACACTGGCACAAGGTGTACCCTGGGATAACGTGGTGGAGGTGTGCTTTCTTGAGGTGTATGTGAATGTTTGTGTGTGACGGAGATGGGGAGGGAGAGGTGAGAGAGGGAAAGAGAGGCAGAGAGAGGGAGAGGGAGAGGGAGAGGGAGGGAGCGAGAGAGAGAGAGAGAGAGAGAGAGAGAGAGAGAGAGAGAGAGAGAGGGAGGGAGGGGGAGGGGGAGGGAGAGGGAGGGAGGGAGGGAGGGAGAGAGAGAGAGAGAGAGAGAGAGAGAGAGAGAGAGAGAGAGAGAGAGAGAGAAGCAACTGTTGAGAGAGCCCAATCATACTCAGAGCACAGCCCCAACTTGCGTAGCACCTACCAGATGACAGCTGCAAAAAAAAAAAAAAGGCAAGAAGGAGACAAAGACAGAAAATAAGCACCTGGCTTTCCCACAACAGCCACCTATTCTCTCTAGCGGGAGTCAGCTAGGTAGAACGATGAAGAGAATTAGGACAATGTTGAACATAGCTAAGGTATAACACTGTGCTGGTAAACATAGGGAAAAATCCATAATTGGTAGTGTTTGTTAACTGCCCTGAGTAGTACTTGTTATTTTCATAGAATACTGTGCTGGCTGTAGAGGTGTGACAAACTGGAGGCTAAGGCAATAGAAGGATAGGCAGAAAACCTGGGACTCATCAGCTTTGAGGGGTGGAAAGGGCCCGGGGCAGCCTATCATTCTGCCAGAGGCTTAAAATCAAAGTGACGATGTTACAGTGGGCATAGTCTTAGAGAGGGAAACACAAAGCCGAGGCCACAGGCTCCAGCAGCGAGCGAGCATGCTGGCCTCAGTAAGTGTACCCCTTCACCTTTTACCTCTTAGCTCTGTCTTGGTTGGATTTATGGCACAAATATCTGATGAGATAACTAGCTTAATAGGGAAAATGATTGATGTGTGCTCACAGTACATGGTCCCCTGGCCATCCATACTGTGTTGGGTTTGTGTCAGCACAATAAATCATGACAAGGGTATGAGGCAAAGGGGCATATTCACTTCAAGTTTGGGAATCAGAGAAAGGGAGGACACTGCCATTAGGAACAAACATCTTAATATCTCCACAAAGGTCATTCCCCAATGATCTAACTTCTCATTAGGCCCCCCACCTTCCAATAACTTTATGGGCCAGACACCAAGTCTTTACTAGATAGACCTGTGGGGAACACTTGCCCAAGCCTCAGCACTCAAGTTATTTTCACCTCCACTGTCACAACTATAAGGAATAATTCTGCTTTAGGCAGTTACAGCTGTGACTAGGGTGAGGGAATCTTCTCCCTTTCTGGAACGGGCATGAGGGAATTCTGTGACATGCTCACATGGCATCTTAGGTGGTTTGAAGGTGAGTGTTCCCTGCAGGCTCAGAGTTTGAAGACGGTCCCCAGACAGCATTGCTTGAATATACTTAAGAGAGGTGGTCTTGTCTGAGGAAGTCTGCCCCTCAAAGCTGACTTTGAGAGTATAAAGTCTCACACTGTTTCTATTGAACGAGGATAGAATAAAAGATACCAAGGATGCTCACAGCAAAGGGTCTCTGAGAAGCTCAGGAGAGCATGTAGACTTAGTAGCTTCCGTATTCTCTTGGGATACAGATCCATATGTCAAAGAGGAGAAAAGACTGTAATCTAAGGGACCACCTCCCAGTGGAAGGATTCAAATTCTCTGAGATCCCAAGTCTCTGGAGACAGCGAAATTCCTTTTTTTTGCGGGGTGGGGGTGGGGGGAGGGGATGCTTTCTGACTAAGTGAGAGACAGACAGTCATTCCTGGGACAGTTCTGATGCACTGTTCTGGACACAAGGGGATGGTCCAGGTGACCTTCTAGGGGTTCCGTACCTAATCTATGCTTCTGTAAGTAATGAGTTGACAGAAAATTGCATTCTGTATCTGGTTGGCCATCTGCTGTTTCCCCAACACTGACTGATAACAGCATGGCTATGTGGGGAGAAGGTGAGCTGTAATTAATTATCTATGGCATTGATGAATTTCTTGTAGGCTATTCCCCTGCTAATCCAGCGATATAGCCACATCCATCCCCCTTCCCAGTGTTAATGGTCTATTTATGGACTCTGCTCCATAATTAAATGTTTCATTTGCAAGAAAATGATTCCTAGGAAAACCTAAGCTCGCTTTATGTGCCTGCAATCAGCTCATGCAGACATTACATAAGAGATCTGTCCATGTTGCTTACTGCTTTTAGCTTTCTGTATAATCTAATGTATTATGTTTCCGGTGTATGCAAATTACTAAATGTAATATTCTTCAGTATGCCTGCTGACTGAAGCCAAATGTATTGTGGGCATAATTTTAATTATTTATATGCTATAAAAATGGAAGAAATCGGAATTACAGAAGCAGGCTTCTAAGAACCCCCTCTGGTTTTCTTTTAGGCTACGGTTTAATGAAATTAAAACTGTAATTGTTTTTCAACTCTTGCTTAATACTTGTTCTGGTCATCTTTTGTCAGCATGTAGCCATGCCCATGAAGGCATTTAGTGTCAGCCCAGAATGCCTGCCTTATTAGAAAAGAGCACATATTAGACGACAGGGTTCAAGACAGGGCTGCTGCTGGGAACGCCCAGGGCTGTCTTCTGAGCTCGGCCTTTTGTTCTTAATGTTGGTCCCAGGCGACCCTGAGTGAGAATTTTTTTGGTCTGACTCAAGAAGCCTGTAGTAGGTAGGTAAAGCATAACTGGCAAAGAACAAAGAGCGTGGTGTGTGTGTGTATGTGTGTGTGTGTGTGTGTGTGTGTGTGTGTGTGTGTGTGTGTGTGTGTCTACACCTCAAGTGCAGCAACATGAAAATGGAATGAAACCCAACTAGTTTTATTAAGTAGCTACAAATATTGGAGGGCAGTTTTGGTTCAAGATAAAATGGAATTTGGGGATCTACCTATTTGAGTCCACTTAACCAGAAACAGTCGATGAGCTTGGTACATTATGACATGGTAGAGGATGTGGACGTTGGGCCCTGGGCCCTGCGGCTGGGGTTGCGCTAATGCTCTAATTACACAGGCCTTGGTTTTCTCATCTGTGAGGTGGGGGCACAAGATGCTGGTGCTGTGACGAGATGCTATGGAGAAGGAAGGAGACAGTGCTGGTGCATAGGAAAGTGAGTCACAAGCTCAAGAGAAGGTGGGAATGGGCCAGTTCTTATCATAAGAGCCCTTTCTGGACCCACAGGCTGCACCAGTGATTTGTTTTATAGCCAGCAGGAAGAAGGGAAATATTGCCAGTGTTAGTCTGGTTGCCTTGGGAGAGGAGCAGAGGGTCTTCCTTGGGACTATATAAAGGGGTATTTGGATTCTATAAAGCAAGCGTCTTGGACCAGTCTAAATCTGGTCCCATTAATGATCTACCATAAAGAGCCAGCTTTAAAATTCCAGTCCTTCCTGGACTGTTATTTTTATAAAACATGGTAATACATATTGTTAAAAACATAAAATAAAAAACCACAAAGTACAAGTCCTACATTTGTTTTGTTATTTAGATTCAGTTACTATGAAGTTTGACATTTATATTTATCTTGTGCTCTGGGAGCCAGTGTTTATGAACTGGCACCGCTTTGCAGACCTCACTTCAAGAAACATGGCTGAAGGTAGAGAAATTGCGATTGAATGAGAGAGAGAGAGAGAGAGAGAGAGAGAGAGAGAGAGAGAGAGAGAGACAGACAGACAGACAGACAGACAGACAGACAGACAGACACAGAGAGAGACAGAGACAGACACAGAGAGAGACAGACAGACACACAGAGAGAGACAGAGACAGGGGGAGAGAGAGAGAGAGATTGAGAGAGAGAGAGAGAGAGAGAGAGAGAGAGAGAGAGAGAGAGAGAGAAGAACAGAATTTGAATTATCACATGTGTTTCATGAAGGCTAGGGGAAACGACATGTGGTCACAGCATGAAGACTAGAGCAGCAGTAAGAAAAGGCAATTGTAAGTTTTAGTCTGCGTCTATTGTTGCATTGTATTAGTCCTTGAACCTTCAGTAAAATCCCTAACCTACATTTCTGCAGGCTAGACTGCAGAGGGACCAAGAGGAAGGGTCTGTGTGCCTCCCTCTGGGGAAAAACAGAGAATAGAAATGCATCCATAGGGACCTTAGAGGTGAGTAGGGAGGAGAGGGATTTCCAGCCTGAGCTTAGGCAGCATGGCACCAGCCTTCTCTTCAAGAGAGAGTGTGTGTGTGCGTGTGCTTCTTCTGTATGACTGTGTGTATGTTAGAGCATGAGTGCGTGCGTGTGTGTGTGTGTGTGTGTGTGTGTGTGTGTGTGTGTGTGTGTGTGCGTGCATGAGAATACACTTCTATGTGTGTGCGTGTGTTCCTGAATGTTGGGGGAAGGGAAGTGGTTCTAGATTTCCCGTGTTGTGTAGGATGGTTGCATTTGAGGTCTGCAGGACAAGAGACCCAGATTTTGCTACAGCCTCAGAAATAGAATCTTAGGCCATTACCCTCAAGCATCGCCTATTCATGTGTGGGAGGTGGTGCTGGGGTGGCAGGGGTTGGGGATTGGGACTTCTCTCAGTGGGGACATGCCTTTCCTCTGGATTTGGAGTTGTAAATATGAATTGGAATTAGGGCTGAGTTACATGTTTTGCCTTATTACATTGTGTCTAGTTGACACTTTCAATAATACTAATTACTGAGACTTTGCAGCACTGAGCCCAACATTGTGCATTAGTCATCTTGGAACGCACGTGAAGCCTGACGACTCCTTTCCATGTGTGGGTTCCTTAGGTGTTGTGAAAGTTTTGGGGCTGTATGTGAACATGCTTTTGTTTTAATCCCAGGGGTGGCATGTGGGAGCTGTTCCAATTTGTCCAGAGCTGGTAACCGACTTCTGAGAGGGCACATGATCTTCGTCAGCTGTGAGCTACCCTGTGTGGGGGGTGGGGGGGCCATGGTCTTTGTCAGTGGGAATAAAAGTCAGACCCAAAGAAAGACTGGGGGCTCCAAGAAAAAAGAAGGCTGCTAGGGCTTCCCCACTGCTGCTCCTGCTCCTGCTCCTGGTTGCTGTTGATGCAGTTGGACGAGAAGAACTTGGAGATATCCTGAAGTGAGCATTGGACTTGCCCTAAGGACCCTAAACAGCAGGAAGCAGCCAAGGAAAACTGTGGCCCCTCTACCCATTAACCTTCTTTTTCTCCTACCTGGTGTTGGAAGGGATTGGAGTAGAGTATGGAGAAAGAGATTTAAGGAACCCAAAATAAAAATAGTGGTTGAAACTATGCCAACACTTATGTGCAGCCCTTTTGAGCAACCCATTTTAGGACTGCTTTCTGCAGGCACATGCAGGTAGGCCCAGGATCAGGGGGCTGGCGAGCCAGGAATAGTAGACAGACTACCATGCCCCTGAGGCTGACCCTGGGCCAGGCTCATCTCTGTAACTGCTGGACAGCCCTGCCTGCTGGCACAGACAACTCAGGCCTGCCCCAGGGAAGCAGGTGCCAGAGTTTTATAGAAGGTCCTGCATTTGTACAGATATTTTCATATTCTAGATCTCCTATTACTGTTATTACCTTTAAAGAATTACTCCATCCGCTGGGCATGGTGGCCCACATGTTTAATCCTGGCACTTGGTAGGCAGAGGCAGGTGGATCTCTGTGAGTTGGAGGCCAGCCTGGTCTATGAAGCAAGTTCCACCGAGAAACCTTGCTTCCAAAAACCAAAAAACCAAAAAACAAAACCAAAAAAACCCCCCAAACAAAACCAAGACAAACAAAAACAACCTCCCAAAACAAAATACAACAACAAAAAGTTACTTCCTGAGTGTCTCATTGCTGATCATGCCAACTGATACAGTGTTTACAAAGCACTGACACTGATAATGATAATAGTAAACAACAGCTAACCCTGGGAAGTACGGAGCACACAAGTTACTTCATGTATATTATTTCACTGAATGCTGACAGTTAGCTATTATTTTCACCACCCCATTTCGTAAATAAAGAATCTGCGGTTCACAGACATAAGATCTTTATTTGCTCATGCCACATTTCCAGCAAATGATGAAACCAGGTTATAACGGAACCTCCAGAGCACTCTTTTTAAAAAATGCTTTGTTTTATTGTTTATTCATGTGCATATACATGTGAGTGCCCATGGGAGCCAAAAGAGGGCGCCAGAACCCTCGGAGCTGTAGTTACAGGCGGTTGTGAGCTACTTAGCATGGGCCCTGGGAAACAAACTCTAGTCTACTGCAAGAGCAGATGAAAGCCAAGCCATCTCTCCTGCTATAAAGCACTCTTAATTAGGACAGCATTCTTGCCATGAAATAGATTGTCATAACTGTTACTGTAAATTGATTTTGTAAATATTACATATATGGAAAGTGAGTCCAGGCAGGTGAATAATTTGCTCAAAGTAAGATGGCCATTGGAAAAGCTGAGCGTGAAAGGCACTGGCTTTCTCTGTGGCTGGGATTGGGTGGCTGCAGTGGCCCCAGCCTGACTTGGCTGACAGTACCAATAGCCGTGCCTTCTGTATGATGGATGTGAACGGGAAAGGGTTTATGACCTCTGCCGTCCCCTGGAGGGGCCAAGCTCCCTGCAGTGAGCCCGAGCTCTGAGGTTAGACAGCAGACTTGCTGGAGCCCAGAACCCATCCACACCCAGTCATGATTTACATGGGAAGATTTCCACACTGTTGGCATTCAAAAGGGAAATAGCAAATTTTGGGTGTTTGCTTATTTCCATCAGTAGTCAGTCCTTTCAGCTGGGAGGGGTGGAGGCTGACTAATTAAACGGCAGGTCATTAAAATGGAAATAATCCCTTTGAAGCCCAAAGTAGCAAAGTGGGAAAACACTTTTGCAATATTGGTGGGACACTGGGTGGGCTCCAACTCCTTCCTTTGAGGCAGCTGGACTATTCCTAGCAAGAGTTACTTACACCTTTTGGCACAGTGGAGGCAAACTTGCTGTTGGAGCTGTGGGATGGTGGTAAAATGGAAACTGTGGGAATACACTGTTTATTAAAGAATATCACAGGGGCGAAGAAGCCCTGCCTAACACTGGACTAAGTCCATATCCTATCCACACGGATAGGGGATGGGGCACCCACTGGACAGTTGACACCTTCGATGCCGTGAGCCAAAACAATCTAGAGAGGGCTGGCAGCTGCAGCTGGCTGAGACCCTTATAGCTATCAGTGTGTCCACCTCAGAAAGATACTGTAGGCCAAGGCAAATGCTTGTTAAACTCAGTCTGTGTAGCACTCAGCAAGTAACTCATTTAGGATTTACTATTTCTTCTTAAACAGAGCATAGAGGCTTAGGAAGCAAGTTCAGCTGCTGCCAAGAAGTTACGCTAACCCTATGCCATATTCATTTTAGCTTTTGGCATCGAAAAGGTACTCAGTAAACGCCTGTTTAATTTCAGTCATCTTTTGTGGTTTTGAAAAGTTTGGAAATACCCCAGTCATCGTCTGCTACATGGTTTAGCATTTGGCAGAGGCAAAGTGTTGAAATGGTCGGTTATTAAAGACTGAGTATTTCTAATTAAACAATTAATAAACATGTATTGGTTAGACTTTGAGCAAAGGTAGAAAGATGCTCAGTTGAGCTAGTAGAAGGCAGAGTAGAAGCCACCCTAAAGGGAAGACAACAGGGCCTGAGAGAGAGAGAGAGAGGCAGAACACAGTGAGGAGAACACAGTGGAGGGTGGCAGAGTGTTCCCTGGAACCTGGCAGATGGGTCTGGGCAGACCAGTGGAGCCTTTGATAGACGTGGGCACGACGGAGAGTTCTGGTTTGAACAATGACAGGAGAAAAAGTCTTCAACTTATCAATCTCTACCGGCAAATATGCAGTGTGCTAGCATTTCTGGTATAAATTGCCGCATTGCATTTTTCTCGTCTTTTATTATTATTTTTTTTGTGTGTGTGCTTGTGTCAAAACCACAAGCTTACATATGCTAGCCAGCCACACTACTACTTAGTTATATTCCTAGCCCCCCCCAAAATTAGTTTTGCTAAAAATTCCCAAATAAATAAGCAAATGAATTATATATGCTGGGTGTAGGTCATGATTAATAAAAATAAAAATAAAAAACTCATGGAATTTTAAAGACAAAAAAGTCAAAAGCTGGTTCAAAAAGAATGTGAGAGTTCAAAACAAATGTAATTAACAAACAGAGGGAAGCTGAAAAAGATGGTTACACAGCATTTGCTAATGTTCTAAAGCAATAAAGCACTAAATCTCTGGGGCTAATCTCTGATTTCTTTTTTATTTTTAGAACATTTTAAAATTTATTCTTTGACAATTTTATACTTATGTACAATGTATTTTGTTCATACCCACCCAGCGCTGAGCTCACCGTTCCCACTGTTGTGAGGTATTCACCAGAGTGGACTGCTCAGACATGGGTTGAAGTCAATAGGAGGTCTTTATTAGCCAACTGACAACTGAAGTGGGTGTTCGTGCCCCCTCCCCCTGCCCCTGCCATTCTGTCCTGAGTTTTTCCTCATGGTGAGCTTTTAAGCACAAAACCACATCCTTGGTTGACACACTTCAGCTAGCAAGAACAGTTACCCAGAAGCAAAACTACAGACGCCAAAAAAGCAAGGTTAGTACATTTATGGACTTTCCCAGAACTATGGACTTTGATGGATTAGGCCTTTGTTCTCATTTTGGCAGGTGGTGCTGCCTCCGTGCTGGGTTCCAAGGCTTAAATGGTACTTGTATCATGGTGTCAGTTGTGCTTAGGTCTGGAAACTAATAAGGTCTGGGGGTTTGTTACACCATCCTGCCTGGACCTTTGTGAAACATCTTCCTCCCATGTTCATGTCATTGTCTTCTCCCCCTCCTTCTCCTCCTCCTCCTCCTCCTCCTCCTCCTTCTTCTTCCCCTACTTCTCTTCCTGCTGCTGTTGCTTTTTTTCTTCTCCTTTGTTTGGAGCCATTTACTGAAATATGGGAGCCTACCAGTGCCCACACCTCCAAAAGAACCTCTTTCCCTGACTTTCTCGGGGGCTAACAACAGACAAAATAGCTCATTGTTTAAGGGTGGGGCCTCATGACCCCTTTCCCCATTGACACTGGAATGGTGACCAGCTTGAGTGCATGCAGGTAACCACAGCGTCTATCAATTCTTAATGCCATGGCCAGAAGACTACATTTCCCAGCATTCTTTCCCATGCTGTCATTCTTTCCTGCTTTCTATTCCCTCTTCCATTATGTTCCTGGAGCTTTATAAAGATCGGTATTAATGTCTCATTTAGGGCTGAACATTCAACAACCACTTATTTTCAACACTTTGTATTAACTAAGCCAATTGCAAGAAAAAGCTTCCCTGAAAAGGATTAAAAGCAGCACTAATAATGTATAGGCAATAAACATGAATACTTAGAAAATAGTTTGTCACCATTGTCATTTAGCAAGACAACAGTAAGTAGGACCCCTGCTTGGTCATATGACCACCACAGCTATGGGTTTTTACCAAGTTTCCATACTAGGTATGACTTTTCTTTCCTACAATAAACCTCAGGTTCTTCAGCAGAGGCCTGAGTAGCAACTACTGGGAGTATAGAAGATAGGCATCAGAAAGAAAGTATCCAGGCCAGTTACAGCTTGTTTTCCTATGTCCTGTAAGGTGTATTGTGTCCACAGCAACAGAGTCTCACCGTCTGATTATGGTAGGTAGCCAAGAGCCATGGCAATAGCCTTTGTTGTATGGTGGTGCCTCAAACCTCCTGATGTAGCAAACATTACTAAGGAGGTATCCCATGCACAGCACTAGGGTTTTTTTCTTAAAAACTCCTATCTTTTGGGGGAAGTATTACATCTCCCTATGAGATAATTCTGTTTAAACTCCATCTCCTTCTCCTTCTTTCTAAAAAAAAAAATTGTATTTTAATTAGCTTACAAATTACTGGATAGAGTTGCATTTTCTACCAGACAGAGAACATTTGTAATTCTATTGGAGAAAAAACATTATTTGCAGTTGGCTAATTTAATATGTTAGGATGAAATTTTAATGAATTTGGCTTTGAATTCATGGTGATTTGAAGATTTTACACATGCACACGCACGCACACACACACACACACACACATACACATAAGTAACAAGGCAGGCTTTTAGGCTAAAATGCTGGATTTGATTATATTCAAGCTTTGGCAGAGGTGATATGATCTGTACCAGGGTTAGAAAGATGAGGAGGAGGACTGAATTGACAAAAGAGAGAAAGAAAGCCAAGCTGGGAGGGTTTAGAATTGGTTCAGATAGAGACGATGAAGACAGTAGATTTATAAAGGCAGTGGGCTGCAGGGGACAAGGTGACTATGAGACCACAGAGAGATACATGCACTTCCTGTGGGGTGAGAGGGATTTTATCAGTGTTTATGGAGCATCAGCTCTATGTCATATCCTGTGACGGTTCTAGCAGGGAAAAGCAGAATAAGACACCACTGTTTTCCTCTAGGATCATAACAGAGACAATTTTTGTTTATTCCTCAAGAAAATGTCAGTGATAAAAATATACTGAAGATAGAGGGCTCAAGGTTGCATCAGGGAAGAGTCTAGAGACATTTTCAAGGCCAAAAAAGAGTCTGGAAAGAGGTGCTGCAGTGTTGGCTGCACACTGGAATGTTTGGCTAACATTCCAAAACCCCAGAGCTTGCTTCCTTCATTCAGAGACTCACATTTACCAGGCCTGTGTGTGAGCTGATCATAGGGAGATTTTAAGTCTCTGCAGGTAATTCCAATGTGAAACACAGTACATTCATGGGGTAGCAGAAACAACAGACCATTGGCAAAGAAGTGTAACATGGCCTGGGAGATAGTGGGGGAAAGAAAACTCTCCTTAGGTGCTATGTTTATGATGTGGAGAAAGCTGGGGAGAGTGGCTGGCTGGCCACAGCTGGTGGACTTCCGTAGCTGGTAGAGCTTAGTCTTGGAGCAAATGTCATACCATGAATTTTTCTCCTTTGGGAAGTTTGGAGAGTATATATCGTTAAGGACACAAGACAAGAACAGAGAACTTGAAAGGCCTAGTCCCAGTCTTGAATTCATAATGCGATCTCAATTTCTGTATCTGTAGCATTAACGACTGAACTGAGCATTTGCTCTTGTCAGGATGTTTGGTCTTTGAAAATTCATGCATTGATGTCAATGTGTTGGTGTCATGTAAAGACTTTGGGAGGTGATTAGGCCACAAAATTTCAGATGGTATTTGAAACACATTATATATAGTTTATTATATAAATTCATATATAAAATTAATATAAATATATTAATATAAATGTACATATATTTAAATTTTTACATAAAGAAAGTAGAGTTTAAACAGAGGAAATATAGATAAATATTTGAGCCTAACCAAAAAAGCATCTCACCTTAACCACATAGTACACACTTTAGGCTATCTGCCCTCTTGACTTCATACTTACCAGCTCTGTGGGGGTGTCCAGAATCATGAAAGAGTGCACATGGTCTAAGAAAAGGCCAAACTCAAATTTCCAAGAATTATTTGTACGTTGCTTTTGATCCATGGTCAAATGAAAAGAAATCATTAAGTTGAATTATTTTAACTTGGGGACTATCTGTTGTAAACTCATAAAAGAGGGCCGTAGAAGCTCCTTGAACCATATAAGGCCGTACAGAAGTCACTCTGAGCGGAAGGACTCATGAAACATCAAGCCTATTTCTGCTTTGATGTTGGGGTTCCAGGCTCCAAAACCATAAATAGTAGACACATATTTTCCATAGTGTACCTGACCCAAGGTATTTTGCTACAGAAGCTATGTAGACCAAGATGCCACATGTGTTTCTTTGAGATTAATAATTACCGAATTCTGGTCAAGGTGGGGTGCTGTCCAACTGCAATCACAGCACTCAAGAGGCTGAGCCAGGGTGATCATGACCTTGAGGCTATACAATGCTATGGGTATACAATGAGTACAATACAAGGCTATACAATGAAACCCTGTCTTTAGAAAGGTAGCGGGGGGGGGGGGGGGGAAGGGGGGAAGGAGGGGAGGAAGAGCCATCTGTGGTCTTGGTCCAAAACAACCATTCATGTCTTTTTTTCTCCAGGGTATTTTCCCATTATTTGAAATATCCTTTTTGTCACAAGTGACGTTTCCATGTATATTTAGGCTTGCTTCTAGACCTTTTGTTCTGTACAAGTCATTTATATGCTCATCCCAATGTTAATATTATACTGCTTTTCTGTAGATATGCAGTATATTTTAAGATCTTCTGACTAAATAATTTTCAATCACATTTCCAATTTGAGATTTTCTTACATTAATTTTTCCAGAGTGACTGTAATGAAAATTTCTATTAGATTTTTTTTTAAATAATTGGAATTAGGTTATTAGGTAAATCAGGTCTGGCATTCTATGACTGTGTCTGTTGTCCAAAAAAAATTAACAAAATTTACTCATTTTTTGTAATCCAATACATTGAACAATTTCTATCATATAGACTTTGTACACATTAAAGGATTGTTAAAGTTTTGTTTTGCTTTAGAAAGAGATTTTTTTCTTTCATACTATTTTAGCTATACAGAAACTTGACTTTTTTTTTTTATTCCAGAAGATTATGATAAAGAGCACTCAGAAAAAGCAGTTAAGACATTGAGGAAAGAATAGGGAAGCTGCAGTAAGTCTAAAGGAGGGTGGGTTTCATCAAGGATGCTGGCATTGCCAAAGGTCAAATGGAGTTATGGCGGGGGACGGAGCCTGTGTGTTTAAAGCTGATGGGAAAGTACACAGTTGAACAAAGAACAAAAGTACCCATCTCAGAATTCAGGGGCTCATGTGGAGCTCAATCTTTATGGCTTCACTTCTAGTCAGTCTGCTAAGAACCGTGAGTTGGCATGCGAGGCAAATAAGATTTTGCAAGCTTTCTCTAAGATTATAGCGTAGAGGGGAAAGAAGAGGATGGATTTGCTTTTCCAGGAAGTGAAAACTAAACTAACCAATGGAAAGAAAATTATTTTGTGAAAATTATTTCAATTGAAACTTTGTTGAGATGGTAGAGAGTTGCCCAAAGGTCTATACGTCCACAATATGGCTACTGTCTTGTCTTCTACTCTCTGCTCACGTCTCGGGTTTGTTTGCAGCTGTAAAGGCTGTTTGGGCAGCACTGCCAGTGAGCAGCAAGAAGAACCACATATTGGGCTTATGCCATTGCCCTTTCTCTGTAGCTTCCTGTTTGTTTAGCTTCTTGCTATAGTGACTTGTCATGATTGTGATGTTGGAACAAATATCATTTCATCTATGAAAACAATCTTCCTAAAAAAAGGTTTTGAGGAAATGTCAGTGAACTGCTGAGAGAGGCGAATGCTTCTGCTATCGGGTCTAAGTTTTTCCTGCTTTGAATAAGGAAAGGATGTGAATTTGGAAGCTTCTGCTCAGCTCTTGGTCCTTTAAGATTGGAGAATAGACAGATTTACATGTTTGGTAGAAAGGCGTTTGAAACAATGGAATTGGATTTTAAATTCTAGAAGATTAAAAAAAAAAATCAGATTTCCCAGTGGAATCTGGGACATTTGGTGAAATTCAGATTTCAGCTAGGCAGTGGGTAAATTTTATTCATCTTTTTAATTTGCTAATCTTGGTAACATTCTACTCTAAGATAGTTAACACATGTGTAATGTTCAACCAGATTCTATTGGTTATCTTGGGGAGTGAAATGTCTGAGGAAATTGTTCCTGGGAGTACGCATGCGCTTGAGTTCTCATACACAAGCTAGATACTATTTCCTTTGCAGTTTCTGACAACTAGGCTCCATCCTGACACCTACCTTCTATATTCAGTCACAGCCAGGATAAGTTAACAGTATTAACCCAAGGTGTTTATGTGTTCAGTGTTTAGTTTGGGAGCATCTTTCTCTTTGCAGGATCTCCTACTGGTTTTTCTATGTCAACATGACCCTTAGCCCTATCTATCACCCAATCTACTCTGGGCGTAGCCATTTGAAAATGACCCCAAATTCCATTTCATCACATACTTTATTCATACCCTATTTTTCGGACGATAGGACACACCTGATCATAAGACGCACCCAGTTTTTAGAGCAGTAAAGCAATTAAAACAGTAAAAACAGTAGTCGGAGCATAAGGCACACCCTAATCCTCCCCCCTCTTTTGGGGGAGGAAAGTATATCTTATGGTCTGAAAAATACGGTCCTTCCCTACATGGAGAACTTGGTCAGCATTTCTAGGGCATGGGATTTGCCACTGTGTGAGCTTCCCTAAGTCAATCAGCCTTCCCTGTGAATCTTGATCCTTGAGTTATCCTTGCTCAAGAACCATTATCTGGGCAGTGATAGCTGCAGAGAGGCATCATAATTGGTAAAATTCAAGACTAGGTGGACTGGAAATAGACATAGATGCAATAGCTGTATCACTTAGCCCATGGCTAAGGAACCCAGCGGCAGATAAAACAGAAAGAACGTAGAACTCAGAGGCTGGGAAACACTGTCTTCTAGGTGTAACAAGGCTGTTGCACTGTTGAACTTGATGTCTGTGACTACCTGCACAAAGTCTGCACAGGATCGGACCTATCAACACCTTCAGAAGGGCTAAGAAGACACCAACACTCCCCAAGGATTTCTAAGTAATTATGGTTAATGGTAGAGAGGAAGAGACTTTTTTTTCAGTGATGGAGTCATTGGTAACTTTTGTGTGTGTGTGTGTGAACAATTTCTTACCTATGTACCCATAACGTTGCTAATGAAATTCACTGGGTCACAAAATAAAACACAACACAATATGACACAAAATATACAAGAAAGTAGAAGGGACTCTAATTAGGGAGAGGAAAGGGTTTAGTAGGAGAGAGAGGAGAAGACTTATAATAGTCTTATTCACTAAGACTGACGGATGCTACGTCCAGCATGGCTACAGAGACAGACTTGACTTGGGCAGCAAGGAAAGGAAGAAAGTACAAACACATATACTGACACATGGGCACCCAAAAAATCGGGGGTGGGTGGACTCAGCTGTCTGACAAAGAAACCACAGCACTCTGGAAGCGCGACATGTTTATTCTACACAGTTCAATGGGGATGTGGAGTTACAGCATGTCCCTGATGGAGGCAGGGATTATGATGTACATCTGAACAGAGAGGCAGGCTTAAGTAATCTGGGTATGAACCGTCTCTGTAGGGGAGCAGTCTTCAGGCTGTGAGGATCCTGGGGGTGGGAACCTATGGCAGACATCTGCATGCACTATCAACATCTGCACACAGGCCCCGATAATTGCTTCTTCATCCCACTGAGTCTTAACCTGGGGTGGGGGGAGGGGGAGGCTTTGCTGTTTTCCCATGGATCTAAGGCTATATAGTCCTTGACTTGGTTGCCTATTGTCAGCAGCACACATTCACTCAGGCCTTCACACACTCAGGGTTTCTTCTATTCCCCTAAAAAGATATGTCATGTACGTGTATAAAAATGTCATAATGAGGTCCATTACTACTCATAATTAACGTATACTAATAAAAATATTTTAAAAAGAGGCACTTATTGGCTGATTGGTTCCAGTGAATACTACTAGAGTTGTCTGGATTAAAGTAGTCCAGGAGTTGCTTTAGGCCTGAGGTGTCTGCTATGGGAAGTTCCCAAAAGACACAGGAAACTGCTCCTATCTATTGGTCTCTCCTTCCTGGTTCAGAGAATTTTTGCATTTGAACTGAGGGGAGTTTGGTTGGCGGGTGCCTCTCAAAGCTTCTACAGTAGCTGTAGTAGGAAGGGGAGGGGCCTAATCTATGCCTGTGATGGAACTGAAGTGAGGCTTATATTCTTCAGGACATCAAATTCCTGATTTCTACTTTCAAATTTATGTATTTTTCTTCGGAAGTTGCCATTTGTGCACACAAGACTTGTTCAACATAATAATCTTGATTGCTCCATTTGAGAATATTTACATGTGATAACCCTGGCAGGAGTGAGCAAAAGAACGTGAAACCAGGAATAATAACATTAATAAAAATAGCTGGAAGTTATAACCACAGTAGTAATAACAATAGTGTAAGGTGTCTGCTGTGTTTCAGATGATGTATGCACATTTTCTTTAATTCATACAATATTGTTAACAGATGTTTTTGTTACCATTTTACAATGAGGAAACGGAGCCAAGAGTGATTTGTCCGTGGATTAAAAACTAGTTAAGTGGGCCTAGGGAGATGGCTCAGTCGTTAAGAACACTGGCTGCTCTTCCAGAGGACTGGGATTTGATTTCTAGTACCCATATGGTGGCACACAACTGTCACTAACTCCAGTTCCAGGGAACCTAACACTGTCTTCTGGCCTCCAAGGGCACTAGGGGTGCACATAGTGCACACATAGGATGCATGCAAGGAAAAAAAAATCCACACACGTAGAATGATAAACGAGTTAAGCACTTTTTCTAGTTTACTTGCTAGAGTAAACTGGGTGGGGGGACCATTTGCTTTGTCCTTAAGGATCTGACTGAGAGGCAATATGAAGGCTAAATGGAGGCCTAGTGTCTGTAGCCAAATAGCACACAACTGAAAGGATCAACTGATCGCCACAGTCAGGGGTAAAAAGGCAACATGGGTACCTGTGTCCTGGGGTCTGTAATGTGATATGGCTTCCCAGCCAGGCTCTTCTGAAACCAGACTCTGCCTTGACCTGAGTTAATTAGTCTGTAGTTACTCACACAACTGCATTCCTGCTGTCAGAGTTGCTAGGATGCATGTCAAGGTTGCCAGTGAACACGGAGCAGAGCTGATTCTGGTGAGCGCATCCGGGCCTGGGTATGACATCCATCCTGTCAAAAAATACTCAGGTGATGAGGCTTCAGGGCTCCCTGGCATATCTTGGCTTTTCAGGTTCGGTCTTAACAAGCTCTCTTTCTGGGACATCCTGGAGCTAGACATCTCTCACACGGATATCACACACACACACACACACACACACACACACACACACACACACACAAGCTGGCACCCTGCTGTAGGCTCCCCAACCCCCTAACTCTGGCTTGATAGCAATCTAGCCATCTCAGTTGGAGCTCATTACCTGGGAGCTGTCCAGAGAAAATGATGAAAACTCACTAGGGTGTAGCTATTATGGTCAATTAGCAGCAGTCCTTTAAATGAGGGTTGGCAAACCTGGGAGCCAACGAGTATCATTTCCGATGCACTTTGGGTTTATTGTTTTCCACCTCTCTTCACTTAATCTGCCTTGGCTCCTTTCTTTGTTTTTCTGTTGGAATTCATAGGAGTCTGAAAGGATGTGCAACCCGTGGGTTTCTGGTTGACACTATTCTGACTCATAGTGCAAGTGTGTGTGAGTGTGTGTGTGTGTGTGGGGATCCTGGGGTTAGGGGTGTACTTTGTAATTAGAAAGTGGATGGGCTGCTTTAACTTTCAATGTCAGGAGGCTCCAGACTTTGAGAACCAGCGAATGGAATCATGGGAGTAGTTGCGTTTGACTAGTTCCTCTAGGCCTTCTCTGGGAAAAGCTGTCTTCCTCTGGCAGGCTCCGAGCACCCCATACACACAGATGGGAGTCCTCCTTTTAATAGATGGCTCCATTGAGGCCTTTCCAGGGAGTTGTTAGAACCCCTCAGAATCAGAACATTACAGGACAACCAGCCCAGGAAAGGCACCACCCACAGTGGGTGGGGCCACCTCCATCAATCAGTAATTAAGAAAACGCCCTATAGCCCGATCCTTTTCAATTAATTTTCCCTCCTTTCAGATGACCTTATCTTGTGTCAAGTTGACATAAAACTAGCCAGTACAACCCCTCAAGGTCTCGTGTCCACTTGGGATAGGATTTATTCTAGGTTGTTTTTCTGAGGAACTCCAGCATGGAAATTCCTCTAGTCTTCTGGGCAGTATCCATTTTTTCCCCCCAAAAGGCTGGTGCCTTCCACATTAATACTTTAGGCCAGTGGTTTGAAATATGTGGTCCATGTGGTACTGCTGCTACTACTACTACTACTACTACTACTACTACTACTACTACTACTACTACTAACAGCAGCAGCAGCAGCATCAGGAGAAGCAGCAGCATCAGGAGAAGCAGCAGCATCAGGAGAAGCAGCATCAGCATCCGGAGAAACAACAGCAGTAGGAGAAGCAGCAGCAGCAGGAGAAGCAGTAGTAGCAGCAGCAGCAGCAGGAGAAGCAGCAGCAGCCAGAGAAGCAGCAGCAGCCGGAGAGGCAGCAGCAGCAGGAGAAGCAGCCCCCACCACCTATGGAGCCACATGAGAACTCTCTTACTGGGAGGCAGAAGCCCGAGAGTCAGGGCTGGTAGTGGTTCTGGCAAGATCTTAGAGATCAAAGGTGAGGCACCAGAGTATGTGAGAAAGTCATATCCCACTCTCCACTCTACTGTGGAGAGTGTTCTGTCCATTGGCTAGATCTGGGTAGGGGTTTAAGGTTTACCGCCTGTATTGTCCTTGGCTGGTGCCTTAGTTTGAGCGGGACCCCTGTGCCCAAATCTGCCTATCATAATGTTCTACTTGTAGGTTTCTAGGACCCTCTGGATCCTTCTACTTTGCCTTTCTCCCATGATTCTCTCATCTAGAGTCCCACTAGAATGTCCTCTCCTCTGTCTCAGTTTCCTGGTAAGTGAAGGCTTTCGTGGGACGTGCTTCTTGGGCTAATATGCCCTGGAGGGGGAGACCTGGTGGCACTCAGAGGAAGGACAGCAGGTTACCAAGAAGAGACTTGATACCCTATGAACATATACAGGGGGAGGTAATCCCCCTCAGGAACAGTCATAGGGGAGGGGAATAAGGGGAAAATGGGAGGGAGGGAAGAATGGGAGGATACAAGGGATGGGATAACCATTGAGATGTAACAAGAATAAATTAATAAAGGAGAAAAAAAAAAGATCTTAGAGATCAGCAGGCATCCCCAGATGTGTCACTCAATTTGTGCTCCGTGAGCATCTCCTGAGATGTAAGACTCTGCTCCAGCTCTGAGATCTGCTAGTGGGGGGGCGCATTTTCACAGGTGGCCTCCAAGCATGGCTAAAGCTTGCAAGTGTTTCTCAGAGTCAATCGAGACCGCAGCTCAGACTTACCTAACGCTGGGCTCCATCCCAGAACCACTCAAACCTGAATTCCTGGGTTGACGCCCAGGCACCGGTGTTTACAGATGTTTTCTCAGTGGTTCTAACGTATAACTACAGCTGAAAGATCCCTGCGAACCCACCATAGGTTCTAGAATCACAGGGCGCTGAGTGGTGATGTGGGCAGTGCCTTATTCAGAGAGTCTAACCTTTGGATGTGGTGATGCAACATTGTCATTGACAAAGGTCACACTTGAAAATTATACATTTGAGGCATGCTCACACACACACACACACACACACACACACACACACACACACACACAGAATCACAAAAGTATCAATAATGTTTTAAGCTAAACTGTGATTCTCTTTTGGGTTCTATTCATTCCTGCCATTGGCTACAAATGAGCTATGGGTGAGAGAAATGGAAATTTCTGATTCTAACAGTCCTTTGAGGTAGGGGGAAGGCCTTCGGGCTGATGTAAACAACTGTGCCCCTTGGGAAGATGTATTGACATTTTCTCTGTGTGTTGAGACAGCAAAGAAGTGACGTAAGATGAGAACTTGAGTAAGGCTACTAATACTGCGTCAATAAGGTACCTACAGTGATGGGATGAGGTGTGCAGGGAAGGAATACTTAAGAAGCTCCAACTCTGGGGCTGATAGAGGGAGAATGTTCAGTATCCGATGACTTCAATATTCAAATCCCCAATCTAGGATACTCTTCTTATATTTATTTAGTAGAGGCTGGTATCTGATGATGACTTTATTGCAACTAATTGGACATCAAGTTAAGTGTCATCTCTCTGGTGATAAATTGAGGCCCCAAAAGGTTGGGAATTCCTTAAAACCATCTAAGAAAAAATCAGTGCCTCATGATTGGAAAAGTAGAGATTTCTCGTTTTCTACTTCATTCACTTATTGTGTGTGTTGAGGGTCGAGTGGGCAGAACCCATGCCATGGTGTGCAGGTGGAGGTCAGTGGACAACTTGTAGAAACTGTTTTTTTTTTTCTTCTACCATGTTGATGCTAGAAATCCAAGTCAGGTGGTCAGGCTTGACCATAAGCACCTTCATCAGGGGAGCCATCTCTCTGGTCCCTTTTCTCATTCATGATGACAGATGCTGTCTTGTGAATGGGTGGCACGCAGCATGAGAGGGCACCTGGGTGTTTCTCCCACTAGAGTGGCTTCCCTGGGTCCTGAAGCCTGGAACATGGGTTTCCTGGGAATATCCCTGGAAGACTTTAAGAGAGGAACTGCTCCGCTAATTACAAAGCCCAACTGTGGTGTGGCTGGCCTGGGTGACAGCACTCCCTCTCACACAAGTGTTCCTGCTGATGCTACACGAGCATATTGTAATCATGTTAATTATGCTATCTGGGCAGCCTCAGGCTTAGAGGGAGGCACACCCTCTCCCTGACTGTTTCCCTTTCCTGCAACAGTTCTTAGTCTGAGCCCCCACATGGGCAGCAAGAAGATTCTGGGGCAGAGAAGCCGGCACAGGAGTTCTTATCCACAGGGTTGCCAGAGTCACTTGGTTTACAGGGGAAGAAGTGACAGAGACAGTGACTAAGGCTGGTCAAAGGGACTTCTTTCTGGATTCAGCACTGACATTTGACAGATTGTGGAAGAAGCAAATTAATATTTGGTGTCCTTCTTCATCCTTCTCCTCTCTCTGCTGCCTTGACTGAATCTTTAGTGCGCAGGATTCTCCTCCTGGTTTGGACGTTGCAGTTATGATAATCATATAGAAAATTATGAATAGTGACACAGTTATATATAGACAATGACACAACATTCTAATATATAGGTGACATAATGGAGATTTGGTGACTAAAGGCAATGTGTCATAAAAGAGCATGCTTAATGAACCTGAGATCAGGCATAAGCAGGAATTTTTGGTCAGAGTCTACCTAATATTCTTTATAAGGTATGGGCTATTTATACAAAAACTACTATCATTTAGCACTAAGATGAATCTCTTTAGAGAAAAACTGGTTTCTGTTTTGTGAAATAGTGCAATAAGTCATTGAAAAGGCAAACGGTAGATCACAAGGAAATTTCTAGAACTAGATAGCAGTGACAATGAAAGTGATTAGGAAGTGGGAAAATTTGTTATTGTTTTGGGAGTAGGAAAGATGGGGCATAGGAAAAAGAAGAAAAACTGAGGGCTAGAATCTGATGGGATTTTAATGATATTGATAATGTGTACTAAACTGATTAGATTATTTTTGCTGGTTATAATACTATCCTCCCTCATGACATCTTTAATAAAGTGTGCTTTCATGAGCTTCACCAGTGAGCAAGGCTCTATGCAGGCAAGTATCCATCTATAGAAAGAAGCTGAGTCCCATACCTGAGTTAGTGCAACCTAAAAAGGAATAGTCTGGTTAAATATATTGTGTTACAGGTCGGAACACATTGATGCTTTTAGGATCCCTCAGATGATGGGCCATTTGAGCGCTGTAGAACAAGAACGTTCTGCTTAACCCATGGGTGAGTATTTGGGAGTCAATCTTGGGAGGATGGATGCCTTTCGTATCTATCTAATTTGCTTTTGTCCCTTAGACAAAACATATATAATCAGATGATTAAAAAAAAAACAAAGCCATAAAAGTAAAAGATAAAAGGTAGATATGTCTGATTATAGAAACATGAAAAAAGACACGTGTGTACATAGAAACAGAAGACAGAGAAGTAACAGAAGAAAACCCCCAGGAAATAGAAGGGAAAGAAAAAGAGAGAGATACTAAAAGATTAAAAGATGAATGTTTTTCCAAAAAATTGCTGTGGTCAGGGTACTGCACATTCCTTGTTTTGAGCTGGTTCTTGATTGATAGATAATAGAAAGGGAACGAATAATATGTAATATAGACTCGATAGATTTCTCATGCCATAAGGCAAGCTAGTTGAGATTGGGAAGTTTTGTCCTGGATCTTCAGTTTCATGGCTGATAGTAAACAAGGAATTCAAAGAACGCCTGTGACAAGAGAAGCTCTTTGTCCAGGAGGAAACATTTCCCTGGAGGATTTTTTTTTTCATCTCTAGAGAACTTCATGATACTTAGGAGACGAAAAGAAGCAAGCACTCCTTCCATGCTCTTCCTGGTAGCTGAAAGTAGGACCACCAGCAGCTATCCCAGACTGGACCGCGCACCAGTGACAGACAAGCCTAGGCAAGACTTACCTTGTGAGCTGTTACTCCCGTGTGATGGAGACTAGAGGCTGTGCCATGCTTCCTTGTGACATCTGGTTATAATGCCTTGGATCATACAGGAAAGGAAAACTGTTCATATGGAGACCCAAAGGCAATATATGTTTTTCTCATGACCTCATATGGAAGGATTAATTTCTATCCTAGATCAGAACTCTGGGCTTGTTAAACCAAATTGCTAATACTCAGTTACCTCATTAGAATATATTTTGAGGCACAAACTTTTTTACTGTCCCTCCCTTTTTAAAAAGGCTAGTTAAAAGAAAACAAACAAACAAGCAAACCAAAACAAAAAAAAAACCCCATTCTTTTAGAATACAAAAAGAAATCAATATGATTCTGGAACTGAAGGTTTAAATATGATTGACATGTTATTTAAAGTCATAGCATTGGCTTGCACATGTTGCTGAAGTATTAGGTAACTGTCCCACTTGTTTAAGAGAGAACTTAACAATGAGTCATGGGTGCCAAGAAAAGAGAAGCCTGCCACTTTTGAGCTCAATTTTCATGCAGCAAGAAGGAGAGGCTTAGGGCTGGAGAGATGGCTCAGTGCTTAAGAGCACTGGCTGCTCTTCCAGAAGTCCTGAGTTCAATTCCCAGCTACCATGGTGACACACAACCATCTATAGTGAGATTCTTGTGCCCTCTTCTGCCCTGCAGGTGTACATGCAGACAGAGCACTGTATGCATAATAAGTAAATAAATCTTAAAAAAAAAAAAGAGAGAGAGAGACTTAAGCAAGAATTCTCTGCAATAGGACAGTCTCTCTGGACTAGAAAGCAACCATCCCCAGCAGTATGGTAGCTGACTTGTTAACATGACTGCCACTGACTACACTGATATGTATACTACAGTTACTGAGCATTCCCAACTTCAAGGTGAGGACAAGGAGCTAGTTAAGTGAAGGCAGCAGTACCCAACATCTTACAATAGGGCAAATCTCATTCTATTTTCGAATTGTTATTTAAAGAAAAAAAAATGAAATGAGTGCCTTTATGATAAAACTCAAGGAAAATAAATAGCATGTTGAAGCATTTCTTGTCTTTCTTTGGACCACAATAAACTTAGAGGCCTGATGTAAAAGTTCTACATGAAACAAACAAACAAACAAAAAAAAAAGATACTTCAAAAGATGTATGAGTAGAGACTATGTATGAGTAGAGGCTATGCTGTGTCTCCAAGGAGGCCCAAGCAATCTGGTTTAATGTATAAAGTATTTCTTGTGTGTGTAGATTCTGCTAGCATGCCTTTTCTGGAAAGCTTCTTTCTAAGGTCTCTAGATAGGCTGCCTAGATCTTGTAGCTATTCCATCAGGAGCACATTTTTTCCTTTTCGATCACTGAAGGTGAGCTGAGAAATAAAGGAAGATGTGTTGAGTGACTCCAAAACCATCATCTCTACCACAAACATTTGAAAAAAAGGTCTCTTTTGCTGACTATCGATGTTTATGTGGAGTAAATACTTTATAGATGCTTGCAGAGGGTGGACTGCTTAGAGGGAGTGGGGAAGGCCCTATCAAGGTCAGAAATGTTTGCATTAGGAATAGTTTTGCTTGGACTGCTGAGCTTCGAAAAGGCATCAGGCATCCCCATAGGGTACAGGTAGGTGGCCCGGAGACATCTGTCACATGCTTCTTGCCACTTCCAGTCTGCAGAGTTCTTAGGGCTCCTTTGTAGATGGCTCAGCACACTCCAATGTTGTTTGCAGTCCCCTCAGATGCTGGAACCTCAGGCAGTGGCAGCCATATCTCACTGGCTATAGCTTCTGTGGTAACATGTAACATGATGACTAAAAATATCGACTGACAAACAGGCAAGTAACCTGGGAGGCCACGCTAATAACATTACGTTTGCAAGGAGTATAAGCCAGAGCCTTGTATGCTTGTAGATAGCCCAGAGATCTGCTAGAAACACTGATTCAGATTCAGTAAGCCTGGATGTGGCCTGATAGTCTATATATGGATGAAGATTTTGCCCTCTGCTGAGGATACTAATAGGATGTTAACTCAATCAGGACCATTGCCTGAATATGATAGTAAGTTGTAGAAGCTTCCACTACAGAAAATAGTAATCTCTATCTGGTCATGCTACTGTCTTGACCTGCTAGTGAGAAAGGCAAATGGGCCTTAGGAAGAAGAGGCCTTGTAAGGCTGTTTGTGAATATATAATTCTTTTCCCACCTAGTTTTGTCTTATTTACTCATGGACTCTGACAGGCAGTTAATAGCTCATGAAAAATCAAGCCTCAGGGCTGGAGAGATGGCTCAGAGGTTAAGAGTACTGATTGCTCTTCCAGAGGTCCTGCGTTCAATTCCCAGGAATCACATGGTGGCTCATAACCATCTATAATGTGATCTGATGCTCTCTTATGGCTTGCAGGTGTATGTGCAGACGAGCACTGTATACAAAATAATAAATAAATAAATCATTAAACACTTTCTTTAAAAAAAAATCAAGCCTCATCAAACTGTCATTTGACAGAATTGAAAACCACTGGTTCATAAGGATTTCTTTCCTATTGCAGCTCCCAAATCTGGCCCAGTAAGAGTCATCAAGTGGACACCACATGGTTCTTTAGGTATTCCAATGAATAAAGTAATGCTAGAATTAGTCAAACACCCATATACGGTCCTTCTCTGAGTGCTCACTGGAGACAAGAGCTTTAGCTTCAAAAGAGCCACGCAAACCAGAATACCTAAATGTTCCATTTGATTAAATTCTTGGCCAAAAGGAGGGACTATGTTAAAGAGGATAAAAGGTAGAGAGGTTTTAGCTTGACTTCTGTGACACTGATAAGCAGTAATTTTTGCAGAGAGAGTAAAAAAGTAATCCAGTGCAATAAAACCATTTTCATAATACCATGGCGTGAGTTATCGCTCCAAGTGAGCCATATGGCTCCTAATGGCTGCCTAGCCTTCCAGTTCCATCTTTCATGGGTCAGCCCGACATTTTTATAGTGCTGACACAAGAGAGAACATTTATGTGGTTTCCCTTCTCCATCTGTCAACTGTTAGGAGGGTGCCACAACCTCAGATTCCCTTTTGATCTGGTTTGCATGTCACCACGGCAGGGGATTCTTGGCTATGCTGTGAGAGTGTGTGGTGGCTCTGGGGACCAGTTCCACCAGGTTTTTTTTGGACTGTTAATGGTTAGAAGGATGGAGAGTAAGTGATTTTTGCATGAATCAGAGGAAAACGTGGCTTCTTCTCCTTTATGGCCAATCAGAGCCTTGGCTGTGCTGCTGTGTTGGGCTGGCTTTGCCTGGGCCTTTCAGTTTTTAGCCAAGTTTTGTTTCCAGAAAGTAGGACTCTCTCTCTCACTGGACTTGGTGTTTGTCCGTCCCTGAAACTGTAACTCAGGAAGCTGGTTACATGTAATAAATGAAAAAGAAATGCTTATTTTATGTTGGGTCAACCTGCTTCTTCAGTAGTGTCTTTGTGACTTGAGGTAGAATATTCTCACTTTTTCTTCTGAAATGTTCAACCATTTCTTGCCATTCTCTCTTTTTTTTAAGTATTTTATTTAATATTTAAAAAATTATGTTTATTGGTGTGAGGGTGTCAGATCCTGGAGTTACAGACACACAATAAATGCCTAATGTAAAGTTTATATGTGAGAGAGAAAAAAAGAAGAGGTGAACCAGAATCAAAGATGTACCGGTGAAGATCGACTGGGCTATGCTGCGCCAACAAGGAATCCCAAGAGTACCATGATATAAGTAATGAAAGAAATCTGGCTCCACCCACTCTTCTGAAGAGAGAATCACGGATCTCACTGATTTATGTGTATGTGGGCTCCTGTCACAGTGGCAACGAGAATACGGAAACTCAGAAAGTTAACTTCTATTCCCCATTGAGTCACTTTTAACGAGGCTGCATGGATACAATACGTTGCAGGTGGCTGGGTCTGACACAGTCGGCCTGGAGCTCTCCAGGCAGCATAGGTTTATAGGGCATTTGCCGCGGAGTTCTAATTCAGTAGGTTTTGCCTGTTTTCCTAAGACTTGCATTTTGTCTTTCTACTTGTAAGAGTGCAACATGACATAGAGGAAAGGAGAGTTTTGAGCTTCGCTTGCTGTTGTGGGGTCTCCTGAGCTCCAGTGCTCTGTTGAGCGAGCACTAGTGGTTCACAGCTGAACTTCATCTGTCATGAAGAGAGGTAGCAAGGGCAGAGCTTGCTGTGTTCGTTTAATAGGGTCACAGTACTGTACGGAACTTACTTTTCACTGTTTTGCACCACTGTTAGCCCTACTTGCATTACATCTTATCCTGACAAAGTCTTGAAGGAAAGATGATGGACTTACCGCCCTTTCAGATGTGACAGGAGGTAGTAAAGGTGGGACTCTCATCCTCGGCTGTGTGACTCCACAACTCTAAACCTAATATACCTCTACCATAGTAAAGGATGGATCACATTTGTTGGTGTGAATGCAACCGTCTGCTTGAAGTGGCGCGCGGGCGGTTCTGCAAAAATAATGGAAACTCAAAGCATGTTAACAATATATGGGTCAGAAGTTATTTGTTATTGATCTGGTACCTAGCTCCTGTGAGGTCTGCCCATGATTTTGTTAGAGGGATGGGGGTGGGTGGGGATTAGCTCACATCTTTTTGAGGAGAGGATCTGTGAATGTGGGAGATGGTTTTCCTTTTCAACAGTTTCTTGGCACCCCTACTTAAGTATTCTCTTTATTACCTGCAGAGCTGTGTTAAAAGTCATGTTAAGTCTTTAAGATCAGAGATTTTATATGTATATATGTGGGTATATATATTTTTTTCTTCTGTGATGAAATTCCTGACCATGAACAGAGCTTGTATTTGATGTATGTTTAATTGATCTATTGATTGACATGATTGATCTGTTGATTGACATAATGTCTACTTGGACCTGTTTATACTTGAAACCTAGGATGCTTCGAAGGTGAGACAGGATGGTTACAAATGCCGTTATGGACCATCCAAAGAGCTATAAAAACCTGATTCAAAAGCTAGGCAGTTAGAGTTGGAGAGAAAGAAGTCTATGCACAAATGCAAATTGCCCAAATGGCAGGTTGGAATCTGACTGTAGAACAGCCACATCTCTAAGGGAGCTGAGTAGCTCTGGGTGCTGCTTGCTCCTCGGGAGCTCGTTCAGTGTTGGTTTAAGGTGGTAATAACACAGACTCCAGTGCTGGGATGGCCATTGATCAAAGAAATGAGCTGGCACTTTCCAGACAGAATCACAAAATGAAATACCTCAGATCGACCAGCTCGAGGACATTTTTCACATTCTATCCATCCCCTCTGAGCCATTCAGAGAGCAAAGTAAAAGAAATTAGAAACATGAAATTGCTGCTTGTTCATAGCAACCTCTCTGGGACACCGATGGCCTGCAGCTTGTGTAGTTTTCCCTCTTAGGGAATTAGCACCAAGCACACAACTGTAGACATATCTGGTGCAATTTTAATACTCTTATTCTCATTTAATTTGCACAGGCAGGGACCACACGTTATCCTTGTCTTATAGATGAGGAAACCAAGGCTCAGAGACGGAAATGACCTATTTGAAGTCACACAGCTAGAAGCCAAAAATCCATGCTCTTAGCTGCTCTATGTAATACCCTTTCATTTTCCAAATCTCTCTCCTTAAAACCGAGAAATGCTCTTTTTCAAAGTGCAATTTGAAGATGATGTATTAATACACACTGTCCCATTATGTGGCATTTTCTTCTTTTTTTTTTTGGGACAGAAAACATACAAATAACTTTCTGTTTTTCAGATAAGGAGGGTACAAACTAGCAGATGGAAGTGTTTTGTGGGCAAATGACTTTCCCTTATGAAGTCTGTTGCAACAGTATCTTGATATAACTATGAATCCTTTGGAATCTGGGCTGCCAGAATCCTGGGTGGCCAAAAACAGTCAATAAAGCAGGTGGCCTGTAGAGAAGTGATGAGGAGAAGGAGAGATGAAGATGGATTTGGTTCCACCAGTTTCACCCACCTCAAGAGCAGGCCAGTATGGGGTGAAAACATATGAGTGATGCATTGAGGTTAAATCAGCCTGAGGCTAAACAATGATAAGAAGATTCAATTATGCAAGAGTGGGTGAGGCTATTGAGAGGCAGGAGTAGAGATGTGGGAGCAAACTGAAGGAAGGAGCCAACCTGGTGTTGTTGTTGTTTTTTTCAAAATTTTTTTTATTAATTTATTCTTGTTACATCTCAATGGTTATCTCATCCCTTGTATCCTCCCATTCTTCCCTCCCTCCCATTTTCCCCTTATTCCCCTTCCCTATGACTGTTCCTGAAGGGGATTTCCTCCCCCTGTGTATGCTCATAGAGTATCAAGTCTCTTCTTGGTAACCTGCTATCCTTCCTCTCAGTGCCACCAGGTCTCCCCCTCCAGGAGACATGGTCAAATATGAGGCACCAGAGTATGCGTGAAAGTCATACCCCACTCTTCACCCAAGGGGCATGTCCCATGAAAGTCTTCACTTACCAGGAAACTGGGACGGAGGGGAGGACATCCTGTCTCAGGAGCCAGATGCTGTGGTGAAAGCCTACTAGCTCAGAGAGGCAGAGAAAGAACACAGCTGACTTTCCTACACAACCAATGTCCCAGAAGGAAAAAGCTCCTTCTCTTTCTCCACAATATCTTAAAAGCCCTTCACACTGAATGACCCTCCTTTCTACTTCTTGTGTGTCTCTCTCTATCCTCTGGACTTCTTCTTACTCTCTGCGTTTTTTTCCCCTATGTTTACACCCTGTCAACTGACTGCTTTCTCTGTCTTTCAACCTATAGTTCACATTATATAATCCTGTTTACAGAAAGTTCTTGGATTAAAGGTGTGTGCTAGGGCTAAGCCACACCACAAGTAGAAACAGGGTTTTCCAGTACATAATCTTGGGGATCACTGTGTGATCAAATATCTTGGAACATCAACCAAAGTAAGAATCTTAAATGAAGAAGAGTATAAGAAAAAAAAGTGGTCCAACCTGGGACCGGAGGAAATTGTGCAGGATAAAAAAAAAAAAAAAAGACTCCCTCATTGTTAGATTGCTAAATGCAAAGTCTACCTACTTTGGAGGAAACACGCTAATCCTTGGTACAGAAGTGGGGATTCATAGGATCCATCAGAAAGATATGAGTAATTGTGGCAATTTTATTCATAAAAAGTTAGCATAATGATCATGATATAAGCACTCACACAAGCATACTGGTACCTATCAACTGGAATGAGCAGCACAGGGGCTGCAGAGTGTCTCAGAGGTTGAGTGCACACTGTTCTTGCAGGAGATCTGAGTTCTATTCCCTGTATCCATGTTGGATGGCTCACAGACCTCTGTAACTCCAGCTCCAGGGACCCAGTGCTTCTGGCCGCTGTCTACACCTGTATTCATGTGTATGTGTCTCCCTCTGCCATATTCATAACTAAAAATAAAATTAAAAAATGAAAAAATGACCAGTTCACACATAACGATACACTATAATCTTAAAGACATAATGTTGAATGAAAGATTTGAAGAAGGGAAAAATGACATCACAGACACAGCAAAAGATGACAATGATTTCGTTCCTCTCTTTCAGAGACTATTGGGGTTTTAGTCTTCCCTTACAGTCTCTCCAGAAAGATCTACACTGCCAGCTAATTTTGTAGGTTTGTTTTCATTTTGATCCCTTTCTAGTATAGGGTCACTCCCCCCCCCGCCCCCATTTTGCAGTTTCCTTTGCTCCCTGACGCAGTGACTGAGCACAAATATTGATGTTGCTAGGGTGTAAGATGGTCAGACTTTCAGACTTCATTCTGGCTCTTTGGATCCAGCTGGCTCTTGTTCTCCCAGTATTAGCCAGCTTGCTTGGTTACAGGATGTGACATGTTCTTGGTATTTGTTATTTGGATTCATATGTGGGGCAAATCAGTCTTTGATGGTAGCAGATTTCATATAAACTGTCGAAATGAAAACAGACAGAAAAAACCCAAAACAAGCGAGCACACAAACCAACCAACCAACCAACCATCCAACCATTTTCCTAGGGAAAAGCTTTCTTGATGTCTTTGAGTGTGAATTTCATGAATGTTTGCCTTAGATACACAAAAGGAGTAAGAGACTGTAACTTACGAATCCTATTTGCTGTGGCTCGAGGACGAGCCATGTTCATGGAGGCCAGCATAGTGTTCCCTCCTCTCACAAGGAGACACCAGGACCACTGGTCTATTCTTGGTTCTTACAGGACAAACATCCCACAGGGTTAATGAAGGCCAGCTACCATGTGACAAAGATTGAGCCAGCTGTGTGTCCACGATGAGCAAGTTAGACAGTGGAGAGGTGAAAAATGAAAGAAGGACTTCCTTCTGCAGGCGAATGAGATGCTCAATAGTCAGGGAACCCAGAGGCTGAGCATCTGAACAGGAGCAGCTGTCAAAGTCCATAAACAGGGGTGGGGAGACTGGGCAGGGTGGTGTTGTTGATGAGCTGCTAAGAGAGATTTGAGGAATAAGAACAGCAAAGCCCATGGAAGCTTGGTGGAGAAGAGTGTGAGACTAGAGGTGAACTTTTAGGCATCCTCCTCCTTCCGTCAAGACTTGGGAGCGGAGTGGAGTATCAGAAAGCATGCGCCACCTACAACTAGAAGCAACTGAGTATTCCCAACCAGCCTTGAGTTTGTGCTGAGATAGGTGTAAGCATCTTGGGAGTTATGTCCTTTATTTTTCAACCACTCATGGTAACAGGATCAATTCTGTGGTGGTACTGTGGGGGAGGGGGAAGATGGAGGGGGGAAGAGAGGAAGAGAAAGGAAAGGACAGAAAGAGGAGGAAAGAGAAGAAGGGAGAGAAGAGAGAGGGAGGGAGAGGAAGGGAGGGAAAGCGAAAGAGAGATGAAAGGAAGGAAAGAGGAGAAAGGGAGGGGAAGGAAAGAGAGAGGGAGGGAGAGGAAGGGAGGGAGGGGAAGAGTAGAGAGAGTGAGGAAAGGAGGGAAAGAGAGAGGGAAGGAGGGAAAGAGGAGAGGGAGAGGAAGGGAGGGAGGGGAAGAGTAGAGAGAGTGAGGAAAGGAGGGAAAGAGAGAGGGAAGGAGGGAAAGAGGAAAGAGAGAGGAATGGAAAAAGAGGGAGAGAGAAAAGGAGGGAAATAGAGGAGAGAGGTCAACAGTGGGTGGTCTCCTCTATCACTCTTTCTCTATTTTTTTTTCTTTTGAGGCAAGGTCACTTACTGAACCTGCCATTCACAGATTAGCTAGGTGCTTGGGATCCTCCTGTGTTCACCTCCCAGCTCTGGAGTTAGCTGGGCATGTGGCCATGCTTGTTTTTTCATATGGGTGCTGGAGACCTCGACATGGACCCCAATGCTTGCACAACAAGCAGGTTATCCACTGAGCTATCTCACTGGTCATGGATATCCTCCTCCATAAGTGATTATTATTTTACTGTCTGTTGGGAAATTTTTATAAAATGTAAGAAATTGGAGAGAACATTGCCAAGTCTCAAGTTTATTTTTCAGTTCTAATAATAAAAAATAGCTTATTATTTTTTATACACACAGGCACATATATCACACCCACACCCATATACACATATTACATATTTATGTAATATAAATATAGATTTATTATATCTTATAGATATATGTTAATATATTGTAATATTAAATATAATTATATGGAGTTCTGAGGACAACTCATTGGAGTAATTTCCCTCCTTTTCTCAGGCAGGCCCTTGCCATTGAACTCAAATTGTTATGCTTGGTGGCAACTTCTTTTACTTGAGGCATCTAATCCTGGCTTATCATTCTTGATTGGTAGTTACTTTATGAAGGCCATCTCCTGTAACTTTGTACATTTTGGATATTGATTTTCCTTTTGGTTAGGATAAGCTGTCACAATTATGGGCACGGGCAGCCAAATTTGATGGCTTTGGCATTTGTTTACCTGTTCTAGATAAGGCATCAATATCAGAAAGTGGGTGGGTAGGGAGAATAGCAAACTATCCTGGCATCTGTTGGTGCCTCAAGCTCTTTCCTTCACTAGCTGGGCCCTGCTCTGGGCATTCTGGGCATTCTGCAGTAGGAAGTGCAAGATTCCTTTACCTGTATCATTGACATAGCACTTCTGTAAAACACGTCACAATTCTTCTTCCAAATGACAATCCATGCCTGGGAATTATTCACGTCTATTTGCTGGAGTAATCTTTACTTTAACTGAGAATAAGAAAGAGGATGAAATGAGCATCCCTCTAAAATTGGCCGGTTTCAGCTGACAAGTTAGGAACTTATATCTTTGGAATACAGGGCCTAGACCCTCCAAAGGACTTAATGTACACTGTCACCTATGTCTATGAGCAAGGCTGCTCCAGCATGCCTGTGAGGTCCCTGACAAGGCAAGATAGCTCTCTAGGTACAGTCCCTTCCCGTGTGCAGTGATCAGCCTTCTGCTGATGCCTTTAAGAGTCCTTTTCATGGTCAAGGTCGAGAGCTTGCTGCTGTAATCCTCCCTAGGGTACAAGGAAGGACTATGCAGCTGGGCGCTTTGTGTTGCTCTCCTCTCCCTTACCTGCCCCTCCTCCACTGCACTTTGAAATGATTTATCAATGAAACGCTCCTCCTTTCTTTCGGAACTACTATTTTCTTCTCTTAGTTCCTGATTATTTAATGCTGCCAGGCTCTTTTTCATATTCTATGCCCATTGGCCCTTGATTTAGTCTGTCTTTTTTTTTTTTTTCTTTTTTCTACTTAAGACTACTTTGTCTGTTCTTATCTTGTGTGCTCTCTCATTCTTTCTCTTTTTGGAGCCTTCGAAGTTGGGAGCAATTGAACACATACTTTTCAAGTCTTACTAGCTTAATCAACCATGTGAGTAAATAAGACACAATTTTTAATAAGGCCATAGCAACAATGACACTGACCCCCTAAAACCCAAAGACAACATAAGAATACCCGTTCTTTATTACCCACTGGCCACTTCTTTTAAAACAATCTGATCCTCATGATCATTAGGAGGTTCCTCTTGAGTTCATCATCCCTTTGTCCACCCATATACCTATGTATCCAGCCACCCAACCCACCCATTTACTTGATGCTTATTTTTAGCAAAGCACCATGTAAATGTTGGTTCTACAAGAAGAGTAAAGTCCCCACCCCTAAGAGGTCACAGCTCAGTAGGAGAGAACGTATGCTAATAATCGCAGCCAGCGTCTCCTGAGTACCAGCTGTAAGCAAGTCCGTGAAAACAACAGTCTACTCATCATAGAAAGCCTCGGAAGTATGCTAAAGTTGAGGAATATGATGGCATGGACGGAACTATTGGAAACAATGGCGAGTTTGACTCTAGGAAGTGCTTCGCTCCAGCCCATAACCCCTAAAGCCTGGGGTGTTCAGCATCACAAAATTCTAAGTGTGTATGTGTCTAATCCTAGAGTCTTTTGTTCATCTCAGGAGAAGGGGCGGGAGATGCTTTGAGAGCCACCATTGGAAGTTCAGACTGAGAAAGCCCTCCCTGTGGAGATGCCTTCTGAAGCAGAGGATTAGCTGGCTAAGCTGTCACTCAGTTGTACAGGGCTGAAGTTCAAACCTCTGGGCAGCATGGGTCCTTGAGAAGGGCTTTGTCTTGACCAACGTGCTGGCATTTTGATGATGTGGATGCTCTTCTCCTCTTTCTCCTTCTCTCTCTTCTCCTACCATTACATCCTAGCTGGAGGCTTTACCTTGATTATCTGTGAGCATTAGGTTGTGGCTATAATGTAGCAGCAATGGTAGCACACGGAGGGTAGGTAGTTCCCCCAAAGTTCTAGCCCTAAGGTCAGAATTATGCTTAAGCTAGGTCACTTGCCTGTCATGCTTCTGTTCTTCAGATGACATCATGCCTATTGGATGTGGGATTTAGTACAAACAGTAAATGCTTAGAGCTGTTTGCTCTATACATGCTACCATGCCTTCTATCCCTGACCAAAGTCTCACCTGGACCATGTTAAGCTTCTGCAGCCTCAGCAGCATCACTAGCAGCAGAAGGGTGACTCTGCAGCTATATAGGTTGTTGTGAAGGGAAAAAGGAGGTAAGAGGTGGGGAACGCTGGTGTCGTGCCTGACACACAGAACTCCCATGATGGCCTGCTGACTCTACTCTCTCCCTTTCACTGAATTGTGGCTTCTCAAAGCAGAGGTATAACACAGCTTAAAAAGCTCAGGAACTAGCTGACACATTAAAGAAGTAGTGAAGCCCGGGGAACCCAACTTTTGTCAGCCCCCAGTTCATCAATTTACTAACTGTTTTTCTCCCTAAGTTGAGGAGTCACATCGACATACTATGGAATGCTGTTGTGGCTCCCCCCCCACCCCTCCCGATGACTGACTCATCTTCAAAGCCTCCAGTCAGCCAATACATTCTCTGGCCTCAGTCTTTGGGAGGGGGACTCTGGCAATCTGTCCCACCTCCTCAGGATTCATGTGAGGATTCATGAGTTTTCAGGAGGCCCATACCCCCCAGAGCACTTCTCTGTTCTCCAGTAGTTGAGCACCTTATATGGGCTTGCTGGACAGAATACATGGTGTTCAGTTTAATATAAATTTTAGATGAACTATAGGTACATTTTGACATAAGTATATCTCTAATGCCATACATAGTGTAAGGATGGGATGCTGAGGAGTACTCATTGTTTATCTGAACAAGAAACTGGATGGCCAGAATCCTTATTAGTTAGATATGTCAACCCCAGTCTCCTAATGGTGGGAGTTATATAAAGAAAAGAGGCCGTCTTTACACACATACTTCCTGTTATCCTTTGAGAGACCTAATAAAAAATATATCCACAAGTTTCTAACTGACATTAGCTGATACTCCTGAGGTTAATTTCACCCCCGCAGATGCTATTCTGGAGGGTTCACTGGTGAAGACAGACATAAAGGAATTGCAGCTGAAAAGATCCTTCAACAATTTCTAGGGTTTTAAGCGTCTAGGTGGCCACCTTCCTGTCATTATATGGGGGAAATAGCCTGAAGCAAAAGCCACCACCTGTGACTCCTCCCCATCACACGCTTCCACCCGCCATTCCCTGCGGTCGGAGTTCTCAGACATCTCTCATCAGATGTCTTATAATCGGCACAAGGCTGAAAAGATTAAAAAAAAAATGTTCTGGGCTTAATCTGAAGTGTATTGAATAGTAATGAGTCCTGCAGCAGGCTGGTGGAGAAGGCAGATCAGAGCCACTTACCCATAATGGTCCTACAGAGTAATGAAGACCCACGTGGCCCTTATTAGGTATCAAGCCGTGAACCAGAACTCATCTCCCATCTGATTGCCGAAGGAAATAGGTAATTGATGTGACAGAGCGGCCATTATTATTATTATTACCTATTTTTTTTTTAAACCCAGACACAGCAGTTAGGAGGCCATCTTTCCCGTCCTCGGAGAATACCAGGTGTGCAGTGCGAGGGTCGCCCTTCCATTAAGTCTTCAAATGGGAGCACTAATAACTTTTGCATTGAAATAAGTAATGGCCACATTTAACGACCAGTTTGTTTGAGTGTTAACAGCTTGTGAGGCAACAAATGAGTCATTAACAGGTGTTAACTTCTACTTTCTGGTTTGAACAACCCATTCTATCCCTGCCCCATTTGGATTGAGGGCTTTTGCAAATTAAGAGCTAGATTTCCATTTTTCTCAAGGTGGGCATCTCTTATTAATCAGCTAGACAGCTCTGTCTAATGGCTTCTCCTTTCCAGGATTATTTCTTACCTAGTCCATTGAAACATAATTTTTCTTTGCATTAATCCCCCACCCCCCGAAATATGAAGAAAGCCTAGGAGAATTTGATTCTGGAAGAAATTAGGTTAAAAAGTCCAGTAGAAAAATCTACCCTGAATCGTAAAATTATTTACCATGGAGAAGGAATACAAATAGGTTGAAAATATCATAGATTTGAGATAGCATTTGTATACACCGAGGGGACAGGAAAAAGATTACTATCTCGGGCCTAGAAACAAAGCACATGAGATCAGCCCAACACCAGTCCAGCTGGTGCCTGTAATACACATGCAATGAGACAGCCTTCTTGAGAAACTTCCTACTTGCCACCCCTCTTGTGTTCCCCCCACCTCTTTGATTTGCAAGTCATGGGAGGCAGAATATACTTTCTTCTCAACTTATATCTTGGAGAAAACTTTCTGTAGAACAAAGGAAGTTATAAAACCAGAAATCCAAATTCTGTCCAAGGGGAAGCCTAAGCACCATACATGCATACATGTATACGGAGCATCTCTATGTTATACACACACACACACACACACACACACACACACACACACACACACACACACTCTTCTGTCAGTATAATACTTCCTAAGCTATGTCTCATAAAAATTCCAATGGTTTGTAAAATACAAATGATGCATTTAAATGCCCCACCAGTGCCAAACTGCTGAATAGTTCCTATGTTTGTGTTCTGATAGAATGTGTTTGTTTTATGGAAAAAATGGTGCATGATGACCCAGTATAAATCCATATTTGGGGACTGATGAACTCCCCTGATTTTGGGTCTAGCCTTTGCATATCTGGGAGTGCTTGTAGAAGAAAACTAGCTGGACCACTCCCTGATATGTCTGCTTTTCTGCGATGCCTTCAGAACAAGATGGCCAGAGGCCTTGTCTTAGTTAAACATGGGTGCAAGTTGAAGGGAGCAATATGGCCAAGGCATTGCTATTTGGGAAGATGGTAAGAAAAAAGCTGACTCTTCACACACGGGAGTAACTCAGAAAACTATGTCATGGCTTTATGCACTTTACCAATATGGGTTTTTTAACACTTAACAATGCAGCCGGTAGGGATGAAGGGAACAATCTATAAATGGCATTTAAGGGCACACTGAAGCTTTTCTAAGATGCTCTGACATTTGCTTAATGCTAAACAAGAAGGTTCCATTCACCTTCGACTTCAGCAGGTCTCAACCTGTGGGTCGTAACCCCAACAGGGGCATCCAACGACCCTTTCTCAGGGGTCACATATCAGATATCCTGCATATCAGAGAGTTACATTATGGTTCATAACAGTAGCAAAATTAGAGTTATGGAGTAGCACAAAAATAATTATGTGGTTGAGGGTCACTACAACACGAGGAGCTGTATTAAACTGTCCCAGCATTCGGGAGGTTGAGAACTATTGTTCTAGTTATTTGCTATTTTTAGTTTGTCGTAGGGTATGGGATTTTTTAAAAAAGGTACTGTTTAACATTGTGGATAGGATGTGAAGTTTAAATAGTGTTTATAGGATGCTTAGGGCAATGGTTTGAGTGAGAGATGTGCCCAGTGGGCTCATGTATTTGAACACTTGGTCCCCTGTTGATAGCATCATTTTGGGAGGTTGTAGAACTTTTAGGATGTGGAGGAAGTACATCTCTGGGAGCAGGTCCTGAGGGCTTGTAGCCTCATCCCACTTCCTGTTCCCTCCCTCTGCTCCCTGTGTGCCATGTCACACCTTCCCTATTGTTACAGACTCTAACTCTGTGGACCTGAAAACCAAAAGAAACTCTTTTGCCTCTAAGTCGTGATATTTCATCTCAGAAATAAAAATCAACTAATGTCCTTATCTATTATTTTGGAAAAAAAATCATGCAAGTTAGAGAAGTGAACATATAATTATAAAGATTTAGTGTCTGTGTTTTGATGACTCTTAGAAGTTTTCTTGTCCGTTCTTCTCTCCATGTGTTTGGAGCCTCAAGAAGTCAGTTTCTCCCGTCAACTGACACCTGTGGCACACTTACTGTTATGATGCCAAGTACTGAACACAGTGAATTGTGTTAGAGTTAGGGTTTGGTATTTTTCATGATGAACACGGTGAAGATGAAATGGGACACCCTGGTGGTGAGGCATTCTGGAGAGACACAGCTCTGGGGTGCTGACGAAAGGAATCTCCCCTGAGCAGTAAGCTGAGGGCCTCATTGAGGGCTGGTGTCACTGTCTGAATATGAACGTGCTTCACAGGGTCATGTGCTGAACAGTGGGTCCCCAGATGGGGTTACTACTTGGGGAGGTGGTAGAACTGTAGGAAGTAAGGGCTAGCTTGAAGATGTAGGTCATTTGGGGCCATGACTGGGAAGGTCATCCCTGCTGCTGAGTCTCTCCTCTGTTTCTACCTTCTTATGAGGTATGCCATATGCTTCAAACTATGATGTCCTGTACCACCACGATCCTAGAATTAATGCAACCAAGAACTGTGAACCAGGGCACTGGTGAGATGGCTCAGCAGGTAATAGCATTGCTGATCTTCCAGGGGACCCAGGTTCAGTCCCCAGCACCCATAGGATAACTATAGTTCTAGGGGAATCCAACAACTTATTCCGGACTCCATGGGCACTGCATACACATGATACACAGGCAGATACACAAGCAAATGACCAGTACATATAAAAAGAACAAAACAAAAGCAAAATTCTGTGGGCTAAAACCTCTACAACTGTGTGTGTAAACAATGCCTCCCTCCTTTAAATTGTTTCTGTTAAATATTTTGGCATAGTGACATCAGTCTGACCGTTACAATTGTGGAGGGCAGATGACTCTCTAGACAATAGTCAGGTTTTTAGGAGAGGCCAGGTGGTAAGATCTTAGGCTTAGAAAGCAGACAGTCTCATCCATTGACCCTCAGCTTAGCGACTGTAGTGTTGATGTGCTCCCATGAAAGGTTTTATTTACAAAAACAGGGGGTAGGGCAGATTTTTACCTGTGGGACAGAGGTAAAAGTGTGCCAGTCTTTATGTGGACCTTGAAAGGATGGTAGATATTGGTCAAGTCATGTGGTTTGGGGTGAAACTCTACATGCAGGGAGTGTGGAGGCTTGTATAGGTGACCAAGCTAATGTGGCCAATCATCAAGGACCAACGGAGAATGTATGATATGGTAGAAGGCATTTTAGGAACAAAAAGAAGAAACAAAAACCACAGAAAAAATATTCTGAAGAATTTTTGGAGGTTAAAGTGAGTAATCCATACTTTATCTTGGCAGGAATTGTAAAAGAAACACTACGTTATCAGGACAAACCAGGCTATACAGCAGTGGGACATAAATAAAATAACAGCAAACTGCTTATGGAGTCTATTGATATTATGGCTGGTTATAACGATGAGTGAGGCTGCTGTTGAGGGTGCCAGTGGGTCACCCTTCACGTCTGGTCCAGGCACTTAGTCTTTCAGATGTCCATTTCAAGAAGTTGTGAACTGAGGGCATGGGAAGTTGGTTTGGCTTCCCGGGACCTTGTCAGTGATAACTTTTCTTCCACTCTCAGTCCCGTGTCTAGAGCTCATTTCCTAGTTCTCTGGAGCCATAAGTGGGCTGGATGATCAAATCAGAACAGTTGAGGATTTGAGGACTCTGCCACATTGTGCATGGGCAGAACCAAGTCAAAGAGGGATGAGGAAAGGCCATGAGGAGACGTAAAGCAGTTACCACCATGTTCTGTCATGGTGAAGATCTAGGAAGAGTTGAAATCGGGAAAGACAGGGAGATCAGTATAAGATTGTTGCTAATATCTATTCAAAAGTCAGTAAGGGGATCAGGGAATGCAGCTCTGTTGGCAGCATATTTATTTACCTCATGAATGATGTATAAGATGGTGTTGTGGTGAACAACTATAACTCCAGCACTTGGGAGATAGAGGCAGGCGGATCAGAAGTTCAAGGCCAGCTTCAGTTACATAGGGAGTTCAAGCTCAGCCTGGGCTACATATCTTACGAAATAATCAACAAAGTTCTGAACAAAGGTAGCGACAAAGGAAATGAGAAGGAATTCTGTTCTTTGTGACATGAAAACAAATCAAAGACTATATGAAAGGTATTTCTTTAGATTGTAGCAGAGGAAGTTAAAATAAAGGGAGGCCTCATTAAAAAAAATAAATGATTTTTCTTGGTCATAGTGATTTTGGAGTGCTGGGTTTACGTCTAATAGATGCTCCTATCAGAGTTGCAGGTGGAAATTGAGTCATTTTAGATATAGAAGTTGAACCTGTAAAGGCAGGTGAATTACTTGATGACAAAAACAGAGACTGAGGCCACAGACAGGACCACCAGCAAAGAAGGAAACAGTTAGCTTAAGAATATGTTGTAAGAAAGGGGTGAGGGCACCAGGCCACAGCTTCAAAGGTGTCTTGGTCAACACCACAAGAGACTGAGGAGAGGGACAAGCGGCATGATATAGCGGCAGTGTACACTGTTGCTTCACCACTGATTTCATGGGGGTCTCATTTAGTGCTCCAGGGTTTCTCTGCTCAACCTGGACATAATTTTGGCTCCAGATACCCACCCCTGTGGCTCACTGGAACAATTTTAACAGGAAGGTCAAAAGGGATAAAATGCCCAAACTTTATCTTTCCTCTCATCCTAGCCTTTGATGGCCAGTTAGAAAGGATGGAAACCCAACTTTCCCCCATAGATCAGGATATTGCTGACATAATGTGGGCTTAGAGTTTCATGGTAAAATTTTTTTGACTTCTTCTCTACACTGCTATGTTTTCTCCAGGCCAGCAGCACTGCCTTCATAGAAGCTTCTTCCCCCAACTTCTGGGCTGTGAGAAAGAAATCTTGATGATAAATTAACCATTACTAAATCTGGAGAGTGTGGAGTGGTGAGAAGCAGATGTAAGGTTGCAAAGAGTTGAGAGTGAGCTGATGATAAGAAAATAATCCAAGATGGCAGAAAATATTCAGTGGAGGTGGCCAGTGGTAAATGGTTTAGAATGACAGAGTTATACCCGGACATGTAGATAGTCAAAGGATGAAATAAATGAGAGGTAGAGATTAACTGATGTGGCAAAGTAATCATGGAGGAGACAGTAGAAAAAAGACTCCAGGATGTAGAGAGGAAATGAAGGTAACAAAGAAGGCATTACATGTCTTTGGACATAGATATGGGTCAGAGCAAAACCAATTTGAGATATGAGTAATAAAGTGAGTAGTAATGCTCATAGCAGGGTTATGAAAGACTTAGAAGACATTGTCCCAGGGTACTGGGTCATGTATAGAGTGAAAGCCACCCAAGAGGGAGGAGTCTGGACAAGTGAAGATTGTGTGTCAGTGACAGAACAAAGCAGAGCCCTTTGTAAAAAAAATATGTATTCTTTAAGTGTCACAAGACATGTTGCAGGACAAGAGAAGAAAGTATGTGTGTAACATCCTTTGATACATATTACTGTGAATTTGGGAGAAAAGAGTTTGGGAAGAAAGAACTGGGTATTTAGTCATAAATTGATTTGAGTTCTTACCATGAGGTCAGCCTGCATTGCCTCCTATGCAAAGTAAGGGCCCTCAAACTTCTGTTTAGGCTAGTCTTCACTGATCCTGAACTTTCTGTGCCAACTCCTCAGAGGAAGATGGGCATTTCAACCCTTAGGTTTCTCCTGCATATTGTAAACGTATCAACTGACAGGAGTAGCATCTTGACGAAAGAAAGAAAAGAAAAGGAGAGAGAGAGAGAGAGAGAGAGAGAGAGAGAGAGAGAGAGAGAGAGACAGACTGACAGACAGACAGAGAGACAGAGAGAATGAATATAATCACACACTATTCTAGATGTGCAAGTCCCAGTGCAGAAACAGAAACCAAAAACCAAAACCAAGAAAACACGTCTCCCACATAAAGTACTAATCCCATAATAATGTCATCCGAAGAAAATGGAAGTGCTCCCAGACAAAGAATTCAGAAGAATGACTGTAAGTATGTCTAAACAGCTCAAAGAAGACATAGATATACTCCAAGGGAGGAACAGTAACAGCAGATGGATTAATGAAGTAAAGAAAGTCAAGCCAAGACATGAAAATAAGACTCAATGAGGAGACAGAATTGCTGAAGAAAAAAGAAGCCAAAACATTGCTTGAAATGAAGAAATCAGCCAAATAAGAGCCTAATAAAAGGTGCATCAAAAAGTGGACCTTGTAAAAAGTAAAGAATTGTTGCTGGAAGACAAGGCAGAGGAATTGGGTCATTCAATAAAGGTCAATGATAATTAAAAAAAAGGAAGAAAGAAGAAGAAAAGAACAGATGTGGGTGGGAGAGCTCTGGGACACCATGAAGAGACCCAGCCTCTGGAGTATGGCCACAGAAGAAGGATAAAAAGACTGCAGCAAAGGCACAAAGAATATTTTCAATAAAATTGCAGAAGATAAAATTTAAACCTTGAGAATGAGCGAACAAGAGGTACTAGAGGCTGACAGAACACCAACATGACTTGAAAGTATGTATTTTCATGCTGCTATTACAAACACAAGGCTATGGTCTAGTTTTAGAGTCCTATTTAAAAAGTGGCATGGAATTGCTCCTACATCTGGCAGAGGCCCTCTGGCCTCTTCTCAGACCCTATTTCCAATTCTGCCCATCCCACCGGCCTTGGCTATTCCTTCTACTCCCCCCACCAAAACAAACAAACAAACAAACAAACAAACAAAAAACCCAAAACATTGTAGAGCATCAGGTCCAGTCTGGGAATCTACGCTTCTGAATCTTTCAATTTTTAAGTTTAAATTATGTTGAATTTTATATCAGTTAAAGTAATAATTTAACTCCTTGGGTACCTAAAAAGGCATCTCACCCACCAGGTAAACTCTGAGAAGGGAAGGCATTGCAGTGTTCATTTCTCATAGCACAAGAACAGAGAAGTCTAATAGATAGATATGGTTCTATAGATATATGAGGTAAAATAGTTAAATATGGTCTTCAAAAACCTCAGAGACCTACAGAATATGGCATTTAAAGATGTTTTTATTATTCTAAAAATTATTTGACAAAAAGACAAGTTTACTCCTGGCAACACCCAGCCTGTCTCAAAGAAGAAGACAGACATCAAAGAACCTCCTTATGGAGTTGGCTTCAAGTGTGGCAAAGAAGCCACTGGGAAAAATGTCCTTGTTTCTGCCACAGAAAGAATTCTGCTTAAAAATGGGCAAGTTTAGATGCAGGCAGAATCAACAACCAAACTCTGCCAAGATAGAGTAAGCAAGTCCTCAATAATTCCTGCCTTGCAAATATGTATGTCAGATATATTGGGCCAGAAGGCTGAAGATGATGCTCCAACGTTATAGAGAATGTTGAGTGACTGTTGAGATAGTAAAATGTCTCAGTTATTTTTTCATTTTGGAAGCTGCTAACCTGTACTCTGGGTTAACTCAAGTATTTATGTTTTATCCCTTCTTAAGTCTCTGATGAATTTGAAGACCAGATAGTTTAATCTTTCAATTAAGCTTAGTAGGTTAGAGGTTAAGATGTTTTTAGATCAAGATAGATATTATAAGTTAATAGAGATGAGATATGATAGATACTAATCTCCATTCAGAAATTTAGACCCAACAAGATAGGAAAGATGTTTACTTCAAGTTCACCAAATACAAATAGCCAAGTCACCATGAATGTAACATTTATATCGTTCCTGATTGTCTTATGGTTTTTCCTGCCGTATGTAGTTTATTCTACCCATGTGTAATAATATAAACATGTATGTTAAAAAAAGAAACATAATTTAAAAAGATGACATTCTGATATCCCTGGAGACCATAAGGATGGCATCAGTAGAAGTTGGGTCTTTAAGGTAGAGAGAAAGTAAATATACAGATGGGTGTACAGAAAGAGTAGCCATCTCCATTTTCCAGATGAACATATAGAAATAAATCCCAAAACAAAAATAAATCTTAAAAAATGCAAAAAAAAAAGAACAGAAAGAACAGAATGACAATATGACCTCAGACTTCTTTTCCTCAGAAGAGGTCAGTGCTGATGGCTTGATGTCTAATGTAATGGTGGTCAAAGATAGGGCTCTTGGGAAGTTATTGGCACAGGAAGGCTCTGACCTCTTCAATAGACTCACTCATTCATAGACTGATAATATGTTGGCCTTACTGAAAGATGGTAGAAAGAAACAGGTGGGACATGAGTGAAGACACTACGTCTCTAGAGGAATGTTTTTGAAGAATACCATGTCTCTGAGCCTTTATGTCTGCTTCTGTTTGCTCGATGGCTGCTGTTAACAAGTTTCTTCCACTGTGCCCTTCCTGTACGGCATTTCTGTCAAGAAACAAGGAACCATCTGAGCATAGACTGAAATGTTTTAGAATTGTGAGCCCAAATCAGTCTTCCTCTTTTAAGCTGTTTATCTTTTGTGACTAGCACAGTCATGAAAATGTCTTATGCACAAACATCCCTTACTGAACTTCATCAACGGAGAGAAAGCCCAGCCCCTTCCTTGACTCTGCAAGGGGCGAAGGTCGAGGCAGCCAAAGAGCAGAAGGAGCCTACCAAGTTTTCGTAAGTGTCTGGAATTCAACTTAAAACATCAGCCATTACCCATTAAAAGGAGGACTTTATTTTTGCAAGACGATTTATGGCCTTTTATATGTTTATTTTTCCTTCACTATTGGCCATTCAAAGATGAAAGAGCATGTGGGTCAGAGACCCCCTTGTCCAGCAACAGGCTGCATCTCCCCAGGTTCGCTAGCTTAAGGTGCTCCCCGGTACGGGGTAATGAGGGGAGCCCTGCTACAATGATCTGGGTTGAGAGTCGGCCTCATTTCTTACCCAGGAGGCAACCTTATGAAGTTCATTCTCACCCTATTCAGCTTGGCCTTGTTCTGCTCCACGAAGCTCCAGAGGTCACACTGTCACACTGTTCTTCCTGTTCTTACGCTGTGAGAAATGAGCACTGCAGTGCAGCCCTCTAAGATTTTACCTGCTAGGCAAGGAGCCTTTCTCTGGACCCAAGGAGTTAAACTACTGCTTTAACTGATTTAAAACTCAAGGTTACTTAAACTTAGGAATTGGAAGATTCAGAAGGGTAGATTCTCAGGCGGGACTTGATGCTCTATATGGGATTCTTTTTTGGCAGTCGAAGAGATAGCCAAGGCTGGTGGGACAGGCAGAACTGCATGTTGTAGGGTCTGAAAAGAGGCTGGGGTGGGGGTGAGGACGGGGGAGGGGGAGGGCGCTCTGTCAGATGCAGGAGCTATTCTATTTATGAAGACCATCTGCATGTGTCATCCACAATGTGTGCTGAAGCAAATTCAGCTCAAGTGGACATCCATTTGTTTTCATTCCCAAGACAAACGAGTTTGTGTGGATAGCATGTGAGCTCATTAACTGCTTGGTGAATTTAGCGCAGTTTCTGAGAGATGAGAATGTTGAGCCTGGAAACCCTGAGGCCATGCATTGACATTGAGGTGGAGGGGGGTAAGGGGGGGGGGCAGGAGAGGCTCTGAGTTGTCAGGATCTAAGGTGACACGAAGAGAAAGACATCCCTGTGGTGACTTCCGGTCAGCAATGGAAGTGAACACCAGAATTTTAAGAGTACAAGGCCCTCGAAGAGATAGTAGTAATAAACACCACACCGAAACCACTAGAGGAATGTAGAAGGATGGGGTGGGGTGGGGGGAGGGAATCTTGATCATACCAGGAATGATTTTTCTTTGTTTTGTTTTTAAATCAAACTCGTGGATTTTGGAGGAGAGATGTTTTTTTGTTTTTTTGTTTGTTTGTTTTTGTTTTCTTTTTTAAAGCAATGATAGCATATTTAAAGGGCCTATGTGATTGTCCTCAGTAGATTTTATATTGAGTCAAACAGCTTAACCTTCATTTTATAGCAACATTCTGTCAATTTATACAGTGTCGTGGTGGACTATAGAAGCGCGTAGAAGTAGTTCCTATAGACACCTTTTATATCTGCATTGAAACACTAACTTTCTCTCTTTTATTTCTATTTTTGTGGACAGAGTTGCCAATGCTAACTGATATCATATAGTGCCTGTTGGAGTTTTACCTCTTTCTTCAATCTGCGGGCATTCGCTGATGGAGGCATTAATGAGCAACGGATTGGCTGGCAGGACCTCCTCCATGCAGGGGAGGGAAAATGGCACATGGGGTGGAAGAATTGTGGCAAACCTGAAATACTGAATCTGTGGTGTTAAAATTAGCAAGGGTCAATCCCTTGTAATAGGGCATTTGTTAGTTGATGGCTGGATCCCCCATCTCCCACTTTAAGGAAGCACCCCCTCCCTTGAATCTTTGGTTCTGTAACATAATTTGTATATGCATCACAATTTCTCTAGGCTGGAAAGAGAAATTTCACAGATAACCCCATACCAAGCATCCTGGCACCAGCGAGTTGACTGTGCCATCATTAATTGACAGTGGAGGGGCGGGGGAACCTCAAGTTCCGTGCCTTTTCACTAAAGTTCTGTATTAGCTGTTTGCGTGGAAGGGCAGATGTTTTGGCTCTGGTGGTCACTGCTCACCTCTGTCTGGGAGGTGCATCAATCACTTTAATTATAATGGAACATGGGGCCAGGAGCCGAAGGAGAAAAATCAACCCAATCCCAAGAACAATCTTTCTTGATGAATTCTCCCCTAAATCGAAACAATTCACTGGGTATCCCAGCTGGGGTTCATATGCTTTTGATTACTGTGGGCTATTTAGCTCTACAAAATGACAGGCTGCTTAATGGGCTTTTAATGGTTATAGGTTTCTCTCTCTCTTTTTTAATGAGCTTCACCAGTTTGTTGCTAATGCCCTGTAGAAATTTGGCGAGGGTCCAGACTCGATGCTACACATTTCTGGTTTCAAGGCAGCAAACATACAACCTTCCTTGCCAGTGGGGAAGTATGCTACCAGCCTTAAGGTAGGGACATCAGGGCAGGGAAAAGAGGGATGCCAATAAATGCCCTGTATGCCTAATGATTATGTCATCCTAGAGAAGGTGGTTGCACTTTGCAGCTGAGAGTCCCTTGAAGGCTTCTTGCTAAAAGCCCCCAGGGTGGCAGATGGTGGGACTGGCAATGTTGGTGATGCTTTGCCTTCTAACATGGTTTTAGAATGTTGGTAAAAATGACTTTGATAGGCTTAGTTGTATCTCGTTCGCCCATGGACTTATTGATGAACAGGGTTTATTGTATGCTGTTTCATCAATTTATCCCACCATGTTTGTATCCTCAGAACCTGGGGCCTTCGTAGGTATTCAGTTCAGATCTTCAAAATGAGACATCATAGGCAAGTGGGAGAAGTTGGGGAGATCTTTACCCTAAGGGACTTACCATCTGGGTTTCAAGCATGAAGCTTAAGATACTGGTTAAGAGAGGACTGGGCCATGAATGAGAAACTAGGAAGAGAAGGCGCATCCTGGTCACTAATAATAGCAGTCACACCCATTCTACTTTGTGCTGCCAACACTGTGCTGAGGACACTTTGTGCAGATTTTGCTTCATCCCCACAGCAAAGCTAGGAGGTAGGGGATGGTGTATTCCTGATGGCCAGTGCCCTTGTGGGTGAGCAGTTGCAGGAAAGGCCTGGGCACGAAGCATTCATTAACTTCTGTGGTTAAAAACTCCAAGCCCAGCCTATTGCATGCTACCAATATGATATAAAGGGCATTGCGCGATAATAGAAAAGTCACCTGACATTTGTGTGGCTCTGTGGATATAGCAGCACAGGTATCATTAACTGAAGTTCCTGAGAAGAAGCTGCAAGCACACTGAGTATTCTATAAAGCTGACGGATTGTGGCGTCAATGATGGTGGAGAGGTTGGGATGTTGCAAGTCCAGAGCCAAATTATCTTGGGTTGTCCTAAGCCCTTAAACAGCCATTTATTGTCCACCTTGGTGTGTGTGTGTGTGTGTGTGTGTGTGTGTGTGTGTGTGTGTGTGTGTGTGTGTGTGTGTGTGTGTGTGACCTTTATAGCTATCCAATACATCCTTTTGGAATGTATGGACATTCCCCTAGACTCCACCAACTTCAAAGCTAAGAATGTCATCAGGTAACATGTGAGGGCTACAGCTAGAACCTGATGACCACGCCCATTCTCATGTGGCTGCAGGACAAACTATCTCTTAGGCCCTTCAGAGAGAGAGTTTTCTATATGGACAGGAGGCATCAATACCCAATTTACACTTGCACCAGGAAAACTGCAGTGAAGAGACAGAAGGTCAAGGTTGTAGAGGAAGCTGAAAACAGACTCCAGGGACAGAATGACTCTATGCACTGGGTCCTGTGCTGTACCAGTCATTTCCCTAAACCTTCTAGAGACCATGGATGTGGCTATGGGGGCTAGGACATGGGCAGTGTGGCTCTACTCACACACAGCCCACTCTGACTCCCCAGATCGCCCTTGGAGATTTGGAGACAACAGGTGACAGCCACAAAGCAGTAGACCTTCTGGTTTTTTTGTTTTTCCTCCCCCCCCACCGTGTTCTTCTTTATGTGTTTAGTTTCTTTTTAAATTGCTTGGCAGATCCATGCATTTATATGATTAAATTTTAGACACCCGCTTCCTATTTTTTCTTACTCACATGTGGCTCTAGGACAAACTCTTTGAGGAGAAAGCATTTTCTACATCAATATCCAACTTACAGTTGCACCAGAAAAAAAAAAACAACAAACAACCTACAGTAAAGTGAATGAAGTAAATGCCCCCTTTCCTCCCATTGCCACACTTCTTCCCAGCAGACCCCCTTCCTACCTGCATGCCTTCTTTATATACGTGGCCTACTGAGCTGATTACAGTTTCTTGCCAAAGCATGGGTGGGAAAAGCATGGGTGGAAGGTTATTACTGGAGCAAGGCCGACTTATCAATGGCTATACCATTGAACAACTCCTAGCTGCCAAGAGCTGGTTTTGATGACATTCTGAAGCCAAATGTGAGTGCCCATGGCCCCAGATCAGGATTTGGGTCCCCCAAATTCCATGCTCTAGTGTGGTTTCAGTTTGAAGTTTGTATACTAACAGAACCTAAATGTCACACAGCAACATGTTTTTAAATACACTGGAGGCTACGCTAGGTTGGGTGTGTTAGAGTAGAGTGGGAATCCACTTCTATAGGCCCTGGGTGCTTATCCAGTAACAGTCTTAGCTTTTGGATTGGTGGCAGATAGTGGCCTCTTCCAGTTAACACAGTTCTAGAGGTTTCACATGACAGTCAGAAGGATGTTTGGGCAATCACAGGTGTGGGCAATGGGTGGTCATGAATGATGAAGGAATGTGTGTGTGTGTGTGTGTGTGTGTGTGTGTGTGTGTGTGTGTGTGTGTGTGTATATCAAGATAAGCTGAAATTTGGCTCTGGACCTGCAACATCCTGACTCCTACACAACCATTGAGAGTCTTATCAGTTCATTAGCTTCTGTAGAATGTTCAGTGTCAGTTGCTGCTTCTCTAGAAACTTTAGTTCAGTCTCTGGAACATCCCTTCTTCACTCACCCCCTCACTCTAGAGGTTTGATTTAACCTTCAGAAATAAGGCTCCTCTCTGATCCTAGTATGAGACTTTATTGTAGTCCCATCTCCGTATTTTATGGACAAGCAGCCTAGGGTCCAGGGAGACTAAATAACTTATTGAAGTCTATTCACACTTGACAGTGACAGAGAACCCTGTGGGGTCTCCAGATCCTCCGTCTAAAGCTCCTCCCTCTAAATTTACTGTTACTTCCACTTCTTAAATGGTTCTCTGTATTTTCTTTTTCTTTTTTAAAAAGAAGGTGGAGGTTGGCTTTTCCCATTCTGATGCTGATGCCTTTACGGACTCCCTCCTCTCAGCTTTAAAGATTGAACTTGACATCACTGGATTCAGGGGTAATGAGCCGAAGATTCAAGGACAGACTGTGGGCGCAGTGAGCGTTGTGAAGTGAACGGTGCACACACAAAAACACATCCTTTAGAAGTTTTACTGGGCGAGGAGGAGGGGGGGTCAGAGGAGGTGGGGGGCTCCTTGAAGAAATACTCTCATGTTCTCAAGTCCCAAGATCCTACTAAATCAGACTTAGGTCACATGGTGCCTATACTAGTCTCTTGGCCCAGGGTGAAAACAGTTCACGTTGTAAAATTAACTTTCCACATTTGGCCAGCCCACCCTGGCCAACTTTCTTTCAAAGTGAGTTTGCGAATGAATGAATGAACGAATGTGCTGACTGGGTTGCTGTTCTTAGGGGAGCCTTCTTTGCCTTGGACTTGGAGAAGGATTAAAGTTGGTTTTGAAAAGTGCTGGTGCGCTCCCAAACACAGCATGCTGATAGAATTCTGGTTGTACTTTTATTTGCTATGGAACAAAATGTTGTCGTTTCATGGAAGAAATAGCCTAGCAGATGGTGTTTGGTGGATGGCTTGAGTGTAGCTTTGTAAATAAGCTACTCAAAATAGACTAGCTTCCCCAAAACTTACCATCTGCCCCTTACCCCATGAGGTCTACAGGTAATAAAGGAAAGAAAGGAATTCTGTACTTTCAGTTGTCAATGTTATAATTTCTATGTTCCCAAATTATGAAAAGTTCCCCACTTATGGAATCCTTAAATTTGGCTATGAAAATATTACAGAGAGGCTGCCTCCAACATAACAGATATTTCAGGGTTTAGTCGTGTTTAACAATTATCACTGAGAGCTGGGCATGGTGGCACACGCCCTTAAACCCAGCACAAAGGCAGGTGGATGGCTGTGAGTTCAAGGTCAGCCTGGTCCACAAAGCAAGTCCAATACAGCCAATGCTACACAGAGAAACCCTGTCTTGAAAACTAACCAGCCAAGCCAAAAACCAAAAACCCAACCCGAACCAAAACAACGGATAATCACATTGTGGTTCTGAGTACAGGCCCAACTACTGGGAAGGCAGAGGTGTGAGGATCATTTGCATTCAGGAGTTTGAGACCAGCCTGTGCGACTAAATGTGAAGCCTTCTCCGTACCAAACAAAAAGAATGAAACAACAACAACAACAACACAGACAACAACAACACAGATTCACACACATCTACACACACACACACACACACACAGACAGACAGACAGACACACACACACACACACACACACGCATGTCTAAGTGACATCTCCTTGTTTCTCCTTCCTCTTTCAGGTTGTCTTTGATATGATTCTGCCTCTTTCATGCTTGGAATTTTCCTGTCCCGTCCCCTGGCTGGAGGCAGCACTCCCTGTTACTGTTTGCCATTTCTGAGGATCAGGGTAGCTAGTTGTACAGCGGGTCGAGGAACATACACAGCTGCGCTTGGTCTGAAGTGACAGTTAGGGTTATTTGGCTTCTCTCTGGCTCAGTCTCATCATTAGAAGAACAAGGAAGCTGAGAGGAGTGACAGGACTGCCAGAGGAGTTTTTGAGATTAAATGAAAGCACCCTGGCAACACCCAGGGTGGCACATACATTGTTGAAAGTGTTCTTTGTTATGGCTCCTGGCATTGTTGTCACTATCAAGCCCAAAGCCAGCACTTAGCCAACAGGAGAAGGTAGGGGACGGTGGTGATGTGAAGGGTCCTCAAACTCATCACGTTGCTTGCTCCGGTATAGTTTTCCTTTTCTAAAAATGGGATTCCCAATGGGCTTTCAGTTATCACATGATTTGGAGGGTGGAAGGCAGTTTGTGGTGTTGCTGGATTGGGTTGATTATTGAGATATGGAAGACGGATGCTATGATCTTTCTCAGTTTTTTTTTTTCCGAGACAGCATTGCTCTGTGTAGCCTTCTTTGTCCTCGACTTGCTTTGTAGATGAGGCTGGCCTCGAACTCACAGAGAAGAGATCTGCTTGTCTCTGCCTCTCTGAGTGCTGTGATTGTAGGGTGTGCCATCATGCCTGGCTTGTTTTCTCACATTTTAAGTGGTGGATGATTCTATGGGAATGGACTAGGAACAGGAATTAGGAATCTGATGTCAGGATCTTTTAACATAGGGTCACCAGACTTTTTGAGTTTAGGTTAGGGAATGAATTACTCAGATCCGGAGCGAGGGCTTCAGAAGGCCATAGAGAAGACTCAACCTTTTAAATTTTTGTTTCCATTTTAGTTGGTGGCACAGTCATGGGGATGTGGGTGAAACCAGGAGCCTAGGCACGAAACCTTCACCATATGCCACTTGTATAGCCACTTACTGGGGTGGCAACTGTCTCTATTTTCAGGGGTTGTACTTTATGAAGGGAAGGCTGCTTTTGAGGGAGAGGTTCTATGAGAGCTAAATCTTCTGAAAGATTCAAAGGGGATTGACTCTGTAGTAGTCTCTTCAGCATTTACCTGGTCGTTTCCTTGGAAACTGTAAAGTAACAGAATCAAGGTGTTGGGGTTACAGAGTTGTTGCAATGTATTTGAAGTTCTGTCCCTTAGTGTTCCAAGTAAGGCAACCCCAATACAGTTAAATAAAATGCTGATCACTTTCCTCCAGCCATGACCTAAGAACCAAAGCCAAGCACCCCTGTCACCACAGAAGAGGAGGTGATCCCTCTTTTCTTTCTCTATCCAGTCTTATGTGGATAGCAGATACTGCCTGAGCTCCTATGCAATTAAGTACACCACCTTCGTTAATAAAATCCGAGTATCTGGTTCCCATGTGCACAGGGTCCTGTTATAGACACAGGCATATCCAGCGTTGAGTATGAGTCATGTGGGTAAAGACCTTAAAATATTCAAGAGATGCCTGGGTTTATTGAGGTAAAAGAGTTTCAGCTGTGAACATTGTGCTACAGGAGCGTAACTCAGTGTGCCCTGTCAGAGGTAAAGATAGAAGCCTAATGCTGGCTTGTCTGTATCTCTATGGCTTGCAACAAACTGAATGGGTCACTTGCTTTCTTTTGAGCTTGTGTCCCATCAGTTGGAAAACAATGATCGCTCTCCCTTCTCGTGAGGTATGAGGCATCAATGAGGTAATGGACTAGTTTACAAACAGTGAAGAACAGTAGACGTTGAAAGAATCACGGAGAAGGTGGGGCGACCCCACTGTGGTGAAGATGGTCGACCATCTGGCTTCCTGTCAGTAGTCTCTTCATGGTTATCATCCAGCAGGCTTGTCATCACCCAGAGCCTCGTCACTAAATCCCACAGCTGCCACCGTATACCTCAGCGCCCTGCACCCGTTTCCATGCCCCAAGTAGTTGCTGAGCTGCCGTAGCACGGTTTACCGGTTTACGTTTGCGCACGGGAGCATCTGCGCCGTTTATTCCTTAGCCGCACTAAGGACAGGCGAGTCCTTTGCTCGGTGACGGGATTCATCTCTTAAATCAAGTTCATGGCTAGAATGTTGACTGCTCTAGATGTGGCTGGGATGGAGCCAAGAACAAAGTCCTCCGTGTTGAGGAATTTTATGCAGTACAAGTTGCAATTAATCTTCAGAAATGAGATTTTTAGATTGAACGGAAGGCTGAAGTTACGAGCTTATGCGGTGGCCTGGTGTTAACCGGGCGATAAGGGCTGAGTTAAGCATTGCAAGCTGCGCGGACCTCTTCTTGTCTTTGCTTCAGCTGCAGCTTGAGTATCCGGTAGTTACAAAGATGATACTTATTTTATTTTCCCCTTAGTCTTTTGCAACACAAACTGGTTTGTATTCAAGAAATGATGCCTTCTTGTAACTTCTAAGTTAGCAAATTATGCTAAGGAGTATTGCAAGACTTCCAGAGGAGGTTCTAGAGAAGAGATCTCTGTTCTGTTCTTTCTTAGGAAGGACTTCTCTTCCCCTAGAAAAGGTGAGTGTGGACCCCCTGCCTCCGCCTGATCACACCTCAGATCACAGTGTAACCCTGAAGACGGAAATGTGCTGAAGATAATGTAGCATGAAGAAGGAGAAAGCGTGGCTCGATTGGCATTGCTGTAGAATCCTGGGCTGCCTCACTCTGGACTCCATCGCAGAAGAAGGAAGGAGACGCACAAATCGCCGTTTCCTCCAGCTTCTAATAACAGCCCACAAATGCAGCCTCTGATACAGATGTCTTCCGCCCAGTGAGCCCCACCCTTTGTTTGAGAGCCTGGAAACACTGGCTGGTGGTCTGTGCTGGTTCACAAGTCCCTACAAGAGCCAAGTTGGACTCCGGCTTCCGCTAATGAGCAGAGGGATTGCTGGTGAACACAATGCTGGGATTATAAGGTGTTGGCAGCCATACCAGAACAGTAAGGTCAGATGGAAAGTCATACCAGTGAGCACCTTCAGTGAAGAGCCTGTCCCGCTGTGGTGGCAGTGGCCTCCCAGCACTCTAGCCCAAGTGCACAGTTCATTTGGTTGAACTGCAGTCCCCTTTTACTCTCCGAGACAAAATGATACAGGCTTGATTACTGGTTAAATTTTTGCTCTGTGTAGCTATTTGGTAGAAGCCCGTGGTTATTACAGTTTGTAACTAAGGCACTTGACTACTGGAGTTTACTCCAGCAGTTACAGCTGTAATGCCAAAGATGGCGGCTGCAACTTGCCTTAGTAGCGTCAAGCACCTTTGGTTCCTCCCTGTGCTGGGAGAAGGTCACAAGACATGATCTACTTTCTTGTCTCACCGTGCCTACATGCTAGGAGCTCCAGTTCATTGGTGTGGCAGATAGAACTGTGTAAACTTTTTTAAAAAATATTTTTATTTATTATGTATATAGTCTGTCTGCTATACACCGGCAGGCCAGAAGAGGGCACCAGATCTCTTTATAGATGGTTGTGAGCCACCATGTGGTTGCTGGGAATAGAACTCAGGACCTTAGGAAGAACAGACAGTGCTCTTACTTAGCCTCTGAGCCATCTCCTTTTGATTAAAAAAAAAAAACACGTTAAGACTAGATGACAGGAAATGATTTCAGAAGTCATCTCATCATGACTCACCTGCTGTGTCTTCAGTGTCTGTTGTTGATAATTTTGTATATTTTGGAAATTAAAGTCAATAGGACAAATCTGAGGCAGTGTACCAAGTGCAGTTGAGTAGGCTGGTGGAGGAGGTGTTGGGAGGGGGAATGTAAACATGGTTACCAAGGTAGTTTCTGGTGTCATTTAAATCTACATTATAAGTGACAATTCTAGCCCTGATCTCATTATTGCTTGTCCTTTGCCAACAGAGCCGCCTGACTTTCAGGAAAGAATGCATGAATTGGTAAGGTTCTAGTAGCACAAGACAGACCGCTCATTCCAAAGCAATTGCTTGTATCGCGTTTGTATGTGAGCAAATTTGTTGCTTGCTTGACTAATTTCTCCCTTCACACCAGAAATAAGGGCAGCTCCCATGGGCATTTAAGATGCAACACATAAACTTGAACTTTTGGAAAGTGAGCAAATAGAGTCACAGGTTTTTGCTTGTTGCTATAAAAAGTTTTGTGTATTTTAAAGAATGGGCGAGATACCATTTATATAGAAGACATTCAATAGATTTTAATTTCTTTAACTGGCAAATGAAAATATGCATAACTAATACCAAGAAAGGGTGAGGGCAGGGAGGGATCATGGAGGAGGAGAAAGGGACGGGAAATCAGGACGAAAGGAGAAGTAGCAGGAGACTAATAACTATGACAATTATTAGAAAGAATAATTAAGGTGGCTGTGTTGCCCAGTGGTTTGAACAGTGCATAGTTAGGTTGGCTGACCCCGAAGGCACATATTTCTCCTCTAATCCAGCTTCTCTCACATGCCTTAATGATCATGACTGATTGCAGAAGAGACTGATTAAGTAGGTGGGTGAGGCTTCCCGTTACAAAAGGGAATAAGCAAATATCTACTGTCTAGTGACCTGAAAGCAATTCTTCAAGACTGTTCTAGTAGAAAAGAATTTCTTTCTCTTGGAACCACTTGTAGTTAAATAGCAAAGGGCATGGCTGAGAGAACAGGGACTGTGGAGGGAAACTGTGTCCTTTCTTATGAGACTTCTCAGCACATGTGAACTTGAAGTTTGATTGTGTTTTGATCAGACTTTAAATAGAAATGCTTGCATTAAAACTTTTTAAAATAGTCCTATTAGCCTTCAGAGAGTCTGGTATGTGGATCGAATGAGCAATCTTAAGGCAAGAGGACGTGGGTGGGCTGAGCTCAGAGGCTGAACACTTAGCTGGGCATGCTTAAGACTCAGGGCTATCAACCCCAGCACCAGAAGAAAGAAATCAACTAAACCAGCACAGATCAGGATCCTATAGGCTCAGGGCTTGTGTTAGTTACACACTAACTATCTAAAATAGCACAAATAGGAATAGGTGATGATGAAGTAATTTTTTTGGCAGCCATATTAAAGACATGGGGGAAAAAAACCACAGGTGAAATGGATTTTAATATTTTTAAATCCCATCCAATATTTTACAAATATTATCATTTCAACATGTGATAGATATATTTTTTTTAAAAGCTAATTTGCACTCTTCACAGCACACATCCTTCGTTTAAACTCCCTGCTTTTGCACCCACTGATCTAACAACGTTTAAAGCTCTGAGCACTAAGAGTGGCTGATGGTTACTGGATTATAAGGCAGGTGGAGAAAACGAAGGTCACACCTTATTGCTCAACCTCCAAGCTGGCTTAACAGAGGCATCAAGAACAAAAGAATTTATAATGATCTTTGTTTGAGAGTAGAGCTTGTAGGCCTAGACTTTTTAAGCAGGAAGGGAAGTGTCCCCTTAGTCAGGCCAATAGATCGTATTATTTTCTGAAGTTAGCTTTTTCCAAGCAGGTGGGCCCAAGGCATGTACTTTTGTACCTGTAGGGGGAGCTCTCGCCCCTCTGCTCGTTCATTTCAGTTCTGAGAGGCCTGCAGTTCTGAGTTCTTTCACCTGGGTCCGCGGAGAGTTTGTGTTTGGCTCCAAACCAGCGGTTACTTTCGCAATCTCCACACGTTAAAGGCTGCTAAAATGCTAGGACACCAGCCGGGTGGCGGCTTGAGTCTTGTGATTCCCAGGCAGTCCAGTGAAATGATAAACAAAAGTCTTTTGTGCAATATTAATAAGCTTAAAGCACTCCCCAGTGAGCCTCTTGTCATCCAAGTAAGTCATGTGTATCAAAAGCCCTTATACGTGGAAGTTTGTTTTCATATCTGGCCCACGATGAATGGGAGCCCCCTTTGCCATGTTGTAAAACAAACATTTGTTTATTTTGCGAGCAGAGCTGGCAGTGTGTGATACAGGAACCGGAGCTGAATGGAGAGCCCCTTTCCAAGGAGGCGCCTTTGAAAACCTTCTGCCGCTGCTTTCCAACTGTCAACTGATCTTGAGTTGGGTTTACATTAAGACAATAACAGTGTTTCCTAAATAAATAAGTTAGATACACCCGTGGGCCTTAATGAAACCCATAAAAGGCTTGTGGGGTGGGCGAAAGGGTTTTGTGCTGTGCAGGGAAATAATGTCTAGTTCATCTTGCCATGTATGGGAGGGAGGCTTGTGTTTTTTGAGACAGAAGGGGTCCTTTATGTTAATTACAAACGACCCTGATAGAGCTTTCCCTGGAACTCGGGGACAAAAGATGTGACACTTCCCTTGGGCGAATGCCACACTGCCAAGCAGGCATTTTCTAAAACAGAGAAGTGTGGTCACCCTCCCAGTTGATAATATAACCCCTCCTGGCGTGTAGAGAAAATAAATGAAAACTGTAAGATGAACCATCTGCTACTGGGATCTGGCTTTCCCCCCCCGCCCCCCCCTTGGTTAGCGTAGAGCTTCCGGGAATCCATTTCAGTCCAACAAGTTGTTTTCCAGCACAATGGCGGCAGAGGCAGAAGGCGGAAATGGGACGCTCTACTGACACAGGAGCTTGGGTTGCTGTGGGGTTTCCTGGAAGGTGAGAATTTCAGCTTGTAACCGGAAGCTGCGTTTCTGAGCGAAAGACTCATTCTAGGGAAAATCTGAAAGCTGAGGAGCTGAAACATCAATTGCGTGTAAACGAAAATAAGAAGTTTAAGTACTACTGCGGCATCACAGAAAGTCTGTAAAATAGAGATTCTATCATACAAGTATCTACAGTTGTGTAGATTCAATATTCGTGATCTGCAGAAACATAGACTTGACTATAGTATATGGATAACATGAGCACGGTTGTAGTATATGTATAATTTTCCATTTGTTTATTTATTTGCTTTACGTACTGATCTGTAGCCCCCTCCCTCGTATTCTCTCAATCCGACCTTCCCTCCCACTTCCCCCTGTGGTCCCTACCCCACTCCTCAGATGAGGGGAGCCCCCTCCCCATGCATCGTCTCACACCCAGCACAAAAATCAAGTTGCATCAGGACTGAGCACATCTTCTTCCCCTGTGACCTGGTGAGGCAGCCCTGCCAGGGGGAAGTGATCAAAAAGCAGGCAACAGAGTCCATGTCAGAGACAGCCCCTTTTCCTCTTTCTAGGGGACCCACATAAAAACCAAGCTGCCCATCGCCTATGTATGTGTAGGGGGCAGGTTGAATCCATTCTTGGTCCTTGGTTGGTGCATCAGTCTGAATAAGTCCCTCTGGGCCCAAGTGACTTGACTCTGTTGGTCTTCTCGTGAAACACCTGTCCCCTCCAAGTCCTTCTATTCTTTGCCCCACGCTTCCACAAGACTGTCTTTGCTCTGTTCAGTGTTTGGCTGTGAGTCTCGGCATCTGTTTGGATCTGCTGCTGGGTGGAGCCACTCAGAGGACAGCTGCGCTAGGCTCCCTCTGCAAGCACGGCAAAGTATCATTAATATTGTCAGAGGCTGGCTCTCTCCCACGGGGTGGCTCTCAGCTGCTCTCGGGTGGAGCCACTCAGAGGACAGCTATGCTAGGCTCTCTCTGCAAGCACAGCAAAGTATCATTAAAATTGTCAAGAGGTTGGCTCTCTCCCACGGGGTGGGTCTCAGGTTGGGCCAGGCATTGGTTGGGCATTTCCTCAACCTCTGCTCTATCTTTATCCCTGCACATCTTGAAGGAAGGGTAAATTTTTTTTTTTGTGGGTGGGTTGGTGTTCACTTCCCTTCACTATGAGTCTTGTCTAGTTATAAGGTGTCCTCTTCGGTCCACATGACCCCTGCTTCTAAGGAGTCTCAGCTAGAGTCACCCCTATATCCTCCTAGAAGCCTACCGTGCCTTAGGTCTCCAGCTTGTTACGGAGATGCATCCAGCCATGATTTCCCCTCTCTCTGTCCTCCCACTGCCACGCTCCTCAGGCCCGATCTCCACCCTCATCTCTCTCTGTGCTCCTTCCCCTACACTGGTCCCTCTCTTCAACCGCTTCCTCTGTCTATTCTATTTCCTCTTCTGAGTGAGCTTTAAGCATCCTCCTTCAGGTCCTCCTTGTTACTTACTTTCTTTGGGTCTGTGAATTACAGTTATGTTTATCCTGCACTACATGGCTAATGTCCACTTATAAGTGAGGACATACCGTGCGTGTCTTTCTAGGTCTGGATTGCCTCACATAGGATAATATGTTCTAATTCCATCCATTTGGCTATACATTTCATGATTTCCTTGGTTTTTCATAGCTGAATAGTATTCCATTGTGTAAATATACCACAGTTTCTTTATCCATTCTTTGGTTGAGGGACATCTGGGTTGTTTCCAGCTTCTGCCTATTACAAATACAGCTGCTATGAACATAACTGAGCAAATGTCCTTGTTGTATGGTAGAGCTCAGGAGTGCTATAACTGGGTCTTGAGGTAGAGGTATTCCCAGTTTCCTGAGAAAGCACCAGATTGATTTCCAAAGGGGTTGTACAAGTTTGTACTCCCACCACCAATGGAGCCCTGTTCCCATTTCTCCTTTTCTCCACATCTTCACCAACATGTGCTGTTACTTGAGTTTTTTTTAAAAACAGAACTGTAAATTCTATTTATTTACTTATTTGTTTTATTTATACTTTGTCCATTTTACATCCCAGTTGCAACCCTGTCCCTCATCACCAACCAGTCCCGCCCTCCCTCGATCACACTTCCTCCTCCCTCCCCTAGTCCTCAGAAAGGGGAGGTCCTCCTCCCCTAACATCTGACCGCAGTCCATCAAGTCTCATCTGGACTGCCTGAATCCTCTTCCTCTGTGCCTGGCAAGGCTGCCTCGCCAGGGGGAAGTGATCAATGTGTGGATATATCAAAAGTAGACCCCACCCTCCCTATTATGGGACCGACAAGGAGATTGTGTGGCCCATTTACCACATCTGAGCAGGGGATGTAGGTCTTCACCATGTATGGTCCTTCATTGGTGCATCAGGCTCTGCAGCACACCCCTGCACCAGATTTGTTGACACCATTGGCCTCCCTGTGGAGCTTCTGTCCCCTTCAGGTCCTTCTATGCCTCAGCTCTTCCATAAGACGCCCTGCTTTCCACCCAGAAGTTTGGCTATGAGTTTCTGCGTCTGATTTGATCCCCTGCTGGGTGGAGTCTTTCAGGGGACCTCTACGGTAGGCGCCAGAGTTTTTGATCTTAGCCATTGTGACAGGTGTAAGATGGAACCTCAAAGTCGTTTTGAGTTGCACTTCCCTCATGCTTCTTGGCCATTCATGATTCCTTGGTTGAGAATTCTCCATTTATCTCTGTACCCCAATTTTTAATTGGATTATTGGGTTTGTTTGTGTTTAATTTCTTGAGTTCTTTATATATTTTGGATATGATCCCTCTGTTGGATGTAGGGTTGGTAAACATTTTTCCCCAATCTGTAAGCTGACATTTTGTTCTATTGACAGTGTCTTTTGCCTTACAGAAACTTTAAAGTTTCATGATGTCCCATTTAGTGTATAAATTTCAGGTGAGAACCTAGTATTTATAACCATAACTTCTAGTATTATAACTATGTATAATATATGACAATATATTATAGTATTATAATATTATAATATATAATATAATATTATAACATCATTTCCATGGATGTACAATCTTCAAAGTGGATGTACTATAATTTGCATATCAGCTTTTTTGGTTTTGGTGACATGAGATGCTTATGAAAAATTGCTTTCTTGGAGAAATATTAATTGGTATAGCCACAAGGTTATGAATCCTTAGGGCTTTTTGGCACACACTATCATATGGTTTCCCAGAAGGATTTGAAAATAAGATGCTTTTCTGACTGCAGTCACACCCTACTCCTTTAGTGTATTCCTTTTGACATTCACTCCCTCTTTGCCCTTTTTATTTGTCTAGAACCATCCCTCCACTCATATAGGCTTCCATAAACACCTTCATGTGAACATTTTATCAATGTATAGAAGTGTCTCTACCACATTGTCTCTCAGAGACAATAAAAGAGCATGCCAAATGAAGCCTACTTTTACCGCTATGTAGTAGAGGGGATCGATGTGTAGTATGATGCTCTATGGTTAGTCCTATATAAGATGCACTTACTTTTGGACTAATATGCAATGTATATGCATTTCCTCACTCTCCAATAGCTTGTGTTAATGTGGCAGATACCTTTTGAGAAACCTGTCCAATTCAATAGAGTATCCCAATTTATGAGTTAGCCCCTGTGCTTAGTCATGTGACCACCTCCCTCCTGTGGGACCAAAATTGAGCTGTGTGTTAGAGGAGTGAGACGATGGAGGGAGAAAGAGAAAGTGGTACCTCCACACAGAAAAGCAAAGGTGAGGCAGGAGACCAATGGCTTCCCACGTTCATAGTCGCTTTCTCGTCTTTGCTTTCAGCGATTCAGTCATTTCTCCAGTCTGTCTAGCTACATGTTTTCAGATGCGTCTCTCTTTATAGTTTTATAAATTCCAGTAAATGCTGAGATGCTAATGGTTCAGAAATTCTAGATAGACCTGTCTGTGCCAATAGTGGGGCACACGTGCATACACACACACACACACACACACACACACACACACACACACACACCCCTGCCCCCATCTTTCTATTTTTTAATCTTTGTCTCTGTCTCTCCCTGTCTCTGGTGTGTATGTGTGCATGTGTGTGTGTGTGTGTGTGTGTGTGTGTGTGTGTGTGTGTGACAAATAGATAGATAGATAGATAGATAGATAGATAGATAGATAGATAGGGTTGGAGTACCTCTTTGTGGCTGTGACAATAAGGAGCTTACAATAAGGAGCAATGATCACAGCTATCAAATCATTTTAAATGGGCCTCTCAGTATTTCCCTGCTTGCTGACTAGCTGGAGTTTATCTGTGGATTGACATATTTTCTAGCATATGTGACCTCAGGCAGTCACTCTTCATTCTTTTTTTCCCTGCCAGTGTTTTGTCCATTCATTTAATTAAAGTGTGTCAACTGCCCAGAAAATGTCTGGACCCGTGCTGGACATGATGATCACTACTCAGAGAAGACACTGCTGCTCGACGAATCCTTGATCTGATGTCATAAGGCAGCTTGCCCAGCCCGTGTAGGCCAGGGAGCCAAGTGGCCAGCAGGCTAAGCACACACTGCTCAGCCTTAGGCAACGTGTGATATCTTCAGCGGGCTGAAGGACAGGTCTATGTAACATGGCTTCTGCAGAAATGATCAAAGATGTGCGAGGGCTGTCTTCAAGCACAACACAGTTGGTTGGCGTGATGTCCATATTGTCACCCAAAAGAAGCTTGGATTACGTCTTGAAGAATGGGCAGGGCTACAAGAATGGGTCTGTGGGTGCTGCAGAGATATGAGGAATAGGACAAATGGGCCAACCATGGCAGACGACCCCAGGCTGGGGCAGTGGGAGTGTGAAGACATGAGAAGTGGGTTTTGAACAGAGGTGGGATCGCCCTGGCTGTCTTGCGGGTTCTGGACTCAAGCTGAAAGCAATGAGTGACAACTTGTGACTATTTTGTGCTTTTCTATAGCCTCTCTCTGATCCCATCATTAAAGGGTCCCAAACATGGACATTGGTTTTTTTTTTTCTCTTTGTTGCTCTGATGAAGGTCTTCTTCCACCTCCATCAGATTCTGATCTATTCTCATCCAACTTTGCAGTCTGGAAAGCTGAGCTTGAGCTTTAAATTAAATGCATTGTTAAAAGGGTTTGAAGAACCTGTAGAAGAGTGATGTGCAACTGTTTGCTCCCATATGGGATCAAGCCAGTTTTTTTTTTTCCGTTCAGAAAAGTACATTCACAGAGAGGGCTTTGCACAGTGCACATGTGCTTAGGAGTTTGTGGGGCGGGTCATATTTCTTACGTTATCTGGCATGGTATTGGTAAGTTTTTCAAGTTTTATGCTGTCTTTCTTCAAGCCCATGTATACAAAGTGTTCATGTATGTACACGTATACATATAAACAAAGAGATTCTAGGAAAAGACACACTCTATGACAGATAAACATTTTCTAGTTTTTATGAATGAGTGTATTTTGAGCTTTGGGACAGGTATTTGGGAAAGATATTTCTTAGGTATGTATCTTTTTTTTAGTAGATCGAGCCTGAGAACTCCATCTTCCCTTCCTTTGAGTTATCTGTTTTTTCCCCACACAATAGAATTTTGACCTGGATGATGATGCCTGCTTCTCCTAATGAGTGACATGCTGAAACCCGTTGTCACCATTGTTGAGTGGTGAAGAGGAAGAGGTGAGGTAAGCAAATTAGACCTGAGAAAAATGTTTGCTTTCTAACATAGTCCTCTTACTGAAAAGAATGTTCTGAGTCACCTTCTAAAAGGTGTTTTCCATTGTATCATCTCTATGTGTCAAATTATGGATGTACATGTACCTGCATAGACAGTAAATTAAATGGCTATTTATTGATTTATTTATCTTCAGAACAAAGGTATATATGACTTGACCTGAAGTAATTCAGGTAGGTGCAAGGTGTCCCAAGTCCTGATACCCTGGACTGTCTGGGAGAGCAGTGTGAAGACCACAGTCAGGCTGCAGAGGGCAGCATGAGACTGCGACACCATGAGCTGCGATGCACTGCCAGGGGCTGTGCCTAATGCAGGCCACCTGCCATGCTGCGTGATCAATTATGCTGGATGGGGAAACTAGTCTATTGGATTTGCAGTAAACGTGTGCTAGTTAGCTTCACTCCAAAGAACATGTTTCTAGGCTTTTCCCTTCTTCCCTGATTTCAAGACATTAAAAGTATCTACTGACTGAGTAGCAAACTCATATCTACTTCACATGTCAGAGATGTGACTGCCGTGGCAGTGGGGACGGTGCTTCATGATGCTTCAAAATGAACTTGTGTTGAATTCTAATGTATATTTGGGTGTGTCCAGAAACTTTCTTAGTAATAGCAGCAACAATAGTGGTAACAATCATTATTATAATAAGTGCTGCACTATCTACTCCTCCCCTTTCAAAATTTGGTTAAGTTCTTTCTTTGACAATTACATACATGTATACAATGTATTCGGCTTGATTTCATTCTCACCCTCTCTTTGCTCCTTACCTTCCCTGTCAACTCTTGCTTCTTGGTAGAAGTTCTTTTCCCCACATTCCTGGCCTTTGTTTTGTATTATGGCTTTCTGAATGTATTCAAGGCTGTCTGTGTGATCATGGGTTCGGAACTACCCATTGCAGCCATCTCACCACTATATAACTGAAGGGAATGAGCAACTGTGCCACCCACCAATCCATTGGCAGCCAGCAGTTCAGCAGAGAAGGGGCAGTCTTACGGGTCCTTCCGAAGTCCTTGACTGACTGTTGACAGGCCTTGTCTTGTGTAGGTTCAGTGTGGGAAGATACGTGTGATTGCAATGTCCATGTCGTGCCCAGAAGATGGCGTTCCGCAGCTCTTTACTCTATCCTTTCTGCCTCCTCTTCTGCCATGTTTCCTTAGCCTTGGAAGGGTTGCTAGAATGTCCTGTTTAGTGATGAGCTTACACCTATCGTTCAGTCTCAGCACCTTGATGGACCATGATTCTCTGCATTAACCAATTCAATGCAAAGAAAGGCTTCTCTTATTAAGGGCCAGAGCCATCTCTGTCTGTGTATATAAACACATAAGAATGTATCTAGAAGGCAGTTTGGCACCAGGTCAATTAACAGCAGTAGTGAGATATCCACCTAAGACTCAAGACTTCCTCAGCCGCAGGCCTGTGGCTGCATTTACAGGATCATAGATCATCTTTTGAACAGTAGAGCCTATAGGACATTTATTGCAGGGGCATGAGCTGGTTCTGGTTGCTCTGGACTGGCTAGATTTCAGACAAGGAAAAGGTTGATGGGATCAAGAGATGCAGCATGTCTGAAGAGAGGCTATATTTGTCAGGGTACTCTAGATCAGTGGTCCTTAACCTTCCCCATGCTGCAACCTTTTAATACAGTTCCTCATGTCGTGCTGACCCCTAACCATAAAATTATTTTTGTTGTTACTTCACAACTGTAATTTTGTTACGGTTATGAATCATAAGTGTAAATATTGGTGTTTTTTTGACGGTCTTACATGACCCCTGTGAAAGGGTCATTTGACCCTCACAAAGGGGTCATGACCCACAGGTTAAGAACCATTGCTCTAGAGGAAATATATATCCATATTCATATATATAAATATATACCATATATGTCATATAATTGTCACATATACTTTGTGTAATATATAAATATATAAAATAAAATTATATATAATATACATATAAATATAATTTATATACATGTAGTTTATTAGCTCAGTTTACATTAAAATAGTAACAACAGATGAGTCACATCTGCGAGGTGGAGAACCTGGTAGTTGCTCAATCCTGAGGCTGGACGTCTCAGCATTTGGAGTAGTCTCCCAGTAACTGTGTCTCACTTCGGAGGCCAACAACCCAGTGATTGGTCAGGTCATGAAGTTGGGTGCTTCAGCAGTTCCAATACCGGGACCTCCAAACTTGGAAGTTTCCTGGAGAGCTAGTAGTCTTGATGCCACCATGGAATCCTGGAAATGTTCCTTCCGATAGCGGTGAGGGAACCATCACCACGAGAAATGGTGTAAAATCAGTGGGTCAGCAAGAGGCAAGGCTGGGCTAGCAAATAACTAGCTACTACACTCTTTTTACCTGGGCTGCTACCAGATGGTGCTACCCACAATCTAGTGGGGTTAGGGATGCTTGGATCAATGAAGGGCATAGGGCAGCCCTTTAGGTGAGGATCCCTACTCAGGCAATTACAGTCTGTGGCAAGTTAACACTAAAACCAATGATATGGTCTCGCATTAGAATCAGACCTGAATTCAGACTCGGCTCTCTGGTTAACCCATTTCCACTCAAAATTTCTCCCTGTCTCTAGTGAACTTGGAACAATCAGTTTAAAGTTGCTGGATCAAGTTAAGGTGGTTTGAAAGTCAAGTGGCCCAGAGGTTCATATGTTCAAACACTTGGGTCCCCAGCTGATAGAGCCATTTGGGAAGGTAGTGATCCTTTAGGAGGCAGTGCCTTGCTGGAGGAAGTAGGTTCCTAGGGATGGGCCTTGAGTTGCAGAGCCTGGCTCCACTGCTTGTCTGCCAATAAAAGTGTGACCAGCTCCTACTCTACCACTCTGCCTTTTTTGCCATCATGGGGTACATCCCCTTGAAGTGTCAGCCAGAACAAATCCTTCCTACCATATGTTGCTTTTTGTGTCAGGCATTTTGTCAAAGCAACAACAAATAAACAAACACAAACCCTAATATATAAGATAATATACATGTCAGAATGAGTCCAGCAAGCTATATTCAGGACATGGTATCGCTCAACTCACAAATATTTATTGCACACCTACTGGAGGACTTGACAACGTCAGCACACTTCTAATTAGAAATATAGATATTAAACACTCATTAGTGACACAGTGCTTAGGAAGCATGATGATTCAACAAAAAACACAGGCACTTAGGTTACATCAGAGCGCCTAGTTGAATCTCCCTCTGTTATTTATAGCTGTGCGTATCTAGAGACTCACACACACCCTACTGGTACCTACCTCATTGGGAACAGCAAGGGTTATGTGAATTTCACATATCACATGTCAGAAGAGAGCCTGGCAATGTGGTAAGCATCAGAGTTGTTTAACTGCTTAATATTTTGGTGATGAGTGTTAGAAGGAAAAAAGACCAGGACTGTGGGACTAAATTTCAATAGAGAGTCATTGTGTGAAATTTAACTAAGTAAAGTTTCACAAAAATGGGAAATGACTCATGAAATGGTAGTGGTTGGGTGAGTCACAGGTAGATTTACATACGTTTTTAGAAAATAGTGTCCAAGACAAATAATTAAGGATAAAAGGCAGCAGGGCAGCACATTATGCATGACAGTACCCATTTCAGTAGATAAATAAATGTATTACATATATGTATATTATCCTTCCCTATGTATATATGTATCTGCCTACTTATTTAAACACCATTTGATTCAGAATTCATTGAAATACTGCTAACACAATTACTTTGAGATGGGGATCTGAAAAATAGCTCATTTCCTGGGGGTGGGGGGGGGGAGGGAAGAAAGGTGACTCAGAGGCACACTCAAGAGCTCATGGCATGGGGCCAAGGGAGAATCATCTACCAGGCAGGAGACATCCTGGGCCTTAATCAAGAGCTGGTGACATCATAGACTAGAATGGCTGTAGGCCTGGGATGGCATGTGCTTTGCATGCCTATGCTTTCTATTTAGTTCTTTTATTTTTTTTGTTTTTGTTTTGTTTTTATTTTTTTCCTTTTTTTATTAATTTATTCTTGTTACATCTCAATGGTTATCCCATCCCTTGTATCCTCCCATTCTTCCCTTCCTCCCAATTTCCCCTTATTCCCCTCCCCTATGACTGTTCCTGAGGGAGATTACCTCCCCCTGTATATGCTCATAGGGTATCAAGTCTCTTCTTGGTAACTTGCTGTCCTTCCTCTGAGTGCCACCAGGTCTCCCCCTCCAGGGGACATGGTCAAAGGTGAGGCACCAGAGTATGTGAGAAAGTCATATTCCACTCTCCACTCTACTGTGGAGAATGTTCGCTGTCACTACTCTAGGCTGAGTGTTGGTTAGATTTTTGTTGTCACCTTGATACAATCTAGTGTCATTTGAGAAGAGGGAACCTAAACTAAAGAATTGCCTGCATCAGAATGGCCTGAGGCCATGTCTGTGGGAGATTTTCCTGATGGATGATTGATTGATGTAGGACAGCACAGCCAAGCGTGGGTACCACCATCCTTTAAGTGAGTGGGTCTGGGCTGTATCCAAGCTATCCAAGAAATGAGAAACCAGGGACACAGGAAAGCAGCATTTCCCATGGTTCCTGATTGAGTTCCTGCTATGATTTTCCTTAGCGATGGCTATGACTTGTAATTGTAAGGATAAATAAGACCCTTCCTAGAGTTTATAACCTCTGAGGTCACAGTGTTTATCATGGAAACAGAATGAATTTGTGAATATATATATATTACATTGGGCCTGTAAGAGGAAGAGAATTTGCATCTTCCATGAGCAAGACTTCATTGTTAGTGGGAACTGTGTATCAGGGGCTGAGAACCATACTCGGGGCATTTCATCTACATCACAGCCCAATCTGGAAAACCAGACAGTGGGCCTAGACAGTTATAGTTTAAAACTGTAATGAAGTAAGATTGACGGGTGGGAAGAGATGAGTGTACTTTGATTTACAAGGATGTAACTGCCCTATAGTTACAGCACAGACTATGCAAATAATAACAAGATGTCTACAAATTATTTGATACCGTTTCCATTGGGAAGTGGGGTAGATGCCCTAGAGCTAGCCTCCAATAGCTTGTGAGAATCTAATGCTCATCTCTTGTCCTGAGGCTTGTTTTATGATGTCCCTTTGATGGGTTGAGATTAACCATGCTGTAGGCATGGGAATCAGCAGATGCTTTGTTCCTAGACAGCAGGTCAATAAATATTCACCAGCACCCACTTGCTTATCTTGAAAGTTTTTCACAGTATTGGTGTGGGTCTGGATGGATAGTTCCTATAGGATTTGGCTGTACTCTTTACTTCTGAACAACTGTATAAACCACCTAAAAGTACTGCCCTTCACCTAGATGAGTGGCAGGCCTCTAGATGCTATGGCTACAGCTATTATTCTTTATGGTCTAACGCAACTCTCCCTAGTTCAGAAAAAGCTCTTAACTTTCATAATCATGTATTATTAGTATGAAGCTGTTTTGTTCACACATGTTCATGAATGCATAGTGAGGTTTTCTACTGTACATTTGAAAAAATCTCATAACTCGATAAACCAATGAATTCCCGGTAGGCAAAGTATGGTATCAGAAAATTTTGTATGGATTAAGTCCCACTTAAAGTACAAGATAGACTAGCGACCTTGGATGTAACTGAATCTAGAAAGGTTATTGCTAAGGTTTGGGGCTTTTCATTAGCATCGATGAAAGGGTTTTGGTGTAATGCCAAGTTGGCACTATTGAGTTTTGGTGTTATAATGAAAAGAATATTCAAAGTAATTTGAAAAGACCATTATATTAGTCGCCTCTTTCCATATCCTCAGAAATTTCTCTGTGTGGCCAGATTTTCCTCATATTTCAATCAAAACAACTTATTTCAACAGACATGGAAGAAGTAGGTATCGGACGCTAACTCTCTTCTCTTAAGCTAGGCACAGAGGGTTTTTATTAAAAAGTATTAAATTCCACCACTTTTCACCTGTTTACTTTGTTTTGGTAAGCAGAATTATTTTTATAAAAAAGACTTTGCATGCTAACATGTAATGTATTTTACATATCACTTTAGAGCAAATTACAGAATATGCCTTTAAAGTGTTTCTTTTCATGTTGCCTAGGTTAACACTGGTGACTATATCCCATGTAAATAAAGTGATTTGGAAAGGGCAAGTGAGCTGTGCCATTAAGGATTATAAGTGTCCTAAAGAGGAATCTCAAGTGATTAGTCAGAAGTGGGAAACTGGGCTCCCAGGAGACTAAGGGTGGTTTTCATAAATACAGAGCACTCCTTTGGGGTGTGGCCCAGGCAGCTTCACTCTCAGCACTCACTTTGCAGGCTTGTCCTCTGGAGATGGCCAAAGGATTCAATGCATGCTTGGATGATGGGCAGGTGACTTCCCCTGGTGGTGGTGGTGGTGCTGCTGCTGCTGCAAGTAATTAGCTCTCAGCTGGAGTCACATCAAACATAGGACAGTGTGGAGCTTCCAAATGATTGACCTGCTGACTTAGAAAATTCTCTGCTCTCAATGTATGTTACTTGGAGGTTGTCACAATTCCTATCAATTGTTTTATTTATTTATTTTTATTAATCCATTCATATTACATTTCAATTGTTATCCCATCTCTTGTATCCTCCCATTCCTCCTTCCCTCCCGCTTTCCCCCTACTCTCCTCCCCTATGACTGTGACTAGGGGGGACCTCCTCTCCCTGTATATGCTCATAAGGTATCAACTGCTATAAGGACAAACTAACCAGGGAAGATGACCCAATTTAGTGGCTACTGATACTACCTTTGCAACTCCTATTAACTATTTACAAGTATACACTGCTTTTCAAATACTAGACATAAAACCACCCTCCATTATAGGCAACAGACTTCTAGGGAGCTGGAGGAAGAGCACCTGCCCTTCCAGGTGGCCGGCATTATAGGCTGGCTGCATGGGAAACTGCTCAGCTGAGATCTGGAGTGCCCAGATAATTTTTCTTCTTCTTCCTGGTCTGTCTTATTTTTTATATATATAAAATTATGTATTTATTATTTTATACGTATATCTGTATGCCTGAATGAGTTTATGAATACCATGTGCATTCAGGAGCCAGAGGACACCCAAGAGGTTGTCAGATCTCCTGGGACTGATGTCACAGGCAAATGAGCCACCATGTGGGAACTAGGAACCAAATCTAGATCATCTGACAAAGCGTTAAGCCCCATTAGCCACTAAGCTATCTCTCCAGCTTTCTTTGTTTTAAAAAGCAAAGCAACTCCAGCACAGGGAGAAGAAATCTCACAGGGTCCCACGCTGCTGAGAGGGAGGATAGATCTTTTCCAAGGATGAGCCCCTGATAGGTAATCTCACCTATATATTAGCAGCGCTAAAGGGGTGCAGCAAATTCTACCTCCCTCTCGTCTATCTGTCTGTCTGTCTATCTATCTATCTATCTATCTATCTATCTATCTATCTATCAATCTATCTATCTTCTCTTATTTATCTAGCTATACATATATATGTATATATGCAACAATAATGAAGAAGAGGTCATGAATTTCAGAGGCCGTGGAAGACATGGGGACCTAAAGGGGATGAGAAGGGGGTATAAATGATGTAAATACAGTATGTCTGCAGGTTTTGTGGGTTTTTTGTTTTGTTTTGTTTTTAAGAATAAAACAAAATGAAACAAACAAACAAACAAACAAACAAAAAACCAACCAAACCAAAGGAAAAAAAAAACCCAAAAAACCAAAACCAAACCAAACCAAAACAAAAAACAAACCTACGGTGAGCCCAGTGAGGCTGTTCAGTCTGGAGAGATGTAGTTTTCAAGGGCTTGTGGGTGAAAGCTTGCTGAGATCTGAGTGTTTGCATCTGTGATGGTTGGTTTCTATGGCCATCTTGACTGGAATCACCTGGGAGATATATCTTTGTGTACATGTATAAGGTTTAACTGGGCAGGGAAGACCCACCAGGAATGTAAGCGGCACCATCCCCTACCCTACCCCCCTCCCAGATTGAATAAATGAGTGTGAAAAGCATGCCCCAAGGAGAACTAGCATTCATTCTCAGCTTTCTGGTCGAGGGCCCAGCAAGGCCAGTTCGTCAAATGCACACTGCCAGCCCTTCCTGTCATGAAGAACTGTATCTGCTCTTAAGCAATGAGACAAAATGAATCTCTTCTGGGCTGGAGAGATGGCTCAGAGGTTAAGAGCACTGCCTACTCTTCCAGAGGTCTTGAGATCAATTCCCAGCAACCACATGGTGGCTCACAACCATCTGTAATGTGATCTGATGCCCTCTTCAGGCCTGCAGGTGTATGTGTAGGCAGAGCACTGTGTACATAATAGTAAATAAATAAATCTTAAGAAAAATGAATCTCTTGGTTAAGTTGCTTTTGTCAAGTGTCTTGTCATAGAAATAAAAATCAGTAATATAATGTTCTACCCTGATTCACACACTGAACTTCTAACTAGTGTAAGGAGGCAGTCAGGTCACAAGGTGAGAGTCTGCAGGTGTGGGATTTGTGCTCTTATTAAATACACCCCAGAGGACACAGGTAATGGGCCCCGTCAGAACCCGAATCTGGGGGTGTCTGAGGCTGAGAGAAATACAGTTCTGTTGTTTATGACATTTCTATTACTGCTGTTCTAACATACGAAGATTCAGCATGGCAGGAAACAGTCCTTGTTCTCTGGGAGAAAGTGCAGGCCTGTCTGTTGGTGACTCCTCTAATTCCTGTTTTATTCAGTAACAGGGAGACTAAGGGTGGTTTTCAGAAACACAGAAACTCCTTTGGGGTGTGGCCCAGGCAGCCTCACTCTTAGCACTCACTTGGCAGGCTTGTCCTCTGGAGATGGCCAAAGGATTCAACGCGTGGCTGGATGGCAGACCATCTTCCATGTGGCATGTCCTATGGAAAAGGTCCTCTGGTCCTCTGAGACTGGGATCAAGAATTACCTGTCTTTTGAAAGCTATAGAATCTTCTTCGTCCCCCAGCATTTCCTCCTTTAGGCTTTCTGCTCTTCCTCTCCTTCTACCATTAGCAGGCCTTAGGAGAGCTTCAGGAGCTGCACTGTGCTTGGTTGGCTGGACTCATTCTCACACTCTTTTGTATAACTTAGGCTCAAGCATACCCCATCCGTAGCTCGGAGGTGATTCCAGTGGTCGGGAGCAGTGGCACTAGAATTAATATTTATCTTGACTCCACCAATGCTACAGTTCTGGACAGTCAGGATACAGAAAATGGTAGTGCCTGCAGATTCATCTTTCTTTATTCTGAGTTTTCCTGTAAGGGTACAGGAGGAGACAGATTATTCTAGGGCTACCCAGAGAGACAGCGGCACCTGTGCCTGTGAGCCTCTGTCCAGACTCCACCTTGTCCCACCCCTTTGCCGTCTACTCTTTTCTGCTGCTGAGTGCGGCAGGACGGCAACCTCTGAATAGTGACAAATAGTTTTCAATTTACTAAAGTGCACGGGCTCTCTTGGACCCTCTTTGAAATGCTTTTAGAGCAACATGGAGAATGGAATTCAACAATTTTCCACAGCTGCAGTTAAGAGTACAGAGACCCAGGAGCAGCTGTGAGCAGTTGTTTTCATATTTTGTACTCATCGTTTTCTTGGATCCCTTTTAAGAAGAATCTAGAAGGTCCTGTGGAATCTACATTACCCGAGACTGTGTTTGTGACAGCCTCTTGGATTGCAGGCTTTTATCCAAATTTGGCAAATATTTGTCTTCAGTGACATGCTGTCTTAGACATAGCCTCACTATGCTCTCACACCCCATGCCATGTGTCTATAAGTAGAAGCCCCTGTCCTATGACAGCTTTCTTTAGTGAAGGGACACCTCTTGGGAGCTGACATCACATGAAGCTTTTATTACATTTGTTTATTTATTTTATGTACGCTGGGGCGTGGGTGCACACCACAGCGGGCACGTGGAGGTCAGAGGACAATTTGTTGGAGGCTCCTCTCTCTCTCCCCCATAGAGTTCCAAGAATGGAGTTCAGGTTTTCAGCATGGTGGGGTTTTGCAGGATGAGTGAGCTTGCTGCTTCCCACATGGGGCTTTCACAGGCTCTATAGTGCCATCTCCACGTCTTTTTCCTTTTGCCTTCAGGTGACAGTCTGTATAATAAAAAGGTTGAACAGAAGAGCTTAGAAGGATCTTTCTATATGGAGTTGGCAACAATGTTTCAAAACATAGACCTGATAACACTTGCCTTGTCATGCTGTTTTAACTCCCCAGGACAGACTACTATGCTGGGTGAGTGGCTTTTTATTGAGACTTCAATGGATGATAAAGGACTCCATTTTTAAAACAAATCAACAAATCACCCACTCTGATTTGCTTCTTCTCCAGCTATAAGTAGATCTTTATTCTCTTCATGCAAACACTAGTGATGTCCTAGAGTTTGTTACAAAAAGAAGCAGATGTCCCCAAGAAAAGGACTAGACACAATGCTATTTATTGGTCAACCTGACCAGGTACTGTGTCATCAGTACCATCCACAGCTGTAGGCTTGTAAAGTAGTTCAAGGCAGTTCCCAAAGCTTGGGTTGTATTCTCAGCCACCACTTTTCTAATTCTTATGATCTTGTTAGTGATCTTGTAAATGTAGGCTCCTACTCAGCAAGTGCTACACAGAACTCCAGTCTCTCTTTCCTTCCCTCCTTCCCTCCCTCCCTCCCTCCCTCCTTCCCTCCCTCCCTCCCTCCCTCCCTCCTTCCCTCCCTCCCTCCCTCCCTCCTTCCCTCCCTCTCCCTTCTCTCTTTCTCTCTCCCTCCCTCCCTTTCTCCTTTTCTCTTTCTCCTCTATCTTTCATCTCCTTTCCCTCTAATTTTTCAAAACGATGTGATCAAATAAAAAAAGTTAGCATATATCCATCCTGCAAGATGAAGGATTTCCTCAAACACTTTTATTCAAGTATAGCATACGTTTTGACCACACCCATCTCATCAGACGTTTTTATTTAAGTATAACACACATTTTGACCACACTCACCGTCCATTTTTCTATCTTGTCACCCCTCCCATTGACTGCCTTTTCCCAAACAGTCCCATCCCACCACCTCTAATCTACATTCATATACATACATACATACATACATACATACATACAAACATACATACATAATCTAGTTTCTACATATGATAGCAAACTTGATCTCTGTCTTTCCATGTCTAGATTATTTGGCTTACTATGTGTGGTGGTTAGTGTTATCTGTCAGCTTGACAGACTCTACAGTCCTTTGGGACGTAGTCCTCCAGGCATCCCCTGGACAGCTGAGCAGCAACATGCCCTCGCCCCCCTCTCTCTCTTCTGACTGAGGATGAGAAAACAAGCTATTCCAAACTCCTGTTGCCTTTGTTTCCCCGATATTATGGACTATACCTTGAAATGTAAGCTAAAATCAAGCCCTTCTCCCTGAAGCCGCTTTTGTTAGAGTATTAGATCACAGGCAAAGAAGCTATGACAGTGTGATGATTCCTGGCCCTGCCCGTTTCCCTTAGACTCAGCATCTCTAGAAAACTCCCAGGTGTAGACCCAGATGCTATTCCACAGAACACAGAGCTGTAAGGACTGCAGGGCCTGGGCACTTCGTTCCAAGCCAGCCAATATATGGCTTGACCTCCGGTAAGCCTGTTCCTAGAGCTAGTGTCACAGACTGGGCTTATTCCCTTTTGCTGCAGCATTCAAAATCTCCATCGTCTTAACGCCTGTAACACCGTTCAAAAGTCCACTCACTTCTGACACTCAAGACAAACGCTTAGCTGTGTGCCCTGGCTACATTGGAAGTTTCCTGTTTCCACTGTACAGTAGCACAGGGTAATGCCTCATTTCTTTCTGTGAGTAGCTGTTTGCCTGGGGTAGATTCATCCTCTCTTAGAAGGAATCTCTGAAGGCACTAGGCCCTTGCGAACGTTAGAAATGCAGTAACAATTACTGAGGAGGAGAGATGACTTTTTGACCTGACTGCACGCCAGCCCTCCAGGGTGCATTCAAAGATATTTGCAGGCTGGGGTAGGCTTGTTGGTGCTACAACCATCTTTCTAATGTCCATGCTCCCATACACAAGCCCTCAGCCATACTGTGTATCACAATCTCATTTATTCACTAAGCTAGACACGTGATACAGTTGTTCCTTTGTTTTGTCTTCAGTGACCTATCTGGGGTGGGCTGGCTTTCTTCCTATCTCTCCAGGTCACTCCATCAGAGACTGAAAAGCTAGCAATGAAAACCAGGAGCAAAACAGAGCCGAAACTCAGCAGGGTGAACACTAGCTTCTGTAGCTTTATATCTAGCCCTCATGGCTTCTGATGACATCACCTGGGTTCCAACAGCCTTATGCAGCCTCGCTCCTACAGCTCCCGTACTTACAAAAACAATGGGTCTTTCCTGGGCCAGCTCCACAGGGTGCCTGGAGCATTCCTCAGCTGATATTCTAAATTTCTTGATTATTTCTAATATCCTGGGATTTCCTTTAAAATGTGGGCTTCCCATTCACAGGTTCAGAGAATGCCCTTTCAGAGGCTCTGTGCAGTGCCTTCCCGTTACATGTGACTTGCCTTTGAGGGTGCGAGGCTGGTTTGACTTCTGGTCTATTTCTCAGTGTACTGATCTGCTAAGATGTAACATGACGTGCTGCAAACCCCCACAGCTGCAGACCGAGCCCAGCTACCATGCCCTCTTGGCCATTGTAGACTCTCTTTAAACCTTGAGTCAAAATAAACATCTCTTTCTTAAATTATGTCTGTCAAGTATTTGGCCACAATGATGAAAAAAAAAACCCAGCTAATACATAAAACTGATAAAAAGAGTTGAGCTATGTGGTTCTTTGGAAAAGGCTTGTGGGAGGAACTTGGAATGTTCAGCTGTGAGTTACAGAAGCACTGGAGTTCTATAAGAAGAAGTTAATGGGGCATTCTAATTGGGAGCTCAGCGTGCTAGTGGGAATGTGGACAGTGAAGGCCTGACACTTAATGTATCAGGGGAGGGTGGAATAAATGCATTTTGCATTATGAGAGAGCTGTGCAGTGAGCTAAAATTTGCATGTGAGGTGTCCCCTCCCAATGTCTCATGTATTTGGGTAATTTGTCTCCAGCTCATGGCACAGTTTCGGGGAGGCTGGGGCACTTTTTGGGCATGGTGTCTAGTTGGAACACATCTACTTGGTTAATGATGTCTCGTGACATGAGATCAAGCCATCTGGTTGCCTGATATACTGTCATATTCTTTTTTTTTTTGTTTTTTTGTTTTTGTTTTTGTTTTTGGAGACAGGGTCTCTGTATGTTAGCCTTTGCTCTATAGACCAGGCTGGCCTTGAACTCACAGCGATCTGCCTGCCTCTGCCTCCCAAGTGCTGAGATTAAAGGTGCATGCCACCAAGCCCAGCACTACTGTTGCTGGTTGCAGAGTGCCTAGCCATAACGAGGCTTTAGTCCATGCATTTCTTGAGTATGCTGCCCTTCTGCCTCCACAGTAGCTTTTAGAAGCATAATTGTCACTGAAGATGTATGGAAAGTTCTTCACTGTTCATCGGAGAGTTAGTGAATAGAGTAGCGGCCCGCCTCTCTAAAGTGACTGAACTTCCCAAGGGTAGTGGCTGGTCCTTTTGTAAATTTTGTTTGGAGGTTGGAAATCCAGACTTTGGCTAGAAGCATTTTAAAGCCATGCCACCAAAAATTCAAATAACTATTTATTGACCGATTAATTAAAATCTCGTGGGCAAATAAGACAGTGGGGCAAGAGCCATGAAAAAAGTATGATTTCAGGACTGGAGAGATAGATTAGCCATGCCAAGCTAAGGGCCATGCTCTGAAGGTATGGTTTCATGTAGGAAGAGTTCAGCACCTTGAGCACTTATTTTACATTTCATTGTTTATTTGTTGCTATGTTTCATTGTTTATTTGTATGCACATGGTGCAATGCCTACTCAACAGGGGACTGCTTGTAAGATAATGGGAGCTGATTTTTGCAACTGTAAATGGATGGAAGACCTTAACTTAAGACCCAGAACGCTGAAACTGGCAGAGGAAAAACTAAGACACTTACTTCAAAGTGGAGGCGAGGCAAGAGCCTCCTGCCAGGACTCCAGGTCCTCAGGAAACAATGGTGACATTTGACAAATGTATTGTCAGGAGATTAAAAATTGGAAGGTTTCTGGGCAGGAGAAGAAACAGTTAACTTAGTGAAAAGACAGGCACAGAATGGGAGAAAAATCTTTTCTGGCTGTACATCTGATAGGGAATTAATATTCAGCATATATAAAGAATCCAAGCAGACAAATACTAAGAAAGCTAGCAATCTGATAAGTAAATGAGCTAATGAAAAAGATAACTCTTGAAACATTAAAAAAATGAGCAATAAAGGTATGAAAAAGGCTCTGTATGTTAAAGGGGGGAGGAGGGGAGATGATAAGTAAAACGAAAATACAGAAGTGGATGCTGGGTGTGAAAAGGTTTAAACACACCTGCGCCAGGATTTGTATTTCATGTTTTCTTCATTTTAGCCGTTCTGACTGGAGTAAGGTGATATCTCAGTGTTATTTTAGTTTGTATTTCCTTAAGGCTAATAATGTTGAACATTTGAAAACTGTCTTTAACCATGTGTATTTCCGCTTTTGAGAAATGTCTGTTTAATTCCATAGTCACTTTTTGAAGATTTATTGCACTATTTTTGTTTGTGCATATGGTTGTGTTTGTGTGTGTGTGTATGTAAGCAGGTACTTGCAGAAAGTGGAAGTACCTGTCGGATCTTCCCAAGCTGGGGTAGCAGATGGTTTTGAGGTGACCATTGTGGATACCTCAACTTCCAGAACAACATCAGGTGCTCTTGATCCTGAGCCATCTCTGTAGTCCCTCGATCTCATTTTAAAAATTAGGTTGTTTGCTTTTGTGGTCTTTGGTTTTTTGAGTTCTTTGTGTTTTTAGACATGTATCCTGCCGTATGTATAGTGGGAGAAGATTTCTTTTTCCAATTCTGAAGACTTCTCTTTGCACTCAATTGGTTGTGTCCTTTGCTGTACAGAAGCTTTTAAGTTTCATGAGGTGCCATTTGTCAACTGTTGGTCTTAATGCCCATGCTGGCAGAGTTTCATTCAGAAGGTCCTAGGCTCTGCGGTTGATGTGCACTGCCTACTTCCCCTCAACCAGAGTCTGGCCATTGGGTATTAGGTGGGCGATTTTGGTCCGATTATAGTTGAGCTTAGTGCAGGCTAAGAGATAAGGGTCTAGTTCCATTTGTCTACATGTAACTATCCAGTTTGTTTAGCACATTTGTGGAAGATGCTGTCTTTTCCTCCAATGATTTTTGGGTCTCTTTGTAAAAAAAAAAAAATCAGAGAGGGGCATAAGCTTATATCAGGATCTTTAACTATAGCTCATCTTTGAAAAAAGCAATTACATTTATTAATAGTTTCATAATGTATTCTGATTATGCTCACCTCTGTCCTTGTCTCCCCCTCCCACTTCTGTCAACGTATAAGTCTGAAAAGAATTTTTTTTTTTTTAAAAAAAGCCTAACTGTAGAAATTGGATTCATTTGGTTAGGATTGACGACTGAAAGCAAATAAATGAAAACTCATGCAAATACCTCTCAGCCACCATGTTCAAATGATAAATTGTATTATAGCCCTGAAAGAAACAATAGCTATAGTTGATGAAGATCCAATTTTATATACATTTCTCCAGGTGATCAGTCAATGCGTATGTGGGGCTCTCCATATCCACTTTTATTTTTTATAATGTGGGATGGTAAAGTGAAGAGAGAGAGAGAGAGAGAGAGAGAGAGAGAGAGAGAGAGAGAGAGAGAGATAGATAGATATGGGTTTTATTATAATGGTTTGTCTTCTGAGGTGAACCTAGAGGGAATCTGAGTATGTGTAGGAAGAGCTTTTGTTGATACCAATGCCATTTATTCTTACAGTTTTAAGGCTCTGTAGGAGCAAGTAGCTCCTATGTCAAATGAAATATACCCACAGGAAGCCCATAGACAGGCAGAGACAGGGATCCAGGAGGTCTGGGCTGATTCTGCCAAGCTGAACGCTTTACAGAATACCGTTACGTCCTTGGAGCTGTTCTGTGATGGCCAAACAAGTCACAGACAACCTGCACTGCCTGCAACTGTTTTACACAGAAGGAAACTAAGGTTTGGAGGTGCCCTTAAGTCAGCTAATAGGTTCCTCAAAGATAGGGAAAGAGGAAGGCTTTACACTCCTTGCCAAAAGCTTTACTCCAAATTCCTGCGCCTCACATTTCTACCTTGTGAATGCAGAAAAACCCTCGAGGGCAGAAGGCACTTGAAGTTGCTTCCCTGGCTGCCTGAGGCCAGCTCCCCTCCAGCTCTGAGCTTTGCTTACTGGCTTGTGGTGTGGAATTCCATTGGACCGCACTCACCTTACGTTTGTTTGCTGGCAGTCAGTAGAACCCAAGGGAGGCCATACTGGGTCTCTGTAATGGAAATGTGGGAAATGTGCCCAGAGACTAAATCCTCCTCCTCAGGGTCATGAACAGGACTTGCCTCTGCTTTGCGTAATCAAGGAGACTCGGTGCTCTATGTGTGCCTTGATCCTGTTCAACACCTACCCTGAATGGGTGTATACATCTGGCGCTCCCTGAGCCATTCCTAAAACGGAGATGGTAGGTGATGGCTTGCCAGCTACTTACCTCTCTGGAGAAAACAATCAGAGACTGTATTGATACAATATCAATGTGGAATACGAGTACTCTGAAGCATGGAAAGGGGCGAGCAGGTAACTGATGATGTGCGGTCTTCGCTTTCTCTACCGTGGTCTGACATGTCTGGGGAGGGCACTACCGGGGATGCTGGGTGCTCTTCACAGCCTGGTTGTGTGCAACGTCCACAGCTCAAAAGAAGCAACTGATTGCTGGCATTGCTCAATCATAAGGCTTGCCAAGTAGCTATGGGATTTTATTCCGTCAAGGGAATTTTCTCATTTCTCTGCTCTTTCCTCACTCATATGCTGAGGCAGGAGGCTATATGATACTCCTCGCAGGGGGTGTCGGGAGTAAAAGCATTCCAGAGCTTGTGTGTCTGCAAAGCGCTGAGCACCACAGAAGTGGAAGAGCGAGCCAGGGTCTTTTTCCACTAAATAATTTTGGGATTTTATTTCTCTAATTTATTTTACCAGCCATTCCAGTGATATTTTATGGTGGTTTTTTAACTTGCACGTCTCTATTGCCTGATGGCGCTGCGTATCTCCTAGCATGCTCTCGGACCTCACGTTGGTTCTTGGTTCAAATGCTTCATTCACTTAAAGAAATAAAGTCCTTACCTTCCTATTGAATTGTTTTAAAGTGTCTAGAGAAAAGTTCTTCATGAGACACTTATTTTGAAAGATAGATTCTTTTATTTGTGGTTTTTCTAAACAGTATATGTTGAAGGTCAAATATTTTAATTTGATGTACTTTAATTTATTGTGATTTGTTTTATGTTCTGTATTTTAAGTGCCTAAGTTTTACAACTTTTGCCTAAATTTTTTTTTCTCACTGCTCTGGGGAACTTCTATAGTTTTAACTCTTATGGTTAGGTTTGCCATGCTTTCTAAGTCTTTGTATCTGAAAACAGGTGCCTACATTTTTTGAAAAAAAAGTATACTTCCCTCCTCAAATAGATACAATATCTTTGTGTCTTAGTTACTTATCTATTGCCGTGATAAGACACCATGAAGGAGGAAACCTATGGAAGAAAAGGTTTCAGAGCATTAGGGCTCATGACGTCAGAGCTGAAGTCACAGACTTCAGGAGCATCATAGAACTCACAATTTGAACCATAGCAGGAGGCAGAGAGAGCACCCTGACTACCAAGAGTCCTATTAAAACCTTTAAATTCCCACCTCCAGGTACACAGGCCTTCAACTGGAGACCAAGTATTCAAACATACAGGGACCACTCTGATTCAAATCACACTTTGGGTAGGTCTTTAAATTCCACTCATGTTCTGTTCATGTATACGTTTATCACTATGTATTGTTACAAATCAGTCATTATGGCATTAAAGCAAGTCTTGAACCATGTGCTGAATGCTTTGTAACATGTGTCTTTTCTTCTTCTTTTTTCAATTCCTGGTCATTTACATTTCCCTATAAAATTTCGAATCACCTTAACAGTTCCTAGAAGAAGACAACTGGCGTTTTAACTAGTATTCCATTTAATATTTAAATCAAGACAGGAAAAAAAGTATATTGGCATTTCTGAGTTTTTCAGTTGTGAGCATGGAATTGCCTAGACATTTAATTTCTTTTGGCAACACTGTACAGTTTATAGGATGTAGGAATCCCACTCACATCTTTGACAAAGTTTTAAATACTTTATATCTGTATCCATATCTATGTCTGTCTACCTAGTTGTTTGTGCATACCTATGCATATACATGTTCATGTATGTGCAAATGTGTGCAGGTGCACTGAAGGTTATCTTAAGGTCTTAAGGTGTCTTTCTCAACTACTGTCCATCTTATTTTTAATAAATTAATACTTTTTAATAAATTGATTTATTAAAACCTTTTCCCCACATCCTAATCCTCTGACAATGTCGTCTTATATGAAAAAGGGATGGTGGTTCAGATCTAATTGAGGGAAATTAAAAAAATATATATTTTATTAATTTATTCCTATTACATCTCAATTGTTATCCCATCCCTTGTATGCTCCCATTCCTCCCATTTTTCCCTTACTCCACTCCCCTAAGACTGTGACTGAGGGGACCTCCTCCCCCCATATATGCTCATAGGGTACTAGCCAATGGATAGGACTCTCTTCACAGTTGAGTGGAGAGTGGGGTCTGACTTTCACACGAGGTCTGGTACCCCATATTTGGCCACATCCCCTGGATGGGGAGGCCTGGTGGCACTTAGAGGAAGGATAGCAGGCTACCAAGATGAGGGAAATTTTTTAAAATTAAAATCTGAGTTAAAAAGTCGGCTTTTAAACAAGTAGGTTTTCCTCTGAAGTTTCTTTCCTAAGGCGTGCAGTTTGGTTGATTCTTCCCCCCTTTTTGTCTCTCTGCTCTCCTCTTCCTGTTGCACCCTTCATCTCCAGTATTCCTCCTTCCCACTTAGCTTTGTTTTTTATCTGTTCCACTTTAAAAAAAAGCCTTCTTTGTAGATCTAAATTTCTATTAGATATCATTTTGTATTGTTTAAAAATTTTTTGTAGCATTTCTTGTAATGCATGTCTTTTTGACAAGGAATGATATAAGCTTTTATTATCACCCAAACATCTTTGTCTTCAGATTTGAAAGATGTGCGTGCTTGGTATTGAAGGCTAGCTTGACAGCTTTCTCTGTTCTCTTGTAGTATTTTAAAGATGTCAAAGCAGACAATGGAGGTCTCCTAGCATGCGGACTCCTTTTCTTTTTTCCTCCTTCTATTGGTTCTTTGAGAATTTCATACAATTTTTTTGATTATAGTCACCCCCTCTTTCAACTCCTCATGGACTTTTTTTTGGGTATTATTTTTTATTTAATTAATTTATTCAGATTACAACTCAATTGTTATCCCATCACTTGTATCCTCCCATTCCTCCTTCCCTCCCACTTTTACCCTATTCCCCTCCTCTAGGTCTATGAGCGAGGGGGCCCTCCTCTCCCATTATATGGTCATAGGCTATCAAGTCTCATCTTGGTAGCCTGTTTATTCCTTCTCTGAGTGCCACCAGGGCTCCCCACCAAGAGGAGGTGGTCAAATATGGGGCACCAGAGTTCATGTCTGAGTCAGTCCCCGCTCTCCACACAACTGTGGAGAATGTCCTGTCCATTGGCTAGATCTGAGTAGGGGTTCGATGTTTACTGCTTGTTTTGTCCTTGGTTGGTGCAGTACCTCATGGACATTTTAATCTGTCTCCTTATGTGTTTAAGATGTCTTTGGTGGGACTTTTCATTTTTACCAGTGAGGTTTTGGAATTGTCATTATGATTTTTCTGTCTTTATGGTTTTTATTGATATGGCTTTCTGTGTCTATTCTGCTGGAGGATTGTTTGTCCTCTCTGCCCTAAACATCCGCAGGCATCATTGATCCTCCTGTCTCTTTCCTCCTTGAAGCTTTATAGCAATGCTTGGCTTGTACATAGAGGCTGAGGTCTGAATTCTGGTCCTTATCAGTGTCAAGCAAGCACTCTCTACGGCTAAGCTACCTAGGAATATCATTTTAGCAACATTTTAAACATATTTTTCTGTCCTTGAGGTAAGAATGTTCTAACTACTTAACAACTACTGTTAACAGTAGTTAACCACCTTAACAGAACTACTGTTCTAACTAGCTTCTGTATCTTTAGTACGAGTTGGCAAACAATCCCGAGTTCTCCACATTGTTTATCAAATAGAATATTGCAAATTTTCTAGAAAATTCCTCCATGTTTGTTTCTATCATAGCCTTTTCTGACCTCTCCAACACGTGAATGTTCTGTTATGACCTAACCTCTCTCTTTACACATTACCTCGATGAGTGAATCAGCCATCATCGGGCTTGTGTTTCTACACAATAAAATTGGAATCATCTAGTAAGTACTTCTTGCCACTTTCCTTTTTTTCTATTCATTAACACATATCCATTAACATATAGTGATGGATATTGTTTTATTAAGAGTGTGTCATACTATTCCATGGATATAAACATTTCATTTTTCTTTTCTTTTTGAAGCAGAGTTGAAGTTTATACAGGATAGGTTTTAACAGAAGCCTAAAGTGAAGCATAGGCCTAAAAAGGGGAGGGAGACTTTTTTAAAAAGGGAAGTTTTGTTTTGTTTTGTTTTGTTTTAAACCAAATCTCCCTTCTCCATTTCTTACATAGGCAAAGCTTCAGGAGGCACTGGGAGTGAATATCTAGTCACAGTTCCCACTTCTTACTGACTTTGTACAGGTCTCCTTCTGCATCACTGTGCAAGCTTGTGCCAATGTGTTTTAGGGAAATTCGATCTAGTGGTGGAACTGAGCAAGGATTTTGGTTGCTAAGAGTTTGCCTCAAAGGAGTGGCATAGAGATGCGCAGAGCCACCATGACACTTGCCCATGACGTTGAGGACTTTGTAACAGTGGAAATGCTAAGCTCTCTCATACTCAGTTGGCTCACTTCTATAATGGAGGCATCGAGCACCACGCAGGGGCAGGCACGAGGGCACTGCAGAGTGTTGTAGGGGGCTGAATGAGAAAACATGTGGCACGTGATAATGCTCCATGCAAGGATGCTGTCATTCTTATGAATGAGACTGAGGTAGTGACTGTAGCTCTAGGAATTGTGGATAGGCTTTGGTTCTGGGAGAGGTTTCTAGAGTTTTCTCTCCATCTTTTTCTCCTCATTATAGGCCTAAGACAGGTCATTGCTGGAATTGTATTTTTTTTCCACACCAGGAGGCCACATGGGCATCTTCTAGTCATAAAGAATATCCTAAAATTAGAAACAAAGCAAGCAGCCATTAACATTGTCTAATGTTTTGCTGACAGAAATATAACCTAGCATCTACCAGCCTTAGGCTGTCTATGATCCTGTGATCTGGTCAGCCAAACTTTAATGGAAAAGAACATTTTTCTAAGGAGAGGGTCAAGGTTTCCCACAAAAGCTAAGAGACATCTGTGCTCTTGGTCTGGTGGCAGATGTGTTAGATTCTTGATTTTAATAAATGTAATTGAGGATGCTGGAACTTAGAACGACTCATTTTCCCCAAGGCTAGGTTTCCTAACCTGCTTTAAATAGTTGACAGTTCTAGGATTTAGTTGTTTTCCTTTTGGATGGAATTGTCAGTAAACCCAAAGGGAAAGAGAGAGGCATCCAGTTCTCTAAACCTTTCAGAAAACGTGGTATTGTTTCTTTAATGACATGCATGCCAATCTATCAGAAAGATGATGCTGTAGACATTAAGAGAATGGAAATTGGAAGAGAATTCCTTTTAAAAACAACACCTCGCTGTGTCCCCAGAACAGAACTGTAAGACCACAGTGCTACCTGGTGTCCTCTTAGCAGTGTTCCAAAGAAGAACAAGAGTCTCATCAAGACACTCATACGAGAGGCAGCCTCCGAAATGTGACGAAACAAAGGATGCCAAATAGACAGGGACCTGGCTTCAGCTGACACCCTAGCCTGCTCTGTCTGGAAGCACTCGTCCTGAGAATAGAGTGACATCTGAGCTACTAGGTCCTTTTGCTAGAAATCTGTGGTATAATAAATATTAAAAAGATCTTCTGTGGACTATAGAGTAATTATTTTTTTTTAGTATACCCTTAACTTTAGAGCTGAGAAATCTTTGAAAAGAAGAAAACAAAAATCATCTTAACCTCATCACTAGGGACAAACCTGACCCCTCCTTGTCTGTCCTCTTTGTGTGTAGATCTCCTTCTTCCTGTATTTATCTCTCTACTGTGGCTTTGACCATACTTTATCAATAGAAGTTTTATTCTGTAATTTTCATTTATCACTGCGCCATGAAATGTTTCCTCAATATTTAAAGAAAAACTTGCCAAAACTGTCCCATATAATGATCATGGAGTTGCCGTTACATGGCAACCTTGATCCCAGGTTGATTTAAACTTGACCTTGTGCCTGGACATGTTCATCCATGGATGTTCTGAATAGTCCTGGGATGGACATCTCTGGACATAAATCTTTTGTTCACACCTCTTATTACTTCCTTGGGGGTAGATAACTGAAAGTTGAGCTACTCAGGCAAGAGGTATGACCTTTTCCAAATCTCTTGGTATCTACTGTCAGATTCAGAGACATTTTAAATATGAAGAAAAGGTCAGTAGAAAAGACTCCAACTTCCTGCTTAAAGCTGATTTACTGAAATTGGTCATCCAAGCCAGATTTTTAAAATAACCTTAACCCATTTGAAACTTAGAAATTACTAAAACAACCCAACATCCATGGATATTGATTCATCTGGAAAGCAATTATTAGGTATCTACTGTAGGTTGGGTACAGAGGGTGGTTGAAAGTAAACAGATGGCAGGACGATATAGTGCCCTGGATCCTGATGTGCGTGAATGCAGCGCCGACTGCATTGGAACTCTGAAATCTAGTCACCAGTTGTACCCTCATTTTTTAAGAAGTTATATGTGAGTTCCTTATTTCTACTGTGGCATAGTTTAATAAGAGGCATTTAGGGAAAAAAATAAAATTGGTCATATTTTCAAAAAAAAACCCCAAAAAGCTAGTCAACCCCTCTCATGTCTCCTTCTTTCTAACTGAGGCACTGAAGTTCTGCAAGGTGATCCACTGCATTGCTGGTTGGCCTTCACTTTGATGTCCACAGTTGGCTGGGCAGTATGGTGAGCAATCCTTTCCTTCTCTTGGGAGCCTGGCCACCTCCCGCCTCTCCTTTCTTCCTGTCTAATGGACCATCTATTATATGGATGGAAGAGGGGGGTGGTTATGCACATAACCATCTCTATCATCCACCTCACGTCAGTGTGACAACTGACGAACAATAAGCTGGACTTCTCATCAACACTGGATACAATCTCTATTGAGCAAAGGCTAATGTTTTCTTACTGCTACTGTCTACTGTTAAGAACACTGAAGACTGAACAAAGGACAGTCTCAACCACACTTTCCAGCAGTGATTAAAAATAATTAGCATGCATGGAAACTCGGGGCAAGGGCCAAGAAAGAGATGCTCAGATAAAATTATCCTCAGTCTCTGGGCTCAGAGGTCCAGTCCAGTCTCTGAGACCCACTGTCCACTGAGGACATTTCCCTATTATATATTTTAGTTGCTTACCCAGAGAGAAAGCATACATGTGCTTTGTTTATTTTAATGTTTTATTTTGTTTTCATATGTGTTTTGTTTTGCTGTAATCCTAGTTTTTATTAAATACGGAAGAACTCTTTTGCCCTACAAGTACAAAGTTGTTTGATTAAAAACTAATTTTTCAATACTTAGACAAATACTTGAGAAACTGGTGTAAATAATAAATCACCAGTAGAAAAGGAGGCCCATTGTTCTTAAAAGCCTAACAGCACCCCTGGGGATTTTACAGAAATCACACCATTTTCATGTCATTTCCCCATGGAAGCCACTTGCCCTCACTCTCAGGTGAACTGAAGGTTAGTTTATTTTTAATATGAGAGGACCTACATATTTTCCTTGGGAAAATGAACAGAAGTGAATGTTGGCAGAAACCAACAAAGACGTCAAGGGTCATGATCATGTTTTAATTATTTTCTTAAAATAAAAATTCTTTGTAAGAGTCTACTGTGAAAGGCTATTGTTTCTAAGGAGGTTAATGAGTGGCCATTTGCACACCTCTCTCTCTCAGAAGTGTATAATCCAAGCATCATTTTGGGGACTCGCTGGAAATAAATTTGATATGAAAATTCAAGTTTGGAATCATATCCGTTTAGAGGAAGAACAATTTCTGAAAGCAGAATGGTTTTTGGAGGTTCAGTGTTTGTCTAATTCATACTAGTATTGGATTCTAGGACAGTGAGTGACATAGGTACTTTTTGTTTAAGCCATGGGCCTCACTCCTCGGGTGTGTAATGATCTTATGAGGTGATAGAGGAGAAAATGAAATTAGAAAGTAGCACAGGATTACTGTTAACTAATGCTGAGACACAACAAACACAAAAGGAACTTTTTTTCAAGGTTTGTGAAAGGAGTCTCAATAGATGGAACCAGTTCATTTGCTCTGTGTGTGTGTGTGTGTGTGTGTGTGTGTGTGTGTGTGTGTGTGTGTGTTCTCTAAGCCCGTGAAAATGCAAACCACCCATGCACACATTTCTGGGTTTCCTTTTTCTGATGCACTGACATTTTTATCTTGTTAGTTTCTGTTCTCTCTAAAGATGTTTTCCTTTAATCTGTCCAGTGATAATCCTTTCCTGTGCTCTGACGATGACATCATATTTAAAGTATGTCCGTACTTTATCTTTCTGGCATGAAGTCAGTGTGACCAGCCTGCAGTTTCTGAAGTCAAAACATAGATTTTACAAAATCATACTAAATGTTTGATACGAGACGTGTTAGATAAGGTTCAGCAAGCCTGACATCCTAAAACACAAGCACAGACCACTTTGTTGCTTGGATGGTGGCCAAGTCCTCACATTTTCTGACGGTGGAGCTTTTTTGGCTGGTGTTCAATTTTCATGTTCCAAGCCTATAGTCTTCCTTCATTTGGGGGTCTCTGGACTTCACCCCTCTCTCTGTGGGGGGTCCTTCCAACTGCCTGTATCTAAGTGTAAGCTTTTGCTTGTTTCCCATTTTCAAATGGAGACCTGTTGGATTTTTTTGAATAACTGACTGAGAAATCTTTTGCTGGGCTATGTTGCCTTCCTGCTCCCTGTGGCTGGCATCTCCACGGTGTCTGTGTCTGCAGTAACATGCTCAGCTCTGCCTGAGACCTTTACCTATACTAATCAACACTTCTTGTTTGCTGGTCTCTCTAGATGTTTCACACCACCACTTGTGTGACTATCTCCAGAGTGTTTAATAGCCTCATGTTACCTGGAGAATCATCTAATTACCTGGATTTTTTTCTTTCAAACCAGTTATTTTAAATATGTAAGTGTACTTTTATTTTAGTTTATTTTAAGATTAAAAACTACCCCAATCTGTCCCAGCAGACTTATCTACACCACAAATCCTGCATCTGTGTCTCATAGCACATCACGGAAGAGGGCCCAGAAAGAATGTTAAGAGTTAGAATATCAGGAAGTCTGCTGTGAGAACATTTCTCCTAGAAATGGCTGCACAAAGATGGCTGAAATATCAACAATATCAATGAACATGCTAATATGTAAGGGGGAGATTCCACAGCATCCTACCTCTAGTCAAAGAACTACAGGCAGCTGATGACAGTGGGAAAAGAGATTTAGCTTCTTCCAGGAATTGATTATCCAACATAGAGTGGTCAACCCTGAAACTTAGCAGGTTGTATTTACATGTTTAACAATACACAAACACACACACACACACACACACACACACACACACACACACACACACACACACCAATAATCATCAAAGTAAAAGAAGCTGTTAACTTGAAAGTGGTGGGGAAAGCTGGGAGGGGCTGGAGAGAAGAAAGGAATGCATAAAGCTAACTAATTCTGTTCCAATCAAAACGAAAAGAATTATACTTTTTTTGTAAGAATAAACTAAAAGAAACTATATATATGGTGTGTATATGTGTGTGTGTGTGTGCATGTGTGCCTGCATGTGAGTGTGCATGTGTGTGTGTCACAACAGTGAGAGGTCAGTTTATGGAAGTTTGTTCTCTTCTTTCACCATGTGGGTCCCAGGGATCTAACTCAGGTCATCATGCTTGGTGGTAAGTGCCTTTAGTGGTTGGGTAATACAGAGAAAAGAGGATACCCTCAGAGGAGAAAATACGTGTTTTGTAGGGAAAAAAAAAAAAAGAGTTCAAAGCCAAGAGCCAAGATTGGGTGATGTCAGAGGAGAGGAACAAGGACCAAATGTGGAGATGAGAACAAAAGCAACAAGGAAAGCAGAACAGATGAACATGGGGGTGGGTGGGAGCGGGAGTCGGGGTGGGGGTGGGGGTAAGTGTGGGGGTGTGGGTGGGAGTGGGTGTGGGTGTGGGTGTGAGTGGGGGTGTGAGTGTGGGTGTGGTTGTGGGCGTGGTTGTGGGCGTGGGAGTGGGGGTGGGGATGGACGTGGGGGTGGGGGTGGGTTTGGAGGTCGGTGGGATCCTGGCAGAGGTGTATTTGCATGGGAAAGAAAAAGGCCACCTAGAAGTGGGGAAGAAGGAGACCCAGGAGTCTGGGTTTCAGAAACTAATGCTGGCATCGGGTGAAAGGCAACACGTATTTAGGGGTCTGAAAAGGAAAAAAGGTGCTTCTGGATACTGAAAAAAAAAAACTATAGGCCATGCAGTAAATCCTAGAACAGAGTAGGAGGGACCAGGGAGATGTCTGAAGTTGGCAGAGTGTAGTGTGGGAAGGGTCCTGTGCTTTATTGTGGAGAGCTCCTGAGTCTCTGCCTTTAACTTTGGCACAGAAGTCTAAGTTCACCATGAGCCCTGGGAGCAAGAGAAAGAGAGACGGGCAGAGGGAAAAGGACAGGGGGCAGGGGAGAGAATTTGTAGATCATGCTTGGAAATACAGGATTAAACATGTGCTTTAGATGATAAAACAGTTGAGATTCCATGAGAACAGTCTCTTGCAGGCAAGGATGGTGATTCCCAAGGGGTTTGAGCACAAGGGAATGTACTAGAACATTTATGGGTATCCGACAGCGCTGGTTCTCAATCTGTGGTTTGCGACCCCCTGGGGGAGGGGTCCAATGACACTTCTGTGGAGTTTGTATATCAGATCTTCTACATGTCAGATGTTTACATTACAATTCAGAACAGGAGTGAAATTACAGTTATGAATTAACAACGAAAGTAATTTTATTGTTTTGGGTTCCCACAACATGAAGAACTGTATTAAAGGATAGTAGCATTAGAAAGGTTGACAACCATTGTCCTAGAGTTTCTGATGCAGTAGGTGTGGGAGTCTGGGGTTGGCCCCACAGCTTGCACTTCCAAAAAGTCCGTGTGTGTGTGTGTGTGTGTGTGTGTGTGTGTGTGTGTGTGTGTGTGTGATAAGCATGTCTCTCTTTGTTTCTCTCTCTCTCTCTCTCTCTCTCTTTCTTTTTGTATGTGTGTGTGTTATAAACATGTCTCTCTTCTCTCTGTCTCTGTCTGTCTCTCTCTGTGATGTATGCACTTCTCTCTTTGTCTTTGTGTGTGTATGTATGTGATAAGCATGTCTCTCTTTGTCTCTTCCTTTGTGTGTATGTGCTGTGTGCTTGTAGGTGTGTTTCTCTATGTGCACCTATACGCATGATGCACGCATCTTTCTCTTTCTCACCTTTTTGTGTGTATGCGTTAATGTGTGGATGCACACAGGCTTACAGGTCAGCTTGCTGTGGATGTTGATTAGATCTACTTAGCTAGAAAAACTGGTCCCTTTTAGAGTTTGACCGAAGTAGCCTTTAGTTCCCTGAGAACAATAAACCAGCACGATATGAAATGAGGTAAGTGAGCATGCTCTTTTGCTTCTCATCTTACATTAACTGTGAACTGGAAATATTTGAAAAGGCTATCAGATCTCATCAGCTGGACCAGTCAATGAGGAAGAGACATGTGAGTCCAGGTAGGCTTCTTCTTGGTTTTGTGCTTCAACATAGGTTCTCAGTTTTGCTTCCCTTTGATACACTCAAACTTCCTATCTATTCTATGGGACTCCCTTAATGAGGGAGGGGAGGGAAGAAGAAAGCCAGGGAGATAGATGTCTTTCCTAGCCTTGGACCCAGTGGCCTTTCCAAGGGATGTGGTATCCATGACTCTGTCTTGCAGGCTGTGTGAGAGGAGCAGCCATGGTGGAAAAAGACAGTTAGTAGGATGCACTCTCCTGGCTTGGCAGTCATACCTGGAGGTCCTAGTGGAAGATTTCATTTTTCTGCTCATGTTGGAGGCCCCAGCCTTTCCCCTGGACACTGTCTGAGTCTAGAACACAAAAAGAACATGTTTAGGAAGGATGGGGTACGTTCCTGGTGCCCTCAAATCCCTCCAAAGCCTGCAGTTGACTGTATCACACACTACTGTATCTCCTGGAAAGTTTTTTGGGCTAAATTTGTATACTGCAGCTCCCCAGACAGGTTCTGCCAGAGTAACTAGATACATTTAAATATCAGCAAAGTTCAAATTCTTTTCCTTGTTCAGACTGAAAGATGTTGGGTCTTGTTCTTGAAAAAGGAGCCTGGGAACCAGAGCAATGATTCAGAGTTGTTCAGTTCCGAAAAGGGAAAGAGTCCAATCAGTAACTAGTAAAAGCAAATGCAGAGAGGCTGGTAGATAGTTGATATGGAGCAGTCCTTGCTTTGGGCAACAAGTGCCCTGTGTGTGTTTGCTATTGATGTTCACATCTGATGTTTCCACTGAAGAAAAAGGATAACGGGGGTCAGTGGTGCCAATCAGAACCAAAGACTGATGTTCCAGGTAGAGCTCCCAGACAACACACAGGGTATTCCATCAGACTCGAGGTAAATCGGAAGCTGGATCCTGTTCTTGTTACATATTGATCTCTAAGGGGAGATACGAAACCACAGACGATATTTATAAATTTGGGTTGACCTTAAGAATCTAAAATCAAGGCTTGTATTGACAGAAAACCAAAGTTCTCTTTTTAGCATTTTAGCTACAATGAGCTGCTAGTGTCCATTGGACGCTGGGTGTAACAGCTGCATAGGACACAGGCCACCTTTGGATTACCTGCGCCGCCCCCAACCCTGCTCAGAATAGTAGCTCTAATCTGTTTGAGGAATATCAATTTAAAGGCCAAGTGCTTCCATTAGGAAGCGACTGTTTAATATTTCATACTTCGGACCAAACCACACACCAGGACTGACTATGTCAATGTGTTTTGCACAGAAGATACATGTTGAGCGATAGACTATTAATTGTGTGATTATCTGTCTTTAAGGAGGATACATAAACATGAATAGGAGCTGCTAGGAGACGTATATTGCTTTTCTGTGATCCTTAATCTATGTCTACAGGCATTACAGGTTACAAGTGGGCTTTTAAAACAAATAACTGAAATATAAATTATCTATATTGCCAACTGGCTATTTGGGTGATAAGGGTTTTTTGAGCAGAAAAAATTAACCCTTTATATGAAGTGGCATTCTGGTCTAACACTATTTCTTTCCCTTTTCTCTGACTGTAGTGATCATTTGTGTAGAAGTTGGAGGTGGGGATATAATAGGATAGGAGGGTGCTAGCTTCTTAATTAACCAGGTCAAGGCTCTGACTTTGGTCAGCAAATCACCAAGTATAATGAAAGAAAGCATGACCACTTTGCAATAAATTGAAATTCTGAGAGATCATGGAGATTCTTGGTGTCACGGGAGCTTAAAGATAAAAGAGGTTAAGTAGATGCGATCAAATCTATTAATTTCTGTTTTCCCTTATTCCTCTGGGGTTCACTGTGGAGGAGATGTTCTGAGTTCAGGAGAAAGTTCGGAAGCACTGGGGACATTCAGAACAGCTAAGAAGCCGGGTTCAGTGGTCTCGGCTCTCTACTTAGCCGATAAAGGGCAGCTGGGTGCCCAGGGTTCTCCTCCCAGGTCTAGGTCGAAATGACATCTTTGGAAAACTGTGCCAATGGCCTGAGAGTTTGGGGACTGTGGGCAGATACTGTGAGGTGGCTTCAGAGAAGAGAGGAGAGTGATGGGACACTGCACAACATTCTAAACGTGAGGTTGGAATAGGGTGGGTCCAGTTGGATCTTTAATCCTGAAGACAGCAAACCTGTATCTGCTTCTGAGGATATCTAAAGACCTTGAATGTCATGTTCAAGGTTAGTTTCTAAAGCTGACCTCTGTCTTCTCATCCAGTTCTTTATCTCTCTCTCTCTCTCTCTCTCTCTCTCTCTCTCTCTCTTTCTCTCTCTCTCTCTGTGTGTGTGTGTGTGTGTGTGTCTCCTCTTCTCTCTCGACCTCTGTATTTCTATATAGTAGATTAACCAAATGAACTATGCATCCCATTATCTTGTTTACAAATGCAACTATTTTGGAGGAGAAAAACTTGCCAAGGAAGAGAAAATTCTTCCTCCCAAAATTGAAAACACTTTTACGATCTAAAAAGGAGCACCAGAGACACTAGAATAATTCATCTCATGAAGATTGCCAGGAATCCTCGCCCTGGAATTCCCCAGCCTGTGATTACATCATGCCTACATGAGGCATCATGGTCAGAGAGAACAGATTGACATTTGCTCTTCTCTGGTTCCATTGCCTCCTTTCAGGAAGGTTTTTTTTAATTGATTTATTTATTTGTTTATCTATTTGCCTCTCTTGGCTGCAAGTGGCTGCAACACATGGTAAATCTTTAACTTCAAGTGTCCTTCTGTGGTGACCAACTAAAATATTAGCAAAATAAATGTTTTATGGGAGAAAGTTGGCAGGAGCCCCAGCAGAAACAGGTGGTATTGGGTTATTTCAATATAATGTAATGATGCAGCCAGGTTTCCATCTGGACAGCATGTGGTTGAGTCTGCTCAGAGAGTATCAGCGCGCATGAGTATGCACTGGGGAAGCCGGTGGTGTACAAGTGTGCAGCTTGATGGCTACTTTACAAAATAATAGTCTGGGTTTTGGGTCCTCTGGGTTAAATATTTTGACTGTCGAAAATCTGAATTTCTTCATAAAATATTAAAAGGCAAAGCAAACCTCTGACATGCAATGCCGAGCGGCATAATTACAAGGCAGTTCCTGGAAACCAACGAGAATGTGCATAAAGCAAGGCATTGATTATAAAAGAGTTCATTACCCTTGGAAGTGAGGATGCGCTTTAGCGAGAGCCTTAGAACAGAGTGGCTTTTACTATCAAGGCCTGCGATACTGTGAGAAAGGTTCAGCCTTGTCAATAAGAGTACAATTTGGAAATAGGAGAGAATAGAAGCAGCTGATTGCTGAAGGCTTGACGGCGTTCCAAAGCTAAAGAGATGAACTCTTGATTTGCCACCAGGGAAGTGTCTCCAGCTCTGTTCCATAATGTTCCTGCTTCAGGCACTTTGAAACGCATGGAATTAGGAACACACCGAACATTTGGTTTTGTACTCAGCTTTCCTCACTGTACATTTAAGCTAAGCCAGATAATAAACTTTTGGCTCAGCAATTCCCTATATGTATTCCAGAGAGGGGCATCAGACTGTGGCTGTGTGCAGAGGAGAGAGATACCTCCTTCCCTGGCTCTCTCAACTCCAGGCAGAGGAAGAAGGCCGAAATATGCACAGTTGGGAGTAAGCAATTTGGAAGTGGCTTATAATCTCCTGTTGACTAGAAAATGAAGGAAGTCATGGGTACCATCTGCCAAAATGAGGGAGCCACTTGGACCCCAGGGTAATTGGCTGGGAAGGCTTGGCTTCCAGAAGATTCTTTGCAGCCATTGATGCAACAGACACAGAGATTCTGAAAACAAAGCCCTATGTATGAATCTAGCAGTCAATCTATAAAAATGATTGGCAGCATTAGCTCAGGAAAAGGACACAAGAAAATCAAAACACTTACTTGTAATGTCCTAACACCATGGTACCATAGAGCCATGTATCCACACTCTTGCCTGTTGCTCAAGGAATGGGCATTCCTATAGCATCTGCTTTCTCTAAATTAGAGGACCTGATGTGATGAAAGGGCCGGATGCTGTTGAGTCTGATTTTTTTGTGAGGACTCTGAGTTACATGGGGAGGGAGGTGCATTTCTTCATCCAGAATAGATCAGTGTGTCAAGGACTCACGGAGTGACCCAGTACTTACAATGCATCGGGGTGACTGCTGGATGCATGATAGGACTTTGACTCCTGCAGTGTTGTAAGAGGCAGTAGCATGCACGGTCTTTCCAGATGAGAAGCTTCTCACCTAATGAAAGGAGACAGACACCCAGAGAAGAACTGGAGCATGCTGCCCAAGCAAAGATGCTTACTGATCGTATTCCCGTAACATATGGTTCATAGTAGATGCTGAAACTAATAGGTTGGGGGAGAGGAGACAGGGATTTACAGGCATCTGAGTAGCTTGGGAGTTATGCCTAACCCCCCCCCCCCCGCCAAAGCTGACTTCTCTCTATTCCACATCAAGTTACCTCATCCAGTCAGTGCTGAGGAAATAGACCGTGATTTAAGCGTGAGGTGTAGAACTCACAGCAGAGACCCAACTCATGCCTCAGACGCAACTGTGGGACTTTTCAGGCAGGCACAGCTTCCTGTTTGTCAGAAAGCATCTGAGTTTGGGGCACAGCTGAGTTACTTGCACACTCATTGAAAGCTCTGTGTATATTACTCAGAAATCTTTCTTTGCCTTACTTTTTCCCCTCAGTTACAATCTGTGGAGGCCCCCCCCCGACAGTCACTGTTCTGCGGCTATTATACAATAACACAATCTGGGTCATTTACAAAGAAAAGATGTTTACGTAGTTCATCAGACTTGAGGATCCTAAACCCAGGGACACAGCAACAATTTATGTCAAGAGCCTTTGAGTCACATCATAACGTGTTAAAAAGGCAAAGGGCAAAGTGTATATACCAAGGGTCCAACCAGCAACCTACTCTCTAAATGACTGGTGCACTCCTGTGATAATACATCTGTCCATCTTTCTGGGCACCGCCTTCGTGACCCAGTAACCCCGCATTAGGCCTCTTTTCCCAGCAATGCTGCTCTGAGGCTAAGCTCCCCAACGTGTGAATCTAAGGAATGCATTCAAACCAGAGCAGCCTCCTAGTGAAACACCGTTCCTTCCTTATGAGGAAAAACACTGGGAGCCATGGGACAAAGTTGCCTTTTTCTGAGTTAGGGAGGAGGCTGGAGCGCAGTGTGATAATAAGGTTGTAGATTCTGTTCTCCTGTGCCACTTCCCAGTGAAAGGCGGGAGGAGGTGAGAGGAAGGCTGGGGGTGCTGTGGAGAAAGACCATGGACTGCACATTAAGATTTATGAGCAGCGTGTTAAAACGGATAATGTCAAGCAAATTGTCAAGAGTGTGAGTTTCACAAGGGCCAGAGCTTGAATCATCTTCGCTTTCACGAACCCCTCAAAAGTGCTAGTGCTGTCAGTGCGGCATCATTTAAGTGAGATGTCTAAGTGGAGGCTCAACGCTGAAAAGATTCCATGATTTGTGACACAGCTGCAAGCCATTTATTGTGTCAGAAATGAAATTTGTAACCGAATGTGATGATGAAAACTACATTACAAATTTATCATTTTTTACTGGATTTTTTTCCTGCAGGGTCATGAAGACTTGTGTATATATATTTCAAAGATAAGAAGTTTGATTATGCAAGATACAAAATATGATATGATAAAATAGCGGCCCCAGGAGAGACGGCTCCATGGTTAAGTGCACTTGGTGTTCTTGCAGAGGACTCAGGTTCAGTTCCCAGCACCAATATGGCAGCTCACGATGGTGTGTAAGTCCCAGTGTCATGGATTCAATGCCCTCTTCTGACCTCTGTAAGGACCGGGCATGCACATGGTACCCAGACATACAAGCAAGCAAAACACCTGAACACGGCAAGGAAACAACCAACCAACCAACCAATTTGGCTTCACTGTTGAGTAAATAATGTAGCTAAATCCTGGAATCTCAACATTAATGAACAATGGGAGCTTTGGAAACCGATGTCCTGGCAAGTGCCCCTGTTTTAGAGACTTTGAAGTTCTGCTTAAGCTAATTTTGCCTTTTAAGTTCCAGTCTCCACAGATAGTGGATTTAAACCTGAAGCCATCAGATTCTCCAGACTTGAAAACACTTGGTAGGTTTAACTGCTCTTTTAAATGAGGTCACCCTGCATCTTCAAGGTGAGAACCAAAAGAGTGAAATTGTGCAAACTCAGGTGAAGATGAGCTTAACCTCTCACATTGTTTGACATGTTGGCTAACCGCATCCCTGTGAGCAGAGAAGAACGCGCAGCCTTGCCGTTTGATTTGACAAGAGAGTTTTAAAACAGACTTCAAGACGCTGGGGGCAGAATCAATATTTTGCTACGTAAGAGGCATCATCTCACTTGACAAAACATTGCCTGCCAGTTTACCAATAGAACGTATGCAGTTGCAAGCCAGCGTTCAGCCTAGAGCACAGACCCTGGCATATCTGTGAGGCCTCTGCTTCAGAGACAAATACCCCCCCCCCCCCAGCTGGATAGTCCTGCTTTAGTCGCGGCTTCGTTTCTTGACAGCACCCACGTGTGTGAGCAACTCTTTCCAAGAATGAAGCACACAGGCAGTGAAAGGTAACCCAGAACATCTGGTGAGCACCACGAGGACTCCCCAAGAATCATGGCTACTCCCACAAGAACAGGCTCTGGTGCTTGAGTTTTGAAATATGATGTCAAATGTTCTAGTGGCTTCATATTGTCCCTTTAGTTTATATTGAATAATATTTTAAAAATCAGAGACATTTCATTACTCACATATATTTGTCATTACTGTTCACAAACTTGGGACCTGTTCTATGGTTCGGAAAGACTCTAGACCTGACAACGTATAATTAGCATGGTTATGTGAGGGCTGTTTTGCTTATCTGTGGTGGCAGATACCACAGATAGTGTTATATGCATAGTTCTGTTCTTTCATACTTCTCTCTCTCTCTCTTTCTTTTTCTTTTAGCTTATCAGCTTTCATTAGTGGTTGTGACTCTAACTTATGGTCCAAGGCATTTCTTCTTTGTCCATTCTGGCCCAGAGGAGTCAACAGGTTAGACACCCCATCTATAGGATTTGATTAAGCTTTTGGGAAACCATCTAATTCATTAGACAAGCAACCAGACTCATGATAATTTACAAATGAGAAAGGTGATGCTTACATGGTTAGCAGGCCTGAGGTCATGAAGATATGAAGGGTGAGACTGCAGAATCCAAATCCTCCAAGGCTCTTAAGTCTTTTACCCAATACCCACTGTCAGCAAGAAGCTTGCCCCTGCATATCACATCAGTATTAAAGTCTGTGGGTGTTGGTTAGCCATCTGAGAAAAGTCAAGAGAGCCTCTTCTTCCTCCCAGGACAGAATGGATTCCGTGCAGATTGAATACAGGTTATAAGCAGCAAAACACAAGTCAGTCAATATAACAGGAGACAATATTAATGAAGATAAGAAGTGGTAACAAGGCAGAGAAGGGCTCTATAAAAAGAATGAAGATATGAGGGAGGATAGACCTAATAACAAAATACCTACACAATCTGTCTGTGCCAAAACTATTAGCAAAGTTAAAGAATAAATTACTATGAAAAACCATATGCAATCTTTACGTCAACTGAAGATGCTAGCCCTCAATGCACACCAGATTCTCATTGCTCCAGGAAGCAAATCTCTAACAGGAATATGAATGTAAGCCACAAAACCGCACAAAGAAGGGATACCACTGAGCAACCGAATGAAGTAAGTTCGATTTCAGTAGCAGTAAAATAATTTTAATGGATGTCTTCCTTATCTAATAAGCAGGCAGAAAGGAGAACCAAAAGGCAAGAGTTGATAAAGACACCAGAGATGGACCATACAGCAGGAATGTTTTCTTACATTCTTGTGGAGTGTGACATTGATGGCTCATTTGTAGGGAAATTTACCAACAGGTATAAGTACTTAAATCTGTGTATCTAACAGTTTGTCCCACAGAGTGTTAAGGCGAACAATGTCCTTCTTACTTTTGAGGATAGGCGTTGAAGTAGTGAATCCAACAGTAAATAATTTAAAAACTGAACAGTTACTAATAGAAGGTTTGCTGAAATTATAAACAATTCTTGGGATATCACACAATCATTCCAAACTTTTTTTGTATATTTAATGGCATGGAACGTGCTCAGTATATATTCCATAGTAAAAAGAGGGCTAAAAGTGGTATCATTCTTTTAAAATTAGATGTATATTTCAGGTGACTGGAGAAAAAAGGCTGCAAGGTTAACACGGTATGAGGAAGAGTTCTCTGAGAGAAAAATTTTAATCACATCAAAATGTTATATAGTGAATCGACTATTCTTGTGGGTACTGTATGTGCATGCACCTGCGTTCGTGCTTTCGTGTGTGTGCGTGCATGCATGCATGCAGCGGTGTGGTATATGGATACAGAGGCCAGAGAAAGACACTAGGTCTCTCTCTCTCTGTGTGAATTATTCACCTGAGACACCATCTTTTACCAAAACTGGAGCTAGGCTGGCAGTCAGCAATCCCTAGTGAAACTCTTGGCTCTGTTTCCCTTCCCTACCCCAGTGCTGTGGTTACAGCTGTGCTATGCCCAGCTATTTATGTGGCTTCTAGAGAATTGAAGGCAGGCACCTCTGCATGTCCAGCAAGCATTCTCAGATGCTGAGATACTTCTTAGGCCCTGCTTGCTTTTTATATGGCTTCTTAGGGACATGGTACATTTGTGGGAGGGGAGGAAAGTTAATGATTATGTAAAAAAAATATCATTAGAAAGAGTTGCTTTCACATCTAATTATATTATTGGTCTATATTTTTATTTCCTATTTTTTAGTTATTATTTTTCTTTTTTACATGTACATTTATATGTATATTATACCTAAATACATTAAACTACATACAGCAAGAAGAACCATGGAACAACTAAGAATTATACTAACGTTACATTCATAAAATGTTTTAACTTTGAAGAAAACATCTTTCCTATCTTGGTAAGTCTAAAATTCTGAATGTAACTCAATATCTATCATATCTCATTTTTATCAACTTAGAACATCTATCTAGATCTAAAAACATCTTAGGCCCTAAACAACTAAACTTAATTGTAGAACTAAGCTATCTGGTCTTTAGTCTCATCAGAGACTTGAGAAGGAATAAAAGTTAATTACCGAGTAAACGGGAAGTGCAGGTTAGCAGCTTTCACAGTAAAAAAAAAAATGACAGAGACAGTTTGCTGCCTGAACAATCAGATAAAACTCTGTATTATATTGGAGCATCATCTTCAGCCTTCTGGCCCGTATATCTGACATATTTGTATTTGTGAGGCAGGAATTATAGAGGCCTTGCTTACCCTGTCTTGGCAGAGTCTGGCCGTTGACTCTGCCTGCATCTAAGCTTGTGCATTTTTAGGCAGAATTCTGTTTGTGGCCAAAACAAGGACATTTTGCCCAGTGGCTTGTTTGCCACATTTGAAGCCATCTCCACAAGAAGGTTCTTGATGCTCATCATCTTCTTTGAAGTAGACTGCGTGTTGTCAGGGGTTAACCTGTCTCGTTGTAAATGAAGTTTTAAACTAATAAAAGCATCTTTAAATGTCACATACTATGTAGGTCTCTGAGGTTTTTGAAGACCTTATCTATTTTACCTTATCTATCTGTAGAGTCATATTTATCTGTTAAACCTAGGATGTATATTCTTGTGATAAAAATGGACTTGTAGTTGACATGACAATGATTTGGTCAACTAACAATTAACTTGTACAACTTAATTATCCTAGACAGCTTTCAATAGCACTTTCAAAGTATTAGAATACACCTTATATTATAATTGAATGTTATGGATACAATGCCTCATATTAGTATATATATATATATATATAATGTGAGTGATCTTAAATTTGAATTCTATAGCAATGTATCAAAATTAAACTTATTTTGCATCAATACACAAAATTCTATACCAATGAATTAAAAATAACCTTACTTGTGAGTAACAATTAAGGCCGTAAATTGAAGAGTAGATTCAATAATCTACTTTTCGTCCTATGACACCTGGATATTTCTATGTTCTCCTTTCTTTCTTTTCAACCCCTATCTCCAAACCTAAGAAAGAGAGATAAGGGGGGGGGAAAGGGACATCCCTGAGCTCAACCTCATTTTCTCTCTGAATAAGACCAGTAATAACTTATAACCAACTCGCAATGAAAATAACTATCTGTAGCCCATGAAAGCACCAAAAACCTACCCAACCTCACTCAGGGGAAATGGGGTGTCATTCTCTTAAGGTTTCTTCTGGCTGATTTGGGATGATTAATACCCTTGTAGGGGCTCAAATAAAATTGGAGAAAATGGTTAAATAAGACAGGAATAACAGTTGTGGTCTACTTTCTAAATGTTGAGAAATTCCAGGCTTAGTAGAAGTCCTGTGTGAGACAGTCTAAAATTCTGGACCAACTGGGATCAAGCTTTCTTTGAAGCTGTCCTGGGAGCTGTCCTGTTCTGATGAGGAACAACAACTCAAGCACTTGAGGCTGGAAGCACTTGAGGATGCAGGGTGTCAGCATCCAGCATGCTGAGAGGAATGAATCCTGTCAGGTCTGATCCAGTGCCAATGTCCAGTTCTTTTGTTCTGAAAACATATAATTTCTCACAAGCATTATACAGTCCTAAAATAATAAATGTATGAGGTGTGTGTGATGCACAGAACGATTAAGGCTGCTTCTCTGCTCTTTGTATGAGCAGAAGAAAGACATCTGTAAATCTTCATTCATGCCATATGAAGAATGTAGCTAATAATAAGTCATAGGGATTCTGTGACCAACAAGAAACATTGTCTATGCATAGACATTCATGTCTCAGCCAGTCTCAGAGCTATTCCCATGTAGTGGGATTAACAATATAAGTGATATGCTTGTTCTGAAGTTTGAATTTTTACATCCCAATTGTAGCCCCCTCCCTCGTCCCCTATCCCTTCCTCCCCTAGTCCTCATAAAGAGGAGCCCTCCTCCCCTAAAATCTGACCTCAGCCTATCAAGTCTCATTTGTACTACCTCTTCCTCTGTGGCCTGGCATGGCCATCCTGCCAGAGGGAAGTGATCATCATTGGCGGGGTTTCGGGGGCAGTGTCTATGTCAGAAGTAGTCCCTACTCCTCATATTTTGGGACTCAAAAGGAGATTATGCTGCCTGTCTGCTACATCTGAGCAAAGGGTCTAGGTCCACATCATACATGGTCCTTGGTTGGCACGTAAGTCTTTGTATTGTAGTGTGGTTATCCTGTATTATGTAACTAATATCTGCTTATGAGTGAGTATATACCATGTGTGTATTTCTGGGTCTGGGTTACCTCACTCAGGATGATCTTTTCTAGTTCCATCTATTTGCTTGCAAGTTGCAAGATTTCCCTGTTTTTAATAGTTGAGTAGTGTAAATGCACCACAGTTTCTTTATCCGTCCTTTGGTTGAGGGACATCTAGGTTTTTCCCAGACTCTGCCTATTAAGAATAAAGCTGCTATCAACATAATTGAGCAAATGTTCTTGTTGTATGGAGTGTCTTTCAGATATATGCTGAGGAATGGTATGGCTGGGTCTTGAGGAGAAATTATTCCAAGTTTCCTGAGAAAGCACCAGATTGATTTCCAAAGTGGTAGCACAAATCAGCACTGCCACCATCAATGAAGGAGTGTTCCCCTTTCTCTGCATCCTTGCCAGCATGTGCTGTCACTTGAGTTTTGATCTTAGCCATCCAGATCCGTATAAGATCAAATCCAGAGTTGTTTTGATATGCATTTCCCTGATGACTAGGGATGTTGAGAATTTCCTTAAGTGTTTCTCAGCCATTCAATATTCCTATGTTGAGAATTCTCTGTTTAGCTCTGTGTCCCATTTTTAATTAGGCTATTTCAGTTGTTGGTGTTTAATATTTTGGCTTCTGTATATATTTTGGATATTAGTCCTTTGTTGAATGTAGGGTTGGTGAAGATCTTCTCTCAGTCTGTAGGCTGTCTCCTTGGTAGAATTTTTTTTGGGTCCTTTATATATACTATTATGTTATCTGCGAATAGTGATAGTTTGATTTCTTGCTTTCCAATTTGTATCATCCCCTTTACCTCCTTTAGTTGTCTTATTGCTCTAGCTTGGCCTTCAAATACTATATTGAAGAGATATGGAGAGAGTGGACAGCCTTGTCTTGTTCCTGATTTCAGTGGAATTGATTTAAATTTATCTCCATTTAGTTTGATGTTGGCTATAGACTTGCTGTATATTGGTTTTATTATGTTGAAGTATGTGCCTTGTATTCCTGCTCTTTCCAAGACTTTAAACATGAATGGGTATTGGATTTTGTCAAATGTTTTTTCAGCATCTAAAAGATGATCATATTTTTTCTTTCAGTTTGCTTATATTATGCATTAAATTGAGATTTCCATATATTGAACCACTCTTGCATGCCCGGGAAAAAGCCTACATGGTCATAGTGAATGATATTTTTGATGTATTCTTGGATTTGCTTTGTGAGTATTTCATTGAGTATTTTTTCATAATAGTAATTGGTCTGAAATTCTCTTTCTTTATTGAATCGTTCTGTGATTTAGGTATCAAAGTAACTGTGGCCTCATAGAATGAGTTTGGTAATGTTTCTTCTGTTTCCATTTGTGGAATAGTTTAAAGAGAATTGGTATTAGCTCTTCTTTAAAGGTCTGGGCTTTTTTTCGTTGGGAGACTTTTGATGACTATCTTTATTTCCTTGGGAGATATACTGTTATTTAATTGGTTTACCTGATCTTGATTCAATTTTGGTAGTTGGTACCTGGGAAGAAAATTGTCCATTTTGTATAGATTTTCAAATTTTTGGCATATAGGCTTTTGAAGTATGACTTAACAATTCTTTGGATTTCCTCAATGTCTGTCATTATGACTCCCATTTCATTTCTGACTTTGCTGATTTGAATACTTTCTCTTTGACTTTTAGTTAGTTTGGCTAAGGGTTTTTCTATCTTGTTGATTTTCTCAAAGAACCAGCTCTTGGTTTTGTTGATTCTTTGAATTGTTCTTGTTGTTGCTAATTTATTGATTTAAGCCCTGAGTTTGATGATTTCTAATTGTCTACTCCTCTTTGGTGAGTCTGCTTCTTTTTATTCAAGAACTTTCAGGTGTGTTGTTATGTTGCTTATATGGGATCTCTCCAGTTTCTTTGTAGGTACTTAGTGCTATGAACTATCCTCTTAGGAATGCTTTCATTTAGTCCCATAAATTTGGGTATGTTGTGCCTTCAGTTTCATTGAATTATAGGAAGCTTTTAATTTATTTTAAAAATTTTGTTCCTTACCCAGATATCATTGAGTAGGGAGTTGTTCAGTTTCTATGAGTTTGTAGGCTTTCTGTTGTTTCTGTTGTTGGTGAGTTCCAGCTTTAATCCATGGTGATCTGATAAGATACAAGGGATTATTTAGATATTTTTGTATCTGTTGATGTTTACTTTGTGACCAAGTATACGGTCAATTTTGGAGATGGTTCATTGATGTGCTGAGAAGAAGTTGAATTCTTTCATATTTTGGTGAAAATTTCTGTATATATTGGTTAGATCTATTTGATTCATGACGTCTACTAGTTTCGTTATTTCTCTATTTATTTTCCACCTCAATGATCTATCTATTGGTGAAAGTTGAGTGTTGAAGTCTCCCACTATTAATATGTAAGGTTTGATGTGTGATTTAAGCTTTGGTAATGTTTCTTTTATGAATGTGGGCGCTCCTGCCTTTGGGGCATAGATGTTCAGAATTGAGACATCATTTTGGTGTACTTTTCCTTTGATGAGTATGAAGTATCCTTCCTCATCTCTTCTGATTAGTTTTGGTTGAAAGTATATTTTATTAGATGGTAGGATGGCTACTCCAGCTTGCTTCTTGGCTCTGTTTACTTGGAATACCTTTTTCCAGCCGTTTATTCTAAGGTAATGTTTATCTTTATTGCTGAGGTGAGTTTCTTGTATGCAGTAGAATGATGGGTCCTGTTTTTGCATCCATTCTTTTAGCCTGTATCTCTTCATTGGGGAGTTGAGGCCAATGAGAGATATTAATGACAGTGGTTATTGCTTTCTAGTTTTTTTTTATGTTGGTAGTGGTAGTGTGTGTGTGTGTGTGTGTGTGTGTGTGTGTGTGTGTGTGTGTGCTTCCTTTCTTTTGTTTTCCTATGTAAAGTTAACCTCCTTGGTTTCGAGTTTTCCTTCTAGTATCTTCTGTAGGGCTGGACTTGTGGTTAGGTACTGTTTGAACTAGGTTTTGTTATAGAATATCTTGTTTTCTCCATATATGGTGAATGAAAGCTTTGCTGGGTAAAGTAGTCTGGGTTAGCATCTGTGGTCTCGTAGTGTCTGCATGACATTTGTCCAGACCCTTCTGGCTTTCATAGTCTCTTTTGAGAAGTCAGGTGTAATTCTGATAGGTTTGCCTTTATATATGACTTGGCCTTTTTCTCTTGCAGCTTTTAATAGTCTTTCTTTTTTTCTGTATGTTCATTATGTGTCAGGAGGATTTTCTTTTCTGGTCTCATCTATTTGGAGTTCTATAGGCTTTTTGTATATTTATGGGCATTATTTCTTTAAGTTTTCTAACAATTTTATTGAATATATTTTCTGGGCCTTGCAGATGAGAGTCTACTTTTTCTTCTATTCCTATGATTCTTAGGTTTAGTCATTTCATAGTGTCCCAGATTTCTTGAATGTTTTGTGTCAGGAACTTTTTGGATTTAACATTTTCTTTGACTGCTGTATAAGTTTCTTCAGTTATATCTTCTATACCTGATATTCTTTCTTTCATCTCTTGAATTCTGTTGTTGATGCTTGTGTCTGTAGATCCTGTCCTCTTCTCTAGGTTTTCCATTTCCAGGATTATCTCAGATTGTGTTTGCTTCATTGCTTCTATCTCCATTTTGAGGTCTTGAAACCTTTTATTTATGTCCTTCTCCTGTTTGACTGTAGTTTCCTGTCTTTTGCAAATTTCTTTAAGCTAGTTGTTCAATTCTGTCATCTCTTTCTTTGTGTATCCCTGTTCTAGCTTGAGGGATTTATTTTCCTCCTTTAAGGCAGCCATCACTTTCATAATCTCAGATTTGAAATTCTTCTCTTTTGTGTCAGATGTGATAGTATCTCCAGGGCCTGCTTGCGGTGGTAGGACACTGCTGGTTTCCGGTGGTATTAAATGGTCCTGGTAATTGTTGCTTGTGTTCTTATTCTGACCTGTTCCCATTGTGATGTCTCTGTTTGGAGTGTGTTCCCAGTGCCTGCTTGGACCCTTGAGCTTTTGGTGGATTTGTTGAGTGACCTAAGGTCAGATCCACTTAGGTTCCAGACTGTCTTGTCTGATCGGTGCTGGAACCCACAGACACTAGTGTTTTTGCAGGCTGTGGTTCCCTCTGCGCCTCAGGATTTCAAGACCTGCTTGCCAGCCAGGTGTGTGTTGCTATCCTTCAGAGGCTGCGTGCCGTTTCTACAGGGACCCGGGACTTTTCTGTGGTTTTCTCAGGTGGCCTGAGGCTGGACCCAACTGTGCTCCACACAGTTTGGACCCCTCTCACCTGTGGGTCACCAGTACTGGTGTTTTGTGGTTCTTAAATGGTTTTTTATGTTGCTGAATAGTCACTCCTGTCCCGCTGATCAAACAAGGTACGTGTTAGATGCCTCCGTTTTGGATCCTCCCCTTTTACTGGTGTATTATTACATTTATCACCACCGTTCTAGAAGATCTGCTGTGTTGTCAGGACCACACCAGATGGGGAAAATGCTGCTTTGAAATTTCCAAGTGAAGGCAGGGAGCTGTTAGTTTTCGCATGAATGACTACGATGATTGAGTCACTAGGGCCTTACTGTGTACAAATAAAATTCCAGAAATTAGGAGGTGGAAGTGAGAGGGTGGAGAGGTGATGGCCAGACAGTAAGGTGCTGTCCAAAAAACAAAATCAAAGCGACCAGGAATTGAACCTAGGCACTTTAAAAGTGTGAACCCACCTGGAGTGGACAGAGCCCTGGAGGCAGAGGCTAATTTCCTAAGGAGCACATCGGTTTATAATGGTCAAAATTAAGTTCTAGAAAGGAACGCTGGATCTCATCTGAGCTGCCAACTAGTTTGCGGTGTCTCTGCAGCTCTGCTTCCGTTTGCATAGGCACACAGGGCTTTTCCACTACCAACATGGTCACATACAGGAACACCAGGGGGAGAGAATTGATTTGTGTAGATTCCTAACAACTGCGCCATACGATCCAAAATGGGACTCCTCACTTACAACTTCACTTTTTAAAAGAGGCATCATAGGGTGAACAACAACAGGATCAAGAGATTAGCCTCGTTCCAACGAAAACTAAAATAGACCCTGGCATTCAGGGGTTACTTTCCCTACACTAAATTCTAGTAAATCTGGAAAGAAGATGTCACAACCGTGTGTGTGCGTGTGTGTGTGTGTGTGTGTGTGTGTGTTGGTGGAGGGCGCCGAAATTCCTCTCAAGCTCACTGGGGGAGTGTGATCCTAGACATTTGTTGTATGGGACACTACCTCTGTGCCTGATTCCCAGCCTAAGTGACTCTATAGGGCCTCAGCGGGAGTGGATTGACCCAGGAAGTTAATATTCCTTAATCTCCGATGTTCGGTTTAACCTGGAATGTGTCTACATCTTTTCCCCTTTTTCTTCGCAGGCCTTCTCTGGAGACCCTACACTGTAGGCGAATCTCTTTTTTCCAACTGCTCTGTAGCCTTTAACCCATGACATCATTCCCATAGTCCTCTGGGGCTCGCTGAAGCTGTGTCCAGTCGCTGCAGACCAGTGGCACATCCATCAACTGCAGAAGCCTCTTTCGGGTTACATAAAGCTTTTGAGGGGACCTTTTTTTTTTTCTGTGGATAGTTATTTAAAGGAAACAGAGCAAAGAAATAAACACCAGCTCATTAGGCCTGAAGCAGAGCCTAGAATGAAACCCTCCTCGCTTGGCAAGCGTGGGCGTGGGGGGGTGGGGCGGCTGAGGAAATCTGGAGGCTCGATGAAAATCAATGTTTTCCTTTAGAGATTGAGCAGCAAAACGCAGGCCACATATACACAGAGGGAACGTACCTTAATTCAAACCCCAACATGCGACATTTAAGACAGAACAACATTGTTTTAGGGCTGCGAGCCTCTTACCTGGTAATAATTTAAACCCCATGGAAGAAGGCCTTGGCCACTGTGGCCGCTTTACAGCCCCACTTCTCGAATTGAGCGTTCCTTTGCCTTTCTCAAAGAAATTCTTCCTTGAAAGGAAATACACCTTTGGGGAAATGGCTTCTGGGCAGGTAGTTATTAAGGATCTATTTTTTCCTAAGTGTCTCGTGCGGTGCTCTGCTGTATGTGTAACTGACCCACAGAGATGCCGTTAGAGGCAGGAGGATTTGCTGTGAGCTTAAGGGAGCCTAAAGAGAAACGTCCAAGATGAGGTCTGCATTTTACATTCAGGAGCTTGGAGCAAGAGGAGACAGCTACCTGAAGGCTTCTTTAACACGGCTTGTTCCTAAAATGCACACTAACTCTGCAAGTCCCTCAGGGAGCTGGAGACTCGTGTGTTGCTGAAAAGGGTCCTAGGTCGCTCTTTGAGCAGCAAGACTCAGCTCTGGAGGACAAAAACGCCATCTCCTACGGGTTGCTCTAGCCTTAGAACTTTGTGAGTTGAGACGAAATGTGGCTCGCGGGGATGGCTGGGATGTCAGCGGGCCCTCTAGTAAAAAACACCCAGTGAAGGGACTCTGGCCACCTCAAGCACGGCAAACACGGCTCTGGCAGGCCTGGCCTTTCTCCCCATTCCCTCTGCCTTGCTAAAACTGTTAGATTACACTCCTAAAGCTAGCCACCAAGGTCTCTTCCGTTATTTGGCCATTTCCTCCTCCTGAAGCTGACTACCAAGGTCCAGTTATCAAAGTATTGAAGTCTAGCAATCAAAACCCCTCTTTGGCTCACCTAATTAACATGCCCAATTAAGCAGTTCATCCTAACACTGGGTTTTCCCTTGCACCTTTATAAACTGCCATTTCCCTATGTACCGTGTCTGTCTCCTCTCTATCCAGAGGCAGCTCTTTGTCCTCTTCTGGGACAAATACTCCTCCTCCCTTTCTCTTCTTCCCTTCCTCTTCTCCCTCTTTCTCTTCCTCTATCTCCTGTCTTTGTCTCTTATTAAATGCTCTCTGTCACTCTGGGACAAATATAACTCCTTTGTGCTGAGAACTTGGTCTTGGGGTGTTCTATTCTGATACATTTTCTAACACCCAGCCCTCTACTTCCCCCAATTCAAGCCCTGAGGCAGATTATTCTTTTTAAGAAAAGCAGTGGTTAACTTTAGCTTGTTAAAGGTCCAAGAGACCTTAGGGGGAGGCACATGCTACATGACTCAGTTCATTAACTGTAGCAACAACCAATTTCGAGGTGATTATTGCTTTTATAAACTTGGGTCGATTTTTAAAAAGTGCTTCCAGGTTTTGAACCAAAAGCATCCGCACTGAGGATTGGTTGTTTCCGTGGGTTAATATTTGATCTTAGCATCAAATGGAATGAAGGACACATTTAGTTAGGGTTGTAATTATACCCCAATCGCTCTACCACAGGGAAATGTGATTGCCCATAATCTTTAGTTTCAATTTTTCATACGTTATACATCTGACCGGACAATCATGAGTGGAAGCAGTTAAGGCTATTTGTCTCACATTTATAAAGAAATAAATCAGTGCTTAATTATATGAGGTTTATTATTAACAGTGCTGGCAATCTGACCATATGCCATGACTTCATCTTTTCTACATCAGGAAAATATATGAGAAGATACTGATGGCTTTTGTTATGCCTTTCCTCACTCTAGAGTGGCACTTGGGGAGGAAAGAGGCACAGCTTGGGACCCAATGGAGAGAATAAGCCAGGTAGGCATTTGCCGCTCTGAACACCTTGTGTGGGTTTAGAAATCGTGATAAGGCGCCAGCGAGCAATGCATTGAACAGAAGGAGAAAACCTCACAGTATCATAAGCAACTGAAGAGTCAGGTCAGAATGTGAGTCCGAATCCCACCCTTACCATGCAGCTTGAGGAAGTGACCTAGCGGTTCTAATGCAACATGGCGCTACTTGAGAAACCTCCGTGTGTCAACACAGGATCACGTAAGAAATGGACAGGACAGATGGCCAACCCTGGCCCACATGAAGTGTTCAGTGCGCAGTGGAGATTCCAGTGCCAAGGAAAACTAAACCTTAAGCATGTGTGCTTTCTGCCATTCTTGGTAAACTGGTGATACCAGTAACGACATTTCTGGTGCTGCTTTTATTTCTCTCTTGATTTTTATTTCTTTTTAAAGCATTGAGTGCCAACTTCTAATCCTATCGACTCCTCCACCCCCGCCTACATTGGCCTCTGAGCTCCATCTGTCTTGTGATGAATGGGCCCTTTTCTTTGCCTGCATTAGGTAGGGTTCAGGGAGGCTCTAACTGTGTGGGGGCAAAGGTGTTGATGCTTCCAGGAAGGGAATTGTGACCAGGCGGGCTTGCAGTAAGGAAATACTTTACAAAGACTCTTGCTGTGAAAGACAGCTGGCTGCCCAGGCAGTATACATTCCTGTCTCTCCTTTACTGGAAAAAAATTCAGTTGCAGATGTTCCGCTAAAATGTTTTCTCACAGGTTAGGGTGGACAGGCATATGCACATGGAGACTGCAGAGAGTGATTTTTCTCTCTAACTGTGGTGCAGTCAGCTGTTACTTTTCCCCAGCCCTTCTTTCTTCTTCATCCTCCTTTCCTGGATAGGGAAGTGAGGATGACTAATGTTCCAAGTCAGAAGGAACCATCAAGGCACAGAACTGGGGATGGAAACCATGTGCTAACAGTGAAGGGAAAGAAAGATGGGAGGACTTTCGGACCCTGATAATACTGCAGACTTACATACATACCCAGATGGCTTGTCTCTAGGCTTCTGTTGCACAAGAAAGAAAAAGAAAATCTATAAGCAGTATAAGTCACCATTGTTAACTGCTCGGTGGTACTTGTAACTAAATGCAAATTTCTCTCCCATGTCTCTGAACTTCTCAAAGAGACTTGTACAATCCAGAAAGGGCCCTGGAAGAACAGTGTTCCACAGCTGTGCTACAACTGCAAAAAAATAAGCTTCATGCCACACAGCGATTTTCAAATTAAAACATAGTTATTTTTCATTATTGCCTGTATATGGGTGCTTAGGCATTTGGAGGGCAGAGGACAACTTCGGGAAGTTAACTCTTTCCATTCACAGTAGGATCTGTGGAGGACTGAACTCAGATCCTGGGGCTTGTATGCAAAGCTTTTACCCGGTGAGCCATCTCAGCAGAGTCCAACAGAGTTGCTAAGGAACCATGTATTTCTCATAAGTGGCTAGCAACACATGGATCCCTTTCAAAGAGAAAAAATGATACAATTTCCTGATGCTGCACTTGGAATAAACACCCCAAAGACACACCTTCCTTCAGGCCTTTACTTAATTGGGTCCCTATTCTGAAGCTAACAAAGCCACCATCTTTCAATGGCTCTGCTTTCCACTCTCATCAATAGACGCTGGCAAAACAAGGCCTTAAAAACACACAGGACAGACGGGTTTGCGTTTTCTTCAATCCTCTGCGTAGATGTAAATGAACTCCAGTCACTTTGCAATGAAGGCGGTTTGACTTGAGGCTGCCACACACTGATTTTAGATAGGAGAAGAAACCCTTGTTCCTGAAACCAGACAGCGTTTCCACAGCATTCCATCTCCCTTTGGGCTGAACTAGGCTCTGCCTTCCAGACTGTGCCGATGCTGGCTCCCGTGGCTGAGATGGTCTGACTTGAGAAAATAGCCGTTCAGCACTGAAGAAATCTGTCCATTGTAAGAAATCTAAATGAACCCTGCTGTTTTCCTCTTTATATTAACTGCAGTGAAATTTAAACAAAACTACCCAAGTTTAAACAGAATTCAGATTTATGTTTTAAATAATATTTTTATAAATGTATTTGATCATATTTACCTTCCCGATTTGGTGCTTCCCAGATCCGTGCTCTTTCATCACCACCACCCACCCCAACTTCGAGTTTTCTATGTCATTTTCTCCTCTCTGCAGTGTTTGTTTCTCCCCTATGCAGTTCTCTTGGGTTTGAGGCCAGCCCTGGAGTGTGCTCGACCTGCCGAGGGTCACAACATTAAAGAAAGCTGACTCTTCCTTGCCCGTCAGCTATTACATGTCAATAACTCCTCAGCTAGTAGTGGGATTTCATGCCCTCCTTTCCCCTTGTATGCTGGGATTTTGTTTGGCTTGAGTTGTGCAGGTCTTGGATACGTAGTCACAAGCACTATGCGTTTGTTTATCTGTGTAGCTGCCCTGTTGTGTTCAGAAGATGAAGTTCTCTGAAGTCATTTTCTATCTCTGTCCCTCACTGTCTTTCTGCCTCCTCTTCCACGAAGTGACTCAAGCCTTTGGGGGACTCGTATGACATGAATGCCCCATTTGGGTTGCACACTCCAGTCTCATACTCTGTGTGTTGACCAGCTGTGCCTCCCTGTGTTAATTGCCACTACTGCAAGAAGTTCCTCTGACGAGGGTTGAGAGATGTACTGACCTGTGGGTGCAGCCTGCATTTTGGCTTCTTCGTGGGTTATTTTTTCTTCCACTTCTTTCACCCGTCTTTTCCCACCCTTTCAACCCCCTAACACTAGGTAGGAGAGAAAACAGAAGAGAGGAGGAAGCAGGAGCCATCATTGTTAGAGAATTTCCTGCTGATTAGGGGCGTGGAGCACCTGTAGGGCAAGCTTGATCTTTGCCATCCATCAAGATATCTAATTTCTTTTTCTTGTTTCTCCCTTGCATACTGCTACTTATCACACAGAAACCAACAGCATCCAACAACCAACCAGCAACACACACTGTCTGGGCTCTAGAATTTATATAGCCTCTGAGAAGTTCCCAGTATTCCAAATGCCACACGTTAGTTGAAACTATCTGCAGCTGGCAAAAACATACCCCCGCCAGAGAATGGGGCAAATCATAGTCAGCTGCTGTGAATCTGTCCCACATTCCCACACCTGGGATTAAAATAAATAGATATTCTTATAATATTTCTGTGTTTTTTAAAGAAAAATTCTAACATTCTCATTACATGCGGGCATAGTAACAAGGCCTTAGGAGTCATTTTAATATCAAGCCCATGTAGTAAAAACATAGTATTAGGTTCTCCCAGATTCCAGATTTAAATACAAACTTTAATTTAAATACAAACTTTACCAAGGGCTTTGATTTGAACATTTGTAGAGTTTCCCCAGGATATTTTAACAGGTTGTTGATAGAGCCTGGATTGACTGACACTCCTTGTACAACAACTCTCAAGAGAACAAATAAGCCTGGTTTATGCATGTCCTGGAAACTTTTAAAAAACTTCATAAAATAATAGAATAACTGACTTTCTTGTTTAATAGACATTCATCACTTTAGTTGAACAACCTCTGTACACAATGATTTGTTTTGTTGAATAAAAAAGAACTCTAAGTCTCAAGATTTTAAGTCCAGTATTTTTCTAGGAATCAATAAAATCACCATTTTAAAGTCTCAAGAGCAAAATCAGTTTAAGAAAAGCATCAATTAGAGTTTGAAATCAAGCCAGATGTTCAACACAGCAAACCCATGTCTACGATAAGGGCAATATTGTCTCTTTCTTCCACTCTCAAAGTCACTGTGGGAAACTAGTCAAAGAAATGACACAAACAGAAATAGGACAATGTGGTGGTATGTGTGGCCTTTGTGAAATGTCCAGAACATCCAGGTAACATATCAGGGACAAGTAACCCTGTGCACTACCAAAAGGTAGAGTGTAAACAATGAAATCATACTGCTGACTGACTTTTCTTACCCCCCAAGAGGAACTGACTGGAAACTTGTGTTTGTTTGTTTCTTCTGTCTGTCTCTCTGTCTCTGTCTGGTCTGTCTCTGTCTGTCTGTCTGTCTGTCTGTCTGTCTGTCTGTCTCTGTCTCTCTCTCTAGTGTTAGAAACAAGGTTTCTGTATTTATCTCTGGCAGTCTTGGAACTTAGAACTGAGATCCTGCCAGCCAAGTGCTGGGATCAAAGGTGTGCACCACCTCCCAGCTGCTAGAAGCTTCTTAATGGTGGCATAATAACTTGATCACACCCTTTTGTGAGTTGGATTAGTTAGTATTAACTGGAACCCCACATGGCAGCCATAACTATCTTACAAATCCTCAGGGGGATAATCTGCCCCAAGCACACTCTTATCTTACCATTCCACCCCTAAGCATGTCTCACCCCGTCCAATGTTCAGTCTCCACCAGCTTCAGGACCACAAATGTCAACACTGACTACTGGACATCAATCCCACACTCCAGAGATGCAACCGAACAGGAAACCTCTTGCAACAAGTTTATGCGACTCTTCTGAAAACAGAACACTGGCTTCAGTTCACAACGCGGGTTGTAAGGTTGTAGTTGATCTCACTTTTCTATACACGCTCACAAAACAGGCTTGAGAGCTTCTCTCCATACACATTTCTAAGTAAAATAATCCAACTCTTACGTTTGTACTCCCAAACTCCCAAGCAAGTAGCCACTTCAGAGAACCTTCTGGGCTCACTGGGATCCCATCATGCCAAAGAAGCTGTAGGTTCTATGACATGCACCAACCACATCTAGGACAAGTCTCAGGACTCCTTTTACAGAATTTTACACACAGGAGACCACATGGAGTGAAAAAGAATGCAGCGAATCCACTAAGCAGATAATGCAAAGACAGAAAGTTTATCAGAAACAAGATACGGTATCACTTGTAGTCTTCAGTTACTGCACTTTAACCTGTATACTTGCACAAAGCACCCAAGACAGTCTGCAGACTAGTTTTAAGAGACAAATAACACCTTTAATCAGACACGACTGTCGTAAATTGTTTATTAGGTATGAATTTTACAACCACTACATGTATTAGCAGTGATGGTGGAAAATCAGCTGCACGATGAGAGCCACCAATAGTGTGGTGGAACTTGTGGTCCTTTTCCAGTTCATGGCTCTTATAGACAGCAGATGTCAGCCCATGCATCTCTCTGTGTTTGTGGACTGGTTTGGTGATCCACAGGGTGTCAGGATTTCTTCTGAAAGCTTTATGGAATAGATCAATGAGGATAACCTCAAAAATTTATATGTGAAAATCTCCCCAACCAAGTAAGAATTCATGACTCTCAAAGCCCCACCATGGCCCCCAGCTATCTCCTCAGAAACTGAAGGCTTTGGGCAATTTTTAGCTGGTTAACACCATGGTGGACAGGCTTGCCATACATTGCACCCTTAGGTTCTGGGTATGACCGGCCACCATGGTGGACATGAATCCTGTAAATGATATAACTTGGCTTGGCTTTGTATTCTAGATTTTGTGCCTTGTCAGGCTGAGTGAAGCAGGGAGTCCTGTGCAGTACAGTGCCTGTCAGTATTGCAAGCAGTTGACCCTCAGAAGAAAGCACACCAAGCCGGACTTCTTCCTCCACAGCTCCTGGATGTACTTGTGTGCACCCAGGTGTGGCTCCACCTGATGGCTGCAGCCAGAAGAAAGGAAGCAAATAGCTGGTTTTCTTTTTAAAGAATTCACTACCCAGATGTTATTGTTTACATTGAAAAAAAGTAGAGATAAGCTTTATTAAAGCTTCATTTATTAAAGTCTTCATTAAATTAGATTAAAAAAAAATGCTTCATTTGAACACAAACTGCCAGTCTCCAGAGCAAAGGGCAAAGAACACAAACATGTAACAGAGGCACTTCCAGAAAACACCTGGTTGAAAGACAAGACCAAGGAGACAGTTGGCTTGCTGAGGGCTACAGCGGTCCTGAGAGGCTGGGGTGCCAGGCTCAGATTCTTTGGCCAGCAAGGGCAGAGGGTAAATGTGCTGTGTTCTGTCTAGAGCAGAGCTACAAAGCTTGGGGTTCTGAAGCTGGGGCTCATGTTCTAGGGCTTCAAATGACAATGAGTGGACTACACAGATCCTGAGCACAGCATCCCGGTCGGTCCTGCCTGCAGCAGTTTCTACATAGGATTTAACGAGGCATGAGCTTGCACAGCAAAGTAGATTTCTTCATTAAGTAGCTAATTAAGCTCTTGAGAACGTGATCCTGAACAGAGCTGATAAATTCAACCCAAATTAGAGCATTAACTACTCCAGGCGAGAGGCTTCCGCTCCAAGACACAAAACAGAAGGCGGCTTATTACATCCCGTTCCGCACACGATGCCTGCTCTCTTTTTGCCTTCATGTCTGCGTTAATTTCTAAAATCTACTCAGATTTCCTCAGTGTGATTCAAGAAGGTTGAGAGGGACTTGGAATCTGAGGTGGAGTGGAGAGAACCCAGATCATAAGAGTCTCTTGTTTTGTATCCCATCGCTTGTATACCACAGGCTAGAATGATCTGGAAGGTTTCAAGTAATGGGAGGAGAGGTGAGATCCACAAAAACAGATAGCATTTGGGAAGGAATGCCTCCACAGCTAGGCAGTCTAAGGCAGGCAGAAAACAAGACCGAAATGGAAACAAACAAGCATAGAGTTGTGCTTTACTTGCATTATTTCCTCAGATTTCTGTTTGTGAAGTATATAATAAGATTTAGTTCTTCAGCATTCAACTTCACGGATATTAAAATGTGAAAGGCGTGTGTCTTTTAATCAACAGGATGACATATTATTAGCACATATGACTCGAAAATCACAGTAATATTTGTGTATGTGGTTATTTTTTTAAAAATCTTTTTAGGTGTTTTCCAGAATCTCATCCTATCTATCCTGCTTCTATTTCTTCTCATACACATATGGGTGTAAGAAGGATCAAAATTTTGGTTTTGAATTTACTTATAGAAATAGTGCAACATACAGTAAATAGAAGTTATTGGACTCAGGCACTGTTCATGGCCCAAGGTCAAAAGGTAAAGTCAGTATCTGAGCCCAAGAAATTCTACCCCAGCATATGTTTTGTTGGTTTTTGTGAGTCTGAAGATTGAACCCAGGGCCCAGGGCATGCCAGGCGAGTGCCCTATCATTGATCCACATCTCAGAACCTTCGCTTACATTTTATTTTGAGACAAGATCTTACTAATTGCTCAGACTGGCCATCAACTGCCTCTCTAGGCCATGCAGGCCTTGAACTTGGGGCGCTCATGCTTCCCACTCTGGAGTACTTGGAATTACAGCTCTACACCCAGATCAGTTTATGTTCTTGCTCATGACTAGGAAAAGCTGAGACCCAGTCACCACGGAAATGGCTGTAATGTCACGACGGCTGCTGACTTTTATAAGACCGCTTTCTTCACCTCAGCATTTGAAAACCCAAATTCCAAGTATGGGCTTTTAGATGTGAAAACTGATTTTTTCCTAGAGGACCTGATGATTTGGGGCCGGTGGTATGACTGGGGATGGTGGGAAGGCTCCTTAGACTTTAACTCCTTAGACTGTGAGCCAAGGCAGCCGAGTGTGGGGTTCACAAAATTCGGCCAAAGTAAGAGGCCTCCGAATGCTCCATGACCAAATGTTGATGCAAACAAAAGTGCATAGTGGATCAGCAGTGGTGCTGGCAGTGCTCACGGGTGTTGCATGCAGTGACTCCCCCCCCCCCGCCCCCCTGTAGCTTTTGGTTTAGAACACACAACATGAACACTTTGAGCTGAGTATGCTTTCATGCATGTGGGTACAGTGAACACAGCTGGAGACACCGCTGTCCAGATTCATATGCTATGAACTGCAGTGTCTTTACTGGACAAATACTGCTCTGCTTTTATGGAAATGGTAGTTTAATTATGGAACAGAGAGAAAATATATTCCTAGCAACTGTCCTCAGTGTGTAAGTGTTTTGAGGTATCCACCAGAGAAGACTACTTGGACAAAGGCTTAAGGCAATAGAAAGTCTTTATTAGCTGGTCAGCATCTGCTCTGGGTGTTTGGGATTCCCATTGATGTTCCAGAGCGTTCTTGGAGCGAGCTTTAAGTACAAAACCACATCCTGGGCTGACAGCCCTCACTTAGCAAACACAGTTAGCTAGAAGCAGACCTACAGAAGCCAAAAAGCAAGGTTAGCACGTTTAGTAACTTTCCAAGAACCATGGGCTTTGATAGGTTGGGTCTTTGTTTTCATTTTGGGAGGTGATGCTGCCTATGTGCTGGGTACTTCCAATCATGAGGACAGTTGTGGTAAGGTCCGAGGGTCTACTAGGGCCTTGGAGCCTGTTATATAACCATCAATTTGTATTGTGTTACAATATTTCTTTTTCCCTTTTTAAAAATAGACACTTTTGCTGACTTGAGTTCATGGTAAATAAATTTTTATTTGGGATTAGGATTGAAATTTCAACAATTTCTGAAATGGCCACTCTGTCATGTTGTACTATGTATTTAGTGTACTCCACGGGTTTACTTGACAGGCACTTTACTGACTTCTGGTAATATTCGAGAGAGGATGTCATGTAGCCCGGACTGGCTTCCAATGGGAGATATATATATATATATATATATATGGCCTGGAACTCTTGACCTTCCTGCCTCCACCTCCCAAATGCAAGGACTTCATCTGTGTACCCCAATATCAGGCTCTGTTCACCTAGTCCTTAAGAAACCTTGGCAATTAGTCTAGATGCTAGAGTTGTAGTAGGTTGAGCCCCTGGGGTGACTTAACACGACCTTTGTCATTAAGGAAGTGCTCTGTGAAGAGCCAGAAAAGGGGACTAGTGCTAAGCTCTTGCTTTGAAGACATGAGGTAGACATAGACAACAGCTGGGAAGGCAGGGGAAGCTAGCCAAGATCGCTGCGGAGATCACGGACTGCAGTTGGGTTTTGGAACATGGAGGCACTGATTACATCATGCTCCTTTGATTTTGTAGTTTCTCCAGCTCTTTCCTCTGTTTTGAAAAAAAAAAAAAAGCAAATTTATTATGAGTTTAGCAGAGGCCAGGTCCTCTTCTCTCCATGTGGCAGCAGATGTGTTTTAGAAGCTTGCTGATTTGGGGGGAATCAACCAATCACGGGGCAGAACTGTTTGCAGGATGACCAGGGACTGCCAGCTCCCCTTTCCCGTCCTGCCATAAGTGAAATAAGTGTTTTCTGTTCTCAACAATGTGCTCCAGATAGCTCTGCAGCAATCTGTTGCAATTTTTTTCCGAAACCTACGTTTCTGCCAACGGTGAATTAGCCCGTCATTACTTCACAGATGTGCTTTGATCCTAATTGGCTTGTCTCCTGGCAGGGAAGTATCTGAACCACTGATGCTGATTTGATAAACCTGGAAGATAAAGCAGCAACAGTGCACGTGGGGGAGAAAGGGAAGAGTGGAGTCTCGGGTTCAAGTTGTGTCTCTGTTGTTAATTAACTTGTCTTGAGTGAGGCATCGAGGTTCCACTTATCCAAGCTCTCTGTTTTGTAAAGAAGATTGGATTGGCTCTTAAACTCCGTTCAGATCATCTGATACCCATGGAAGATATTTCAGGTTTAGGAATTGATGCTATTTTATTTTGGGGTCTTGATTTTCTGAACTCTTAATTCACAGGTGTCACCAGAAGTAACCATTGATCCTAGGAGGTTACTAGCTCCCTCTTCCCATCCCGCTGTCTGAGAAAAGAGTGTAACATTCCTGTGTGGTGGATTTTTATTCATAAAATCATATACTACAAACTAATTATATTCTTATAGTTTGTAAGAAACCTAGAGCAGTTACGTATTAACAAAATATAATTTTTACTACAAAATATTATTAAAGTGATATAATTGTGTGTCACTTTGATGTCAAACTATTTGATTTGATCAGAAAGACAAGAAAGCAAATGGAAATTATCACAGCAGGTTTGGGTTTATGCGGTTTCTTTGTGTTCAATTCATTCTTCTTTTTCATCATCTCTAAGTGGTTGATATAAGTGATCATTGTAAATGGATGGATGTCCAGAAATACAATTGACAAAACTGTATTTGTTTTCAAGACATTCTATGTTGCAGTGGCTGAACCTGAGCTAATGTAGAGTGTATTTTCATACTCCAAGTGTGTGTATGTGTTTCCTGAAGAAGGAATGACCACATGAACTGGAACAGGACACATCTTCCCATGGAATAAGTTGATGTCTGTGGATTTTGAATTGACCCACAGTCAAAACTTTCTGTTCTAAATAATTTGGTTTCTCATTAAAGTCTTCTCTGATAATATAAAAACACAACCCAGTCTTGAGGCACTCATAACTTCATTTCGAGGAAAGGTTTTCAGTGTAAAGAATGTGATGAATTTTCCTTCTCTGATACCATTATTATTATTATTATTATTATTATTATTATTATTATTATTATTATTATTATTATTAAAATAAGTTGGCACACTGTTGAACCCATATGGGATATGTAGATTTCATTGTGTCACCAGGCTCTGCTGTGTCTCTCTTTCTCAGGATGCTGAGTGACATGCCCATTTCTGAAGTATTCTTTTTTATAGCTTTTTATTTTATACATGGGATGCGATGTGTCTTATTTATGCAAGGACAGTAGTTTCCATTTTGTCTCCCATTTCCTTCTGTTCCTCAGATGGCCTGTCCTACCAAACTCCCATTATTCTTTTCACTTCTTTTGACTATGTTTCTCAATTTAGAGACTTTATTTAGGGAATGACTCAATAGCAAGTTGACTGGGTGCTTGACATATTTCTAAGTTAGTTATTTTTCTCATTGTGGGGTTGCAATACCTGATAAAGACATTGAGAAATGGTTCATTTTGGATTACAGTTTTAGGGAACTATTTTAATGGAGAACGTATAAGGGCAAGGGATGTGAGGCAGTTGGTCATTGTGATGGCTAGATTTTTGTCAACTTGACACAAGCTAGGGTCATATGGGAAGAGAGAACTTCACTTGAGAAAGTGCTTGCCTGTATGTAGGTCTGTAGGGGAATTTTCTTAATTAATTGTTGGTGTGGAAGACCTTAACCCATTGTGGGGGAGGCTGAGCAAGTCAGTAAGCAGTGCTCCTCCATGGTCTTGCTTTAACTCTTGTCTACAAGCTCCTGCCTTGAATTCCTGTCCTGACTTTATGTCATGGTGGACTTGTAAGCTCTAAGGTGAAATAGTCAACCATAGGTCAAGAGGCAGAGCAAGCGACCAGTTGACAAAGAGCGAACATAGGAAAAAGCTATTGAGAATATGAGGAAGTCAGGAGGACAGATAAAGAGATGCACAGGAAGTAGAAGGGAGGGACATTCGGTTTGAGGCGTTCTTGAGATAGTAAGGGAAATGATTCCTTCTGTGATGTCAGCTGAGGAGGATGGTCAGTGGGGCTTTGTCTGCTTTGCTGAGCCAGCAACCCTGCACCTCAGCATCTGGGTCCAGAGTCTTCATTGGTAAAATCAAATGACTGAGCTTTTGTTAAAGGCAACACTGTTTCAACATGCCAACCTTTTCACATTGCTGCTAGGGATTGACCTCAGGTCCTCTTACTTATGCAGAAAGCACTTCATCAACTGTGACATCATACATCACTTTAAAGCCATGACCTTCCTTCCTTCCCCTCCCCCCTTTTTTTTTTTTTACAATTCAAAACAAGTCCCTAGTATTTCCCCCACCTCTAAAGGGACAAGTACTAGCTCCCATGTAAAAATTCAGAGTTGTCACTTAAATTTTTTTCATTAAATTTATTTATTTATTTAATATCCTGATTGCAGCCCACTCCCTCCTTTCTTCTGGGTACCACCCTCCCTCCATTTTCCCCCTTTCCTACCTCCCTTCTCTTCAGAAAAAGGGAGTCCCTTCCCCTCACCCACCCCCTGTACTAATCCACCTCACATCAAGACACATCAGGGATAAGCGCAGCCTCTTCCACTGAAGCCAGACATGGCAGCCCAGCTAGGGGAAAGTGATCCAAAAGCAGGCAACAGAGACCATGTCAGAGACAATACCTGCGCCTCTTGCTAGGGGGCCCACATGAAGATCAAGCTGCCCATCAATTACAATATGTGTCATGGGCCTAGGTCCAATCCATGCATGCTCTTTGGCTGGTGGTTCAGTCTCTGTGAGCCCCCATGGCCCAAGTTAGTTTACTCTTGTTTGTCTTGTTGTGGTGTCTTTGACCCCTCTGGGGTGTACTATCCTTTCCCCTACTCTTCCACAAGACTCTGTGAGCTCCAACTAATATTTGGCTGTGGGTCTCAGCATCCGTTTCGATCCACTGCTGGGTGGAGCCTCTCAAAACACAGTTATGCTGTCTGCAAGCATAGAAGAGTATCATTAATAGTGTGAGAGGTTGGCACTCTCCTATGGGGTGGGTCTCAGGTTAGGCCAGTCATTGGTTGGCCATTCTCTCATTCTCTCCTTCCCTATGCATCTTGTAGGTAGGGTAAATTTTGGGTTAAGGTTAGTGGGTAGGTCGGTGTCCCCCTCATGCCTCTAGAAGCTAGAAGTCCTGTTTGGCTAGAAGGTGGCCTCTTCAGTCTCTATGACCCCCAGAGCTAGGAGTCTCAGTTAGAGTCATCCTATATCCTACCAGAAGCCAACCCTACCACAGGTCTTTATCTTGTCTAAAGATGCCGTCAGCCCTCACTTTCCCTTATTTCTCTAAGTCCTCTTGCCTCCCACCTCAGCCCTCTTGCCTGCCACCACACCCCCATGACCCCCTCCCTACGTCTGATCCCTACCTTTGTTCCCTTCCCCACACCATTTCCCACCCAATTCCCTCTCTTCATCTACTTTTGAAGTCTATTCTACTTCTACGTCTGAGTGGGAAATAGATCCCCTTGGGCTCTCCCTGCTATTTAGCTTCTTTGGGTCTGTGGACCATAGCATGGTTATCCTGTACTATATGGCTAATATCCACATATAAGTGAGTACATACTGTGTGTGTCTTTCTGAGTCTGGGTTATCTCACTCAGGATGATCTTTTCTAGTTCCTTCCATTTGCCTTCAAGTTACATTATTTCCTTGTTTCTAATAGCTGAGTCATATTACATTGTGTAAATGTATAACTGTTTCTTTATCCATTCTTTAGTTGATGGACATCAGGGTGGTTTCTAGTTTCTGGCTACTATGAATAAAGATGATATGAACATAGTTGAGCAAGTGTCCTTGAGGTATGGTGAAGCATCTTTTAGGTATATTCCAAGGAGTATATAGCTGGGTCTTGAGGTATAACTATTCCAAATTTTTAAATTGGATTATTTGGTTTGTTGATGAATAACTTATTGAGTTTTAAAAATATATTTTTGAATTATGATGGATGGTTGCCATCTTCTGATATCTTTTTCATTTTCTTTTTGTCAGAGACTTGAAGTCTTTGCCAAGTATTTCACTTGCTTGGTTAGAGTTACAGCAAGATATTTTATATTATTTGTACCTATTGTGAAGGGTGTTGTTTTCTTTATTTCTTTCTCAGTGTCTTTTTAATTTGTATACAGGAAAGTTACCGATTTTTTTGAGTTAATTTTGTATCCAGTCACTTTGGTGAAGGTGTTTATCAACTGTAGGAGTATCTTGGTAGTATTTTTTTGGGTCACATGTGTATATACTATTATGTCATCTGTGAACAAGGATACTTTGATTTTTTCCTTTCCAATTTTTTTTTTGTTTTTAGAGAACTTATTTTTTGTACTATGCATTAGTATTATTACACATATATGCAATAAACTACATATAGCAAGAAGAACTACAGGACAATCAGGAATTATACATATATATATTTAGCTTCTTTGTAACATATATGTTACATTTATAGTGTTTTGGCTATTTGTATTTGGCACCCTTGGAGAAAACATCTTTTCTATCTTAATGAATCTAAAATTCCGAATTTAAATCAATATCTATCATATCTCATCTCTATCAACTTAGTTCTTTAGGGTTTAAAATGTTTTTAGATCTTCCTTTCCAATTTTTGTCCCCTTGATTTCCTTTCATTGTCTTATTGCTCTGGATAATTTGCCTGTGTTTATGTCTGAGGACTATGTGTGTGCCTGGTACCCTTAGAATACAGAAAAGATTATCCAAACCCCTTGGAACTAGAGCTACAAATGATATACACTGCGTGTGTGCCGGGAATCAAACTTCAGTCCTATGGAAGAGCAGTGAGTGCTCTTAACTGCTGAGCCATTTCTCCAGCCTCCTTGGTCTAATATTTTAAACCCTAGGTCTTAGCTACTTTTCTTGTTGCTAGGACAGACTAGATCAGAAGAAGTTTAAGCCAGAGGAGTTGTGCTGATTTACAGTTTGAGGGAGTATATTCTATCACCGTGGGGAAGACACGGTGGCCGGCTGGTCACATTGCACACACAGTCAGGAAGTAGGGCTTTCTTCTTTTGTATTTCGCCGGGAAGTTAGCGCTGATCTTCCCAACACAGTTAGCCATATCTGCAAAATTCCTCACAGACCTACCCAAAGATTGTCTCCAGGGTGACTCTAGACCTTAGGAAGTTGACAATCAAGATAAACCATCACCTGGAATCAGTCTAGTCCTAGATGAACTCTCTGGCTAAAGTGGTGGTACAGAATAGGAGAGCCGTGGATCTGATGGCGCTGAACATGGGGGAACTTGTCTTGTGCTAGGGGAGGAATGTTGCTTTTATGATAATGAGTCAATATTGTTGAATCCAATATAAATGCCCTAAAAAAACCCTGCACACAGAATTGCTTACCCAGTACCAACGATAGGAACCAATGTCCTGGTTCCAAATCCCTCTCCTTACCTGGTTACTGCCTGTATTGACCCCTGTGCTTGCTCTATGCTGCATCATGATGTTTGGCCCCTGTCGGCTTCAGTTTCTGTCAGAGTTGATGTGACAACGGCAGTGTTATGGCACAGTACATGGCCCTAAAGTTGACTGAAGGTTCCCTACAATGACACAGCTCCTCTTTAAAGGATAAGAAAGGGGGAGGTGTGAGAGCTGTGGCCCCTGGGTGTGGTGAAGTGGACGATAAGGGAGGCTTCCAAACCACTGTATTAGTATGAGTGTCCATGTCCACTCGCATATCAAGAGACACAAAATAGAACTAGTAGAACTTCAGAATGGGCCCGGAACATGGAGGTGACTGTTTCCCCTGTCTTTAGGGAAGGTGTTGATAACGTGGCACCTCCCCACTGTGCCAGTGGGACGGTTGACTATCCCAGAGCTTGTGCCAGTTCTCCCTTGGTCTAAAGGCTGTATAAAAATGTTTGCTGCTGCTCAATAAAAATAGATCTGCACCTTGAAAAAAAAAGATAAACCATCACAGAAATTACATAGATGAAATTAAATCGCTGCATGCTTATAGCTTCTATATAAATGTTTTTGTGTCATAAAACATTTTATGGTTAATAATATTAGTATTTTTCTGAAATTAAATTGTGTACATTAGTTGAAGGACACCAAGGAAGTCCAGTTCTACATTTTATCTGTTTCTTATTTAGAATTCCGTGAATCTACTGAAGGAAAAGCCCGGTGATGTAATTATGCTGTACAAATAGCTTTTAAAACTTCGGGATCTTTTTTTGCTGGACCAGTGTAATTGGATCAGTCCCTCAGCTAAATTCTGCCTTGGAGCAATCCTCCAATGCCCACTCCAGTGATGACTCTAATCACTCTATTAACTGCCACATTGTTGGATGGAAAGGTACGTATTACATCATTCATTAACCCTGCACTGGGTGGGTATCTAATCCCATGATTCATGAGTTGGATGCAGGAGGCATTTGTGGTGCATTTTCCCCCATATGTACTGATAATTGTTGGGTTTGGAGTGGAAGCTGAGAAAACTCACTTCAGACGCAGATGCTTAAAACGAACGCTTTATTTTCTGAGCTCAGGGATACAGCCAGTTTGGGATCTGAACCATGTCCTTGAGGGGAAGTTGTATTGCATATTTAAAGGTGAAAACTGCAATTAACTCATACAGGAGGTGGATGGTGGGATGGGTGGTCAGTTCTGTGTCATTATTTTGCTAACAAGAAGTTCTAGCTAACCTTGAAGTTCTAGCTAATGTGTGCCTGATAGTTGGGGGCAGCTGGGCTTGTGGTTGGGGGATTTTTGCTGATTAATAAGACCATAGGGTATGCTGATCATAAATATAGCTTATGGTCAAACTGAACTTGTATCGAGATTATTTTATATCATCAGTGAGCTGAGATGATGTGGCTGGTAGGCCTGAAATAAAAATATCCATAGGAGCAGGGTTCAACAATAATGACTTGTAAGCAAGTGATCAGTATCCACTTAGTAAATTTGCTTAGGGTCAGTTTGTCCTGAGTTCCAGAAGTTTCTTCCAAATGAAGAATGCCCAATATAGTTCATTATATCCTAGTAAACCTGAAGAAACACTCTAACTTGTCATAGCATTATTTTGGATCATGGAGAATATGCATATGGAATTGAGGATTTGATCTGTATCTTCTGCAAACTGCGTCTGGCCTTTTGAAATTGGACAAACCTGTCTTGACATAGCCATTCAACCTTAGGCAAATGGCTTATTGTGCCTACTGTAGGAAGCACGGCTTACAGAAAGCAGTGGAAAAAACAGAATTATTAAACACACAGGCTTTTTCTTCAAGGGAAGAAAATGGCTGACACCTGTTCACCCAGAAGGCTGGAGTGAATGTTGTCTAACAACTTGGTGGATCTTTTTCTATTTTATGGCACCAGCTTCATTAGTCGCACACCCCCGTACACCAAATCCATTAGACCCTAATTCTGAGCATTGCCTCCCAGGGATTAGAACCCATCCTTATGAAAGAGGACCCACGTCCTCATCCTTATTACAAATCCCCCTCTACCCACGCCCTTATCCGGAACACTGTTTCTCTGTGAATAAGATCCCACGCTTTTGGTAAAAGTCACAAGCTCTTCAATAAGAGCTGTACTTTCCAAGGGAGTTTCATGGAGCTATGTCTAAGGCTTTGTTGTGATAGTTGTCAGGTGGAAACCTTTGTCAAAGTTTTACTGGGCTTAAATGTATAAGGGAGATAAAGCCTTGGTCAGACTCTGGAAGCTTTTGACCCAGCACTTGCTAAAGGGATGCTGATGTGTGTCTCATTCTTCAGCTCACACTGATGGTTTCCTTGCTGGCCATGATGCTTGCAGGGACCCCAACAGCCTAGTCAATGTTTACTTTCTGTTAAATGGACATACTGATACATAGTGTGCATGCATCTTACCATTAAATGGAATACATTCATTCAGCATATGGCATATTGAACTACCCAATAAATAGAAGCTATGATCACTACCCACCCCTAGTCAGTACAGTGCAGTCTCTCCTGAATACACATTGTGCAGTGCAGGCAGTGAGTTGGTAATCTAATTCTCCCACTGTGTTTTTGCATCAGAGCTTGGTTCCCAAAAGCTTGCAGAAAAGAGGAATGCATATCAGCACTAATAAAAAAGAAGAACCAGTCTGGGCTCTGTAGTGCACGTCTGTAATCCCGGCACTCTGGGAGGCAGAGGCAAGCAGATTGCTGTGAGTTCGAGGCCAGCTTGGTCTACACAGGGAAAACTGGTCTCAAAAAATAAACCAACCAATCAACCAACCAGCCAACCAACCAACCAACCAACAAACAGAATATGCGTTTATCACCTGAAATTCTTCTTTATACCTCAGGCAGTTTCAGTTTGGGGAACCATAGAGATACACAAGCGCTAGCTACACTCATCTTCCAAAACACCATTCATCGTTGAGAACACTGGAAGTTAATAAACTTCCACACTTGATTGTGAGCTAAGTCTTTCAGATTGCTTTCCATCAATTGCTTTGGTTGGCTCTCTTATCTCTGAAGATCTTACCTGATTGATGAGAAGAGAGCTAAAGAGCTGAACAGACACAGGTAGAATCCTGCGAGAAAGGGTAACATGCGGGGCAGCGGCTGCAACGGAAGGGAGCAGCATCACTAGAGATTTGCTGGGTCAGAGAATGAGCCGCCACAATCATTGCTTATCAACAAAAGCCCACATACCTCCTTTAACACTCAACCAAGATTGTCCCTGATCTTGATTGAGACCAAAAGACAAAGTAAGAGAAGTTCACAAATACAAAAGTCTTTTTGGCTTTTCTGCTTTTGGGACTTCTTGAATCTGGCCACAAGCCTCCCGAAGAGGCAATTTTAAGGCAGTCAAAAAATCTTGACCTTAATTTCTACTCTGGAAGTTGAAATGAACAGCGTGGCTGATTTCCCACCGCCCATTTAAATCATTCTGTCATGTGTGTGATACAAAATAGAAATTTCTTTTTATTTATTTATTTATTTATATATTTATTTTTAATTTGTTCCCTTTACATGCCGATTATAGCTCCCTTCCTAGTTGCCTCCCAGTCCCATCCCCCCCCCCTTACCCTCACTCTCCCCTCAGTCTTCTGTCTAATCCTCACCTGTGAGGGAAAATGTTTTGATGGGCAGCATATTTATAGTTTCCCTGGAAGGGAAAAAGAAAGATTGTAAGCAAACGCCTCCTCCCCTAGCTTTTTCAGACTTGAAACAACCATTTAGTCTCTAGTCTCTTTCAAGTGTCTGCCACTTCCTGCTGAGCAACCAGGTGTCTGTCACTTGTGAGCCAATCAAGATCAGTGTCGTTCTAGTTTACTTTTGCTTGCTGTGGTCAACACAGTAGCCAAAGCAGGCTTGGGGGAAAAGCATGCTTTCGGCTTACAGGGTTACAGTCATCCCTGAGGGAAGTTGAGGGCAGGAGCTGAGGCAGAGGCCATGGCGAAGGCTTCTTGGCGCCTTGTGAACTTCCCTTTTGTAGCCTCAGCCTCTGTGCTCAGGAGTGGCAGCACCCACAGAGGGGTGGGCCCTCTTACATCAATTAGGAACCAAGAACACGGCATTTTCTTCTGTTGTTGAAGAATAAATGTGAGATCCAGACCTTATCAAAGCCAGATGCGACGGCATGAGGCCTGTAGTACCACCTGCTTTGGAGGCTGAGGTGAGAGGCCTCTTGAGCCTGGAAGTTCTGGGACAGTCTGAGTAATAAATACAGTAAGATCTTGTTTCAACAAACAAGCAAAGGGCCTAGAACCTTATTACATCCAGGGTTCAGGTAGGAATCTCTGCTCCCTCTTGGGCCATGTGTTAGAATGGCTTCCTTAGACGAGACTCTCTCTTTATTGATGGTCCCTAAGAGTTAGAGTGGAAGATGGAGAAGCAACCTGCTAGTTTATATTCAAGCCATGATGCTTTGTCCAGTTTGTCATAGAGGCTGGCCTGGGAGTGGATGCTGATAGACATGACTTTAGATGTTAATACAATGGCTACCCTGTCATTCTTTGCACTCATGATCAGAGGTGAGTTCAGTTGGTCAGAACAAGGGTGGGGGAAGGAAAAGGGGAGCTCAAGTCACCGTTCAGACTCTGCCAGCAATGTAAGAACCCAGCCAGCGTCACTTCCTTCTCAACGGCACCAGAGGAGAGCCAGGCCCAGGCAGGCTTTCAGCGAATGGAACTGTGTGCTGTTGTTCAAAGACAAGGCGATGACCTTGGCAGGTCTATCTCTTCCCGCTTCAGCGTGACATGCAGCCATGGCTTAGACTTTGGAAAATATGATTGACTCAAGAGAGGCAAAAGGTTAGCTACTGGAGGAATAACTTTACCAGAGCATGCTCTGAAGGAGAAAGATATTCACACTTTTTCTGGAAAGTAGGGAATTTTATTAGAAGATTCTGGGGTTAGGTATAACATAAGGCTGAACCTAAATTTGCCCAGCAACATAAATCTCAGAAAAGACAGACAGACATAAATAAATAAATAAAGAAAGAAAGAAAGAAAGAAAGGGGAGGGCAATGGCCCTATGGGAAACAGTTACATCTTCTTAACAGGGCTCTTTATTTCCTTTATTTAGTATTTTATTAACTATTTTATTTACTATTCATAGATGCATGTGATATTTGGATGCAATCAATTCTCATATCCCCCTATAATAATTCATTTTCTTTTAAATTATTTATCTTATTTATTTATCAGTGGATTTTGCTTAGAGTTGCCATTATATTATACTTACTGAGAGGAACATCCTAAAGTGGATCTATAATAGGAACAGGGGCTCATTGGTGACAAGTACCCCCACTGGAATCTTTTGTGGGTCACCACAATGACTTGGATAGAGATGGAAGGGATTGTTTGAGAGACAAACTGGTGGACCAGCCCTTTCCAAATCAGAACTCACAATTATAAGAACAAGGAACAGTTGGCATGGCAACGTCCTGCACATACACAGCTCATGGTCTTCTCTTGAGCTGTCATTCTAAGAGGTTCATGTGGTCCATTGGCAATCTGTGATATCGCTTTCATTGAGCATAGGGCAGTGATGAATGTCATGTGACCAGAAAGGATGCAGTCCAGCAAGAGTAAAAGTCAAGCTTCCTACAAATGCTGAAGAGTGTGGCTCATGGGAGAGGCATATGCATTTAAGGTTTGCAAGTCTACAGTCTGAAATGAGTGTCCCGGAAGAACAGTGTGAAATGGCTAGTGAGTCTAAATCACAGCTATTATTTTTTATTAAATATTAATGCTATGCATTCCTGCAGGGTGCAGAGAACAGATGTGAGACCTGACATCCTGTCATTTTCATCAATGTCTGGACTTCCAATGTCTATTAAATCTGATAGTATAAAACACAGGAAGGGATAATTAATACTCTATTTCCATTCTGTCTGCTAACATTGGGCCCTAGAGAATCTATGGCTCACTTGAATATTTGTGTAGAGGCAGAGATAAGCTGAGATGGTGTAGTCTCCTAGCAAATTGTTCCATTGGGCCTCCAGGCTGGACAGCAGCCCGTTCTGTAAGCACAATTTTTTCTTGTTAGCTTTCAAAAAATAAGTAAACTTCAAGTAAGGGTTGCTTTAATGGCAAAAACCTCCAATGGGGATCCTGAATTTCCTTTATATTTTATGTTCCTAAGTGATTTCTTTTAACATTACCCTAGATTTAAAGAGTAAATAATGAAGTAACTAACAAACAAATGAATGAACTAACCATTCAATAGCCAGTTCCTGCTTAGAGTCTGTCCATGTAGAACCTAAGCAAGTAGGGAGGGACCTATTTTGAGCAAATTCACAGTGACATAAAATGTGGCTTATAGTGATTTAGTACCAGGAAATATTTGCTAAGTAGAAAGCTCCAGAAAGAAAATCACTCTTGGTCAGGTGCAGCTTATAGTGGGCCTATTCAGAAGAAAACTGCGTCCAAGGCCCATACCTCACAAAATTACATGGGAAGGACATAGCCATATGTTTGCCCTGTGACGCCCTGTTGCCCTGGGATTATTCAGGCAGTTTTGGGCCACCATGGTGCAATTTCAGTTATGTCCCAAGGGAAGGTGGCCTGCAGAAAGAGAGAGAAAGGAGATGTCTTGTTCTCAGGCCTGAACATAAACTCACTACAGTAACTGCTTTATAGGAAATGAGGTAAAACAGAGCTTGTGAGGAACTACTGGGTGCCCGCAAGATGCCTCAGCTCAGCAGTTTAAGAGTGCTCGCTGCTCTTTGAGAGGACTGGACCTCAGTTTCCAGAAACCAGGTTGGTGATGTGCTGAGGTGGACCGAGGACTACCCTGCACACTTGAGAAAGGACAGAACACTCTACCATTAGTGCCTGTTAGGTTTAGTTTCCACTCTCAGCCTAGGAGATTCGCTCTCTGACTCAAAGATTAAAGTAGGCCCTCTTCTTCCCAAACACATACAGTAGACACTACTAACTGGTGTAATGAAGTTCTAAGCTGTAGAACTGAGCAGTACTTTTTAGTTCGGTTTGGTTTAAGTTTAGACGCAGGGCCTCATGTAACAAAGGCTGGCCTTGAAGTGGCTATGTAGCCACGCGTGACCTTGAACTCTTGATCCTCCTCCCTTCATTTCCAAAGTGCTGGGATCATGGGCACATGCAACCATGCCTGGCTCAAAGGGCACTCTGTGAAGGCGATTTCTAGGAAGTGGTGTGGCAGAGGAATGGAACCGCCTCTGTCAACCAATGTGAGTTGGGAAGAGGCAGAAGGGGATGTCTCACATGAGACTCTTTGCAACCTAATGTAGGATGTGCTTCTGGGAGTCAGGGACAGTGACATGGTAGAATTCCAAAGATACCAAGGCCCTGATGTGTACCTGAAAGTCTCAGTTGGAGGGCCTAGGCCACCATATAGCTGCAGAACAGACAGCTGAGAAATATAAGAACCATTGGAAACACATTTTAGTCTCTCCTTAGCACATGGCTAGCTGGAGTACTGCCATTTAACTCCCAGACTAGTGTCCCCACATAGCGTACTTCTAAGAGGACCAACCCCAAGCACCCAGTTTTCTTAATTCCTTTTTCTAGTTAACAGACATGAGGCCCAACCACAGACTCTAAAGCCATCTTGAGAAGCTCAGAGACAGGAAGACACAGCTCCTATTGACACTCTGTCTAGCATGCTGAGCCCCACCCTCGGCCTGGCTGCTGACTTTCCAGCATCATTGAGGGGACATAAACACGTAGCCTGGGTGGAAAGTTAGGAGCTGTTTATAGCCGTGGAACCAAAATGCAAGAGGAGACAGGAGGGAGAATCTGCAACGATTGCCTCTGTATGAATAAATTGTGAGCTCTAGTTCATTTAGGGGAAAAATAGAACCTTCCTGAAACAAACCTGTTCCTCTCCCTGCCCCCCCCCAGTTTTTTTTTAATGTGCCTTTTCATGGGGTTTGCTTTCAAATCTGCATGAATTATTTTTCTTCTATTAAATATTAATGTGCCTCTCTCAGTGAAAGAAGGGGGCAAATTAGGTCTGGTACACGTCTTCCCGATACTATTTACTGCTGCTGGGGGACTGAAGCAAATGCCAGCTCCCAACACATTATTAAATCAGGCCTGCACAGAGCCCAGATGTTACCCTGGCTCCAAGTGCAGCGCATGCATGCTGAAAAACAAACATGAGGGAGTACCAGGTCGGTTGGAGTAGGCTTTGTCTTCCCACCACTTCCTAGTCACACCTTTCCCATTCAGTGTGTCCACCCAGCCCTTTGAGAAAATTGCCCTCAACTGGGCACAGCTTGCTGCTCCAGAAACAGTAGTTGTGTGAAAGAGGATTCATTGTTTTAAGCCTGTTATTTTTTTTTCCCCCAATGGCTCTTTCTACTTGATTAGTTCAGGATCAATATGTCTGTGGGCAGAACGTGATGGGGAGAGTGATTTATCAGTGTCAGAGGGTGGCCTTTGTTTGATGTGGTTCTCCTCTCCCTAGTATGTAAGTACACACACACACACAGACACACACACACACACAGACACACACACACACACACACACACACACACACAGAGAGAGAGAGAGAGAGAGAGAGAGAGAGAGAGAGAGAGAGAGAGATTGATTTATTCCTGCAATTCTTTCTCTGTTTTTTTCCTCATCTAAAATTTAGCTACTTTCATAGTGTTGATGAATTTGGTGTCCTCGGAGAAGCACATTCTTTAATTCCTAAATTGTACCTCTATATGAAGTGGGACGGTACTGAAGAGAATTGTCGCATGGTGCACGATCTGCTTCCTTGAGAGGGAATGAGGCCTCCAGGCCTTTCTCGCCGGAGGAACATCGAGGCATGGAAGGAGCATCGGTCTGTGTAATTTCTGAATGGCGACAATGACAATGTAGCTTCAAGAAAACTATTTCATCTGTGGAGATTATAATGCCATTTTTTTCATCATTAATGCTTTCACCATCATGGTCATCATCTTTCCTGGAAAAACACTCAGGTAGGTAGTGGGGGTTGGAGTGAGCCTGAGTCCCTATTTCTAACAGGCCCCCGGGCAGTTTTGATGATGTTCATCTGAGTGTCACAGTTTGAGAAGGGAGGTCATTATGACTTGAAATGAAGTAATTCATGGGAAAATAAATGGTAAACTAAGAGGTACCAGATCACTGATAAATCTTAGATTATCCTTGTTTACTTCCAGGAGAAGATTCCACTCTTTAGCCCCGTTTTCAATTTAGCAGCACCACTCATTGGCGTTACTACGGAAAGGCATATTTATCCCAGTTGTTTATGATCCTGTCCACCCTGGCTAAGCCACTGCCTCAGTCTGCCATATAGCTATAACTGAACACGACGCACTGGGTAGCATGAACTGAACAGAAACTGCTCTTCGTGATTGTAGAAGGTCAAGGTCAAGATGCCAGCAATTGTCGAGGTCTGCTGAGCGCCATTTCTCAGCAGACATTTTGTTGTTGTCTCAGGAGGGTAGATGGGACAACTGAGCTCTGTGAGGTCTCTTTTGAATCGATGCTTTTTGTTAGCATAATTTCATGGCTATATTTTTACACACATAGTCTTAGTTGGTGTTTCTATTGCTGTACTAAGGACCATGGCCAAAAGCAGCTTGGGGAGGAAAGGGTTTACTTCAGCTTACGACTCTCAGGTGACACTCCATCACTGAGAGAAGGCAGGACAGGGACCTGTAGGCCAGAACTAAGTAGAGGTCATGGAATGCTGCTTGCTGGTTTGATCTGCGAGCTTCAGCGGGGTCCAGGGATGGCGCCACCCACAGTGAGCTGAGGCCTCCCACTTCAGTCTTCACTCAAGACGATGCTTTAAAGACTTGCCCACAGGCATTCCCTTAGGAGGACATTTTTTTCAAGATCGCTGCCCTCCCAGATAGGTCTAGGTTTGTATGAAGCTAACAAAAACTAAGGAGTATGTGTGCACACATCATCACTCATGTGAATGTACACACATACGCATATATATGCATATAATTATATTTTGTTCTTATTTCACCTCCAGACTGCTCTCCCACCTCCCTCTATCTCTCTTGCTGGTTCCCTCATGCTCAAAATAGTTCTTTACATGCCATGAATTTTGTTATTCTCAATTGTTCCTTGTCCTTATTTCTGGCGTCTTTCTTTCCTCTCATAGTTCCCTTTCTTTTTTCTGAACCTGAACATGTATGTGATATATACACATGCAAACTCTCTCTATTTACATCTATACATGTTATACATACTCCATATATATTTAAATCTATATTATGCATAGGAGATGAAATGTTGTTGTTGTCTTAATTTGGCTTATTTTACCTAACATAATGATTTATGGTTTATCTATTTTCCTGAAAATGTTAAACTGTAGTAAATCTCATCGTGTATAGCTACCACATTTTCAGTACCTATTCACCTGTGGATGGACTTCTAAGCTGGTTTCGTGTCTCATTTATTGTCCATAGTACAGCAGTGAAGGTGGGCATCCAGGTATCTCCATGGTTACTGATGTATACCCATGGCTCAAGGGGGTATACTCAGGATTTTCATATATTGTTCATATGGTACATTTATTTTAGTTTTGGGAGGGATATCAATCCTGATTTTCATAGTGGCTGTACAGTTCACTTTATGTTCCCACCTGTGGTGGATAAGGGTTAATTTTTTTTTAAACCCACATCAAGGCCAATGTTTGTTGTTTTTCTGGTAATAGCCACTCTGTCTAGGGTAAGACGGGAGTTCAGTAAAGTTTTTAAGATCTTTTAAAAAAATCTTTCTTAGTTGATAGTTGGTAGAGTTCTCAGTTGATAGAATGATTTTTATTTTTATTTTCTGAGACAGGGTTTCTCTGTGTTGCATTGGCTGTCCTAGACTCACTCTGTAGACCAGGCTGGCGTTGAACTCACAGAGAGACCCACCTGTCTCTGCCTCCTGAGTGCTGGGAATACAAGTGTCTGTCACCACTGCCCAGCTCAGTTATGTTTTAATCAGTATTTTCCTAATGGTTTAGGATGTTAAAAGTTTGCACTTCTTCCTTTGATAACAATCTACTTGGTTTATTAGCTCATTTATTAATTTGATGATTTTGCATTTCAGCATATAATTTTGAAGATCTTTCTAGATTCTAGATATTAAACTACTCTTGATGGGTAATTGGTAAGAGTTTCTGCCATGCTGTGGGCTGTTTCTAACCTGCTGATTGTTCCCTTTGAGAATAAGGCTTTTAATTCCATGTGGCGTCATTTGTCAATTTTTTTTCATAAAGTCTTGCATATGGCTGTAGTAATTCCATTTATGGTGGCTTCACTTTAATCACCCAGTCGTTTCTCAGTGGCGCCATTTCACAATGTTATCACTTTGGTAATTAGGGTTTCGGCATATGAACTGAGAGCATAGTGGAGCATAAACATTCAGACCACAGCAGCTCTGTCATCTCTTGCTTATAGATAATCTCAATTATTCTCCTGCTTTTATTCTTGTCTCCCTTCACCTAGTCACAGTGCAAGTCATTTCTGAAGCTCTCTTCACTCTTCGGGAGCTTGCAGTGGCTGAGCCAGTGTGGTCCCAGCCACCACTGTTATGCTCTTACCCCCTTGAGCCTTTCACTTTTTCCTTGTATGAGCACACAGAACACTCTATAATTTTATGTGGCTTCTTCTTTTCAGCTTTTCTACTTAAGGTAGTAACTCCGCACTCTCTCACCTTTTACCCAGATTAATTGGTGTGTGTGTGTGTGTGTGTGTGTGTGTGTGTGTGTGTGTGTGTGTATTACCACCTAACTTTCTGCCTTGTGTTTATGTGTTGTCTGTGACTTTCTATGGGCTAGGAATAAGCTCCTTGAAGCAGAAGGTCATCTGTCTTATTCTCCTCACTGTCAGCATCTGAGCATTGCTGGACCCAATAGACATCCCAGTTCCTCTTCCTGTTTCTACAATAAAATACCATGACAAAAGCAACTTAAGAGAGAAAGGCTTCATGTTAGCTTGCAGCTCAAGGTCCTGCTCATCATGGCAAAGAAATTAAGGCAGAGGGATCTCGAAGCAGCCGGTCACATCACAATCAACAGCTGAAAGATAAAGGCGGAGTTTGCCCTAGTACCCTTTCTCCACTCATACAGTCCAGGATCTCCAGCCCAAGCAACAGGTCCTGTCCACCAATAAAGTAGATATTTTCACATTCATTAATTACGATGATCCTCTCACGTGTTGTAAGACTCAGAGGTTCATATCCCAGCTGACTGTCGAGTTCATAACACTAATAATTAACACTGATGATGGCAATAGGTCTTTAGATATTTGCTCAGTTAAAAAACAATCAAACCATTTGCATTTACTAAATTGCGTTGTATTTTTCATGTCTAATAGAGTGAGAACTTCTAAGCACTTGTCAGGTAACTCTGTGTTGGCTCTTTAAATGTTAGTCCCTGGGTAACTTTAATGCACATCAACTGTTTTGTTTTCTGTAAATCATGCAAATAGATATCATTGATTGGAAAACACAGATCAGCTTTTGAGATAGGATATTGCGATGTAGCCTAGGCTATCTTCAAACTATGTAGGCCTGGATGACCCCAAACCTGCTATTCTCCTGCCTCAGTTCCTGAGTGTTACTATTTCTGTTGTGTGTCTCCACACTCAGCTAAAACTGTAGGCCCTTTAGCATGAAGTATACATGTATGCCTGGGTTCCTGGAGGCCACGATCAGGTGAAACAAGATGAGGTGGAGGTATTAGGGAGGAGCCTCAGAATCTTGACTTGTGTCTTTGTAAAAATAATCACACACACACACACACACACACACACACACACACACACACACACACACACAAATCACCTAAGAAAAAAATTCACATTCAAATCAAATCACCCAACTAAACACAAACAAAAAAGTAACCACAATCCCACAAAGACCTAAAATGGCTCAATAAATTGAGAATGTGTTTCTACTTGGATACAAACATTTTATTCAGGGAAGAGCTCCGCAAGCTGGGTAATGGAATCCCTTTTCACTTCAGCTCATCTAACTTAGCCCATTAATAAGCTGAACCAAATGTGGTGCTGGTTTTATTGGTCATTAACATTTAAAGATCCACATGAAGTCATGTTTTCCAATTTTGACATTAAAAGACTAGCTGGCCTAATTATCGCCTCTAAATGGAGACAGCAGCGGAGCGTAGTCAGCACAGCAGAATCATTTGTCTGACGTGATGCACTCACCTTCCCGGAGCAGGTGAACAAGAGACAAATGTGTTGATTGACCTTTGGCTGAATTTGGCCTTACAGTAGGGTAGTCCCTGCAGCTGTTCTAGGTTTCTCTCTGGGCCTGCCTTGCTAGTGTGCGGCATTCCTTTGAAGGCTGTAGGCGCGCACAAAAGCAAATGGAATCCATGACCAGAAGCAGGCTTTTGGCTTAGGTTCTCATAGCTTTCCTGTTTGCTGTTCCATGAGTTTGAGCCATTAGTTGTGCTATGAAGTTTGCCTTAAATCTCCAGGTGAGATTTTTATGTGGGAACAAGTTAACCGAGTAGAAGCACTGCTGACCCAAATAGATGTCTTAAGTTTTGATTCAAGAAAAAAAAATGGTGTTACTGAGGCAAAAACAGAGGAAAAGAGCAAAAAAAAAAGGAGGAAGGGGTGTACAAAAGAAAGATAAGCAAACTGGAAATGTTATGCCCCTCCCCCCCCAATTATGACAAACGCTGAATGATGCAGAAGAAACTCAGGCTTTGTTCTCAGTGTGGGTTATGCACCTGGCGGCGTCACAAAGCAGCATTTGTCTCCAGCATTTATTTGCGCTTAGAAGCCAATGGAGCTGAGCTGCATGGATGTGGATTGTGGTGCTGAGGCTGAACCACAAGCACTGCTTCTTATTCCTGCCTACCTGAGATTCAAATCGATGACACTAAAAAGTCATTACGATAACAGCTTCCAGTTAGTCAAGGTTGTTTCTATTTTCTACATCATCCTCAAACTTCTGAGATATAAAGAAAATTTAATGAAGGCTTTTCTTTCTTTCTTTCTTTCTTTCTTTCTTTCTTTCTTTCTTTCTTTATTATTTATTTATTTATTTTTTGGTGAGGGACATAGAAGACACATTCCTAGTCTCCAATTTGCACAGATGTTTTCCCAGTAAATCACAACTGGACCTCATGTCTCCATTTTTCTCTTTCTATTAGCAACCAGGTAGCACACACCTACCTACCCTGGTGATACTCCATGGGGCAGTTGGTCTAACGGAAACATAACCCAAGATCAGGAAGGCAGTGTCCTGTGATGCCTTTTTGTTTTGTTTTGTTTTGTTTTTTGTTTTTTGTTTTTTTTTTTTTTTGTTCCTTGATGCCTCGGTTCATCTTGCTAGGTAAACTTAGTACTACTGCCCTTTGATTCCTTAATTTTACTGAATAATTCTGACCATTCTGACTTAGAATTCTCTTTCAGTTAGAAATCAAGGATTAAGAGAGACAAGGGAGAAAACTGAGGCTTGAGTGACGCATGCTTGGCAAATGAGACCTTAGCCGAGTTAACTGACATCATCAGGCTTGAGCATCCTGATGGGCAGAATGTGGACAGTGGCCCCTGTCCCAGAACTTCCTATATCCTGTCCCTACACAGTGACAGCAGCTTGGCCATGGGAGATTCTGAGCGTAAGGGTAACTATGATTACCTGTGTATGTGGTAAGAAACCTAGCAATATGTTGAGGGTTGAAGTAAATGAGAGAAAGAAGGGTGAGTAAAGGACTAATTAAGGAACTGTTGCGTGGTTCTGGGATGTGCTAGGCAAGGTTTCCACCACGGAGACATTTCCCAGGCTCAGACCATGGTTTCCATAACTGTTGTTTCTGGATTTTTCTCTACCAAAGTCCTTGGGCTCTACTCTAATATCTTCCTGACACAGGTTTTCAGTTTTGTCTTTTATTAGCAGACTGGTGTTCTTCCTTCCAATATATTAAAGACATATTTCAAAGTACTTCAGAACGTGGCATTTAAAGGTAGTATTTAAAAAGATAATCAAAAAAGTAAAAATAAAAAGATAATCAAGTTGAAATGGAGTCATTAGAGTGGACCTCAATCCAATGTAACTGCTATCTTTATCATAGGGGATATAGACTCAGAAGTGGAAAGGACATAGATAAATAATGCCTGCAGATGAAGGCACACAGCAAGTCAATGTTACAAGTCAAGGAAAATCAAAGTTTGCCAGTAAACACTAGAATCTAGAAGGGAAGGCATTAATAGCGTCAACCTCAGGCCTCAGGTGGAAACAACTCTCTTAATTTGATTTTGACCTCCAAGCTCTGAGTAAGTGAACCGCTGTAAGTGAGCATATGAGTTCAAAAGTTGTGAATTTGGAGCCAAAACTCATAGCCAACAACAAGAGTGAAGACAAGTCTTCATAACCTGCAGCAGGAAAGCATGGCTTTCACAGATGGTGTGTTTTCCCGGTACTAAGAAATGGTTAGGGATTTGTTAGCAAGGCCTCTACTTATTTTTATGAGGATTGTGGAGAATTACATTCCTGTGCATTTTTAGTTTAAGATCATGCGTGCACCTTTGACAAAGAGAATAGACCCTATCCTATTATGGTTACTAACACTGTGGAATCCTACATTCTCTCTCTCTCCCCCCCCCATGTATGTGTGTGTGATTGTGTGTGTGTGTGTATGTATGTATGTATGTATGTATGTATGTTTGTATGTAAGACTTATTATAATGACTTACAGACTATGGTCCAGCCAATGTAATGATGTCTGGCTCTGTACAAGAATCTAATACATTCTCAATCTATGAGGTTGAAGGTCTTAGCTGGTCTTCAGTAGATGTTAGAATCCTAAAGAAGTAGGCTCTAATGCCAGTGAAATAATGGAGTTGCATGTAAGGCAAGGAAGGGCAAGCAGGCAAAGAGCAAAAGTGTTCTTCACACACCCACACACACTCACACACACACACTCACACTCACACCCACACCCACACACTCACACCCACACCCCCCCCACACACACACATTTCCAGCAGAGGTGTGGCCCAGTTTAGAGATGCCTTTTTCCATCTCAAAAGATCTGGATTAAAGGCATGTCTTCCTGCCTCAAATATCCGAACCAGAAGTAGATCCCCCACCACCACTTCAAATTAAGCACAAATCCCTCATAACTGTACCTTCCATTTTTTTGGGTTTTAGTTAATTCCAGATGTAGTCAAGTCAAAAACCAAGGAGAGCCATCACACGCAGATACATTATACATTCTGAAATTTTGGCTTTAGACAGTTTTTGATACCAGCTGATTTCAATATTTCTAGGGGATAAATCCTTTTGCTTCTTAGCTGGCTGTTTCTTGGGTTCGGTGCTGGGAGAGAAAGCGATACTCTCCCAGGCTGAAGCAGCTTGGCTTCCTCCTGGTTTTGGGCCCACTTCTGTGCTGCCACCTGTGGTCTGCTGGAGCTGAAACCCCACGCATGCTTCTAATTTTCCACCTCTGAAGCTAGCTGGAAGGAAAGGCTAGTGATTTTCAACTCCTCAGGTTAGTTTCTGAGATCCATAGACATGCAATCTCAGCATTCTTGTATCTGTGCCAAAAACATTCGAATACGTTTACTCCAAAGCATGACTCAAACACTGGGGTGGAATCAAAGGAAGTATAATTGAAATAATGTGACAATTTTGAACAATATTGAGTTCTAAAATGTTTGATGTGCATACAGAAAAATATAAGAGCCCAAAGGGACTTCATCATCTATACAGAGGTGTAGTTTCTTCTGGTCAAAGTCCCTTGAGGTATTCCAATATACACATTTCCATTAAGTTCCTTTTAATATGACAATGGAATTTCATCATGAGTATAAAACAGATACTTTGATTATTTCTGGTCAACCTTGTTCTAATAATTTGGTAAAAAATGGTTTACTTTCTTTGTAGACAAACCTGGTCAATTAAGCTGTGCTAGAAATATAAAATTGTTGATCTCTGTCCTGTGTAAGGTTTCCAAAAATAGTTAAGAGATAAGCAACCCAGATGGCAAGCACTTGGAGGCGCATTAAATTCTAATTGTGTTAAATTGGTTTTGATGTAGTTGGAATCTGATTTAATGGAGTTGTTAAGAAAGGTTTCCTCAAAAACATGGGACTTTAGTTGGTTGCTGAAAAGGTCAGTGTGCCCTGCCAACCTCCTACTTGTCTTCCAACTGTCTGTGTTATGGGTTACTTGACCACAAACCAGATTCCAATACAACATATAAAATGGCTCAAGGCAGGAGCTGATGGAGGAGACTGACTCCTTTGATGCTGTGATGGGTACCTGAGTAATATGAAATTCAGGTACATGCGTCTTTTCTATTTATTTATTCAGATTACTTCTAAAATGTTATCCCATCACTTGTATCTTCCCATTCCTTCCTCCCTCCTGCTTTCACCCTACTCCCCTCCCCTAGGCCTATGACCAAGGGGGACCTTCTCTCCCACTATATGGTCATAGGCTATCAAGTCTCATCTTGGCAGCCTGCTTATACTTTCTCTGAGTGCCACCAGGCCTCTCCACCAAGAGGAAGTGGTTAAATATGGCACACCAGAGTTCATGTCAGAGTCATGCATCTTAGGATGAATCACTGGAACAGCTTCCTATTAATTAAAGAAATTTCTTTCTTCTATGCTATTCTTAAATTTCTGTTACTGAGTTGTAATCTGAATAAATTAATTAAATAAAAAAATATATCAGAAAACAAACAAACAAACAAACAAACAAAAAAACACCTGCCCCACAATCTGAGCACTCTGCTGTGTCACATGTTTTTCTTTCAATGCCTGTTTATAGGAATAAATAGTTTTAAACTGCTATAAAAAAATGAGGGCCCTGGCAGTCTATTTTTTATCTTCTTAGTTCAGGACATAGGAGACATATTGCAAGAATGTTTTTCCAGTAAAGCACTATTGGCTTTGTGTCTCCATTGTCCTTTCTCCCTTAGCCACAAGGCAGTGCAGATGAGGTCTAGGCTCACACGTGGGTGGTAATGCCATCATTTGTGTCTCTTCTCTTCAAATGGAAATGGCCTTTTCTCCCCACACCCAGAGAACACAGATTTAATTTGAACCTAGGGAGAAGGGGAAGGAAAAACAATGTTTCCAAACACAAGACCACAGTTCTTCTTAATAGAAACCACATTTTCTTTCTAAGTTATGGTACCTGGGGGGCCCTACACACAGTTTGGGAGTTGATGGTGATGGACTTTGGGAGGTTGAGAAACTGTGACTGAAATGTTGGCCGGTATGGTTCCCTGTATTTTGATTTTTTTTTTTTTTTTTGAGATTCATGGCACATACTTGAGCCGTGGTGGAATGTGTGAAACCCTTCAGAAAGACAACTGTGGAAATAACTCATAATGGATACTCATGTAGTTAGACCATTGGTCAGAACACTGTTTTAGTTCTGAGGGCTGTTAACGCGTTAAGAAATGTCTAGGGGGGGGGGCTGATGGTGAGACAAAGGCATAGGGCATCGGGAGAAATGGAGTAGAGAAGAGGGAGAAGAAACTGCCTATGTGAGATTGAACTAGTAGTCATTTTAACCAACTTTCTTTGGGTTAAATTGTGATCGTTGACTTTAGGGTAGGATTCTTACGACTTTTCCACGCAAAATGGACTTGGGACTTATAAAGATGCCAGAATATTCTTATAGTTTTATCCTCTATGAATGAAAGGAGATTAATGCAAACAATGAGACGCCTTGAGTGGGCAGAGCTTAAGAAACGGTCCTCCCAGATGAAGAACACTCCCTCATGTCACGGGCAGGGGTGGTCACAATGATTGGCAGGAGACTGTGGCGTGGTTAGTTATCACTGCCAGCTTGATTCAACCTAGAATCTCTCCAGGATTCTCAATAAGGACATCTAGACCAGGATGTCCTATGGGCATATCTTCCTGGCATTGTCTTATGGATATGGGAAGTCCTAGCCTGAATAATGGGTACCACCATTCCTGGTTTGGGGTCCTGGGCTGTATGAGGATAAGGATGAGGCTAAGGGAGGCCAGCTTACTATTCCACATGTACACATTTATTCTCTCTGCTCTTAGATATGGTTTGAATCCTCAAGTTTCTGCCTTGACTTGTCCATAGGGATAGACTGTACCCTGGAATTGTAAGCCAAACACTGCCCCCCCCATCATCTAAATTACTTTCTATGAGTTTACTTTATCACTAGAAAAGGAAACTGTGGCAAGCTAATTAAATGGCCCAGACTGCTCCTCTGTTAGCTAAGTACCTTTGCTGCCTCCACAGTCCTGATAGGAATCACATTTCCTGGCTTTGACTGGACACAGTAACAGTTGAGACGAAAATGGGTTTCTGCCTTTTCAGCCACAAGAATTCACCAAAAAAAGCTTGTGGGATATGTGGATCTTGTTAAGGATGTAATCAAAGTAATTTTCCTCCAAAGAGAAGGCAGAAATTATTTCAAATGAGTGAGTGGAATCATTTAGATAATATTGTAAAAAAAGTACACAATGAAGTAGCTTTGAATACAGATTTTAGTTTTACATGGACTTTGGGGTAGCTTTTCATTATTATTATTATTATTATTATTATTATTATTATTATTATTATTATTATTATTATTTTAGTTTTAATTTTTGTAACACCAGAGCCATACCCTTCAATCATCTCCCCTATTTTTTAAATCTATCTATCCATCAATCCACTAGTAAATATCCATAAGATTTTCTTTGTGTTGGGAACGGAGTTAGGCACTGTGGACAGGAAAATAGTTGAGAAGTGATTCCTGCCCTTGGAAAACTCACAGTTCTCTCTGTTTCTCTCTGTCTTTCTGTCTCTGTACCTGCCTCCTTCCCTCCCTCCTGCACACACACACACACACACACACACACACACACACACACACACACACCAGTTATAGTGTTATAATGGCATGATGAATGTTCTAATAAAGCTCAAAGCAGGGTGCTCAGCTGCCCCACAGAGCTAGTAGGTAAGTGCTCATCTGTTTTACTTCAGCTTTCTAAAGTTCTTTGATTCCTCCAAGTGTAAGGTATGACTCCAAATTCTCAGGGGTACAAGATTAGGAATACAGCTTTAAAATAAGGCATATGGGAAATAGCTCCTACTAATTCAGTGGTTAAAGGAGATGACTGAGATTTATTTCCAGGGTTTCTGGATAGCTGCATATAAATTCTCTCAACTCTCTTTCCTCTGTGGGGCATAAATACATGCCACAGTATGGCAGGCTCCACTTCAACTCCAGCCTATCTTGAACCTGCTATAGAACTTGGTTCTTTGGGAGGCCTGTCCATATCCAGTGAGTTTCATATAAACTGAAATGAAACAAGGATCACTAGAGTGCAGACCCTCGGTCCACCCGGGACCAATCAGATAACCACGGCTGAAGGCCTGAGACCAGGTTGTACCTGGCCTACGTGGGCCATTCTTATTGAAACCACCGCATTAGACTCCATGATCCGCACAGGTTTGCAGCCATATCATAATGCATGTGTCACGGGTGCTCCTGCATGGGGGCCCAGAGAGACCATTGCATGAAGATATGAAGGAGAATCCTGGTTTGTGATGGACACCCCACGATATCTCTCCAGATTTTTCTTTGTCACCATTAATCCACAAACCATAAATTGGGAGGAACGATTCTGAAAGTGGGGATGCACATCCCTGAGGAGAAAGGAAGAAAATATATACCGTTGAATACTCCAGCAGTTTTTTACTACTAACCAAAATAAGACTAGAAAGAGAAAACTAGGAAGTTGCTGTGGGTTGATTCTTTCCAGTGCCCGTGCCAGTGACTGCATCACATTGGGAAAGAAACTTTTGTTGACCTTATGGTGACATGTTTTTAACGGTGTTTATGGCTTCAAAGAATATCCTGTAGTGTAGAATATAGTGTAGAAACACTATACTTTACCTTGACTGTCACCCCCAAACCTCAGCATAGAGACAACAATTCCTCCAAAAGTTTCACCTTGACATGTATATGTGAGTTTGTTTGCTTGGTTTAAAGGTTAGCTGCTTGGCAGACATTTCTGTGAATTGTGTGGTCGAAGCATATTGCTAGGCCACCCAGAAAATGTGATGTTTTAACAGTTAAGAAAAAAAATATGAAGACAGACTAAAGGAGAGAAAAATGAACTGGTATTTTTGAAGTCATAAAACCTAAATTTAAAAACAAAGCAGATAAGTTTTGTTTTGTCTTAGCACTGAACTTGCTATGTAAACTTCTTACTTGTGTAATATTAATCTGACATTGGGGAAAACAGGACTGCAATTTTCTAAGTGTTGGCACTTGAGGGAATACATGGATTTAGACATACAAATCAAGGCCAACCACTCAGGTAACTTAACAATCTATCTGTTGCTCCTTCATCTAAACTTTGGACAAGAGCCCAGAAATTGGACTAGCCCTTTGAGGACTGGATTTAGGACAAGGGAATGTATGGGATTTGGTAAGTTATATGTCAACAGTACTTGTGTAAAGCTTTAAGGCCTTATGTATGTCCATGTGCATGCATGCATAGGCACAGACACATATGTGTTGGTAGGTAGTTGCCCAGGTAGGGCTGTGTCTTTTTGCCTGGAGAGCAGAAAACAGCCTCAGGTGCCTTTCACATTTTCTTTTTTTGATGCAAAGTAAATTAGCTACTTTTCTTGTTGTTTTGACTGAATACCTGACCAAAAAATGCAACTTATATAGAAGGGGTTTGTGTTGGCTTAGAGTTCAAGGAGACGTAGTACATTATAGAAAGGACAGGCATGGAGGCAGAAGCTTGAGGTATCTGTTTACATTTCAACCACAGTCATGAAACCAAGAGAGAAGATGAACACTGACAGCAACTCCTTTTTTTTTTTTCTTTTTATTCTAGCCTGGGACCTCATTCATGAATGATTCTGCTCATGTTTATTTTTATTTTTTTTAAAGATTTTTATTTATTTTATTTATGAGCACTCTATCTGCATGTGCACTTGCAGGCCAGAAGGGGGCATCAGATCCCACTACAGATGGTTGTGAGCTACCATGTGGTTGCTGGGAATTGAACTCAGGACCTCTGGAAGAATAGACAGTGCTCTTAACCGCTGAGCCATCTCTCCAGCCCCCTCTGCTCATGTTTAGAGTTGATAGTTCGACCATATTTCCCTTTAATACTATAATTTACCTTCTAAAGCAACTTGAGTGGCATGTAGTGACTCTGTGAATGAATTTTCAGTTCTTCCCTGACCTTCATCCTGAAAGCACATCAGACCGCCTGGGAAAGTCATCTATATGATTCCATGCCTGTATTCACACTGTTCTTTTTGACTGACGCGTTTCCACGTAATAGAGGTCTGACTGTGTGTATAACTTTTAAGGCATCTATTATAATGCTTTTGAGAGAATGATTTGGTGAATATTTGTTTGAATGCCATATTTGTCATCTTTGTCACAGGTAAATCATGAGAATCAGGACAAAAAAACTCTTAAAAATCACTATAAAGCTAAAATAATTTCTTTGTACACTTTGAAGGAGAAATAGCATTTGGGAAAACACAAGGGAATGGGAGGAAATGACAGCGAGGTAGGAAGAGAAATGGGTTTTAAGTAATGAGGAGATGTGATAAATTAGATTGAAAGATTTATTGAAAGGAGTAATAAGGGACTCCTATTGTTGAGACCCTGAGAAGTTTAAGAGAGTAAATAGCTGGGAGGCACATATCCATAATCCCAGCTCTTGGGGAGGCAGAGGCAAACGGATCTCTGTGAGTTCGAGCCCAGCCTGGGCTACAAAGCCAGTTTCAGGACAGCCAGGGTTGCACACAGAGAAACCCTGTCTCAACCCCCCTTCCAAAAGAGTAAATAGGTGTGACTGTTAACCTTTCGGATGAATTTAGGAGACGCACCTTTGACAGTGTCTGTGGGAACATTTCCAGAAAAGTTTGGCATGGGAGGAAAGACCCGTTTTGAAGTTTTGTGGTATCATCCCAAGGTCTGTGGCCTACACTGAATTTAAAAAAGGACAGTGAGCATTCATAGCTCTCTGCTTCCTGTCTGAGCAGATGCGACAGCTGCCTCATGAGCTCACCTCTGTGAACTCCTACATGCCTTCCCTACCCAAAGGGGCTATACATTCTTAAATGATGAACCCAGAGAAATCCCTCTCTTGAGACGCTTCAGTCACAGCAATGAGAAAAATAACGGGATGGGGGTTGGGCAGGCTGGGAAGGTGCTGTTATCAAAGAGCTTTGGAATGCACTTGGGGCAGGAATGAGGAAGAGTTTGAGTATGTGGAACAGAGAAGCCTTAGAATGCTGGTTTAATGGGGGGGGGTATTCTTGTGGGACTGCAGAAAAACAAGGATGCTGATAGAAAAACAGACGTTAATTTTTTGCTCATAATGTTTCAGAGGGGAACACAGGCTGCTCCGGGAACTGGACTACAGATGATCAAGTTACATTCCACCAAAGGCACTTGAGTCTTTCTGCCAATGCCAGACAATTTGAATGAAGCTGAATTCAAAATTAATGGCCTACGTTATTAGGTGGAGGAAATTTCAGGACAGTTTGACACTCTGACTGTGGAATGGCTGTGGCCCACTTCATTTCTTAAGGTTTGTTTACGTATACATGTTTTACATTTTATTTATTATTGTTATTGTGTGCGTGTATGATGAAGGGCTCCGTTAGGGCAACTTGCGGTGGCCAAAGGACAACTTTGCTGAGTTGATTCTCTCCTGCCAGCCTTATGTTGCTGTCAGTCTTCTGAGGCACATACTTTAGCTGCTGAACCATCTCACAGACCTTTGGTGGAGTCTCTAATTATTTAAGCCACAAATGTATGAAGAAAGTACATTTTGGCAAGGACTACTTCAATTAAGAAAAAACTTTTGAAGTTTTTCACTAGGACAATAGGGAAATAAGTTCTGGCTCCAGCTTATCAAAAAGAAAGTTCATATGAAAGGCAAGAGACTCAACCGAAAATGGTGTCAAAGTGGTTCCTTGCTACTAAACAGTCCCCCGGGGAGGTTTTCCCAAGTTCTGCTACTAAGCTACACAGGACCTCTATGACTGTACTCGAAGGAAGCTGAAGTACATCCTGAATTAGCAACTGAACTTCCCTCAGACTCCACGTGGTGCTCATTTTCCAGGCGTGCACACTGTGAGAGTTACAGGGTCATGGAGGCTTGCACTAAGGTTTCAGAGAGATGCTGATGCCAAGCGATGTATGGCAGGAGCAAACTCCCTCTCACAGTGCCCTGAAAGGTCAGTGAGAAGCTTCTAAATGAAGCCTATGTAACAGTGGAGGCCTTCAGAATTTTGGAGATGCTGGTATGTTGGGATACCCGATAAGGAAAGCTGTATGTGTTCATTGTATCTGTACAACGAGATAATGCTTCGTGTGCAACAAGAGGCGGAACTGTAGGGTCAGGGCTGCTCAAGGCTCCTGGAGCCCGTGAGATGGCGTCAAGAGCCACGAATGTTTGACATGGAGATTTGGCCTTTGTCCAGCTGTCTTTTGATCTTACATCGATGTTTCCTTACTATGCTTCTATTCTTTCTTTCTTTTTGGAATGGGAATGCTTATTCTACGCCATTGTGTGCCGAGAGTATGTGACTCATTTCTAAATTTAATTAGACACAGTAGAGAAATCTGAGTCTCAGAGGGAGTTTGGACTTTTAAACAGTATTTGAACATTTGAGAATATAAAAGCTTTTGAATTTGGAATGAATACATTTTACATTCGCAGATGTCAGAGAGGTTATGAGAGCTGATGTAACTGAAAAATGATTTGTTTTGGTGTCAGGTTGACAAACGATAGAGTCGATTGTCAGGTTGTTATGATTTAGAATCATCTGGGAAACACAAGAGTTAAGGAGTAACTGAGAAGTAGGACATAGCCTGATGCAGATGATAAGCTACGCAGATACAGCACAAGATAGAGATAAATGTTAGCTGTGGTTGTACTGATGAAGGCTGTGGTGACTTGTTTTGTTTTTGAGACACTGTCTCCTGTACCCTGGGCTACCTACCAGTTTGCCATGTAACTGAGGCTGGCCTCAAACTCTAGCCTTCCTACCTCCACCTCCCTGGTATTTGGATTACGGGGACATGCACTGTGCCCTACATTGTGATGTCTCACCTTGATTACCAATCTGATTGCCCTGAGCCATGTCCACAAGATGAGTGAGAGTATAACTCTGGCTGTGTCTGAGGACTCTGACCCCTTTAAGGTTAATCCATCCATGAAGACAATGTTTGAATAGACTGTTAAGAAGTGAGAAGACAGGCCCGGATGAAGAAAGCAGGTCATTGGGGCAGGTCCTGAGAGCTGTATCTTGCCACGGCACATTCCTGTTAGTGATCTGCCCTGCTTTTTATCCACCATTGTAATGTGAACTGCTCCTCTGTGCCCTCCCTACCATGAAGTCAAAACTATGAAAATTAATCAGATATTTTATGTAATGTGCATATATAATTAGGTTGGCTATTTTGTCACGTCATTGCAAAGTCTAAATAACACACTGTCACGTTTAGGTAAAATGATAGAATTAGGGCTATGGTGTGTCAGTGGGAATTAGACAGGAAAAGGGGAAACACATGCTAGAGGATTTTGAAAGGAAAAGAACATCTCAGATATGTTTGAAGATGATTATAGATCAAGCCAAAGCACTTACCTTTTTATTCTTTGAGAACGTGCATGTAAACTTTCTAAAAAAAAAAAATCAAATCTACCACCCTTTTTTCTTTTCTCCACTTCCTCTGCACCCTACCCTATCCCTGATTAACTTGCCTCATTGCTTTTGGCCTGTGGTAAAGCAAGCATAGCATTTCAACACATGGGAAAGAGAACACGTTTCTTCATGACTGGGGATGGTAAAGAAGAGTGGGGAGAGAATTTTGGGTCTGACAATGGCCTTCAAGAGCACATTCCTAGCCAGGCTTGGTGGCACACACCTGAAATCCCAGCACTCCAGGAGGCAGAGGCAGAGGCAGAGGCAGAGGCAGAGGCAGAGGCAGAGGCAGAGGCAGAGGCAGTGGCAGGTGGATATCTGTAAGTTTGAGGCCAGCCTTGTCTACAAAGTGAGTCCAGGACAGCCAAGTCTACTCAGAGAAACCCTGTCTCAAAAAATAAAAATAAAAATAAAAATTAAAATTAAAACAAAAACAAAAATAAAAAAGGGCATGCTTCCCCAGGGACTTATAGAACCCTTGGATCTGAGATCAGGGCCTTGGGGGATTTTCCCGGAGGCCCTGATGTATGAAGAAGGAACAAAGTTCCTTTCCTAAAACCAGGAATATGCTTGGCAGAGACAGTAATGACTAGGGCCAGGGAATAGGGGGAGCTTTGTCTTTGGACTCTGTGACCCCAACTCCTCTCACCTTCTGTGACTGTGGCTATCAGTTCTCAGGCCCCCCACACGTTCAGTCTTTTGTGTCTGGAGATGCCCTCTATTACCCTTGTGGGACATTTTAAAATTAGCTTTCTGCTGACTTTGCCCAAATAGCTGTGATCCTCTCAAATAATATATAAGTTGCTGTACTTCTTAATAAACTTGCTTGGTGTAAGATGTAACTTGCGTAAGGTCTCCCAATCCCAATTTTCTGTCTTCTTTATTTTCTAATCTCCTGGACTTCCCACTTAGGACACTATCATTGGAAAACAAGTTCATCTTCCTGATTAGATGCCCCATAGAACTAGTTAATGTAATTGGAGATAACATATTTTGGTTGCAATGTATAGAGAAATCAAGCTGGGAAGACATCAGTGATCTTACCCGGCTCTGAACCTTTATAGTTTCTAATACCAATCAGCTGGGCAGTATGTACGCAGCTGAACAATAGTAGTAACTAACTATTCTCTGATAGAATTTGAGGCTCACTATACAAGAGGCAATCTGTAGTTACTACTGTAAACCCAGTTAAACAAACAAACAAACAAACAAAAAACCCAGAGCTGAGGAGATTAGACCCTAGGGGTGAACTTATTACTTTTGTTTAGCTAAGCTATCACGGTGCCAAGCTATCTTCTAAATGCTTTGCTAGACTTAATCAGAGAAGCCTGTCTTTGAACTGAACAGCAGTGAACTCAGTTGTATGTTCTCTCAAGAGGCTGAGAATGAGTTGAGTTCTCAGTTGGGTGTTCAGTCATAAAGAAGACATTTACCACCACATCTAAGGGAGCACAGGTGATTGTGGAACAGGGAAGAGAAAAAAAAATGTAAGAACTAGAAGACAGGGGAAAGGCCTATGAAACACTGTCTATGGGGCATGACAAAGCCAATGCAGCCGTGACCTTAGAGTAGCAATATGACCTTATATGTTACCTACAACATGTCTAGACAAGACTGGACCCAGGATCAGACTATCATGGGATGGGCAGAGGCTCATAGGGCTCTGCCCCTCTCTGCTGAAGTACTAGCTACTGATGAGTTCCTGGGGAGAGACAGTTATTGTCTTCAACTGTGCAGCCCACTAAGGTGCCCATCAAGCACCAATGGATAATTCCAAACCTATGTCTATATGTTTGATCCATGTTAAAAACTCCATGGTTTTCAAACAAACAAAGAAACAAACGACACAAAACCCAGGAGATATGAGTGTTTGAGAGAGAATTTTAGCAAGGAGAGAGTGTCAATAAGGCTGGAAGAGAGGCTAGAGAGGGTAGAGGTTATACTGATCCAAATGCACTTTATATGTGTATGAAATTGTCACTGAACAAATGCAATAAAATAAACTATTAAGCAACTTTCTCTATAATGACCAATGGAGATAGGAATAAGAAGCCTTGAACACATGGGTCTCTGTGGACCACTCATGGTCCACCTCGTAGATGCTTTCATCCCTCTTACTCTTATGAGAGATTAGAAGATAGTGAAAACAGAGAAAAGACACAAGGAAAAAGACAGCCTTCTACAAGGAGAGATATTAGCAGTATTGCTGACTGGTCTCCAGAGCTGGTGCTTCATTATGGACACCCTATCAAACTACTATACTACCTGTGGAAAGTACCAAGGCCTTTACAAAGGGGCTTGTCAATCAAATTCTTCAAGAAACTAAGGATTAAATAGTACCTGCCTTATGGTACCTGAAGCTCAAACTGTAGTCAGATCCAGCAATTCCTAAGTAAAATGTGCATTTAGTTTTTACCCATGGACTATGGGGTTTACACTCACCCTAACTTTGAGGATGATGAGAGCTTTAGCATTCATTTTTTTTTTTAGGCAACCATGGGCACGTGTCTGTGCAGATGGCTCCCTTTCTTTGGGATGCTATATCTTAGTGTCTATATCTGGAACCTTCTTGTTGGAAATGTAAGAAATGTTGGAAATGTTGGAAATGTAAGGGTTGGTTTGGTGATAAAGAGTGTTACATGAGCCAGAAGACCCAGACCTGCATCTTCATTCTGTGACAAAGTTCTGAAAGGACTTAGGCAATTAAATATACCCATTTGAGCTTAAGGTCCATACATGGACCTCATTGAGGATAGTAAGACACTCTTCTATGAGACCCTGAGAGGCTTCTTGTCAAGAGCTTGACAAACTTTTCATTTAGCTTCTCTTGAAGAATATACATAAAACATTATTTTAGATGCAGCAATACATATATGATACATTCAAATGTGTTTTGTTTCACAGTTTAATGTGCCTGAGAACACCAATATGCTAAAATGTGTTACCATGTTAAGTTGAAAGAGCACCAGAATAGCATCTTGTCATCTGGGCGCACATGTTAAATGAGTTAATGCTGTTCTCTGCACTGCTCTGGCAGACTTATTCTGATGTGGCTGTTGCACATTTCCAGTGACATAACTTTCCACTTGTGTGTGTGTGGGACTACGGTGCATTCGCACCTGCTCACTTAGGACCCAGGCCGAGTTAATTTGTATTTGCTTTCTTCACAGCATGAGACTTGTTTGTATATCCCAAACCAACTCACACATCTTGAAAACATCACGTTAGAACTAAAGGGATGCTTCCGTTCTGACTTTATGATGAGAAATGAATGACTTTATTAGGTGTTTGCAACAATTCGACTTTGAAACAGACATTTCCTAGCACTTCTCTTGTGAGCTTCTGGATGGGTTAAGTTGAGCAGGGACCAGAGTTGTTGAAAAAATTACTTTGAAACAAAACAGAAACTGTGACCATTTGCAACCATTTAACTAGAAAAATAACTATTTTACAAAAATGCAACCGAAGTAAAGTATAACAATAAATCAGATGCTGAGGATAACATGATTCTTTAACTTATTACAAGTTATCACAGTTGTCTCATAGCCATCAGTGACACACTTTATCTTGTGAAGCTCTGTGTCTTTCTGAACATTAGGATTCCATAAAAGACTTTACTTTCACCAAGGATAAAGAGAAATCATTAGTTCAAGTGACCTCTGATATTCATCTGGAACTCACCCTTGAATTTTTCAAGATAGGCGTGAATAAAGTATAGGGAGGAATGAGTTAGGGGCTCAGGGAGTGTAACTGGATGTCAGTCTCTTTACCAGGGAGAACTGAACACACACACACACACACACACACACACACACACACACACACACACACACACGAAAATGAGATGGTGATCAAATCCCAAAGGAACACAAAACCAAGAGCCATGATATACACACAAAACCTGTAGTGTTGAAAAAAAAACATCCCTGACACAACATTTTGAGACAGAAAGCCTTCAAAGATATGGTTGAGTTTGTTCTTTATTGGCCATTTACTGCTGGGCATGTGACCTACACTTAGGGGTAATTTGTTTCTCTTGTGCTACTTCCTTGGAGAAAACTAATTTTTGATTTGAAAGTGGTTATCAATTGGAGATAGCTTCTTTAGGGCTGAGTGTTCTGAGGTCTTTCACTCTCTGCCTGTTTTCTGGCTGTGGATTTCTGTATTTATACCTATTTGCTGCAGGAGAAAGCTTATCTGATGAAGACTGAGCAAGGCACTGATGATCTAGGAGCACAGCATGGACTTTAGAAATTATTTTATTACTATGTTGCTTTTGTAGAGCAGTAGTATCTTCCCCCTAAGGCCTTGGATTATCTAGTGTCAGCTTCTTGTTCACCCAAGCAGCACCAGGTATGGGTTCCATCTCTCCAAGTGTACCTTAAATCAAATGAAGGATACTGGTATTAACACTTCCTTAAAAGTCTGGTATCATTCTGTGCTAAAAACCATCTGATCCTGGGCTCTTGTTTTGCTGGGGAGACTTTTGATGGCTGCTTCTACTTCACACAACCAGTGGGGTCATGACCCTTTCACAGGTGTCTCCTAAATTAGAAAACACAGATATTTATATTACAATTCATAACAGTAAACAAAATTACAGTTATGAAGAAACAACATAAGTAATTTTACTGTGAGATTTACCCCAATATGAGGTATTAAGGGTTGTGGTATCAAGAAGTTGGAGACCCACTGCACTAGGGGTTATAGGTCTGTTTAAATTGCTTATATGATCTTGATTCAACTTTTGCAGTTGGTATGTACTGATAAAATTACCCATTTCTGTTGGATTTTCCATTTGTTGGAGTACAGGTTGCTAAATATGTCCTATGACTCTTCAGATTTCCTTAGTGTCTGTTTTTATGTCCCCATGTTCATCTCTATTTTTGGTACTTTGGGTCTTTTCTCTCCATCTTTTGGTTAATTTAGCCGAGGTTTGTTTATTTCATTGATTTTTCTTAAAGAACCAACTCTTTGCCTCATTGATTCTTTGTTTTGTATTTATTTTATTTTATTTTATTGGTTTAAGCCCTCTGACTCTTTCTTTCCCATCTACTCCCTTTGAGCATGATTCTTCTTTTTCCATTTTAGATTTTTCAGGTGTGCTATTAAATTGTGAGTATGAGATATCTCAATGTTTTAAAAATGTAGACACTTATTGTTATGAACTTGCCTCTTAAACCACTTTCATTGTGTCCCATAAGTTTGGGTATGCTGTGCATTAATTTTCTTTGGATTATAGAAACTTTTTAATTTTTTTCCTTAATTTTGTCTTGACCTGTTTTTCACCTAGTAGTGACTTGTTCACTTTCCATGAGTTTGTAAGCTTTCTGTTGTTTTTGTTGTTAAAGTTCAGTTTTAATCTGTGGTGGTCTTGGAGGTTATAGAGTGTCATTTCAATTTTCTAGTATCTATTGACACTTGCTTTTTGCCCAAATATGTGGTCAGTTTTGGAGAAAGTTTGTGAGTTGCTGAGAAGGAGATATATTCTTTTATGTTTGGGCGAAATGTTCTGTGAGTAACTGTCAGGTCCTTTGGTTTATGACATCAGTTAGCTACAGCATTTCCCATTAGTTTTTGTCTGGATGACCTTCTATTAGTGAGTGTGGGGTACTGAAGTCTCAGTGCACATGATACATACACTGATAGTGGGTGATGGTCAATATGTAATTTAAGTGTGGCAGTGTTTCTTTTACAGCCTTTGGTGCCCTTACGTTTGGTGCATAGATGTTAAGAATTCAAATGTTATATCGATGGATTTTTTTTAGATAAGTATGTAGCATCTTCCCCATCTCTTCTGATTAGTTTTGCATTGAAGTCCATTTTGTAAGATATTAAAATGACTATACTCTTTTGCTTCTTAGGTCCTTTTGCTTGGAATATGTTTTTTTTGCCTTGAGATGCTGTCTATCCTTGACATTAATGCATGTTTCTTGGATGCAGCAGAAGGATGATCCTATTTTCACATTCATTCCATTAATCTCTGTCTTTTTATTGGGGAATTGAGATAATTGATGCTGAGAGATATTAAAGAACAGTGCTCGTTGATTCCTTTTATTTTGTTTTTTTTTTTTTTTTTCATCTTATTTGACTTTCTGGCCTGGGCCTACTTATCCTTTGGATTTTTTCTTTTCTTTTTTTGGAGGTGCGGTTGTAGTGTTGGTGGTTAGTCTCTTTAGGTTGAAATTTTCTTTCTAGCACCTTCTGTAGGGCTTGATTTTCAGATAGGTAACTGCTTAAATTTTATTTTATCTTGTAATGTCTTTGTTTCTCCGTCTATTATGATACAAAATTTTGCTGTATATAGTAGTCTGAGCCAGTATCTCTGGTCTCTTAAGTTTGTAGAACATCTGCCCAGGTCCTTCTGGATTTCAGAGCCTCCATTGAGAAAGTCAGGTGTTATTCTTTTAGGTCTGCCTTTTTGTTATTTGGCCCTTTCTCCTTGTGGCTTTTAATAGTGTTTGTTATGTATACTTAGTGTTTTGATTTGTGTGTGTCAAGAGGAAGTTTTTTCTGGCTCAGTCTATTTGGTGTTCTATATGCTTCTTGTATCGTTGTACACATCTCCTTCTTTAGGTAAGGGCAGTTTTCTTCTCTGTTTTTATTGAAAATATTTTCTCCGCCTTTGACCTGTTTTTTTCTCCTTCCTCTAATCCTATTAGTTATAGATTTGGCCTTCTTATAGTATCACAGATTTCCTGGATGTTTTGTGCCTAGAGATTTTTATATTTAATATTTTCTTTGACTTAGCTAACCATTTCTTTTGTTGTGTCTTCAAAGCCTGAGATTCCCTCTTCCTTCTCTTGTATCTTTACTATTTCTAAGGTTCTTATTTGTGTTCCTAAATTTTTTGTTTCTAGATTTCTTTCAGCTTGGGTTTTCTTTTTTGATTCTATTTTCACTTTCAGGTCATGATCTGTTCTATTTACTTCCTTCAGCTATTTGTTTATGTTTTCATAGATTTCTTTAAGGGACTTATTCCTTTCCTTTTTAAGGACCTCTGTCATAGTCATAAAGGTTATATTAGGTCTTTGTTTTGTGCTTCAGCTATATTGCATGTTCAAGGCCTCCATTAGTTTGGTTGTTGGGTTCTAGTAGTAGAATTTTCTCCTGGCTGTTATTGATTATGCTTTTAGGTTTCCATCTAAGGCATCTAGTTTTGGGATGGTTTTAATTCTAGGAGCTAATATCTTGTGTTTTGTTTTGTAGGTAGATATATTTTTCCTTGGTTTCTGTTCTCTTAAGAACCTCTATGGTTCTTAAAAGAGTATAGTGGTTGTGTGTTGAATGCTTCTGGGGTCTGGATAGGGCTTACCACTTTCAGTTCCAGGGCACCTAAAAACAATGCATTTTTAGTATTGGGAGGTAATACTGAGAAATTAGGATGGGTGGGAAAGGGATGTTGAGTGGCCACAAAAGTATGCAAAGTAGGGTGTTCTACCAAGATCTGCTTAGTCCCCCTGGGAATAAGGACAGAGAGTTTTTAATCCTACAGATGAGAAAAGAAAGACCACCAATCCAAATCATTTAATGATCAAATTAAAGTAATCTGTTTTTTAAAAAAATTCTTTCCTTCCTTCTTTTCTTCCCCGTTTTTTTTCTATCTTTTTTTTATCTATCTTTATTTCTTTGAAAATAAACTCTCCTCTCTAGAATACATCCCAACCATAGTTTTCCCTCCCTTGACACCTCCCAACTCATTCCCACCTCCCTTCTCCTTCAGATCTACTCCCCCACCATTTCTTTTTCAGAAAAGATCAGGCCTCCAAGAGACAATAGCCAATCAGGACAAAACAAGATACAATAAGATAAGACAAAAGCCCTCTTATTGATCTGAACAGGGCAAGCCAAGAGGAAGACTCACAAACTGGATCCAAGAACACATCAAAAAGACCATTCACCATGATCAAGTAGGCTTCATCGCAGGTATGTAGGGGTGCTTGAATATACAGAAATACATCAATGTGATCCACCATATAAGCAAACTGAAAGAAAAAAAACCACATGATTATCTCCTTAGATGCTGGAAAAGCATTTGACAAAATCTAATACCCAATCATGCTAAAAGTCTTGGAGAAATCAGGGATACAAGACACAACCTAAACATAATAAAGGCAATATAAAGTTAAGCCTATGGCCAATATCAAACTAAACAGAGAGAGACTTAAATCAATTCCTCTGAAATCAGGGACAAGACAAGGCTGTCCATACTTTCTGTATCTCTTCAATATAGTACTTGAAGTTATAGCTAGAGCAATAAGACAACTAAAGGAGATCAAGAGAATACAAATTGGAAAGGAAGAAGTCAAAGTATAATTTTTTTCATGGATGATATGATAATATACACAAGTAACCCCAAAAGTCCTACCAAGGAACTCCTACAACTGATAATACCTTCAGCAATATGGCTGGATACAAAATCAACTTAGCCTTCTCAATAGCCACAAAAGCCATAAATTATCTTGGTGTAATTCTAACCAAGCAAGTGAAAGACTTGTATGAAAAAAACTTCGAATCTCTGAAGAAAGAAATTGAAGATATCAGAAGATGGAAAAATTTCCCATACTCCTGTACAAATTTTTGTGGGTGGAGGGCTAGTAGGGTTGAAGTAATATTATCCTGATTTTAGCATCAATTATTATTTTGGAAAACAACAGCAGTTTAAATAGGACAGGTTATAGTCTTTTTGTGCTCTATTCTACATAGATGTCTTAAAATCCTGGTTCCCTCTGGTTTATTCCACTTTAAGGACATCATCTTCATATGTGTGATTCAAAATCGCACCCTTCTCAGTGGTATGGAAAAGTGGAGGCTAAAACAAGGGAAGGAATATTTTTGGCTAAAACCCAGAGTTTATATCTCTAAGAGGCCATCAACATTGAAATGCTTATAATTCAGAAAACAGATTAAATGGTGTATTAAGTACTAATGACATAAAGAATCACTTTCCAATGTAATAAGAAATGAGCTTGACCATGTTTCCATGCCAGGAAACAATTATAGTGAATATATGGGGAAAAAAGTCACAGTTCAAAAGTTAAAAGTATTGATGTGATCTAGTCATTCTGAAGAAGCAATTACATAATATTTATTTATCCCCACCGTGTGTGTGTGTGTGTGTGTGTGTGTGTGTGTGTGTATGTGTGTGTGTGTGTTTTCATGCCATGAAAGTACACTGACACCAGAGGTTGTGAGACATCCTGCCCTATCATTTTTCCCTTACTTTCTTACTCCCAGGGTCTCTCACAGAACCTGAAAGGTGGATGTCACAATCTTCTCATTCTCTTTGTTTGCTTACACTCCTCCTGTCCCCAAGGAACCCAAACTAGAGACATTGCATCCAGTGAGCCTGGTGGTTATGCAGCCAGACCTCTGCTATTCAGGTTTCCCTTCTGTTCTCACTCCTACCTCCTACTGAACATTCATCATAAACCAGTCACTGTCCCACACATTGGAGATACTCTGGCAAATACAAGCTCCAGAGTCTTTAGGGAGCTAAAGAGATTGACCAGAGAAAAGAGCAACCAATCCAAACTAAACATAACCAGTATTTTCAGAGTAACAACTGCCTTGAAGAAAAGTAGTCAGGATAACAACAATCTGGAAGCACTTCTATGGTCAGGAGGTGATTCATGCCAAATGAGGAGAGGCCTGAATGAAGGTTGGGTGAGCCATACAAACCTCTTGAGGAATAGCATCCCAAGATAATGTGAGCAAATAAATGCTATGCTCATTGGTCACAGCACTGCAGGATCAGTGGAGTTCTAAGCATAAACAAGGCTTTAAAAAGTATCATATTTTATGATGCAGAAGAGATAGAAGCATGACTAGTAGAAGAGGATAGAGTTAAGTGCACGCACTGCCCTATCTCTGGAAGGGAAAGTAGGTTGAAAAGATCTTCGAGGGTTGGTAGGCTTTTTTTTTTCATGTTACTTTCTTTTTTTTTCCTCCTTTATTAATTTATTCTTGTTACATCTCAATGGTTATCCCATCCCTTGTATCCTCCCATTCTTCCCTCCCTCCCAATTTCCCCTTATTCCCCTCCCCTATGACTGTTCCTGAGGGGGATTACCTCCCCCTGTATATGTTCATAGGGTATCAAGTCTCTTCTTGGTAACCTGCTGTCCTTCCTCTGATTGCCACCAGGTCTCCCTGTCCAGGGGACATGGTCAAAGGTGAGGCACCAGAGTATGTGAGAAAGTCATATCCCACTCTCCACTCTACTGTGGAGAGTGTTCTGTCCATTGGCTAGATCTGGGTAGGGGCTTAAGGTTTACCGCCTGTATTGTCCTTGGCTGGTGCCTTAGTTTGAGCGGGACCCCTGTGCCCAAATCTGCCTATCATAATGTTCTACTTGTAGGTTTCTAGGACCCTCTGGGTCCTTCTACTTTGCCTTTCTCCCATGATTCTCTCATCTAGAGTCCCACTAGAATGTCCTCTCCTCTGTCGCAGTTTCCTGGTAAGTGAGAGGGTTGGTAGGCTTGATGGGAAAATTAACTCTTTTCTACTTAGTTACTTATCAGTAAACTATCAGGGAAAGTCTGAAGTAGGATGGGCTCAGGGTAAGAGTCATGCCTTCCTGAGGTCACGAGGAAGTGAACCTACCAGCAGTTATACACGGGCTTCTGGGTGATTCTGTGGGTCTCTTTTAACTGTAGTATTAGGCTCATGTGAGATCATTCTGCATGGCTGTATAATTTTCTCAGCTATGCTTTGATGCCAGGAAGGTAGAATCAGAATGGTGAATTCACTCATGTGACAGGCTTTATCTAGTTAACCAGGACCCATTCTCCATCCTTCACTGAATGTGATGCCTCAGACAGCTGACACGTAGGACAACTCAGTGGATCTCTTGGCCTCTGGACTGGGCTTGGCTGGTGACAGACAAGGAGGAGACTGTAGTGGTAGACACAGAGAGGCACTTATGTTTAGTTTATTTTCTTTCCTCTAACAATGGTCTCTCACCAACCATGGCTCTATTTCTCTATGGAAGCTCAGCTCTCTTGAGCAGCTCCCACTCATGGCTTTACTTTTCCTTCATTCCCAGAAACCTGGTGCCTGATTTTCTTCCTATGACTTTGGGGTCAAGCCGATGCTTTCTTCCAACAACTCCTTACCTACTCTTTCTATGCCACCAGGTTCTTGGTAACATACTAATTAATACTGACTTGTTTGGGGCTTTAGTGATTGAGGAGTGGCAAAAGGTCAGATAAGCATGACATTTGTGGGTACAAAGGGAAGAGATACTGTAAAAAAGATACCCTAAGATTAAAACAGAGGGAAATTAATGGTACGAGGAGGGTTGAATGACTGGGAAAAGTGCCATATCAGGTTTGTGAAAATTCCAGGAAGGGCAAGTGATTTATGGGATGGGATATTACAGTAAGCTGAAAGTTAGCAACTCATCCTCAGAAGATAGAGTGCTTTAAGAAGAAAAATTTGTCATTGATATCTTTATTGAAAACAGAAATTTATAGGTTAGTGTTTCATAGCTCTCTCCCATCTATTAAAAGGATTGGGGACAATGGCAAAAATTATCAATGGCTGATTTAAACTCAGGAGGTTACAGTGGCTGTGATTTAGGCCTGGCACATTACAATCTTTACAAAAGTGTCTCAAATAATTCAAATGTATGGCTGAATTCAAGGATCACTAACAGGGTCCTGGAAGCATCTATTGTGCGCCCCCCATAAGCTGAAGCAGGATGATGATGATGATGATGATGATGATGATGATGATGACGACGACAATGATGATGAGGACAACAGGATTGGGTTGGAGAAGCTGCTACAGTTTCTTTTGTAGCTGCTAGAATTGGGAGGCTGGTGGAAGTTGAAAGACTTGGATTTTATACATTTTCTGGGTCAACACTTAGGGATGGGATTGTCTCTTGGTAAACTGGTTTTGTGTCTCTGCTTCCTCAATCTCATTTCCATCTCTGGTTTCATTGTTTGCTCTTAGAATTACTTTGTCTCCATTTCTGGTGCCTGGAGACCCACAGGTGGGTACGAGTTTCTGTTGTGTCTTTAGCCCCGCTCTGAGTCTTTTGATCTTTACCAGCCTTTAACTTTCTTCCTTTACTCATCAAATAATTCCTTTCCTCTGCACTACTCCCTTTGGAATCTCTTTGGGACTGATAAATTCCAAAGGCCCATGAAGAGACCACACCAATGTGTACTGATTGAGTGTGTGTGTGTTTAGGGGGGGCATGTTTTAGTGCACAGGTAGGGTGGGCAGCTGCACTGAAGCATTCACGTCTCCCCAGGATCGTGCATGTAACACTCATTGGTTTATACAGAGAACAGGCCACTGAAGCTCAGAGTTTCACACTCTCCTTGGTTTTCTATAAGCGTGCCACATTGTAGGGCCATTGACATAAAATTTTTCTCTTCAGCTGAACGGAAAACCTGCACATTTCTGATTTTGCTCCTTCCCAAGTTAATTTCTGCTGTTTAATGAGATTTCAGAATGAAGTCAGGCGTGAGGAGGAGAAAGGTCACAGTGTGTGCTCAAAGGTGTATTAACGACTGCCGGAGCAGATATCTCGCTCTCCCTCCAAGAGGACAAAATTAAGCAGCAAATAGTAAATACGTTCAACAGCACTTTATTGCGAGTAGGACCATTTACAATGAAATAAGAATATGAGAGTGCCTTCACAGAGAAGATGGAGCTGCAAATAGAACACATCTTTCCGGTTAGCCTGTGAATGTGATTCCCACCAAGGTTAATGGGGAAGTGAGTAATGAAGGGCACAGATTCCAAAGCGGCATGATGCCATATTGTAGCTCACAAAGGTAATTAATACTAGGCACTCTGGCTCGATGGAAACATTCTACAGGGCAGACAATCTAACATCCCACGCAATGCTTTATGACTTATCCCAATCCTGACAGGGTGACATTAGAAGCCGTGTGCGCTACCTCCCTTTTCATCAGGAAGTCTGTCTGGGTAGCAAAGGAAGAACGCCAAGCAGAAAGAAAGCAAAGGCAGAGGGGTTGCAGTCTGTGTTAGGGCAGTGGGCACTGGTGTGCAAGCCTAAGCTTCCTTCTTCTCATTGGCTCAATTTCCTTATCTATGAAATGAAGGAGCCAAAATGTATAATATTGAATGGTTTGTAAATTTTAAGTCTGGAGGCTGCCTGTACTTGTGGCCATGTCACCATTATTACTTAACAACTTTTACACTAAATAGGGAAGCACCATACATACCACTGAGCTAGGTCCTCAGAGTTCATGCTTCTGAGATGGCAAGCCATAGCTCTCTCACTATTCTGTCATCAGGGGTTGTGTCTTCTCCCATTATTCTCTCCCAAGAACGAGGTCACATACAGAATTAGAAACGTGAGCTCAAGATAGATGTATATGAACGAGCTCCTGCAGCTATCTGTCCCTAGGAGCCAACCTCTTGGTTGTCTCCTTCCTCTGACCATTGCGGGAGGAGGATAAGGCTTCCAAAATGCTGCTGGGGTGGGGTGGGGGTAACAGTGTATCCTTTACACTCATCTGCCTCTCTGGTTGCCTGGAGAGTTCCGGGATCACATACGTAAGTAAAGGGGCTTAAAACCAGAAGCTGTGAACAAACATTGTATCCTAGGATTCACCCTATTGGCAAGCATCGTCTTAGCTAAACACTTTTGTCCCTGAGGGCAGAGTCTATTATTTATTTATTATTTATTGACTTGTACAAATCTCAGGTATACTGTTTATCTTCCTTTTCTCCTCTCTTGAACTCTCTTAATATGCTTCTTTTTGTCCCTGAAAAAACAAAAAACGAACAAACAAAAAAAACAACAAAAACCAAAAACCTCTAACCACTTGCAGATATAGATGTCAGACTTTAGAAAGTATTTCTTTATGGTCCTTATGGAAGATTTGAGAAATCAGTTGGATTGCTCCAAATATATCTGCTTTTAAAAAGACCTGTTTAGAGCGGAGGGAACCCAAGAAGTTAGGTATCGCTTTATAAACTAAGTCTGCTTGTCTCGTGACCCCATTCTCTCCTCCAACAATGGGAAAATAATCTTGGAGGGTCACAGCCGCTGGGCCAAGTTACCAAGGATATTGACAGCCGCAGCATTCATTGTAGCTATTGATTGGTCTGCAGAAGCAAATGTTTCATCAACCTTTCACGGAGCTGTTTCCTAACAGAACCAGGTCAGCCTCCACAGTGCTGCTCAGTTTAAGGAGCTGAACACTAGCCTTAGTTGAAACTTCCTTAATAGACTTTTAAATAGGTTCTAGAACTTTGCTCTTCTGCCTAAAGTGTTTAACAGCATCCTCTGGGAGACCAGGTAAAATCAGTACTTCATCCCCACCGGATGATTCACCACAACTGGTGACGAATTGGGTAACCGTATTTTTAATAAACTCCTTTAAAAAATTATGCTAGTTAGCAGGAGTGTACACCGGGGATTCCGTTGACAGCTTGGTAACCAAATTAAGAAATTAAGTGAACAGAAGGCAAAATCCTGGAATCCTGGAAAAGGCACATCACTTCTTTTCCAAAGGAGGGGATGTGGTTGCGTGGATGTGGAGAGGAAACGCCAGCACTGTGTAATTTTCATGTGTGAGAATATCATTCCTTTTCTTTTGTTCTGTTGCTTGCTTCATTTCAAGAAACAATTGTACTTTCCTGGATGAGCCTGTAGTAGTTTAGATGGGGCATCCCTGTTCCTTCTGATTCCTTGGTGGAGCCCCGCGCCCATTATGGAGGTGAGTGAGTATGTTGGTGAACTGGGCACTCAGTGAAGGAACGCATCGCATTTCATTTCCTGATACTATGTAATGTGCGGTGATCTCCTTCTACTGGTAGGTTGCCTGGATGCTCAGGCAATTCTGAGTTTTATTTCCTAGTACTTATATCCTCATGAACTTCTTGCGGGGGGTGGGGTGGGAAGGGGGAGACTCCTTCTTTCAAAACACAATCCATCTGATCCCATATTGGCATCCTTCAGTCTCCTTTAAGTCATGACATATCCCTTAATGAAACCACAGCATTCTGTGCTGTGGCTAATGAAAATCAAGGGGCCATTCCATCAAACGGCTGTGATAGAAAAGCCTATTCTCATTTTGAAAACTCAGGCTTGGTTTCTGTTGCTCTTGACCTGGAGGGAGCCTTGAGGGTGTGACAGGAAAAAGAACAAAGGCGAAGGCACTGCTGCTAAAACAGGCCGGTTTGTCTACATCCCTACTCTGTCTTGCCTTTGGAGCCACTCCTCATTGGTGGACAGCAGAGCCCTATGGCTTCTATAGGCTTGAAGATGCATTATGCAGAGATTGTCCTGGCTACAGAGACCTGCTCGTTCACGTTGTCTCTTAAGCAGATAAAAAGAGGGGTCAGTCAGAAGTAATTCCCCCACTCCTCATCTAAACAGTTTAACGGCAGCAGCAACATACTTGCTCGGAATTACTCCCTCAGATTCAATTCTCTTTTCCTGTTCCACTTGTAAAAATGGTTAGTGTCCTCTATAAACTGCAGCTCACGAAGGTCCAGGGCTTGCTGTGCTGTTGTAGAATAAATGTTAATCTAACACAGGTTACTAGGTCAAATGCAATCACAGGCTTGTGGGAAAAGCACAATATAGCTCTGCTTCTTCTAACACAGTAAACCCGGATATTATACAATAGGTTAAACACCAGTGAGCCATAGCAGGGATTTTCTTGAAAGTAAGATTTAGTTGAAAGGAGACTACATTGAAAGAGTGACCTAGGATTGACTTTGTTCTCCAAGAGAGCACTCTGAGGTGGTGGCGTGCGCTGAGAAAATGAACTTCTTACAAATGTGTTGTTCAGAATTCCTTGGTCGTGGGACGAAAGCCAGCTGCAGCAGCTGTGGCACATCTGAAGGCTTTGTATGTATGTTGTCAACTATGGCTTCAATTTCTCCTCATTCCCCCAAATCCACAAGTGCATGTGCGCATGAGAGCACACACACACACACACACACACACACACACACACACACACACACGCATGCACGCACGCACATATGTATGTACATATATGCACACACATATACAATGTATGCACACATATACACACGTACACATATGCATACACATACACACATGTACACACAGGTGCATGCACACACGCACACACGCACACACAGGGGAGGGGGATGTCCTTATGAAAAGTTGATGCAGCAGTGAATAGCCTGTTAGGATTTGCATCCTAATTTGTATCACAAATAACGTGGTATGGAGCTTGTTGAGCCAATGTGGGCCGATGGCATCAAGATGACCGTGTAAGTGTGGTGGGCTCCTTACCGTTTACATAGACGCTGGTGTGGTTTAGTGTGTAGTAGTGATCAGACACAAAGCTGAGTTGTGCTAGCAGATGTATAATAAGTGCTTAAGGGAATGAGGCTTAGATCTCAGGCTGGCCTGCATAGGCAAGGCCTGCTCAGGGCTGTTTTCAGCCTCATAGGGTTCTCAAGAGGCTGCTCTCAAACTCTTACAGTAAATGTGGGAGCATCAAGGTGCTGGTCTCTTTTCTGTTGAGATCGTGTTGGACAAGATGCTCTAGCAAGGAAAGGAGGCCCGAGACACAAGCTGGAGCCCATTGCAGAGTCACAGGCTGGAGCCCACCTCTGCAACTGACGGCCGCTGAGAATGTGCGTATATGCCTTTCTTCAGCTTTGAGAACATTAAAATCAAGCTCCATGGATTTGCTTGGTTTTTAATATATATATATACATATATATCTTATATATAAATACATATTTAATATGTGTGTGTGTGTGTGTGTGTGTGTTTACTGACTGAATGAAACTCAACAGTGATGCCTGTTTCAGCTTCAACTCTTTGTATGCTATCCAAATTAGAGTGCATAGGTATTTAATAGATGGCCTCTCTCTGACTTTCCTGTAAAATGACAGGATTAATCTGGCTTCTAGTTTTCTCACAATTATAGAACTATTAATGAAAATTGCCCTATATATGTCAATGACCCCCTAAGAAGACTACAAATATGTACAAGCCAGATATAGTTTGTGGTGAAGTGCATCTTTTAATTCCATGAAAATTTAGGGAGCTAATCCAGCAAACTCTATTTCAATTTTAAAGTCTGTCCTGAGTAACAACCTTCTCGCCCTGTGGCCATGCACAGCCGTTGTCGCTGAGCCAGTCCCAATCACCGCCCCTGCAGCTCTTGGCATTGTGCCTTAGGTGTGCCATAGGTCACTTAGACGCCGAAGCTGCCTAGAGCGAACAGATGAAACGTCCTCATTCAGAAAGTTCCTGAAGCTTGAGCTGGAGACATACTCTTCAACAAAAATGGGGTTCCAGGGCCTTCACTGCCTGAGAAGAGTCAAACACACAACACAATAATTATATAAAATAATGTAAATTCTTTAAAAAACAAAGAAATGTATGAAAACTCAACAACCACCACCAACAACAACAACACAAACAAACATACAAAAAAAACCAAACAAACCAAAAAACCTCTTTATTCCCCAAGTTTTTCTTTGAAAAGATAGAGAGGAAGACGTGGCTTTCTTTATATTCTTCTGTATATTCTTTTACCATAGAATGCTGGGAAGGACTGCACTAGGGAGTGTGTATGAGTGTGTGTGAGTGTGTGTGAGTCTATGTGAGTGTGGTGTATGTGTGTGTGTATTTGTGTGTGTATGTGTGAGTGAGTGTGTGTGCATGTGTGTGCATGTGTGTGTATGAGTGTATGTGAATGTGGTATATGTGTGTGTATGTGTGTGTATATGTGTGTATGTGTGAGTAAGTGTGTGTGCATGTGTGTGTATGTGTGCGTGAGTGTGTGTACATGTGTGTGTGTCAGTTTGATCCACAAGTACTACATGAGGAAACGGATGGACACTAGTCAGTGCAATGGAGACTACTCCAGTGAGTTCTGGGACAAAGCATTGCTTGTGACTCTTTCACATGAGAACGGGATAACTCTGAAGAAGACTGGCCACAAAGCTCAGAATGGAGACTCAGTTCCTGTAGAGAATTTTGTCCTATTGTGACGTGAGCATGGTGTCAGGTGTTGATGCAGCATTTCCACTCCCTTAGACTTGGTATGCATCTGTACTTCAGTTTTCAGCTGCAAAATGTCGATGATATCTCTACCTGCTCATTCTTACAACTTTCCCCTCACAACTTGACGACACTCAGACAGTGGGGCCTTGGACACTGGCCTGTGTTCAGTAGCAGATCCGCACTTCCATTGTCCTCTCCCCCAAATCTTGGTGTATTTCCTATCTGGCTCAAGGTCCTCAACTTTGTCTCTTCTTTAGAGAATTGGTCTGATCTTTGGTCTTTGTATTATCAGGTTTCCCTAGATTTTCCTATTAAATGTTTCCTCCTTGGCTGTCTTTCCTCCTTCTTAATGCCTCCGCTAAATTCTTTATTAACTAGTCAGCATAAGTGGAAGATTCAGACTATGCTACATGGTTGCTAGGAATGGAACAGCGGGCTACGCATGAGGTGCCTAAAATCATTGGTTTGTGTTCTTTTCCCTTTTCTGAGAAACACTGTTTGTGGTGGTTGAATATAAAGGGCCTCCATAGAGTCATAGAGAGTGACACTATGAGGAGGCGTGACTTTGCTGGAGGAAGTGTGTTACTAGTGGGTGGGCTTTGCGGTCTCAGGGGCTCAAGCCTGGCCAGTGTGTTGCTGTCACTTCCTGCTTTCTGCCAATCCAGGTGTAGACCGTAGAACTCGGCACCTTTCTCCATGTCTGCCTGCATATCACCATGTTTCCCGCCATGATGACAACAGACAAAACCTCTGACTACGCCCAACTAAATGCTTCCTTCATGTAACCGTTGCCACTGTCGTGGTGCCTCTTCCCAGCAATAAAATCGCTGACTAAGACAGTGTTCCAGCTATCACCTCTGACGATGGTAAGATAATCCTCCACACTGGAAAACGAGGAGAAATGACATTTCACTGGGTCATAGGGAGGGTGAACATGATAATGATGATATTTCATTGGGTCACGGGGAGGGCCAAAAGCATAATGCAGATTAGGAAAGCCAAATCTTGTCATCTCCACAAGACGACAAGAAATGAAGGGTTCACCCAGCAAATGCCAGAGGTGGAACATAAGATTCAGAACCGAGCAAGTGGTGAAAATTATCTGTCACTAGATCCACACACCTCACAGATACACTAGCCTGGGGATGCTTCTAAAGACCCATGAAAATATAGGGATTTTTAAAAATGAGATGGGAAAAGTGAACGTTTAGGTAGAAGAAAATATATATATATATATATATATATATATATATATATATATATATATATATATATATTACTCTAAACCATTAGAACATTAATGTCCATAGTGATTCAGTTCTAAATATGAGGGAAAGCATGTATATATATATATACACACATATATATGTATATATATATACATACATACATATGTACATACATACATACATGGTACTAAACAAAAGCAAAAGTTTCTAATGGCTCGTGAAAGTCATATACATGCATGGCCCTGTTTGCCATGACTTTGTGTCCGTTGCCTTAGGAATGCTGACTGCTAGCAGGCATATCAGCATCTAAAACCCAATCCTCTCTTTTTCCACCCTTTATTGAGGAAAGCCCTGTGAGTAAATTCACTTCAGCAGCTGATTTCCAAGAAAGAGGATTATTGTTACTGTGACTAAAATGTCACTCTTCACCACAGTAGTGAGGCAACTTTGGTTCGGAGACCCAGCTTTAGAACTGGGGGAAATCCCATAGATATTTCTATGTACACCTTTCCCATGACCTCAGAGTTGTAATACATCTTGTTACCAGGTGGGGAAAGTTCCAGGACAAACTGACATACCAAGAGAGAGCCTTGTCAGATGTTAAGTCACATTGATCTTCCTATGCATCATGCGCTGACCCTACAACCTTAGAGCTTCTTAGAAACGTGGAGTGCTAATGCATCTACTTCTTATTTAATAAGAAGAGAGAAAGCCATGTGTTTTTCACCAAGACTACCTTGAGTGCCAGATTCAAAACAGGGCTCCTAGTGGGGAAGTCAAAATCCCAGGTACCCTGTGAACTATTGCAAGGTCAAATGCCTGCCCTTATTTGGTGACTTCTATGCCCCACTTCGTATTGTTTGTAGAGTTAAAGTCTACCCGGGAAACTTGAACTTTAGCCAGTCTGTAAGAAGGGAGCTCCTGTGTGACACAGCGTGGCTCTTCTAATTTCTTCACAACTTTATGAAACTGATCAGTTTCTTTGCATAAAATCTTTAAAGGGCTCCACATACTCTTTAAGCTGAAGAAAGGCTTTGAAAGCAGTTCAGGAAATTACCGTCATGAAAGCGATTTCCACATGTGTCTCTCAATATTACAACCTCCCCCTTCAGGTTCTGGTCTTTTCTAGACTGTAATAAGAAATGAAAGAACAGCTTATTTTATTTTTAAAATGAGGCACGATTTGGGGGTGGGTGTGGGTGGGGGGAGTTCTCCAAACTCCCATGGGGATCCTGTGCAGGCTGTTAGAAGAATTCTTTGTGGCTTCAGAACCCAGTGTGTATTCTCAATTTGCTGTGACTATTCCATCCCATCTGGGTCAGGAGGAATTATGTGTGTAATGGAAGTGCAGTGTGCATTTTAAACAGAGCATGTCCTGAGGATGCAGAAAGTCAGTAGACTAGGCTCCTTCCTAAGAGGAACCCATCTTCACCCAATAAAATAGGAAGGGAGGGAGAGGACGTGACACACAAAAGACTTCACACAAACCCTTCATTTTCACTAGGAAAAAAAAAGTGTTACAAAATTATCTGTGTCTCCGTCAAATGTCCTCAGGGTTCCCTGAATTGTTGTGACCACTCAGGGCCATGCCTTGTCGACCAGCGTAGCCTCCATTTCTGTGGAATGACTCATAGCTCTCTTCCTAAAGGCCTTGAGGAGTGGGATTTGAAGCTGACTTGGCGGATTTCTCTGTTGGCCAGGACACACAGCACACAGTTGTGCTCCTGAACTCGGTCCTAAAACTTCCAGATGGTTCCTTTTCCCCCATAGTTTCTGAGTGCCTTGGTGTGACTAGGTCTACCATAGCAGGGGTAAAACATGGGAAGATGAAGACACAGTTTTGTGTCCCTTGAAGATTTCACAGTCAGTTAAGGGACACAGAAGTGTACAGCATGAAGGTGAATATGGTTTGCTCATTGATCTGTCGTATGGGCAACGAAACCCTGCCAGGGTGGGGTGTGAATGGGAACAGGAGCTAGGGTTGGAAATATGAGGAAGAGGTTTACTTGGAGAAGAACATGGGAGGGCATACTGAGACCAAAGGAGCCCTGACACAAAGCTGAGAGGTGTGTGTGTGCATGTGTGTGCGTGCGTGTGTATGTATGTGTGTGTGTGCATGTGTGTGCGTGCGTGTGTATGTATGTGTGTGTGCATGTGTGTATGTGTGTGTGCATGTGTGTGTGGGCGTGTGTGTATGTGTGTGTGTGCGTGTGTGTATGTGTGTATGTGTGTGTGTGCGTGTGTGTGTGTATTTGGAGTTCAGGTGGGTTTGGAGAGTACAGGATATCTTGAGCCTTACACACTAGCTGTTCCTGTTCCACACAAATCAGGTTCTGGGGACTCCTCCCAGCCTGAAATACCTAGGGAGATAGGAACACAGGCACCACAAACAGTACCATGAAGCAGCTGGCAGGGATGCTTTGAGTGCATCGAGGAGGGGCTGATAGGGTTCAGTATGATTAGAGCCAGAGAAGAAGACAGCTAAGAAAGCAAAGATGGCATCTGTGTTCCAAAGGCAGTACTTTCTGGTGATGAAATCATGTCCACAGCAGGTTGGCTCTTTGTTCAAAGATAGTTTGTAATGTTTTCCCTCTAATTCAAGACAACGGCGGTGTGCTGTTCTTTCAGTCACCCTTTAGGACTATTAAGTTAGGATCCGGGCTCAGTGCCTGTCCAGCAGGCGTGAGGCCCTGTGTGTAACACTGAATCAGACCACATTGCGCATGTTGCTATACTGACATGTCAGATGTTTGCATAGGCACATATGCATATGAAGCCAGCGTCGAAACCAAATGTATAGAGTCAGCTTTCGTGCTAACCTAAACCCCTCCCTATAAGAAGGGAGCAGAGACTAGGGTTTAAAAGTTTGACTCCGGAGAGATGGCTCAGAGGTTGAGAGCGCTGACTGCTCTTCTGGAGGTCCTGAGTTCAATTCCCAGCAACCACATGGTGGCTCACAAACATCTATAATGTAATCTGATGCCCTCTTCTGGCCTGCAGGTGTACATGCAGGTAGAGCACGGTATACATAATAAATAAATAAATAAATCTTTAAAAAAAAAAGTTCTACTCTTTGTTTGTTTGTTTGGGTGTGTGTGCATGTTTGCTTTTAGTTTCCAGTAACTATTAAAGTAGAAGAAGAAACACAATTTGTTGGGTTTGAGGCATTCTGGGGTAGGGAATAATACCTAGGTCTAGTTATATCAGAGCTAAAAGAATAGGAGGCTGGAAAATGTCTGCAGTCAGTGCTTTGATGGAGAAAAATGAGTTGATTTAGAAACAGAAAGCCAATGGCAGCCCCTCACTGAGCACTTAATAGGCAGTCTGCGTAGCCCAAGCTTTGGACAGCTATGGATTCAGTATTAAATGGAGGTTTCTATGTTTATTTGCAGCTGACTAGACTGAGCTTTTATGCTTAACTAACATGCCATAATTCACAGTAAGTGGTACCCAGCACCTGTGGCTTTATCCTCTTACGAAAATAAATTTTCATGAGAAAAGGTGTGAAAGAAAAACAAAAACAAACAAACAAACAAAAAAAGAACCTGTGAAACCTTCCTATATTCTCAGAGTTAAAGAGACTGGATCAGAGTCATGTAATTTTAGAATTCGGGAGTTCATAAGAATCTTTCCGTGTCAGGATTTGGGGGAAGGTTAAAGCCAGTGTAGACAAAGGACTCAGTAGTTTCTTCGTTCATAATGAGAAGTTACATAACTTAGTAATTGTCCCCTGATGCTGTGAGTTGAATCCAGGATTTGAGCACGCTGGACAAACCCTCTATCATTAAGCTCTATCTCCAGTCATATTTAGCTAATTACAGTGGACGAGGTAGCATCACTGTAAAATTTGTGTTGTGTAAGTTTACATTTTTTGAAAATACCAGTTATATTAAAAATAAAGTATGACTCAAACATTACTGAGATTTAATTGCATATGACAAATCTCCTTTTGTAATTAAATTTGGGCCCCTAGTTGGTAGTAAGTGATCAGGTTTAGAACATAATAAAGACTGTCTGGTTCAGAATCACTCACGTGAAGACTCGTGCAACAAAAATGCACTTAAAGAACTATCAGATAAAAACCGTTGACCTTCGTCCTTTGAGGCCTCGGTGTGGTGGGAGGAGGAAGTGCTTCTCCTCAGATGTCCTTTTGCCCTAGGTCAGGACCTCAGTGCTGTTTTATTTTGCATCATACAAATCTGCATTAGCTTAGGCCTGATTTGTTTTCATACATTTTATTTAAAACCTCATTTTAGTGATTTCTCAGTTTTATTACATTTATGCTTTCATACTTTAGATTTCTTAAAGCTTTAAGAAAGAAATAGATACCAATATTATTTTTTTAATCCAATCTCTGACTTTTCTTATAAATGTACCTTATACTAATATAGCGTGCCTGGTTTATGACGACCTTTATTTTATTTTTTATGAAAAATCCAGTAAATAATGCTAAAATTGACTTTTGAAAACATTCCTTTTGTGTTTTGAAAAAAGGAACTCCACAGGAGCATCTTATAATGCCAGGCAGTTTAGTCGCCATGAGAGAAGAAATGATGGGACTTTGGGCCCAGGCTGTTGTGTATGCCAAGCAGCTAGTGACATCCCATTGCTATTTAAAACCGCAGTTAGAAGTCATAAGCCTAAGGCAACCCAAACAAACCAAACAGCAGCAAGGATGCACAGAACCTTTCATCAGGAACGCATCCTAGCAAACTTACTTATTTCAGTTCTTGTGTCAGCCCTGGACATGAGAAACATTATTTTATATAAGAACTACCCTAGGGGTCATGCCCCGGGCTTAGAGGGAGTAACGTTTTTGGGGCCAGAATTTAAAGTCTGTTCTTAACATCTTGACAAACATTCCAGGCTACTTGTATAAAACTTAATCTCAGGAATGGAACAGGCAAAGGTCCCCTTTAATTATGGCCTGACATCGGAAGGCTGTCTCTCTGGTTAGAGAAGAAAAGAAAATGGCGGAGGGTACATTGCTTGAGTAAGAGTTGGTTTTGGAGGGTACATTACCGGTGGGAAATTTTTTTTTCCCTAAAATTAAGATGATTCTTAGAATCAATCACCTTGTACTAAGTCAGAGATGGTGTTAGAAGCCAATTTCACAAAAACAGGAAACTCCACCAAGGTTAGGAGAGAGTGGCAGCATTTGAAACCACTGTGTCTGTGTAGATCCCAGTACAAAGAGTAGGAGAGCCACAGTGGGAGATTTCAATATAATGCAAATAATGAAAATCACCAAATTTTAAATATGCCAACCCAAAGTCTCTGCTGTTAGGAGAAAAGGAAAGTACCCAGGCTCTGGGAATCAAATGAAGAAGGAGCATCTTCCAGCAAAGAAGGGGCGTGGTGGGAACCCGGGACAGCCACCAGGCAAAGTTTTAGCAAACATCTGATGAGGAGGAACCGGTGGTTGTTAGCACTCAACTTACGATTGTTTCTGCTTGCTTATGAATCGCATTTTCTGTGTAAACTGTAATGGGCTGAGGTGAAGTTCGTCTCATGGCTCGGCATTGGTCCTTTGGGCTCTTCCCTGTGGCGATCCTTTAGCAGTGCTGAGTTCTAAACTCACCCCCTCCTCTACCTCCAGGGACCCCACTTCCTCTCACCACCCTGCTGCTTCTTGAGGAAATGGAGCCCAGTGAACTCCCCCACTTCTGCCACGGTTTCTGCCCAACAAAACATAAGTGGGGGTGGGGTGGGGGGTGGCTTACGTGCCGAACACATTTCCTTGTATAGGTCACGTTTCTTTTTCTAACTCAGCACGTCTGAGCAGGCCCTCTTGCCAAGCCGGCGGAATTTGAACATCTAATCGCTCGTTTGAAAGCCACTCTTATTTCCCACATAGGCAAGGGTAGGAATCTGAAGGTCTCTACTTTCCTACTGTTAGTGTTTTGTTTTCTTTGCTTCGGACACCCCTCTCATAAAACCCGCATTTTTTTTTTTCCTATTTAATTTGCCAGAGAGCAAAAGTCACACCAGGAGTCAAAAAAAAAAAAGCCTGAACCATTCTTTTCTTATTTCTAGAGATACTTTATGGGACCAGTGAAAGATGCTGATGCTATCTTTTTAATATTCTGAAGAATAATCCTATTAAATAAAAAAACAAGGGAACTGTTATACCCACAAGGCAGATTTACCCAAAGCCGCCCAGCGGGGTCGAGTTACTTTACAAAACCCTAGCTGTGCCCTGTTCCTATCAGCCCATCAAGGGCTTGGTGACTGAGAAATCACTCGCGGGTTCTGCTCATCTCTCTTTGCGAACTTTGTTCTGTGGAATTAGATACAACTTTGACAAATTAGAAAAGGCTCCTGGGTGCCCCTCTGTCCCCAGAGAAGGACAGTCCACTGATTGTGTGCCCCCCTTCTGCAGGCCTGCCACGCCAGGCCGTCAGCGGCAGTCGGTCCATCGAGTGCTTTTTTAATAAGCAAGTCTGTCAGCACCAAGGTCTTCCGATCTGCCAACCTCGCCCTAATCCTCAGGACATGCTGCCTTCTTCTCTGTTTCATCTGTGGCAGAAGGCTCTCTACACAGAGGAAAAAAAAAAATCTCCTTTGTTTATAGAGCACGGACAACAAAATTAACCTTTGAGATTAATTGTGGGTGAGGATCGTGTTTTATCTTTACCCCAGACAGTGCGGTGGGATTAATACCTGTTTAAGGAGTGATCAGGGGCTGCATTCTCTTTTGAACAGAGGTAGCTAATGAAGTGCACTCTTTCTTTCTTTCTTTCTTTCTTTCTTTCTTTCTTTCTTTCTTTCTTTCTTTCTCCTCTCCAAGTTGATTTTGGGTCTTAGAGAAATGCAGAGATATAAAATATCAATATATAATTGCTTCCTGGTATGTCTAAAGATAAAAATCTCATCTGTCTAAAAGCACATGACCATCCTTGCCCAGTGCAGGTCTTGAATCCACCAGTATCCTGATGCAGAGCCAGGCCTGTGAGTGGAACCGTCCAGAACCGTATTTAGGGGAATATGGTCTCTTCTTTGATTTGCACAGATCTCACACACACACACACACACACACACGTGACCGAGTCAGGTGGTAGCTGTGGTGCTGGAGGATATAGGCAATACCAGGCTGCTATGTAACACTTTTGTGGCTTTAAAAAAATTTTAAACACAAGCCATTATATAAGATGAACAAGACACGTACTTGCTTATTTCTAAGAGGCATAACCAAGATGCAGCTGGACTCACATACACTGTCATTTCCAAAGTAAAGATGACACAAACAGCAACAATAAACAAAGTGTGTTTGTAGACACAGTTGTGGTGGAACCTGAAGGGATGCTAGATGCATCATAAATGTCATTCTTGGTCTCTGGAACCTCTCAAAGGGTGAAGCAAGATTAAATTAGTTCTGCCCATGAAAAGCCCCCAAATGACACTGATCACGGGTACCCATTGTTTGCTGTTGAGAGCACTAAGCTGCCTCCCCCCCCCTTTTTGGTAAAGGTTTCATGTTATAAATAGAATTTGATCTATGACAAGATACCACTGCCACTAGGAGCCAAACCTAGGCACCCAGTTTCATGCACCATCTTTCTTAAAGTGGCTGAAATGGGTCTGGAATCTTGGGTGATGATTTATCCTGGTCTTAATCATTTCCTGAAGCCAAGTGGTTCCTTCTACTAGCATTGCATTCAGATTCGCATTTCTTAGGGCTTCAGTGGATACGGGGGAATCTGACCTTTTAGAATTGTGTTATTTTTCATCATACACCATCACACAGGATCATTTTTACTAGTCTTCTTCTTCTTCTTCTTCTTCTTCTTCTTCTTCTTCTTCTTCTTCTTCTTCTTCTTCTCCTTCTTCTTCTCCTTCTCCTTCTTCTTCTTCTTCTTCTTCTTCTTCTTCTTCTTCTTCTTCTTCTTTTCTCTCTCTCTCTCTCTCTCTCTCTCTCTCTCTCTCTCTCTCTGTTTCTCTGTCTCTGTCTCTGTCTTTCTCTCTCCTCTCACTCAATCGTAGCAATGGCCATAACAAACAGTAGAAGAAAGGGACTTGCTATAGGTGAGAGACTAGGGTTATAGGGAGTGGAGATAATGACCATGTCAGTCCCATGAGCCCACTACACAACGCTCAAAGTTTCAGAGATATGAAAAAAAAAAGACATATTTTAGATCCCCAGGTCCTCATTACCAATGTCTTGAGCTAGGCACTGTGCTGGTTTGGGCTGAGGGAAGTGCTTTGATAAAGCAGGTTTTAAGGCTCACTTGATGTCTCTGGAAGGCAGTAAATATTTCCATTAGCAAGTAGCACCCTGTTCTATGGAGGGTCTGTGTTGGCATCATCATCTCCAGAGAAGTGTTATGCTCTTTGTTTGCTTTGCTGGGAAGACTAGCAGGCCTATTTCAGAGACCTGGTTTGAATGTGGACATTTTGCTTTCTGGGTCTGAGATCTGTTCAGGTCATTTAGCTGCCTTCTCACTATCCACATTAGCTGAGTGGAGTTAACGCTGCCTGTTAAACGCTGTAAGGCAGCTGTAAGGGCCAGTGAGGAGCAAGTGATGAAAGGCTCTGTGTTACAGCTCTACAGAGAATGCAGCTTCTAAAGTACATTTATAGCCTAGGTAGACGTCTGGGGCCACCGCACGCTTTAGCACACTACATAGACTGGAGTTTATTGGGGTGCTCTACTACTTATCCCAAAGCCCATTGGATATGGAAACACAATTGGCACCTTGTATTTTTTTTTAATTCATTGTATGTTATATGTATGGGTGCTTTGCCTGCATGTATGTCTGTGTACCATGTGCATGCAGTACCCGTGGGTCCCCTAGAACTGGAGGGAGTCACAGATGGTTGTGAGATGCTTCTGGATTCTGGGAATTGGACGAAGGCCCTTTGGAGAGGCAGTGGGTGATCTCAACCCACTTGTACTATTTATCTTATACTAATGATGCTTAAATCCCATCTCAATGCCTCGGTTGTAGTATGTGACCAGTCAAGGAAATCAGATGCTTGACACATTTAACCCTATCATTAATGGGGCTCCTCAGATGGAAGATAGGTGTATGAACACCTCTATATCTCCTCCTCATGAGCATGTATGTAGTTAACATGCTATCTTGAGTGAGTTTTCACACATTTCATGTTTCCACAGATAAGATCCTCCTCAAAGTCCTATGAAGTGCAAAAAACTAAAAGCAAAGTATTAGTTAAAGAAATAAGCATGCCATATGCTCTCCAAGTTCATTGTATGAAGTGCAAGAGCAAGTTCTGACATGAGGAGGCAGCTCCGTTAAAACACTTGATTGTGTAATGACACCCACTGTGCCCAACACTCCTGTGTGACCAGAAAAACACTTATGTAAGGTGAAGTCAGGAATATCAGGCGTATCAGCTCAATAAGCAAAAGAACATAAAAAACAAGTGTGTTCTAGATTCTTTACGAGTGTGATCAAATCTATAAAAGCAAACTTGTTTTTCTCCACACACAAGGCCACTTTGAGGACACTGTTCTAAGGAAGAGAGGCATGGATTTTCTTTCTCATCTCTTCCATTCTCTCTCCCTTCACACTTGGCATTTTCCAACAGATATGGGTTGCTAAAAAGACATTAGCAATGCATTGATTGATCATGGGCACCTGACTTTCAGTATACAATTCAACTAAACCAAACTTCATTAAAGTCACAGGCGTAATTTGACTTTAGGACGGAGAAACAAGGAAACCGAGTAAAAGTAGAATCTCTACCTCAGTCATGTCAGTATTGCATCAGAGATGACATGCAATCAGACTTATAAATCACAGCGGCCATCATAGAAAGGACCAGGGAGGAAGTCACTAGAAACTTCGATTTGGAGAACCTTTCAAAGGGAGAAACCTAAGCTTCACCTTTTCTGCAGAAAACAAACATTCTTTAATTATAAAATGTCATTGGTAAACAAAATCCTCTTTCCCTATATAAGCAATCCTCTGCCTAGACACCAACGTTGAGGGCAAAACCAGGCTTTATTTAGTAATGCCTATTTATGAAGTTATTTTATTTTCTTAAGTTTAACCTAGATATGACATATTTACACTGTTTCCAAAATATTCCATGTTGACCTGTTTCTATTCTCTCCAAAACCAAATTTGGAGAATAAAATATATTTCACATCTATAAGAATGGAATAAAATTTTAGTATTTTTTTACTAGTTATAAAAGTGGAATTTATATACTCTGGACTAATTAGAAAAATACAAAAAGGTACAAAAAAAGTGACACAAAACCCATTTATAGTCCCTTACTTTGACAATCTCAAGGTGACCGGCATCTTCCTGTTTTGTAGTTCGTAGGGCTGATGATTTTACTGTGCTTTCTTTCTGCACTTTATGGTTTTTCATAAACATATTATTTCCTAAAACAACACTTGAAATTGCTTAGTATAATCCTACCAGAGGGTTGAATCATGTAAGTATTTACCAAGGTTAATATTTTTAAAATTTAGCTGTTTCCAGTGATTATTATTTTCCAAATAAAATACACGAGTGAGCAATACATATTCTGCAGATCTATTCTACACATATTGCTGACTTTTTTCCTTATGCTAAATTCCTGGAGGCATTTCTTTGGTATAGGGTATAGACTGCTTCCATGTCCACTTGCCTCACAAGGGAGAAATTTATCCATAAGGAAAAGGCAGCTGAGCCACAAGTACCCTAGGCACCAGGACACAAACCTTGTGTCTACCCTGAAAGAAGGTAGGTACTCCTCAAAGGATTATAGCACAGGCCTCAGGGTAGATAGGCAATAGTCATAAAATGGATGAATCTAAACAACTTTCACATTTCTATGTGAACAAATGAGAAGAGAAGAAAAATGATCAAAATTGTAAAAAAAAGAAAGAAAGAAAGAAAGAAAGAAAAAGTCATTGTGGTGGTTTGAATGAGAATGCCTCTCATAGGATTAAAGATCTGAATTCTTAGTTAACAGGGAGTGGCACTACTTGAAATTATTAGGAGCTGTGGCCTTGCTGGAGGAAGTGTCTCAGTGGTGGGTGGACTTTGAAGGTTACCAAAAAAAAAAAAAAAAAAAAAAAAAGCCCATTCCAAGCCCAGAGCCTCTCTTTCCCCTCTCCCTATGGATCAGGATGTGGCTCTTAGCTACTGCTCCAGCACTGTGTCTGCCTGCGTGCTGCCATGCTCCCCACCACGGTGACAGTGGACTATAATACATATCTGAAACTGTGCAAGCCCCAGTTAAACACTTTCCTTTATAAGAGCCGCCCTCACCATAGTGTTCTTTTTCACAGCAACAGAACATTGACTACGATAAGCCAACTTTATTTTAATTTTTTATTATTTTATTTAATTAATTTATTCAGGTTGCATCCCAACTTTAAAAAGGCAACAGATCACAGTAGAAAAAAGCTGCTTATCCAGATTTATCTAGAAGTGTACCTTCACTGACAATGATGTCATTGCAAGTTCTGTCCACTCCTTTTCCAAGTACAGCTATCCCACTCAGACTTTGAGATTTGATTGATCTCTGGCAGCTGTGCTTGGCCTTTGCCCTGATTCACTAGTGTGACTGGTACAAGCTAGGTTGGCTGGAGATTTCCTTAAAGTCCAGAAGGCTGTCTTCTTTATAAATCAAATATTCCTTTCATTACAAAAGTGAAATTGAAATCTCTGACTCATATTGGCTTAAGCCAAGACATTTTTGTTGGCCCTTGTACCAAGGTATTTTCTCTCTCTCTCTCTCTCTCTCTCTCTCTCTCTCTCTCTCTCTCTCTCTCTGGGCTCTTCCCTCATGCTGGCTAACACAAGTGGCTGCCCCAGTGCCAGATTCGCCTTGCACTGAGATATGCTCTGTGGTAAAGGGTTAACTTGTGCCGAATATTCAAGACATACTGGTTTATTCTCACCAGACTCATTTACAGTCCATGCCTGTCATTGAATCTTCAGTTACTGACCTTGATAACGGACTCCCCTAGTCAATTAAAGAAAATTTGAGCTTTTCTCTGGAGCTAAAGGTGAAGTCTATACAAGGCAGGGCAAGGAATTGGAACTCTATCAGGAAATACATCTAGACGAGGATAGCAACAATCATGTACATTTCATGTCATTTGAGTCTCAGACTTTGCCATGTGAAAGTAAATTCTACCAAAAGAGAGACAGATAGTAAAGAGGAAAGAAGAAAGCAGAGGAACAATATGGAAAGACGCAGATGGACTTTAGTTGCGGCTTCTATTTCTTTCCCAAGGCCTATTCTGTTTCTGGATATGGTCCCCGCAGGTCCCCATGTATTTATAAAAAAACTCCCCTCCCCCCATTTACTAGATCATTCTTTGGTGCGACTTCTACATTTACATCCATTTCTAGCTGTCCTGTGAGGCTGCCTGGTTTTATTGTCCCCTTTGCCTTACGTGTCGGCCTCCCTCTTAGTAATTCTTTTCTGTCTATTGAAGGTGAACCCATAAATGCCTTGTATAAATTATAGTGAGGGGGAACCGAGAGCACTGAAAGATGAGCATGAGCCTAAGATGAGCTGGCTGTAGTGTATCAGGTGACTGATACAGTGTTGGGGACACATGGGTAGCACTTTCTTAAGAGATCAGTTCCTTCAATGGGAATGTTGCAAAAATTTCAAACAAGTTTTTCTTTTTGTCCCTGTTGTATTGTAATGTGATGCTCTGTGAAATATGTTACATTCTTTTTTTTTTTTTAAACAAACAAAACACATGAAAGTGTTTTGGTCAACATGTAAGGTGGTGACAAACCCTAGTGTATTATGTGAATCATATTTCTCCAGGTTACATTAAATGGCATCCTGTAATGTGATTGACACACCAGGGGACAGCACACAATGGGGAAGACCTCAGAGATAGAGAAATACCAGAGAAAGTAAAGTCACCGCTGGGAATTGCTCATGTGCCAGCAGGCTCCTGCATGCCACCTGCCCTTTCATCTGTAATTAGCCAGGGATGTGCAAGGCAGTTTCATTCTTTAGAGCTGGGTAGACTTGAGTTTTGAATATTTCCGAACCTCCTTTCAGTGTTTTTAGTAGTAACATTTATGTATACTTTGAAATTGTTTTCAGAACTTTCATATCATAAGAATTGTGTCCTCACTCATGCTTCTTTTCTCTGTCAAATTTCCAATATTTTCTGTCTCTTATTCTTCTAAAACTGGAGGCGGGAAAAGAATCTACACAAAGCAAAGAATGCCCTTTCACATTTTACTCCGAGGTCCAGGCATAGTGAACCACCCATCATGAGAGTTTGATGCATGAGTTGCTGACGACGTTCATCTTTGTGACTTGCTTGTGCTCTGAATGGCATTTAATAAAACTCAGCAAAGTATCATCTAACTACTTCTTAATGTTTCCGTAGCAAATAAGCACAAGCACAGAGATATCAGAGATATGTCCTGCACAGTTCTAGAGGACAGACGTCCCAATTCCAGGTGCTGTAAAGGGTATGCTTCGCCAGCGGTCTTAAGGGGAGAGTCTGTCCAGCCTCCTCCAGCATTCGTCAGAGATACGCTTCACAATCTCAATGTCTGCTTGCCTCCATGGCCCTTCTTTTAGGTTGTAAGCTTCAGTGCCATTTCCTCTTCTTTTAAGAACACTGGTCTTTGGAGTTAAAGCCTACCTGGAGGACCCTTTCAGGGTCCTTAATTGTGTTTACAGACTTCACTGTTTCCCAAATAAAGTTACACTCATAGGCCTTTGAAAACAGAAATACCTTTTAGTACATGCCTTTAGCCAGGCATGTAGGATTCCCTAAGCTGGCCAAAGTAAGAAGAAGATGGGGGATGCTGAGAAATCAGCAGTTTGGGTTTATGGTTTCATTCTCTCTGTTAACCTTTCACAGTGATGGCAGCAGGAAGGTAACTATAATTGACATATACTATCACAAGGGTTCCAGTTGGATATAAAGTCAGATGAGCTTACACAGACTCTAAATTCCCTTAGAAGAAAGAAAACTGTCTTCACTTCCTCCCCAGATGGGCTGATGAGGCAGGTGTGTTCGTACAGGATGTGGGGAGAGACTTGATATTTGAGGGTTTGGACCAGTTAGATCCCATTAAGATTCTTAAGCATAGATTGAGTCCCCTTGCTCCACCCCCAACCATCTCTATCCAGCTACAGACAGAAGTTCAGAGAGCAGAGAAGTCTTAGTAAAGAACTCTAATCTGTAAAGGGAGCCTAGCACTGCCTCCTTAGGGCAGTCAACAGTTCCCCTTAGAGAAGACTGGAAAGGGTTATTTGAGAGAGTAGGGATAGCTTGGGAGTACAATTTTATATGTTTGAAGAATTTACAATGAACCTTATTATTATGCATAATTAATTTAAGCTAATAGAATGGGGTTTATTATTAATAAAGAGAGGCCAGACTTGGGTAGACAACACCTGCTAATTAGGCAGAGGAAGGCGTGCCTGTCACCATGGGTTTATATTTCTCTCTTTAGTTAATATTTGTGGGAACATAGAATTGTTTGCTTCTTGAGAAGGGATCTCATGTAGTCCAGTCTGGCCCTGAGCTCCTGATCCTCCTGCCTCCACTTTCCAAGTACTGAGATATAGACCTGTGTCATCATGTTTGGCTGCATAACGCAGTAAGTAAAAAATCATTGTTTTTAGCTTCATGTTCCTTTGGGTCCAGTTAAATAATTGGGGTATATTGGGTTAAATCTTTGTACAGCTCACTCAACATAGAAAGCTCCATAGTAAATATTGATGCCCCTTGAATGATCATACCATCATCCCAATCATTTATCATGACTGGTATGATTCAGGCAGTTTTGGTAATTCATATTTTTATTTTATTCTTAACATCGAGCTCTGTCCTACACATCTAAAATTGTCCTCTCCAGAAAGGCATGGGAATTCTTAAGCAAATGAAATCATCTGAATTTATTATACTAGAAACTCTTTAAAATTTTTTTATTTACTTTATATCCTAATCATAGCCCCCTCTCTCCTCTCCTCCCAAACCCTCCCTCCCTCCTTCTTCCTCTATTTCCTTCTCCTCAAAAAAGGGGAGCAACCCCTGCCAACCCACCCCCGCCCCGCACATCAAATCACAATAGGACTGAGCACATCCTCTTCCACTGAGGCCAGGCAAGGCAGCCCTGCCAGGGAGTGATCAAAAAGTATGCAGCAGACTCCATGTCAGAGACAGCCCCTGCTCCCCGTACTAGGTGACCCCCCATAAAGATCAAGCTGCGTCACCAAGTAAGTTGATAGCTGAAATTGGTTATGAAAGTCCCTTTATATAAAATAGCCAGACTCCACTCATTAAAGAAAACCAAGTAGCTCAAACGTCCATGAGTCACAGGAAATGATCACCTCAAAAGAAATAAATTTTTTTCTTAGTATGCCTACAAAACAGAACATCTCAATTTGGCTAAATCTAGTTAAGAAAAACAAAAGGCTTTAAGGGAGGACCAATAAAGGCACTTGCTAAGTATCTTTTGAAGGCTTCATGAAAATCAGATTTTTGATAGCTCAAAGGTCATGATACATTTCCCAAAAAGCAAAGCAAAAAAACTTTCTTATATAATTTTACACTTGATTATATTCTTAAAATCATATATATATATTATATATATATATATATATATAATCAATGACTTATCTTAAAGTTCAGTACATGGTGACTTCCTGTTGAGCACAAACTTTATTTATTTATTTATTCACTTTACATACCCCTCCCTCCTGTCTTCCCTGTCTGCCCCTCACACCCTTTCCCCCAACTCCTACCGTTCTTCTCAGAGAAGAAGTAGAGCCTCCCCCATATGGGTACCAACCCACCCTGGCACATCAAGTCACAGCAAGACCAAGTGCATCCTCTCCCACTGAGGCCAGCCAAAGAAGTCCAAATAGGGGGGAGGGATCCAAAGGCAGGCAACAGAGTCAGAGACTGCCCCCTATCCGGTTGTTAGGGGCCTCATATAAAGACCAAATTGCACATCTGCTACATATGTGCAGGGGGCCTAGGTCCAGCCTATGCATGTTCCTTGGTTGCTGGTTCAGTCTCTGTGAGCTCCCATGGACCCAGCTTAGTTGACACTGTAGGTCTTCTTATGGTATCCTTTACCCCTCTGGCTCCCTCAATTTTTCTGCCCACTCTTCTCCAAGTTCTGTCTAATGTTTGGCTGTGAGTCTTTACATCTGTTTCCATCAGCTGTTGGATGAAGCCTCTCAGAGGACAGATATACTAGGCTCCTGTCTGCAAGTATAGCAGAATAGTGTCAGGGGTGGTTCTCTGCCATGGGATGAGTCCCAAGTTGAGCCAGTTATTATTGATTGGCCGTTCCCTCAGTCTCTGCTCCATCTTTATCCCTGCACATCTTGTAGGCAGGACAAATTTTACGGATGCGTTGGTGTCCCTATCATTGCACTGAAAGTCATTCCTGGTTACTGGAGGTGGCCACTCAGACTCTATATACTCCACTTCTAGGAGTCTCAACTAGGTTCATACCCATAGACTCCTGAGAGCCTCTCTGATTGTCCTGAAAATTCATCCACCTCCCAGCCTTCCATTCTTCCTACACCTTATTTCCCACCCCAAACTCTTTTCTCTTCCCCATCCCCTCTCTCACCCAGGTCCCTTCCCGTATCCTTCCAATGTCTAATTTATTTCTTCTTCTGAGTGAGATTCAAGCATCCTCCTTGAGCTGTTCATGTTATTTAGCTTTTTGGGGTCTGTGGATTGTAGCTTCGTTGTTCTGTACTATATGGCTAATATACATTAAGTGAGCACATATCATGTATGTTTTTCTGGTCTGGGTTACGTCACTCAGGATGATCATTTCTAGTTCCACCCATTTGCTTGCACATTTCATAACTTCCTTGTTTTTAATAGCCGAGTAGTAGTATTCCATTGTGCAAACGTACCACATTTTCTTTATTCATTCTTCGGCTTAGGGACATCTGGGTTGTTTCCAGTTTCTGGCTATTACAAATAAAGCTGCTATAAACATAGTTGAACAAGTATCCTCGTGGTATGGAGTAGCATCTTTTGGGTGTATTCCAGGAGTGATATAGCTTGGTCTTGAGACAGAACTATTCCAAATTTTCTGAAAAATGCTAAATTGATTTCCAAAGAGGTTGTGCAAGTTTGTACTTCCACTAGCAATGAAGGAGTGGAGCGTTCCCCTTGCTCCACATCCTCTCCAGCATGTGCTGTCACTTGAGTTTTGGTTCTTACCCATGCTGTAGGGTGTAAGACGGAATCTCAGAGTTGTTATGATTTGAAGTTCCATGATGACTAAGGAAGTCAAATATTTATTTAAATGATTCTCAGACATTAAAGATTTGTCTGGTGAGAATTCTCTGTTTAGTTCTCCACCCCATTTTAAAATTGGGTCAGTTGTTTCGTTGGTGTCTAATTTCTTGAGTTCTTTATGTATTTTGGATATTAGCCCTTTGTTAGATGTAGGGTTGGTGAAGATTGTTTCCCATTCTGTTGGATGTCATTTTGCCCTATTTACAGTGTCCTTTGCCTTACAGAAGCTTTTCAGTTTCATGAGGTCTCATTTATTAGTTGTTGATCTTAGAGCCTGAGCTATTGGTGTTCTGTTCTGTTCTCTCCTGTGTCAATTGAGTTCAAGGCTCTTCCCACTTCCTCTTCTACTCGATTTAGTGTATCCAGTTTTATGTTGAGTTCATTGATCCACTTGGACTTGAGTTTTGTGAGTGGTAATAAGTATGGATTTATTTTCATTTTTATACATGAGGACATCCAGTTAGACCAACACTATTTGTTGAAGATGCTTTTTCGCCATTGTATGGATTTTGCTTCTTTGTCAAAAATCAAATGTGCATAGGTATATGAGGTTATTTTGAGGTTTTTTTATTTGATTCCATTTATCAACCAGTCTTTTTATGCCAGTACCATGCAGTTTTTATTACTAATACTCTGTAGTATAGCTTAAAGTCAGAGATGGAGATACCTCCAGAAGTTCTATTATTGTATGCAATTTTAAAAGCCATTTTGAGTGTTTTGTTTTTCTATATAAAGTTGAGAATTGTTCTTTCAAGGTCTATGAAAATTTGTGTTGGTACTTTCATGGGAATTGTATTGAATCCATAGTTTGCTTTGGGTAAGATGGTCATTTTTTACTATGTGATTCTACCAATTCGTGAGCATGGGATATTTTTCCATCTTCTGATACCTTCTTCAATTTCTCCCTTCATAGACTTGCAGTTCTTGTCATGCAGGTCTTCCACTTGCTTGATTAGGGTTCTTTCCCTTGTAGCTTTTAATATTCTTTCTTTGTTCTATACACTTAACATTTTGATTATTACGTGGCAGAAGGATTTTCTTTTCTGGTTCAATCTATTTGGTGTTCTGTAAGCTTCTTGGATGTTTTACAGGTATTTGTATTTTTAGGTTGGGGACATTTTCTTCTACAATTTTGTTGAAAATATTTTCTAAGCTTTTATACTGGGGATCTTCTTCTTCTATTCCTGCTTTTCTATGGTTTGACTTTTCATAATGTCCCATATATCTTGGGTGTTTTGTGCCAAGAATATTTTAGATTTAACATTTTCTTTGACCAATGTATGAATTTTTTTTCTATCACATCTTCTATGCCTGAGATTTTCTGTTGCATCTCTTGTATTTTCTTGGTGATGCTTGTGTCTCCAGTTCCTGTTCTCTTCCCTAGATTTTCCATCTCCAGGATTCCTTCTGCTTGTGTTTTCTTTATTGTACCTATATCAATTTTCAGGTCTTGAACAGTTTTATTCATTTTTTTTTTACCTATTTGATTGTATTTTTCTGTATTTCTTTAAGGGATTTCCCCCCATTTGTTCTTTAAATGCCTCTATCATCTTTATAAGATTGGATTTAAGACCATCTCCTTGTGCTTTGGCTGAGGTAGGATATCCAGGACTTACTGTAGTAGGATAGCTGGCCTCTGATGGTGCCATATTGCCCTGGCTCCTGTTGATTGTGTTCTTTCACTGGCCGTTAGCCATTTGGTTGTCCTTGGTGCTGGTTGGCAACTAGAGATGCGGGCAGAGTTGTAGGCTGGAAAAATGGGGTGCAGAGGAGTGGATGTGGTTTACCACTGCTGAGTGTGCTTTAGGGGGAGTTGGCCGGCAGGTGAGTGAGTGGTGAAGAGGGATCCAACCTGGGAGTGGATGTGGTTTGCCACTGCTGAGTGTGCTTTAGGGGGAGTTGGCCGGCAGGTGAGTGGTGAAGAGGGATCCAACCTGGATGTTCCTAGTGCCAGCAGGACTCCTCAGGAAGGCAAGAAGTATCATGTATGGGACAATGGAGCTCTGGGAACAGCATGCAGCTCACTGCTGCTGGCTGTGTTCCAGGGTACCTGGCAGGCAGGGGCATCGGCTTGGAGAGGTCTAACCTGAATGTTCCTGGTGGCCAGCAGGCCTGCTTGGGAAGGCCACCACAGCTGTGGCTTGCACAGTGGAACTCTCAAACTTAATTTTTAAGTGTCTACAATAAGGTATAAGTCTCACATACATACTCACAAATTATAAATACTGTCCTCTCTGTCCATGGGTTTCCTTTCAAAGGGATTGTGCAATCTGGTCCTAAACACACACACACACACACACACACACACACACACACACACACACACACTATAAACACACTATAAACTGTAATATAATATATGCTTTTCTGAAGGCAGACATGAACAGTCTTTGCCATTCCTATGTTTATTAATTCTCTCAAACTCAGAACATTGACAAAATCTGTTTATTGGGAGAAGTCAAAGAACAGGATAACATGTCTGAATTATGACATGAAGGTAAATGTTAGAATGAGTAGGATTATATTTGTTCATTTTGTAAGAAAGAAAATTATTCCAAAATTCATAGGAATGGTTATGCCTTCCCACCAGGCATTGTTTGCCAAATATGCACTCAGAGGATGATTTACTTTATTTATTTACTCTTCTATGTGTACGTGCAAGTGCCTAAATGAGTTTATAAGCACCAGAAGAGGGTTTCAAATCTCAGAACTAGAGTTCCAGGTGGTTGTGAGAAGCCTATCATGGAGTCTTCTACAGGAGTTCCAAGTGCTCATCACCTTTAAGAGGTTACAGTATCTTCTGCATCCCTTTGTATCAGGTATTATCCCAATGTTCTTGAGCTCAATTTTAGTGCTGATTTATGGCTTAAGTATCATCTTTCTAGGTGTTACAAAAGAAAAGCCAAGGCCTCTTCTCAGTCAGCAGCAGTAGAATAGCATTGCCTATCAACTTTGGTACCCCAAAAGCTGCAGCCCAGGGCCTAATTTTGTCTATTTCTCCACAATTCATTTTAAGTCATTCCTACACCCCACGTGTACACATTTTACATTTTTTTCATGCCCTTGCTTACTTTTATATCTTTTAGTCTCAAAATACAGAGCAGCGCTGTACAGAATGAGAATTTTTTTACATAAATGAGATCTCTGAGCATAGATTTAAGGCATCTGAGTTGTTTTGTTTCTGTGTATGCATTTGATAAGAGCACTGAAGGAGTAAAGTGAAGAATGAACAAAATATGATGGAATATTCATGGCACATTCAGACCTTATCAGGCCCGTGATCAGTTATCTGCTGAAGAAAATTACATTGCATCTGTCAATAGACTTAATAACTCGGGGCCTGTGATTTCATAATGGATAATCACACAAATTCAGGAAGCTATACCATATGCCATTCCAGTTTTCTACTCTCTTATTCACCTTAATTTTCTAGATGACTGAAATTATCTAGCCCTGCACTGGAGATGGCCCACATGGATGGCGGGCCTGCAGGAATCCAGCCCCTCCCACGTCAGGCCTGTGCAGGTTGAGGCTGCTGGCCTTTGTCTGAGACCCAGGCATCTAATTGAAATGAGCAGAACTTGGAAATTGTAAACCTGGACAGTGCAAAGGATTAATGGGATGGGAAACCGTGCAGGGAAGATGTGGAACAGCTGGGGGGGGATTGGGCGGGGGGGGGGGGGAACTGAGGAGGGAGAAGTGGGGCAGTGAAGGCCGAAGATCCAGCATCTGATGAAGAACTCCACATCTCTGTGTGTGAACCACGAGCGATATTGACTACACGCTGCAACCTATTCTAGAGAGCTCCTTGGAAGCAGGGACTCTTGTTTCTGATCGTTAAAGATGCTGTTTCTATTTATAGAACCATTTCTCCACTCCATACACTATGGTCCCTGTATCAGTAAGTTATGGTGTTGACTACAAGTACTGGGTGACTTAATTTAAAGCCATCTAATCAAATAGGCAGTTCTTGTTCTCAGGTGGGATCTGATGAAGGCAGTTCCTGGTGTGCATTAGGCTGCTCAGTGAAGCCACTGGGATCTCAAAATCTTTCCACCTTTCTCCTAAACCCTCTACCATCGCTCTTGGCTAATGCTTGTTTACAGGAAATTGCCAGGTAGCCACTGCATCTGTAGACCATTGCTTCCTTGGTGTCCTCAACATGTGTCCCTTCACGTCAGAAGCAAACCTGACCATAGACTCCCAATAGACGCTTGCTCAAATTGCTTCAGTCTAAACTGCTTCTCACAGACAAGGAAGCTTCTAGAGAGGCTGTATATGTCACTGTCTCACTCAGGGCTGGCATATTGCTGCCTACAGATGCCTAGAGATGTGTGAACAAGGAATGAGGGAAGGACACATGTCAAGCGATGACCAGGACTTGCTGCGACCATTTGCTTATGTTCCTAAGTAAAGGGAACAATCTTTTGGCCACTGTGCTATTACTGGACTGCAATAGTCCAAGCAAAGACAAAGCAGGGGGTGGGCAAGGTCAGCAGGACACTACTGTTGCCTGCCTTTGTATTATTTCTTTTTTTTCAAATTCATTAAATATTTAAAAATAATTTTACATATGAATGCTTTATACACTGACCACTCTCACCTCCCCACCTCCCTACCAACCTGTCTGTCCTCCATTTTATTTTACCCATCTTTCATGCATTCATGTCTATTCATTTTGTTTGGGGGCCTTACCAAGATTAACCAGGGCCATCTGTGTAACTGTGGTTTGGGGGCTAGCCACTGGAGCCTAGAGGGCTCAGCAGAGGAGGCCCAAGCAAAGGGAATGGTTGTCCCTCTCCCAGAATCTATCAACGGCCAATGTTCAGAGGTAAAGGGTAGGGCCACAGGAGGCCCTTCTTCCTCTTTGGCTGATTGCTGATAGGACTCGTTTTTATGTGGGCCCGGTGTGGGTAGCTATAGTTGTTGTGAGTTAATGACCAACAATGGTTGCGTATAGAGGATGACATTTCACAGCCAGTCTTCCGGCTTCTACACATGTCCTCTTCACATTCACTCGGCCTTAGAGGGGGTGGTGTAAATGACTTGATAAGGGATAGATCCAACATCTGTCACTTAGCCTCTGCATCTTGGGTAGCCCCCTGAGTCTCTGAATTTAACAGTGTTTGGCTCGTTGCTGCTTTCATCTCTGTGTGTAAGCATGGCTACTGAGAAGGCAGTTCATTGCTAGGTCAGTTTAGTTAATTATCAGAAATATGCTCCCCCAGTGGGCTTACAACTCTCCCCACATCTGGTGATTTTTCTAGGTTTACGGAACCAGGCACTGCTTACCTGCTCCTCCTGGGGTCTTGACTCCATTCAAAGGGCAGTTGGCTTCCTCCATAACAGTCAAAATGCTATGGTACAGATGGCCACATCTTGCTTTACACATGTGTTCATGATACTCCGTGTGTGTGTGTGTGTGTGTGTGTGTGTGTGTGTGTGTGTGTGTGTGTGTGTTTGGAGCCCAGATATGGGAGGAGGTGTCTCTCTATGTAACTCCTCTAGAACTTATTATATAGACCAGGCTAGACTTGAACTCATAGAGATGTACATGCCTCTGCTTCGTGAGTGCTGTACCATCATGCCCAGCTTTTTTAAAGTGATTTTAAACTGCATTTCCTTAATGGATAAGAGTGGTGAACACTTTTTAAATGGTTTCTTAGCCATTTCTTCTTTTAAATGGTTTCTATTTAGTTGTGTAGCCTATCCCACCTCTCCCCACCCTACCCTCACCCTTGCTTTCTTATTAGATGGAATTTTACTCTGTAGCCCTTAAGGCTAGCCTGGAACTTGCTTTGTAGACCAAGCTAGACTTGAACTTAACAGAGCTACACCTGCGGCTGTCTCCAAGTATTAGAGTTAAAGGCCTTTATGTATTGCTCATTTTTTAAAAATAGGGTCAATTTTTTTGTTGGTGTTTAGGATTTTAGGTTTTGTTTTGTTTGTATATTCTTGTCACTAATCCTCTGTGGGATGCATAGCTGGCAAGGAGTTTTTCACCATCCTGTGGGCTGCCTCTTTATTTGACTGACAGGTTCATTTGCTATGCAAAAGCTTTTTTTCTTTCTTTTTTTTTTTTTTTTAACTTCATGAAGTCCAATTTGTCAACTGTTAGTCTTATTTGTGGGCTACTGAAGAAGCCCGGAATAATTGTCAGCTCTGCTTATGAAGCATGTTCCTCACTGTTTCCCCTAGTCCCCTTAAAGGATCTGCTCTGATGCTGAAGTCTCATTCATCTGAGCTGAGTTTTGTGTAAGACTGAGATAGGGATCTAGTTTGTCTTTCTCTCTGTTGATACCCGGGCTTCCTAGCACTGTCAGTTAAAAATGCTGTCCTTTTCCCAATGCACATTTGTGGCATCTTTGTCAAAAACTCAAGCAGCAGTTTCTGGACTGTTGCAGATGAGCAGGTGAGCCATTTAGCCTTCCTCTTGGCTTACACTTTTCTCATTATCTTTCAATCCCCATCTGAATATTCTCACTTCCCTTTTTATTACAGGGTTTTGGCCTCTTCTGCCTTCCCCGCCAGTCTGTATTCCTTCTTTTTTTTTTTTTTTTCCCCTTTGTATACCAAACATTCCTTACTTTGCTCCTTGATCTCCTTTCATAAACCAAGTGACAAAGCCCCTTTCTCTACTGTGTCCCAGGGTCCCTGAAGCGGTTGTTATCATTTGAAGGTGGTCATGAACGTGCATTTTCTGTCTTCTTTTAGGGAGAGTCACTCCAACTGCGTAAAAGGAGTCACAACCTCCTGTTGCTCCACTGGAGAAAAGAAAAGTCTCCTCCCGTTCCAATGAGGAAAGAAAGAGATCTGGCACTGAATTTGTAATGGTGGCAATGTCATAGCCTTGTGGCTTTGGTCAGATTTTTTTTTTTTACAAGGGGTCCAGGTATGAAGGGTCCTTTGACTTGTGTTGTCCAGGGTTCACACAGCAAGGATGTTTCTAGTGATGAGCACTTTCCAGGTAAACATGACTCTCAGCAAGTGGGGCTTAATCTCTCTTTTGTCAATGTTTGGGCTGGGTGAGTTTGGAGCTCTGAAGGGTCCTAATAAGTTCGGGAAGACCTCAAGGAGCAGATTTATAATGCGCCTGTGGCTCTTGGCAATGTGATTTCTTGTGCTGGAAGAAGGAGATACTGAGACTTGCTCTTATCTCAGTAAAGATGCTGCTGGGAGATGGACTGTGCATCACCTGCTCCTGTGCCACCCAGTTTCCACCTGTGGTCTCCTCGCAGTAAGCCACATTTCCTGTTCTGATACCTACTTTCTGGAGATGCGTAGACAGGTGATGCCTAAGGAGGTGATATCTAGAGGGGTGGTGCCTAGGGAGGTGGTGGGGTGGCCAGCTTTTTATTTTCTCCTTGAGAGAAGACTTCCTTCTGTCCAGATGCAAATTTAGCTCTGGAAACTTATGCAAAAGCACAAGAAACTCATGAGGGCTCTGAGATATTTTCCTTTTTCTTGAAGGCGTTCCTTCTCTGCCTTGGCCTCTGAAGCCTCTGGATGAGCAGTCCCCCCAGCCAGCTGTTTCTCACAGGCCACTGGGAAGGCTGGCCACAGAGGTAGCTCCTCCTTGCTTTCTGCCAGCCAGTGTGCTACTTGCCTTTTTCTTCTTTCTTTCTTTCTTTTTTTTTCCGGATACAGTTTTGTTTTGCTTTGTTTTGTTTCAAGGCAGATGAAACTTCATGGGCCATTTCTTCCCACTTTCCTAGAAACAAAGCCCGACCCAAGGGAAGGAGCATGAGGCAGGAGACTTCCACGGAAAGTCACTTCTCAGCATCCGCCAAAGGAAAGTGCTGACCTAGTGGAGGGGCACTGGGATTCAGAGCCAGTGCTCCAAGCAGCTGCACAGCTGCGCGTGCACATTAATCACGCAGCTTCCGCAGCACCGGGCAGAGTGGGACTTGTGTGATCAAGGGCTCACTATAAAACATGTAGCTTTCTCTCTTGCGCTACCCGCCCCACCCCCCAGCCTGTCGCCTCTCCCCATCTCTTCCTCCTTTCTCTCTCCCTACTTCTCTTTCTTTCCCATTTCACTCGCCCTCTCTTTTCAGCTGAATCCATTCACTCACCATGCCTTTCTTTCTTTCTTTTTTTTAAAGAGAAGAGTGGATGCTTTTCATTTATCCCCCAAACACTATTATTTTTCTCTGTTCTTTTCACTTTCCCAGTTGAGATGCAACAGATGTTTCAAAAGGGTTTGGAACAAAAATTCCTCATTAGGGACCATGACAAATAAATCACATCCCTAACTGCACAACCCCCATTTGCTCAGATCTTTGCGGATTTTTTTTTCTCCCAGGGTAAGAAGTGGAAGAAGAATTTATAATAAAACTATAACGAAAAGAACATAATAATAATCACATTTATTAACTGAGCTGAAAGTTGCTGCTAGTCTAAGTACTTTCCCATCTGTTATTTCACTTCACACTTGCAGCCACCCTCGGGGACAGGTATTACTGCCTCTATTTAGCTTATAAGAAATTGAAATACACACAGAGTTGGGGAATTAAGTAAAAGAAGTAAGCTGATCCACATCTGAAGAGTTTGAGCAAGGTATGGAATGCTACAGTGTCTACAACAAACCAAACTTTCTAAGTGTTAACTGTAAAAGGCTTCTACTATTAACGTGCTCTGGACTTCAAATTTCCTCCCATTATTTCTATGAATTTTCAAGGGTGTCAATATATTTATCATCTTTTTTATCTCTCTCTCTCAAATTGTTTCTTAAGTGTTTTTCAAACACTAATAATGGCAATATAGCCAGCAGTAGACACACTGCATAAAGCAGGTGGCAGTGTGGTTCCTTGTATGTACCAAATTTGGGCTTACATGATGTCTAATGCCAGACGAACAGTTTCATTAAGTCCCTAACATTTCTTCAATCATAGATAAGCATATATAATCATATATAAGCTGATAATGACTGTAGCTTCCAGCCTATTAGGTGAAGGTGTTAGGATGAAAAGGTAAATGTTGTTGACTCCTTTGTATGCCTCGTCTCTCCTGTGGGAGTCTTCCAGTCTCTTTTAGGTCTCTGAACCAACAATCACCTCAACAAAAACTGTTTTAACCACTCTATTGCAAATGGCTATATACTAGCTAATGAGCCAATTGGTCAACCCGATTATCACTGATTTCTGTCTGTTTTGAAAGGTGCCAGTGCCTCAAGATCTTAGGACCACATTTAGACTGAATCAGATACTTAAGAAATGTTTTCTGAATGGATCAGGAGTCAGAAGAAAGGAATAAAGTGGAACAAAATGCTTTGAGGGAATCAGAATGATGTTAAAGGGTCTCCAAACATCAGAATTTCAGGACCTCAGCCTTCAGATTGCTCACTGACCAAGGTGCTGTTATTTCATCAAAGGTCACTTTTCTAACCGTGATGTTAAAAGCCATGTACACATGTGAACTCCCTTGCAGAAGACGATGAGGGAAAGGTGATGGCCACACTTCTTGGGCCAGCCGTATGGTTTTTCATTATTGTTCCAAGCCCAAAGTTAAAGTGTGAAGCTTGAAGGAAATGGAAGGGTAAGAAGACAAAAGTTCGTTTCCATGTGATGTCTGGCTTTTGTTGTTATTGTTGCTGCTCTTGTTTTAATCACGTACATGAATCTATACAGGCCTTCTACAAACCAGAATCCAAACAGAAAGGAAAGCGTTCCTAAGTGCTTATTATAGTAATTAGTGTTAAACTAAAGCCCGGGGGCCGGGGGTGGGGGATGGGGGGAGGAGGAATAGAGCTACCTTTGAAGCCATCAAAAGGGCATTGTTCTTAGACTATCTGCGTATGTTTAGCTGCCACCAATTTTCCTGGAAGCTGATCACCTACAGACTTGGTCCGTGTAGAAGCCACAGCAGCTGTGGTGTCTAGGAAAATCTTTCTCATCAGCTAGGGACATAGTCCAGTGTTAGATAGGTTGTTGGCCCAGCACACTCTGGGTCTGTGACCTGTTACTACAAATTACTACATTAAAACTGTACTATTTCAGACCTTTCCCTGACCGACTGAATCAAATTTTGCATTATGATAAGATCACCACGGGCTCAAGTGCACCCAGAAAATCACTAGCTTAGGGCATTAATTCAGCTAAATGATTATATTCTTCCCTCACAGTTTGGGTCCTTTACATTTTCTGTACTTGCAGAGACTAAACTTTTATCTCACTCTGTGAGAGTAGTTTGTGAACCTTGATATTTAAGTATGGCATCAATTGCTACTTTTCAGTTTCATTTTCTGAACGATGTGCTAATTTTCAGACTGTGGAAGTAACATTTTAAAATCAGGGTGTTATGATGGAGACTGCGCAGTTTAAGGCTCAGGGGTGAATTTCAGAGAAGAAAAACTTTTAAAAGATAAATTATGTGACTAGAGAACTTGCTGCCCATTAGGATCCTTGTTGTCAAGCTTAAGGACCTGGTTGTGATTCCAGGGACCCACATAGTGGAGGAAGACAACTGACTCCTTCAAGATGTCCTGTGACTCCACTTTGTGCCTTGGCTTGCATATGCGCATGCGCACGCACACATACATACACACACACACACACACACACACACACACACAACACACACACACATACACGCGCGCACGCGCTAAATATACTTAACAATAAAAGAATCAAAAGTAATACTAGTTTTTCAGATTTTAAATAATAATTTTTTTTCTTAGAATACTTTAGTCCCTGTTGGGTATTGTTAATCTAAAATAAAGAGCAAGCTTAAAGTAGATTAAAGTCCAACATATGTATCCATTTTGCCCAGTCTAATCTTAAAGAACTTACACCTCTGTGACTCATCCAACATTTCTCATTTGCATTACCATTGCTCCCATTCTCAGAGTAGAGCATGGAGCACTGCTGGGTTTGGGTGATTTTAGATTATTCTTACTTCTCTCCCTTATCTGAATTATTAGAAGAGTTTCACACACACACACACACGCACACGCACACGCACACACACCACACACACACACACACACACACACACCACACACCAACAAAAGAGTTCCCTCTATGGATCACAGTAGCCATATCAAATCAACGGAGCAATCATCTTAGTTTGCTTATTTTATTCTTCATTGTTGGGAAACATTTCTGCACTAGCGATTGTGCATAAAACCTAGCTGGGGTTAATAGTTTAAGCATCATTTCTCATAAGGCTATTCACGTTGCTTAAAAAATGTAGTCCTATTGTCTTTAAATAAACAAAAATAAAACACTCCATCTTAAGACATATTTTTATTCTTTATGCATGTCTGGGGGAGACAGGAGAGCGAATGGAACAGAGCAATCAATATAGCGTCCATAGTTGTCTAACCTTCTTCCTTGACTGATGGGGAAACTGCGAGTAAGAGAATGTGCCAGAGGCACTGAGGGTCAGAGCTCAATGGTGCTTTTCCACTGTATTAAAAGAAAATAGCGTGAGGGTGCTGGGGAGGAATGGTGCTGACTGCCAGCTCCAGGGCTGGATGCACTTTATTTAAAAATATAAGCAGGCATGTAGGTATGCCTCCCACTTAACCTGCCCTTTGCTAACTCCTGCTGTGGGAACCCTGCAGCCCACCATACATAAAGGCATTTTAAAACAAGCAAATGGTCTTGGAGGTTCCTATGTCTAGTAGTATTAACAGTTGGTTAAAATTGGCCTACGATGTACTGGTGACCTCTCCCTGTCAAGGCCTCTATAATACTTTGATTTCCTGTGAACCACTCTTTGCCATTTCGGCTGCCTTGAAGTCAAAGCATAGAAAAACCATATAGGATGCCTCAATTTGGATCAAATGACCTGTGTAATAGCAGCAGTTACAATTGATTCCAGAAGACACACACTCTTTGCTTCTTTCATTTCTACGTTATGAGGCAAATAGAAAGAAGAATGAATACTTGGGACAGGGAGTGAAAAAAAATTACCAATTGCTTCCCTGGATAGGCACAGCATGAATTCATGAATCCTTATTCCAGGACAGATTAAAGCACATTTGACGGAAACAGAGCCAAGCATAGACATCAGGATTCAAATAGAGTCATTAAAGAATGTAGCCTTGGGAGTTCTTAGCATTAATCACAGGTGATTCTGAGGGCCTTGCCATGTTGTGAGTGTCTGTCATGCAGAGAGACTTGCAAATCTCCTTTAGCAAAGTGATGGAAAGGGATGAATCATAAAACAGTGGTTGCTAACTGCTGCTTCAGAAAAATGGTCCAAGTTGTTCGAGATGCTGGGAGAAGGGAGGAGAAAGCCAAGAAGAGAGAGTAGTTTTGCTTAAGTCTAAATGTGCTTTGTGTTTTAGAACTTACGTTGATTCAAGATGCTTCAGAGGATTTAGATCAGAGGGGCAGGTGAGTTTCTGAGCCATGGAGCTCAGATCTGGATGTGTGACAACTTTGTGCATTGCCTCTGCTGGGTGACGAGGTCAGAGCTCCCTAGGAATGCTGGTCAGGCATGGGGACTAGAGTCAGCAGCTGCCACTTCATACTGGAGAAGATCAAGACCACCAGGGGAGGAGCTGGGTATGTAGATAAAGTAGGGAGGACTCTTGCAGTCGTAGAAAATGAATCAGCCATTGATCTCACATCTGTAGTACAGGAGAACTTGCTCACCAATCCTGTGTTCAATTCAATTGTGAGTGATTTCATCATGAGCAGGGTGGAATCTGTTTGAATTCACTCCTGGCTCAGCATCCCCTTCCTTTCTGGACTATAGGCTATTCTGTCCCAAGACACTACGGCATCTGGGTTTTTAAGCTCGACTCTCTTAATATCTGTCTCCGTGTCCCTACGTAGATTTTTCTCCAATTATACTCAAACACTTGATATACTACTTGTTTTTTATTTGAATGATGGAGAATCAAGTGAATAAATTTTAGGCTTTTATAGAGATATTTTCTTTTAGAAACAAGAAATAGTTAATTGTCAAATGCAAATGTGCTTTGCCTTGGAACTTTCTGACCCAGAGCTTTGAGGGCACCCTGGCAGCCATTCCCTTTCTATGTTGCTACATCTTTGAGTTAGGGTGGACACCGGGCTCTTTCCTGTAAAACCACTTGGTACACAAGCATCGTCTCCTCATTCAAATGGTTTCTGACTTTACACATTTTGGACCAAGAAAGAGCCAAAACATTCAGAAACTTTTATTTCCAGGTGACTTATTTTCCAACCTTTTTGGTAGTCCTAAAAGTGCCATTGGTTACAGTCTTTAAGGCAGCAAAATTACTTCTGTTGTGGATGGTTGCAGGGTTTGTTTGTTTGTTTTTCATTTTACATAAACAATTATATACCTCCATATTTCTTGAATAATCTCATTTTAATGCTCCTCTGTGATTTGAAGCAGGGCTGTGGTTATCAGCACTATAATATTTTCAATGATGTGAGGTCAGAAGACTGTAACTTTAAGAAATTTAAAGAAAGCCTTCACGTTAGGATAACTTTAAATTAGGATACCTTGGTCACATTCAGCAAATAAAAACAGGACATCTAAGTTTGAATTTAAGATAAACCAGTATTATTTAAAAATAGTGTAACCACTCTGAGAAACACCCCAGGCATATTTATACTGTTTTCATTTGTTATTTATCTGAAATTCAAGTACAACTCAGCATGTTGTGCTTACCTTTCAACCCCATCGCAGGACCAAGGGGTGAGGTCATTTTATAGGGTGAGTAGAGCCAGATAATATCTCAGCACTAAAATCTTCATACCAAGACGTGCTATATGCAGAAAACTCAAGGTGGAAGAACTTACTGTCATCAACAGCCAATGGGAATAACTAGATCCAATGCACCATGTCGGGTCTAAGAGACGAAGCTTGGCCACAGATGCAAAGTGGGGTTAGAAAGCCAGATCTAAGTCAGTCACCAAACCAGACAATTTTTGTATGTTTTGTTCTGCGTTACCCATGAGTGTCTTTTTCATGTTTTCCCCCTAAATATCTCATAAAGATAGATGAGGTTTGCTATCTAGTGATGCTATAGGAGGCTGAGCACTAATGAAGAAAAGATGGCCATCTGTCTCAGTTCACGACTCTCTGGGCCTTTAATACTAACCAGCTTTTTCCCCTGGTTGGAATTAAGCTGGTGTCATAGATCCTCTTACACAGCTGGTACTTAATGGACAGAACAGGCTTGATAAACCTGCTAAGGAAGCAGGCCTGAGCCCATAAATCTGGCATCGGGACTCGCTGCTCTATTCCTCTCTGCTTTGGCGGTGAGCGTCACTGCAGATGGAGAGAAACTGCCAGAAAATAGGCGGCCGGAGCACGTGGAACCTTGGCCTTTTGTTCTTCAGTTTGCTTATTCTTCTTGCAGTTAGAGATAAAAATCATTATCCTCCTCATAGACCAGGGCAGACGTAGTGACGAGACAAGGCAAAGGATGGAACGGTCTCCCGGAATGAAGAGAGCGCTACACACACTGAAGAGGTGGGAGGGCGCTATGCTTTGCTCTCTTGGCTCTTCTTCCTAACAGCTGCATATCTCAGTTTTCCCATGATAGCCCAGATTTACTCATGCTAGCCCATAATAACTAATAGCAGCCCTTCCGTGCCAAAACATGGAGGATGTCATGAATTCAGGCAAGCTTGTTAATGAATGCCAACCTCAGATATATTGGATAAGCAGAGCGTTTGACAGTAGACTTCCGTTGTTTGGAGCTCTCGTAATTATACCATGCGGCCAGATGCTTCGGGGCTCTTTCTTTAGTTCACTACCTCACTTCCATTCTTGGGAGTGATTTTCTCTTTCTTAGGAAGTTACTCTATCCCATGCCCAAATTCCCTTATCATGTCACAGAGAAGAGGATGCAGGCTGTCCTGATGAGACTTGATAGGCTGGAGTCAGTTGGTAGAGGAAAAGGTCTCCCCGTCTTTGAGGATTAGGAAGGGGAATGGGGGGGATAAGGAGAAGGATGGGACTGGGAAGAGATGAGGAAAGGCTACTATGGGGATGTAAAGTGAATACAAGTTTAATAATAATAATAATAATAATAATAATAATAATAATAATAATAATGAAACACAATTTTTAAATTTTTTTCTCCATGTCTCTTGGTAGCTGCTGGAAATTTCACCTAAGACTTTTATGTTTTTCTCCTAAACTCCAATAAAGTGCTCTTGAACTGCCTTTAGAGCCCATTTCCAAGTTCTTTTATTAATTCCCAAAGTGGAACCTCCCATTGATCTACAATGTTGCCAGCATCTTTGCTTTCAACAAAATGGAACTTTCTTTATCCTCCCTTGGGAAGATCATTTGAAGGGCCACAGGAAGTAATTCGCTTCCTTGAAGCATTTTCCAGCATTACAAATCTCATGATCAGTTTTGCCATACAGATTATGCCCAGCAATTGAGCAATCAGACAGTTGTCAAGGCAATTCCCTTCTTAATTGATTTTGTCATAACTACACTTATGGATGAGTTCACTCACTGACTCTGGGCACCCTAATGCAGTGTGTGTGTGTCTCCACAGTTCTCTGCAAGTTAATTAAAATCTAGTTGAGTTTAAGAAAGGAGTCACCGAAGACTTGACATTGGTTAAGAAGCTGAACCATCTTGTGGATCTTTAGGCTCACATCATTGGTGTCTCTGAGGCTTAAGTCAGAAGCCAGTTTACGTTCTATAGGTGCATAGCTGTCGTCAGCTCTTCTTACCTTACTGGCCATTTGAACCTTGTTTTGATTTACTTTCTTATATTCTTCATGGACTACAAGGCACTTGGCTTTTTTCATAGGTAAGCATATCCCTTGCTTTTTGAAGCACCTACGGGACAAACTTTTTTCCCAAGCTCTTTCTTTCAACTGGCAATTCTTTGACTTTTTCTTAAAGCTTTCAGCAGAGTAGGGACCTTCTTTTTCTCCTCTGTGGTGGCCTTTATGAGTACAGCCAGAAAATGAATTAGAGCCTGACATTGTTTGGAATACTTCATATTAACAGCTCTCCCGCTCTCTGCACTTCAGGCCATGACAGCCTTGGAGGAAAGAGAATAGCTATGACTCCATGTGCACCTTGCAGCATCTCAAGGCATTGGAAAGCAGGTCAGATCGCTGCCAGGACAACTGCCTCAAGTGGCAGGTTCTCAAGCTGCGGTATCATGGATCAAAGTATTTTGATGCAGCTTTTATGAGGCAGGGAAGGGTTGATTTTGGCTAATTAGGCGCACTGTTCATCACCAAAACACTATGCAGATTTCACTTATCTTTATGTGCAAAAGTGAACATTTTCTGATGCTTCTTCATGGGAAAAAAAATCACTGTATAGATTTTTCTCTGTGTTCCATATCTTGGCAAGAATGTCTTCTACCTGTTTCTCAGAAATACTTCTATTTAGTAATAAACCTTAATATTCATTCTCTTAGAGATGGCAGTCTTTAAATGTAGACTCTTTATCAACCACTATCTGGTATTCTGAGAAAAATGTTGTGCGAGGAGTTGTATCTGGGGCTCTTTGTGCTGAGTCCTCACTCTATAACATCAGCGATTTCCTTTGTCAAGTCTGAGTGTTGAAAGGGGAAAAATTCCACTTTCCTTCTGAATGTAACTAGATCTTCTGCTGAGGAGAAACACGGGCCTTGTTACTACAAGAACGAGCATGTCCCCAAGGCTTAGATGTAGGGGTTGACACCATGGCTTTCCCCCTTCATGCCAAATAATACAATGCACGCTGAATACTGAGCTTCAGTGCACAGCTTTCATCCTTGCTGGTAGCCTCCACTTCTAACCCTGGGTAGAAGAATAGGAGCAAGAAGAGGGAGGGAGTAGTATTCCATAGTGTATATGTACTGCTCAGCTATAAAAAACAAGGAATTCCCGACATTTGTGGATAAATGGATTGAGCTAGGAATGATCATAATGAGTGAGTTAACCCAGAAGCAGAAAGACTCAAATGGTATATACTCACTTATATCTGCATACTAGCCCAAGGGGCATGTCCCACGAAAGCCTTCACTTACCAGGAAGCTGGGACAGAGGGGAGGACATCCTAATGGGACTCTAGATGAGAGAAGCATGGGAGAATAGCAAAGTAGAAGGATCCAGAGGGTCCTAGAAACCTACAAGTAGAACATTATGATAGGCAGATTTGGGTCCAGGGGTCCCGCTCAAACTAAGGCACTAGCCAAGGACAATACAGGCGATAAACCTTAAACCCCTACCCAGATCTAGACAATGGACAGGACATTCTCCACAGTTGAGTGGAGAGTGGGATATGACTTTCTCACATACTCTGGTGCCTCACATTTGACCGTGTCCCCTGGAGGGGGAGACCTGGTGGCACTCAGAGGAAGGATAGCAGGCTACCAAGAAGAGACTTGATACCCTATGAGCATATACAGGGGGAGGAAATCCCCCTCAGGAACAGTCATAGGGAGGGGGAATAAGGGGAAAATGGGAGGGAGGAAAGAAGGGGAGGATACAAGGGACGGGATAACCATTGAGATGTAACAAGAATAAATTAATAAAAAAATAAAAAATTTAAAAAAAGAAGAGGGAGGGAATATTATTGATGGAGAATGAGAGTAATCAACAGGGACATTGAGCAATAATTGTGATGACAGTTAACAAGTCTTGGTGTTTTGGAGGGGAAACCTTTGGTATTAAATAAAAGCTGGTGTATGTGAGTATAGGTTAGGCACTACAGTATCGCACTGCGCTTTCATACTTTGAGAAGAACTAGATGGTGGTATGGAATTTGAGAAAAGAATGCCTGTTATCTTGTTTAGCTGAGCTTAAAACTTGCCTGTCAATTCCATATATGTAAAGTAGCAGATTCTAATAGCTTTTAGCTGCAGTAGCAGTCCTCAATCACTAAAGATTGGTTCCTAGTAATAAAGGCTGCCTAGGCACGTGGTGGAGTAATGGAGTTACAGGCTGGAGTGACAGAGTCCTGTTTCTGGGAATAAACAGGTAAGAAGAATGGATCTTCAAGATCCTATGCAGCCCAAACTGCAATGTGGTCAGGGAGGCAAAGTTGAAAGAATGGGAAAGCAGTACCCTGAGGCCCTCAAGCCAAACTCTTCCAACTGAATAGATGAGGTAATTCCACGATACTGGCCAGTAGATGTCTCTCTCTCTGTTATTTCCCTTCTGATCATTACCTTGGCCATCAGACAGTTCTGCTACATTACTCGACTGTGCTGGCGAGAGAGAACTGACAATATTAAAATGACTCCATTGCTTTTATGAACTTGCTACAGGAGACTAGAGTACATTTCCATTACTGAGATGTGTTGCATGCTTAACCAAATGCTTTTGGAAGCAGATAATTAGGCATTGTAGGCTGTGATTGTTTAAGGAAGATATACATTGAGGTCCGAGACATAGGATGGGGGAATTTCTGACTTTGAGAATAACCTGGGGTGTTTTTGGCTGAGAACTTGGAAAAAAATGGGACTTCTTCCTGTGGCAAACACTGCCAGGGTAGTAATGGCCATACTTTTAACACAAGCACTCAGACCAGATGACTGCGGAGCAGTTCTCAGTCCTGTTCACCAAACCAGGGTGTTGCTTTTACAAAAATGTCAGTTTCTTGTTCTGAAATGGCCAGTGCCAGCATGTAGAGTTTGCATGTGCAGACACAAAGAATATTTGAAATCTGAAAGCATTTATACATTAAATAATACAAGATTCAATATCTGGAGTAAATTACTGAAAGTCCTGGTTTAAAAGAGATTCATTCACTACAGCTTTTAAAGCCCCCAAAAGAATCTTATAGAAAAGAATATTTTTGAATAAAATATATAGGCAATCTGGAGCCAATAAGGAAGAAATAGATAGAGACTTTTGCTATACTTTCCTAGGTAGTCAGGAGGAAAGGTAGGAAGGTTACTCACTCACATTGCTCATAAAATGTCCACAGAGACCTTGTCAAGGCTTCCAGAAGATTCGAATGCATCTGTTTAAGAGACAGTCATGTTGGAGTTTCTAGATCTAGATCTGCCAAAAGTCAACTGCAACCTTGACATTCAAAGTGTGGAAAACAGAGGAGGGCTTCCAGATGCATCTGGAGCTTGTTGGAGGCAGAGACCCTCAGGCTTCCCCACACACGAAGAATTAGAGTGTCCACTTCCGTAACACCCCAGGTCATTTGTTTCCATCTTTCAAAGACAGAACTGACATTTAGTCATTCTCCTATTCATTTGCGTATTTAACAAGCAAATGACTGTTTAGCTGGTGCCAGGCTTAGGACTAGGCTCCGATAATACAGTGCTAAACAAAACAAGACGTACATATTTTATTTTTACATTTATTTACCAGATCGTGATAGCATGATATTTGCAAACCATGACTATTTGAAGTGCTTCACTTATACTGACACATTTTAAACTTCTTTTTTTTTTTTTGAGAGAGAGAGAGAGAGAGAGAGAGAGAGAGAGAGAGAGAGAGAGAGAGAGAGAGAGAGAGAGAGGTTTTCTCTGTGTAGCTCTGGCTGTCCTAGAATTCACTCTGTAGACCAGGCTGGCCTTGAACTCACAGAGACGCGTGCCTGCCTCTGCCTGCCTCCCAAGTGCTGGGATTTAAGGTGTGCACCACCGATGCCTGGATTGACATTTTAATCTCCCAATACCTCTGTGAACCCGGCACTATAACTATTATTGCTTACACTTTAGAAATAAGGAGATGGAGGTGCATGGAGGTAAAGCAACTTGCGTAAAAGCATCAAAAACACCGCACATGGCAGAGCAAGGATTTGAATGCAGAAGTCTGACCTCAGAGTCCAGATGAGTAAATCAATCAGCTAGTTATGTTATTTACTACACAAGGACATAAGCAGAATGTTGTGATAGAGATGATGGGGCTCTGTCTACTTAGAAAACGGGAAGCACCCTCGGGTGAAGATGTGTGGAGCTAACTCTCAAAGCATCTGTACTACGAAGAATGTGGCCTCTTCCAAGACCACCCAAGACAGCCTGGCTAAGCATAAGGTGGCAGGAGAAGTCAGAGGTAAAGCTTGGGAGAAAGAAGGAAAGGTCAAGCTGGGGGCTAAATAGCACTGAAGACACAGGTCTCTGGAAGAGAGCAAGGGAGCTGGTTTCATGCGAGGTCTTCTGAGAAGCCAGTGAGGGTTTGCTCAGGAAAGTGTGGCAGGGTGACTGTTCGTGTGAAAGCTGAGAGCACAGCAGGTTGTAGAAGGGGGTGGAGGCATCAGAACTATCCAGACTTTGTTGAGTGGCCCAGTTGCAAGATGGCCTAGCTCTCATTGCACATGTAGTAGCAAGGATGAAGGGAAGTCAGGTGTTAAGAGCTGACTTGCAGCGGGCAGGACCAATAGGAACAAGTGTTCACACACAGGGATGTGTGTGCTTCTAAGACTCGGTGATGCTCAAAGGGCAGAATTAGGGTATTGCCTGGGTTTGTTTTTTGCTAGGTTGGGGGTAAACAGTTGGGTGAGTGGGAAGTATGTTTTCCTGTTGGGATATATCAACTTGAGCTGCTCCTGAGACTTCCAAGCGGGTATTAAACAGAAACATCATTCTGGCTCTGGGGTAGAGGGTGTTTTGTTTTGTTTTTGTTTTTTGTTTTTTGAGACAGATTTTCTCTGTGTAGCCTTGGCTGTCCTGGACTTACTTGTAGACCAGGCTGGCCTAGAACTCACTGAGATCTGCCTGCCTCTGCCTCCTCCTGAGTACTGAAGTTAAAGGCGTGTGCCACCACTGCCTGGCTGGGAGAGAGTCGGAACTTCATATTTACTAAATGAATCTCGGAGAAGACGCCTGGGAAAAAACAAGTAGCTAGTTCCCTAGCGGTTTAGCACCCCCTGATGGTTGTTATAGCATAGAACAAAGCTTTGTTTGCTTTGTATAGTTAGGATGGCATACAATTGTAGGCAATCACCCCAGAACACAAGTCAGAAACAACAGTGGTAGCTTAATAATGCAATTTACACTAAGATATAGAGGAACTTCCTGAGAGACGATAACGGTAGTTGACTCCTGGCATTGGGAAGGGGGATGAATGTAAGAAACAAGTGTCTCACAAGCATGTTTTATTCTTCAGAACATGGTGCCTAACCCAAGAGTTTCAGAGGATGCTGCTTTGGGTAAGATGTCTGTGATGAATCTTGTCCAAAGCCAATGCTCCTCTGTTAAAGCCGACTTTAAGCCCATTAGAGAATTTGAATATTGTATGAAAGCCATTCACCTCTTCAAGGTGATGCTACATACGCCTTCTATTCTTTGTTGACCTCTAAGCTTCCGTTCTCTTATTTCAGTTATGGAAACAGTAGGGACTCTCAACATTGCTCTTCCAAAACTGAGATGTGCAGAAAAATAGTTATTTGTTTTGGGGGATCTTATAAATCCACTTGATTGGGTTAGAGAAAGGAAGCAACCACCAACCTAATTTGAATGCATTCCATCTTTAGGCCAGTGCTCTAATCTGTCTCTTAGAGCTTAGGACTCAGTTCCTCTCTCCACCGCATCCTATCTTAAGATGACGCGTGACAGGGAGGAGCATTTTCACAGTGTCCCACTGGCGATCTCTGCTTGATGCTCCAAGGGCGAGTGCTGGCTGGTGTTAGCTGAATCTGGCTTTCTGAATTCTTCCATGAGGCATTCAGTGGCTGTGAGTTTTGTGGTGAGCTTCATAGACTGATCAGTAAAACTAACGTGGAGAGGGGAGAGGAGAAAAATACTCCAAATATAATATCAGTCATGCACAGTTGGACTCTGTAAGCACAGATGAGAAGTCTGAGTAGAACAAAGTGGAACCTTAGAATACTTTGAGCTCTTTGTGATGAGAGAATGCATCTAACCCAGAGGTTCGAAAACTGGCTTTTGGAGAAGAACTGGACTTCCAGAGAGTTCTTCTGTCACTACAATGGATTAGAATTTCACTGGCAAATAAAAGGCTAGTTACTCCAAGATCATAAAGCAGTGTTATAAAAAAAAATGGGATTAATTCAAAGAATATGTGCTTATGGAGCCTCCCAGGTCCCCTTCCTTCTTCTAGTGCTATGGAATGAATAAAAAAGGGTAAATGACATGTTCATTATCCGCCAATAGGTGACAAACCATGTGGGGAGAAGTGACACATATTCATGCAGTAGTTGACTAATGAATGAGGTTGAGACAGGGATGTTGAAGCAAGTGGTTTTTGAAGATGATAAGTATTAGAAGAAATGAGGAATGGGAGGCTACTCTGAGCATGGAGATTATCTACAAGTGATAATTCATACACAAGCCATTGAGAATGGCTGTGCTGGAAGGAAAGATGGGAAAGATAGAGGGAAGCATTAAAAAAATCATAATTTTGACACGTGACTAAATAGAATTACATTGTCCAATATGGTGCCTACTAGCCTCATGTGGCTATTGTCCACTTAAAACAGGGTGGCCCAAACACCTGTGGGTGGTTAGGTAAAAGGCCCTTGGGGAGGAACTAGTGTTATCGTTCTGTCAAGTGGCCATAATAATAAACTATTCTATAAGTTATTATTCTTATACCTATCAGTTAGTGCATCTCTCAACTCTCATTAGAGAAGCCTTTTTTTTTTCAGTAGTAGTAGATAGTAATTAGTACAGAGACCAGTAATCGGACAATGTACAGAGAAGAAGAGACTATGGAGTTCTTATCTCTAAATGCTGCACCTATTTCACACCCCGTTCCCCCAACCCTATAGGATCACTGAGGAAGTGAAGGTGGAAAGATTTTTAAGGCATAGGACGGGTGGATGGTCAAACAGTATGTGCTGGACATGACTGCACACTTGCACACATGAACTCATAGCAGCTAGAACTGCATTCACAAGATTTTCACAAGCTCAAACCAGCCTAGCTTCCAGCACAGATGGGAATGAAGCTCTTGTCCTCGCACTGTAACTGAGGAGCTATGGCAGTTCATGACTGCTGGGAGGAAAGCCACTCTTCTTTAGGGATGTGGGCTTGAAAGACTACCCATACTCCCATAGATGAGCCCACACCTGGGCACATATAGGCAACACTAAGTAGTCACAGTGGATATTATATTGAAGAGAGTGGGGGAGAGAAAGGGAGAGAGAGAGAAAGAGAGGGAGATAGAGAGATAGAGATAGAGAGAGAGAGATAGAGAGAAAGAGAGAGAGAGAGAGAGAGAGAGAGAGAGAGAGAGAGAGAGAGAGAGACTGTGATAAAAGAGAAATTGGAAGAATTGGAATAGGCAGTAGATTGAATCTGAATATATTATAACCAGTTGTGAATATTAAATATCTTTGGAAAAGAAAATGAAAGATTGAGAGATAATGGCCTGTAGTATGTTCATGTAAGACATACAATGTCCTTTTAATGCAATTAATTTACATATTAACTAAGTCACATGAACAATGTTTCAAAATGGCTTTTAAACAATGTTTGCATTTATTACAGTAAAGAAAACTGGTAGGCTAAAAATGTATCAGGAAACACAAGATTATCAAAATTATTATTATTACATATTAGTGCTTTATCTGCATGTATGCCTGCATGCCAGAAAGGGCATCAGATCTCACTAGAGATGGTTGTGAGCCACCATGCTTGTGGGTTGTTGGGAATTGAACTCAGATCTTCTGAAAGAGCAGCCAGTGTGCTCAACCATTGAGCCATCTCTCCAGCCTCTAATGTTTAATATCAATACTAAATTTAAAATATAATAAATTGAAATGATAATATATTGGTTACATTAGATTAAAGTGCATTATTTAAATAAGTTTTCCTGTTTCTTTTCATTTTATTTTTAAATATGGTTAGTAGGAAATTTGAAATTATGCTTATAGCTTGCCTTAATTTCTCTTGGACAGCATTGGTAGAAAAATGTGAGAAAAGATTGTGAACTAAATGACTTAGATTTGTGATACCCAGGAGGCTTCTTCCTCTCAGGAGGTTTGTTCACCTTTTTTTTTTTCAGTGAAGAATAGGAAAAGAAAATTCTAGAACTCCGATAGGACAGCAATTGCACACTCAAACCTAAGGATTCAAGAATTCCATAACTTTTTTTTTTTTACATAGACCCATGTTGTATCAACTTTAGCAGTTTTACACACATAAAAACATTATAAGACATAAATTGTCAAGAAAACTTAGATAGGTAATATCCTGAACTCACTAGCATTAATTTAGGGTTGTTTTTTCTTTGTTTAGTTGGTTTCAGTTTGTTTGGTTTTTGTTTTGTTTTTATCAGAAGCTGTAATTCCTGAATGGAAACTGTGAACAATGGGGGCCATCTAGATAAGAACACTGGCTTCATTGGACAGTGTGTTTAATATCAGGAATAGCAGTTGAGGGTTCATTTCCTGGGCTGTGAAAAATCTAGTGTGCTTCACATTCAGTACTTGTGTCCATCTAACAGGGTTCTGGGATATTCTTGCCATGTTTTGGTGCTGAATTCTCCTTTCTTGCTGCTTGGATCTTGCCCCTAGCCTTACTCAATGAGAAAGTTTAATAGAACTGAACTTTCTGGGTGTTTTTAACCCTCTATTAGAATCGTTGTCTAGTTCATAGCCAGGATTGCCGAGCAAGAGCCCTTTGCATGTCTCTGTGACAGGTACAGAGTTGTCATCTTGTAGCTAGAAACGCTGCTGAATTCTGGTCTGAGATTATCTTGAAATCTCTTTTCCAGTTCTGTTTTAGTGTCTGGCCTTATCCTAAAAGATTAAGAACACGCAACTTACCCAACAAGTAAAATATAACCATACCCAAAACCTACTTACCCTGGCACTGTCATGTTGGGAGCTGCCTTTACGAGAGCAAAAAATGTATCTTCAAGGTGTATATCTGAAGCTGGAGATAATTATTGTTATGAGGCATCCGTCAAATGGGATAAGAAACAACAATATGAACTTGAAAAGCCCTGCTACTCATAGGGACACAAATATTTTTCTTTTTCTTTTCTTTTTTTTTTTTTGTTATTGTATTCTTTTTAATTTTATTAACTTGTTCAGATTATAACTCAATTTCCATCCCATCACTTGTATCCTCACATTCCTCCCTCCCTCCCGCTTTCACCCTATTCTCCTCCCCTATGTCTATGACCGAGGGGGACCTTCTCCCCAACTCTATGGTCATTGCCTATCAAGTCTCATCTTGGTATCCTGCTTATTCTTTCTTTGAGTGCCACCAGGCCTCCCCACCAAGTGGAGGTCATCAAATATGGAGCACCAGAGTTTATGTCAAAGTCAGTCCCCGCTCTTCACATAACTGTGGAGAATATCCTGTCCATTGGGTAGATCAGAGTAGGGGTTCGATGTTTACTATTGTATTGTCCTTGGTTAGTGCAATAGTTTGAGCAGATACTCCTGGGCCCTGATCCACCCATCATGATGTTCTTCTTGTAGATTTCTAGGACCCTCTGGGTCCTTCTATTTCCCCATCTCTTATATTTCTCTTACCTAGAGTCTCAGTAGGATGTCCTCACATCTATCTCAATCTTTACTTGACTCTCCAAGTGTTTCTGGGGACTTGCCTTGACAGATGTATCCTAAGGTCCTGCCATCAGTGGCTGTTTTCTCACTTAGGAGATGGAAATACTATAAATTACCATATTTTTTGGACCATAAGATGGACTTCCCAACTTCCAAAGTTGGGAAATTAGGGTGTGCTGTTTTTACTGTTTTTCTTGTTTTACTGCTCTAAAAACTGGGTGCATCTTATAGTCTGAAAAATGTGGTAAGTCATTTTAGTGTTAGCACCATGTAACCTGGAAGGCTTTAGTTTCTTTTGCCTTGTCCTGGAGAAAGAAATCACTCGATATTGCTATTAATATTATTGTTGTCCGTGAGAATCGAGACCAGTCCTTCCTTACCCAAAACTCATAGACAGGTGGATGGGCCATGAGGAGTCTGCTCCAAATGTGGTGGTGGAAGTGTTGGTTCAGTCATACTCACTGGCTCATTCTAGGAATTTAACTGTGACATCAAGATATCAGATGGCACTTGCACCAATGTGTGAATTGATAGATATGGCCCCCTCATCATTGTGGAAGTAGAAACATTCCCAGTTCACCTTTGTTAATTTTAGTGGCAGAATTTTCTGGGTCGGGATAAATCATGGAAAGGGTAAGACTGTTGAATTTTAGCCTTTAGTGGCTTTTTAAGAAGGCATATGTTCTGATAGGTGTAAGATGGAATCTTAGGGTTATTTTGATTTACATTTCCCTGAGAACTAGGACATTGAGCATTTCTTTAGGTCTTTCTTAGCCACTCCATGTTCCTCTCTTGAGACTTCTCTGTTTAACTCTGTACTCCATTTTTAATTGGATTATTTGGTTTGCTGGAGTTTAATTTCTTGAGTTCTTTATATATTTTGAATATTAACTCTCTTTCAGATATAGGGTTGGTGAAGAAATTTTTCCAGTCTGTAGGCTGTCTCTTTGTTCTGTCATCATTGTCTTTTGCCTTACAGAATCTTTTCAGTTCCATCTTATACCTATCAGAATGCCTAAGATCAAAACTTCAAGTGACAGCACATGCTGGTGAGGATGTAGAGAAAGGGGAACTCTCCTCCATTGCTGCTGGGAGTGCAAACTTGAACAATAACTTTGGAAATCAATCTGGCACTTTCTCAGAAAATAGGGAATAGTTGCTAACTCAAGACCCAGCTAATAGGGTATCAAGTCTCTTCTTGGTAACCTGCTATCCTTCCTCTGAGTTCCACTAGGTCTTCCCATCCAGGGAACGTGGTCAAATATGAGGCACCAGAGTACGTGTGAAATTCATACCCCACTCGCCACTCAACTGTGGAGAATGTCCTGCCTATTGGCTAGATCTGGGTAGGGGTTTGAAGTTTACAAAAAAAATAAAGAGGTAGAAAGAAAAAAAAAAAAGACCCAACTAAACCACTCCTGGGCAATACCTGAAAGATGCTCCACCATACAACAAGGACATTTGCTCAAATATGTTCATAGTAGCTTTATCTGTAATTGCAAGAATCTGGAGACAACCTAGCTGTCCCTCAACTGAAGAATGGATAAATAAACTGTGGTACAATTGTACAATGGACTACTACTCAGCTATTAATAGCAAGGAAATCTTGAAATTTGCAGGCAAATGGATGGAACGCGAGAAGATCATCTTGAGTGAAGTAACCCAGACCCAGAAAGGTATGCATGGTATATATTCACTTCTAAGTGGATATTAACCCAACATAGATGTAGACTGAGATTCTTCACCCACTGGGGGGTCATTACAGATACGGGGACTCACAACAGGACTCTGAGCAGAGAGCTGAGAGTTGTATGGAAGAGTGGGGGGGGGGAATGGAAGGACCTGGGACAGGGGTGCTCCACAAGGGGACCATCAAAGCCAGTGGATCTGGACCCAGGAGGGCCTGAACAAACTGATGCACCAACAAAGAACAATGAATTCAGAGGACCTAGAAGCTATACCCACTTGTTCAGATGTAGTTGATGGACAGCTCATTCTCCACATGGGGGCAGGTAAGGGAGTGGGACCTGGGGGTATAAAGTGGTGACTGGCTCTGACATAAACTCTGGTGCCATTGATTTGATCACTGCCCCTTGGCAAGCAGCCTTGAGGGCATACAGAAGATGGAGATACAGGCTATCCTGATGAGACCTGATAGGCTGTGGTCATATGGTGGAGCAAGGGGGGGTCCTCCCTATCAGAAGTCTAGGGGAGAAAAATAGGGCAGAAGAGAGAGGGAGGGGAGGACAAGGATCAGGGGATAACAATAGAGATGTAATGTGAATAAATTATAATAAATTTTAAAAATTAAAGGCACACTTTTCAGGATATCTTTGGTTCATGATAATCATGGTCACCAACATTGGTCCATCTGATACTACAAACTAGGAACAGAACTAAATGTTCTATACTGACAGTTTTCCCTCCTGTTTTGTGATAGTACTGAGGCTCATGTGCTTTACATTTTGTCCTGCCCGCATAGATGATGATAAAGTTTAATTGCAACTTAGTCACAGTGAGACATAGCAGCCAATAATAAGACGGGACAATTACAGCACTGCACTGTGACAAAAGCTAAGCTGTGGTTCTTTCTCTCTTTGTGTGGCTGGCTCAGTGGCTGCTGGTGCTCATGCTGTCATCAGCCACATTCTCTGTCATGTTCTCCCACATGCAAATTCAGTGCCTTCTCCATCTTAACAAAGCAGTTATCAGCATTAGCAAACAGCATGGAATTCTTTTTTCTTCCTTCACAATTTCACAGATAGGACATTTGCTCTTACTGCAATCTTAGCAGCCTTTGCATGAGGTTCCTCTTTTCATATTAAATACAGAATTCTAAATAAACTTAATAAATTTCTTTTGCTTAAAGCAAATACTTTGTGATTCTCTTTGGTGTAACTGAATCACCAACATCGCTACTCTTGGATTTTAAAAAATACATATTTTTAAATATTTACTTATTATTTATACAGTATTCTGCCTACATGTGTGCCTGCACACCAGAAAAGGGCACTAGATCTCATTATAGATGGCTGTAAGCCACCATGTAGTTACTAGGACTTGAACTCAGGACCTTTGGAAGAGCAGCCAGTGCTCTTAACCTCTGAGCCAGAGTGGAGAGTGGGGTCTGACTTTCACATGAACTTTGGTGCCCCATATTTGACCACGTCCCCTGGATGGGGAGGCCTGGTGATACTCAGAGGAAGGATAGCAGGCTACCAAGAAGAGACTTGATACCCTATGAGCATATATGGAGGGAGGAGGTCCCCCTCAGTCACAGTCATAGGGGAGGGGAGTAAGGGGAAAATGGGAGGGAGGGAGGAATGGGAGGATAAAAGGGATGGGATAACAATTGAGATGTAATATGAATAAATTAATAAAATATATTTTAAAATATTTTTGGGTTTTATTGAGTCATTTGATTTTCCATTGGGCAATTACTATATTTTTCTTCGTCAAATCCTTTTCCTCAGAGCTGAAGGAACCCTAAGGTAGAGGAGGCAGGAGGATTGGGAGAGAGAGAGAGAGAGAGAGAGAGAGAGAGAGAGAGAGAGAGAGAGAGAGAGAGAGAGAGAGGAGGGAAGACACTAGGAGAACAAGGCCTTCTAAAACAACTGAGCAAAGCTCATATGAGCTCAGAGACTGAAGCAGCTGTCACAGAACCGGCACAGGTCTGGTCCTCTATGGTACACTCTTGTTTTCAGTTTAGTACTTTTATGGGACTCCTGAGTGTGTAAAGCAGTGGGTTTCTGATTCCTGTGACTCTTCTTGGGGCTCTTTTACGTTTCTGTTTTGTCTTGTCCAACCTCAATATGATGGTTTTTGTTTGATCTTACTGTGTTTTAGTGTTTTATTTTGTTACGTTTTGTTGTTATCACTTAGAAGCCTGTTCTTTGCTGAGGAGAGATGGAAACAAAGTAAATCTGGTTGAGAGGGAAGGTGGAGAAGCAGCTAGAAAATGTAGGGGGATGGGAAACTGTATTCAAATAAAAAATAAAAATAAAAATATAAAGGTATAGATGAACCTCACAGAAGATTAATATGAGACTAGCATGCCATCTTCAATGACAGCCACAATGAAAAATTTAAAATAAAAAAAATAAAATACTTTTATTTTTGAACACTCTCTATATATATCTATGCAATTCATTGTGACCACATTCACCCCAACACCCCTCTTATCCATCTTCCACTCCTGTTGATCCCCACTTTTTTGTTGATCCCCTTTTTATCCTCAACTAGGCTCCTCTTATTTTCCTCTGTGAGTGTGTATGTGAGTGTGTTTGTGTGTGAGTGTCTGTGTGTGTCAGTGTGAGGGTGAGTGTGAGTGAACACACCTGTGTTTGTGAGCGTGTGTGTGTGTGTGTGTGTGTGTGTGTGTGTGTGTGTGTGTGTGTTCAGGTCTCATGCAGGTAGTCACAGCCACAGGGCCATCCGCTTACACAAGGGCCATGTCATATCAAGCAAACATCATTTACTGCTTTTGCATTTTGAACACGAGCACTGAGATATAGTGACCGTGAAAGTGATAACTCACCACCACTAAGTAACGAACAGATGGGTAGTTACACAGGATGGCAGGACGGACAATGGGATGTTTCCTCTCCTGAGCCGTATGAAACAGTGTGCCATGAGCTTTCATCACTTCCCAGGGCAGTATTCAATTGAAAAGGCAAATCACTTACTTTAGAGATTTCCGCTTAATACTCTTGTGCCTCAGTTGACCACTGAAACAATGGGATTCAATGCCATGGAAACTGGCAATCTTGTGCATCCTTACTTATTCATCATAGCATCCTAGGAGAAAGATAAAATTATTGAGCTTTTTTTTTTTTCATTTTTTAGGCAAAGGCATAAGACATAGTATTTTAAAATTTTACTTGAAAAAAAAAAAAGACAAAAAATCTCTTTCCCCCCTATACAGACTTAATTTTTTTCATTGCCAAAACAAACAACATAACTTTCATCTCAAAGATGCTGCATTCTAGTCAGTCATGAGTGACCATTGCACTGGAACAAATTTAGGTTGCCCTAAATACAACATACTTCATGAGATTTTATAAAACTGCAGTAAAGAAAGTCATATATCATAAACATTTCAAAGATAGCGGTGGAACAGAAAGTAGACTGGCTGCAGAAACGTGAAAAATCCTCTGCCGTAGACCTCTGAGGCTATCTGACGACGTTATTGGCCTTTTGATGGGTGGAAGCTAGTGGTCTACCGGGTTACTGCCTTCTGAAAAGTTTCACTTAGTCGTGAAAAGAACTTTAGGTGGGCAAGTCTAGCTATTAAGAGGGTTAAGAGACAAAGAGAAAGTGTAATTGAGCTCTGGTGCTGCAGCATTCCACTCTACCCATGATCACTAACGTTTTTATCAGCTCATCAGCTTTGCCGAAGGTCCAATGTAAAATTAGGTTTCTTCTTAGGAACATTCGTGTCTCTCTGTCTCTGCCTCTGTCTCTCTCTGTCTCTCTGTCCCTCTTTGTCTGTTTCTGTCTATCTGTATCTCTCTCTCTCTCTCTCTCTCTCTCTCTCTTCCCCCCCCCCCACCCCCCGCCACCCGTGTCTGTGTGTGTGTGTGTGTGTGTGTGTGTGTGTGTGTGTGTGTGTGTATGATAGAGATGAAAAGAGAAGGTGATTTACCCATATGGGGGAGAATGGAAACAGTGGGAGTTGAAAGGAGGGTAGTAAAGGATGAAGGTACTGAGATAGATGTAAGCACAGTGGGGTGATATATATGTGTATGAAAATGTCAACATGAAAACCATTATTTTGTATGTTAATTATAAAAGAATAAGAGAGATGATTTGTCTGAAGTTCCCCATTTGGGAGAGGTGGAAATGGCATTTGTGACTGGTAGCTGGGGTCAGAGCTGTTGCTACAGCAAACAGATGTGAGGACGTTGTCCTGCAGAGACATACTCTGCACCTCTGTGTTCCGCTGATGAAAGCAAGTTCAGTCAATAAGCAAAAAAGGAAGGCACTTCTCTGACTGAAGCTGGGCCATGATGTGACTCTGATGTGATCCATTCAGTTCCACAGACTTACCCTATCACCCTAATTCGGTGGGTTCGACTGAATTCTGTTGGGTTGACGTAAAACGTCTCCTAAATGCTGGTGTGTTTGACTATTCATCTAGACAGTTAGTTGTGCTGCTTAGGGAAGATGCAGAACCTTTGAGGGGTGGGATCAAAGAGAGAGGAAGTGCGTCATTGAGGGGTCAGGCTGTGATAGGCTAGCCCTGATGTTCTACTGTGAGGATCTCGCTTCTTCATCCACTCAGGTTTGAGCAAACAGCCTTGAGCTCCTCCCACCTTTCCTGCTGCCTGCCTTCCCTGCCATAATGAGAGCCAAAAATAAAACCTTCCTCCTTTAGATTATTTCCTTGTAGTGTATTTGCTAACAATGATTAGAAAAAAATGACAATTAGGGCATACAATCTGGTGTAGAAGCTGTGCTTAGAAACCTATTCTTAGCAGAGCTTGGTTATCCGGAGCAACTGCTAGTGTAACCAGCCTGTTGTGGATCCCTCCATTTAGTTACCAAACATTGAAACAACCAACGCCCCCTTCCAAAAACAAAACAGAACAAAACAACAAAACAAAACCAAAACAAAAAAAACCCTTGAGTTCCCCCAGGAATCTCCTGCTTGGAGAAGAAAAAGCTGGAGCCCTGGGGACATCATGGGAGGAGCTTATCTTCTAGAGGAGGAAACTAGAGAAAGATATATATATAATTGCCAGATGATCCTGCAAGAGAGAATGAAAGCTGAGACAGTAGTGGGCCTCATTCTGGTCACACTGCTCAGTTATGTGTACCCATTATCTTCTATTTAAATTCTTCTCTCATGTCAAGGCCCCAAAGACAGACTTGGGATGCGGGGACAGATGGAGATGGATCTTTCTCTTCCTTTCCCCTTTCTCCAATGTGGCCACACTATATATTCCTTTTTTTTTTCTTTTAACTTAATTTTCTATTATTGTGACAAAACAACATGGCTAAGGCAACTTCTAAAAAAAAAAAAAAAAAAAAAAGGAATGGTGTGCTTACAATTTCAGATGGTTAGAGTCCACTGCCATCATGGCTGGGAGCATGACAGTGGGCATGCAGGTGTGGTTCTGGAGCAAGTAGGCAGGGGTTCACATCTTCATCCACACCTACAAGCCACAGAGAGCTACCTGGGAATGGTGTGGGCTTTTGAAACCCCAAAGCTCACTCCTAGTGACACACCTCCTTTAACAAGGCCGGTCCCCCTACTCCTTCCCAAATGGTTTCGTCAACTGGGGACAGAACATGTGAGTTTATGGGGTTCATTCTCATTCTAATCATCAAACTCCTGGTCCTGCTCTTCACTATTGATTAGCTTATTGCCGGAAGGGTAGCTGAATCTAGCCCAATGAAGTACAGGCAAAGATGTTAGGGTCAGCAACGCTAGCAGCCAACCACCAAATAGCATCTTCAAAAAACCCAACTGCACCTGGAATTCTGTTACACAATTTTCTCAGAGCCAGTAAATGATGATGTCAGCCTTCCCAATAACTAGAACATCTCATAGAAACAGAAATTTGTGTTTGGTCTAAATAATGACAACTCTGCCCTGGCTTGGACAGCAGCTGATGTAGAAGGTCTTCCAAAGTTGTGCCTTCCAAAGAGATGCTGAAGGATGCCTGACCATTATAGGAAATTCTTGCTCACTCCCAGTTGTTGTTGGGGCTGTAGCCTTCAGAGTCTGACTAATGTGTTCTCCCTGCCCCTTGACATGTTCAAGCCTGGTTTGCTTGCTTCGGAGTACAGTAATTTTACTTTGTGTTTCCCTTGGTCCAGGTGCTGAGACCAAGAATTTGATTAGAAACAAAGAATCATGTCAGTGTTAGACAAAGGAGGCCACAATGAAAAAGTAGCTCAACAAGAAGACCCCTTTTGCAAAAAGGGGTGCACTAAGACCCACTCTTGCCTAGCAAGCACACTTGGCCAAGAACGGTACCATCTTTTACCCCAGTTATGCATCCCATTAGTGGGAGCTTTACTTCACAGTCTGGATCAATTGGATAATTGGCTCTCACAGAATAAGGAAGGTTAAGGAAATACTGGTATGTACCAGGCTCCTCACTACCTTTAATAGAAAGAGGGAAAAGAAACACACATACACAAACACACACACAGACACACAGACACACAGACACACAAATCCCTGTTCACAGACTCCTTCATTGACTCAGGACCTTGATTGAATGTATACTGTCTGTCATCATGCTGAAAATTTGTATAACTTTTGTTGAGGATCAGGGGACATATTTTCTTTTCTTTTTTAAAAATATATTTTGTTAATTTATTCATATTACATCTCAATTGTTATCCTATCCCTTGTATCCTCCCATTCCTCCCTCCCTCCCATTTTCCCCTTACTCCCCTCCCCTATGACTGTGACTGAGGGAGACCTCCTCCCCCTGTATATGCTCATAGGGTATCAAGTCTCTTCTTGGTAGTATGCTACCCTTCCTCTGAGTGCCACCAGGGCTCCTCATCCAGGGGACATGGTCAGATACGGGGCACCAGAGTTCATGTGAAAGTCAGACCCCACTCTCCACTCATCTGTGAAGAAAGTCCTGTCCATTGGTTAGATCTGAGTAGGGGTCCGAAGTTTACTGCATGTATTGTCCTTGGGTGGTGTCGTAGTTTGAGCAGGACCCCTGGTCCCAGATCTGCCTGTCATAATGTTCTTCTTGTAGGTTTCCAGGACCCTCTGGATCCATCTATTTACCCATTCTCCCATGCTTCTCTCACCTAGAGTCCCAGTAGAATGAAAACAGGGGACATATTTTCATCTTACAAATTATGTTGCCCATCTAACCTGCAACCCAGTTTTGGGATATGTGTTTTTCAGTGACAATAGATTTTAAAAGTTATATTTGCAAAAGAATTATAGTCTATTCCAGTCCCCAATGTTGCTAGAGAAACACACACACAGACACACACACACACACACACACACACACACACACACACACACACACAGTACATAGAGTTCAGAAATGTATGTATGCAACGTGAGAAGCATATGTCAACACTGAATTTTGACTTTACCTTATGATATAAAGGAGCAGTAATTTCTCCCTGCCTTGTGCTACTTTTGGCTTATAGGGCTGTGACTCCAGCATGTGTCTCTTTAAGCAGTCTTTTGGCTTAAGGCTGCTGTGGGTCATGGCCTAGTGGTTTTATCTTTCATTTTTCCCATGGGTATTACATGAGACTTAATAATGAAGGGATCCAGGAATCTCAGTGTGACTGTCATTTTTCTTGTTGATGCTATTTAAAATAAATTATCAAATTACTCCAAGAAATTTCAGTTTGTTGCTTATAAAAGACCCAGTGTTATTTCTCAAGGTAAATGTTGAAAAATGACAGGATCATAATGACTTAGTTTACTCATATAATCTATATTAAGGTTATAATAGGATATATTGAATTCATGCAAGAAGATATTAGAAAGTAAATGTTCATAATATAATTATTAGCAAGATTATCAATATTGAGATTTAGATGGCATAACAAAGAAAATATAACAAAATATAAGAATGTAGCTAATTTAAAAATGACAATTCAGTTACTAATTTTGTTATTTCAGGAATATCAATAACAGAAGTTTATTTTGTTTTGCCATTTAAAGTAAGGTGGGGCCTAACTGTCTGGGTCTGTGGCTATTGATTTTATTTTATTTTATTTTTCATTATCGTTGAGAACTTCATACAATGAATTTCGATACTATTCATCCTTCTCCAACTCTTCCCAGACCACCCCCTTCTCTATCTCCCCAAATTCTTGTCAGCTTTTCTTTTTAACCCATTAAGTTCAATATCTGATGCTCAAATATTGTAGATGTGTGGCCTTCCAATGGAGTGTGGGCTATCCTTTAGGGCATATATTCTTAAGGGAAACAGACTTTCCCCCAGCATCTGTCAACTGCTAATGGGGTTGGCACTTCATGCTCACTTCTCCCTCCACGCTGGGATTTTGTCTGGCTTGAGCTTGGTGCAGGCTGTATTTATGTTGTTATAAATCACTGTGAGTTGCATGTCAAAAGTTTTCTCTCATTTATGAATGCTTGCTTTGGTCACACACATGTACATATACATACATATATATATATTCACACATATATACACACATATGTATATATTGGAATATTCATAGAGGTGGAAATTAGAAAAGGGCCATGGAGGAGGTTTTCAAAGGAGACAAAATTCAGTGACATAAAAGTTATAGGGAATAACGAAACAGGGATGATTAAATTAGGGCTGGGGAAAGGTAGGCAGGGAAAAAGAAGAATATGCAATACATAGTGTTAAAGAGCTTTTAAAAACCATGTGGAAACTATAGCCTATGTGTAGCTTATAGTATATATGCTACATACTACACATAGTTTATAGTTTATAAGCTATGTATTATACATAGCTTATAGTATATAGTTTATGTACTATAAATATAATATACATTATATCAATATGTTTATATATAATAAATAGATAATAAATATATTATGTGTCTATATAAATATAACACATAATAATATAATATACCATATATTTCATACTATATAGTTTGTAGTATATACTTATATATGATTATAATATATAAACTGTATTATATAGTATATACACTTATATGTAATTATATATGATATACTATATAGAGTATAGTATATAAACTATATGCTAGAGAAGCATCCCAAAATAAATACATAAACTCATATTAAAAGAGTTTAAATGGAATTAAATGCCATTTATTTAAATGGAGAGGCAATGCCCCTACTGTACACCACTGCTAACAAATAAAAAGCCTGGTGCCAGGAACGGTTATTTCTTTCAGTGTTGTTGGCCAGTGAGGTCCCGTAAACTCCCACTGTCTATCTCCAGTGCTAGTGGTTAACCTTAGAACTCCATGGTAAGGTCCTATTGATGAAGGCACCACACATTATGAATCATGTAAAAATGGAGAAATCAAGCTGGTACTGACCTGGAAGCTTCAGCCACGGTGGCTAGTTTACACAGTGCTAGAAGATCCTATGTACAATATCAGAGGAGAAAAGCTGTCATGGTTTTTACCCAGCTGTGAGCTCTGAGAGGTCAACATCACTGGCCTGGCAAGGCATGGCTACTGTAAATGGTGCTAAGAGGTGTGGCGGGGTAAATAGCCACTTTCTAATTTGATCTAAGGCTTGCTCCACCTTAGATAACCCATACCTGGCACCATTATTGAGAACTAGAATCTGAGGCTTTGCCTATAATAAGCTCGGGAGGGGGGGGTGTAACTATTAATCAGTATTAAACTGATTCCTAATGACTTACCTTTATTCCCATACATCAATGGATCCTTCAACTCCCATAGAATCTTCTACTTGGTGCAGTCAGCAATTAACAGAGAGACCCACAACTGGTCAAGGTGCAGAGAATAAGAGACTGTGGAAGGCAGATCTTTAAAAACACACTGAGCACTATCTCTTATGGGGTCATTTTGACTCATTTCCCCAGCCTTCTCGTTGAAAAGCAGACTGTAATGGACACTGTGGAAAGTCCTCATGGGGCCTTAAGATTTCTCAGAAAACTGGCAGGTTTGGCTGAAACCATGACATTCAAGCAGACAAAACCAGGAACTTGTAGGCAAAGTGGTTAAGGTCAGAGCACACCAACATGACAGAAGATTCTCCTTGAGCCCCATTATACCTTTGTAGTAATATGTAAGCCTAGTGAAATCTCTGTAAGGGGAAAGGGAAGCTGATCTGCAAGTAAAGCCCATTTAATCCCTGTGCAAATCAGCTCCACTAAAAGTCTCCCCACTTTCCAGAAAAAAACATGAATATTCAAAACACTTCCCAGAAAAGGCATGAATATTCAAACCCTTCCCCATAAAATGAGATGTCTGAATTTGCTCTTGGCTGCTCTGCCTTTGGAGTAGCTGTGCTTTTCCCCGTGGAGCCTGGCTGTGAACTTTCACTTCTTCACAACAAATCTGTGTCTGGTTGCATCTGATTTTGCCCCCTGCAAGAGACTTAGGATCCGTCCACTCTGCTGAGGATGTTTCTTCCACAGAAAACTTCAGAACTCAAGCAGCCTACTACCAAAAAGAGTGATGTACTTTGGGTCAGAACTGGGTTGAACTGGAGAGCCATATAGCAAGTGTCAAGTAGGCAGCCCACTCCAGAGGGACCAGAGAGAACACTGTCAGAGCCTTGATTTTCAAACACAGAAGATTGCTTTCTCTGGGAGTCAATTCCAGATACTGGTTGAAAATCTAGCTGTCCTGGGCCAGGAGGATATCTCAGTGTGGGTAAAGATACCCCCCCCCCCCACCCCCCCACCCCCCCCCCCCCCCGCCTCCCCGGAACCAAGCCTGACAACTTGAGTCTGTTTCCTAGACCACAGGTAATGGAAAGAGATGACTTGACTCCACCAAGTTGTCCTCTGGTGTCCACATTTGTGTTGTGGCATGCATGATTCAAACACACACACACACACACACACACACACACACACACACACACACGGAGACGACAGAAGGAAGAAGCTGTCCATAAATACAATTACTTAAAGCTGAGTCCAACGATGGATTGCTCACAGCCTGTATAAGTACACCCATGAAGCCTAGAACATGGGTAAGGGTAAAGGGAAGACCTTTTTAGGAATGCTATATACAGGATTTAAATTATTCTTATAAGATAAAGTAAAACTAATTCCTATGTTAGAGAGTATAGGACAAACTTTGTTCTCATTTTATTTTATTTTATTTTTTCGGCTGTTGTTCTCATTAATATGTCTAAACCTGGTTTCGCCTGTTCATTCTCTGTGAAATCCATTTTTCTAACAATAAATTAGTAGGAAGAACAATGATGTTTTTGTCTCACATTGAATATTAATAAAATAATGCAGTAGGTACACATTATTGGCTGAGATGTGTGCTGTGGACATTATCTTCTAAACAGGAAGGAAAAAAGACCTTTTAAAAAAATCTATTTTGGTTAAAAAGCTATACGATCATCCCAACACTGTAGTCCCTGGCTATTGTTTAAGAGTAAATAACTTAAGTGACCTCTTCTCTTATGTTAACTCTGGAGCATTGGGAAGTTGAATAACTGACCTTTGAAGAAACAAATTATGCACTGTTCTCACTGCTAAGCTGGTTAGACTGGACTAAGTCTTTTTGCTGTTGTTGTTGTTTATCAAATTAGTAAATAAAGGATCTTTAAAACTATTCTCACTTGTCTATGACGGATTCTTGATCATTCTCATAAAAAAAAATTTGTCAATTTAACAATTCAATTTTATGTTCCCAAATACCTAGACTACAAGAGTAACATATCTGCTGCTGGCAAACTTCAGAGGTTCCCCCACTGTGCGTCAGCTTTGTGTCACTGTAAGTTAGAGAATCAACTTGTGAAAGGACTTCTTTTAACCTCACCTTTGAAGGCTTCTGTCTGGGAGTTGGCCTTCACTCCTTCTTAGCTTGGTAATGTTTCATGCCTGGGTGAGGAGAGCTCATTGCGCCTGAGGAAGCCTGCTGGTGTGTTTCAAACGTGAAATGCCCTTCACAAGCTCCTGTGGTTGAATGCTTCGCTCCCAGGAAGTGGGTAGATTCTAGGCCGGGCTTTAGAAGCCTGCCCCTCTGTTTTCTCACTTTACTCCCTCAAACACAGGAGCAAACATAAGCTTTCCTTGGCCTTGTGCTCCTCCTGAGAAATCAGTAATTTCTCCCTCATCCCTGTGATTCTGTGTCTGGTGGTAGCCGGAGCTCTCCTGGGGCACAGCAGCTGTCATACTGTGGTTCCTGTCACCGCGCTGCTGCAGGGCAGTCCAGGTGCTGTTCGCTTCCACAAGGGAACAGAGGAAACATTCCCCCACCCTCCCTACCCCATCCCCACCACCTGGTAACAAAGGTTCTTCTTCTCTTAGGAAGGATTCCAGGCTCCTGGTCTCGCTGGGGGAGGTGGAAAAGAGTTTTCAATTGAATGTTATAGTTAGCTCTTTAAAATGATATTGCTGGTACCAGAAAGGAGTGAAAACTCAGGCGTTTCAAAAGCTAAGCCTGTGATGATACTACAGTGTTACAGCCCTCTGGTGAAACACAGTTCAGCTGCCAAGGCAGTTCCACAAGAGTCTGAGCTCACGGCTGTCACACACAAGAAGTAAGCTTGGAGTTAACTTGTCTTGTTGTCAATCTTTAGAATAATAATAATAATAAATCTTTAATGTCATATTCTGTAGGTCTCTGAGGCACTTGAAGACCTTATTTAACTATTTTACCTTATGTATCTATAGAATCATATCTATCTGTTAGACCTAGGATATATATTCTTGTGATAAAATTAGACTAGTTTTTTACATGACCATGATTTGCATCAATATACAAAACTCTATACTAATGAATTAAAAATAATCTTATTTGTGAGTAACAATTAAGGCCTTGAGTTGAGGAGTAGATTCAATAATCTACATTTTGTTCTATCCTCCCTCCATATTTCTATATCCCCCTTTCTTTATTTTCAGCTCTTATCTCCTTACCTACAAAAACCCAGCCTAACTCAAAGAAGATGATCAACATCAAAGAACCTCCTTATGGAATTGACTTCAAATGTGGCAAACAAGCCACTGGGCAAAATGTCTTCGTTTCTGCCACAGACAGAATTCTGCCTAAAAATGGGCAAGTTTAGATGCAGGCAGAATCAAAGGCTGAGCTCTAGAAGGCTGAAGATGCTACTGCAATGTTATAGAGAGTATTGGGTGACTGTTCAGGCAGTAAACTGTCTCAGTGATTTTTTCATTTTAGAAACTACTAACCTGCACTTCTGGTTTACTCAAGTAATTAAGTTTTATCCCTTTTCAAGTCTATAATGGGGTTGAAGACCAGATAGTTTAGTCTTATAATTAAGCTTAGTTGGTTATGGGTTAAGATGTTTTTAGATCAAGATAGATGTTTTAAGTTAATAGAGATGAGATATGATACATATTGATTTTCAGTCAGAAATTTAGACCCATCAAGATAGGAATGATGCTTTCTTCAAGTTTGACAAATACAAATAGCCAAACCACTACGAATATAATATTTATATTAACTCCTGGTTGTTTCATGGTTCTTCCTGCTGTATGTAATTCATTTTATTCATGTGTAATAATATAAATGTATATGATAAAACTAATTTTAAAAAAGACGTAAGCTCACAGCATGTGGCAGACTGACTTGCAGTCAAGCCCCAGGTGGTCCAGAAGCTCCCAGCAAGGAGGGTAGCTGCCTGATTGGCATCCAAACTCAGTGATTCTTCAGGGAGCCCTTTCTTACCTACAATAAATGGAGTCACAGGCAATCATGGTAGAGGAGTGGAATGAGAAAGCACACATTTATTTCATGAGTTAGGGATGTATAACCCTTGGACAGTGGGACGGGCTTCAAAGGTGAATGTGTTTGATTAGTTGGGGCTAGAGGTACCAGGGATACTTGCTCTACATGTAACAAAACAGCCCTATCATAAGAGGGGAAAACAGCATATAATTATCCTATGGGTGGGGGACAATCTCTAAGTATAGTTAAAGGTCATTGGTCAAAAGCCAAGACACCAAGGTGTTATTAGCATAGGGTAGGTATCTCCAGGAATCCCCAGGCATTTACTGAATGAATTTCTTATCAGTAAAGGGTTGGGCTTGTAAGCTGTCTGGGGCTATGTGATGGTCCTTAGAGGTGCTAGGGTTCCCCCAGATCAGCCAGAGAGAGAACTCTCCTGAGAAAGGGAATTCATTGTTGTCGTGTTCTAAACGCAGAGGCTATCCAGGAAGGCCAGACTTTGACCTTAATAGCAGGATCCTACAATTCCTTTTAACAGGGCTTTGCTTCTCACCTTCTTCCTCTCTCAGATGTTTTCAAAGTGCATTGGCAGCAGCTCGTCCAGGTGTTGACGATATGATGCAGTTAAGTACATTAAAAGGAGACCCAGACCCAGTGCTGGAAACCAGATGTGGACGAGAATGAAGTCTGTGTGGTTCCACTCCCTAGAGTCTGATATTGTCTTCCTTGATGTTTGTCCTGGTGATTTTTTTTCCCCTAAAAGTGCCTCAGAGAGAAGACCTCCCAAAGCTGGAGGGTCAGAGGCACTGTGATCGTTTAGCCACGTTGGAGTTAAGCTACCAGAATAACTGACCTTTGTGAGAGCACAAATGTCAGCCATTTTATTACTGGCCTTCTCTGACACCTGCTTCTCAAAGGGAATGGGTGTCACCTCCCTGACATTTGGGTCTCGTCACATGGCAACCCATGGCTGAGCCATGCATTATCTCCGAGTGAGATTGTCCTAGCTGTTCAGTGCTGTGCCTACCTCTCCTTATCCAGGTTTGCCAAGTGCTGTAGGAAGGTTTCTTAGCAACATCCCTCCCCAAACCTCCTCCCACTTATTCCCTTGACATTGTCCTGCTTGACATTGTTTCATCCCTGGAGTTTTCGGAAGCTGGAGAATGCTGCGATTAATCATTTTCCTTGCCCATTTCTGGCATTAACCACCATCTACCTCCTATTTTCTATGAACACTCAGGTGGAGAACTCATTTTATTCTCTTGCTTTGTCTAACAATAAATTTCCCTTGCCATTCCTCTCATCTCTCATTCCCTACATCCTTAAGGTCTTAAGTATTTCAGCCTCCTTTGTCATTTACCCTGGGTTCTTTTTCCACTCTGGAGTGTCTTACTTTTCTGTGATTCTGCCTTCCACCCCATGGGTTTATTTCACTGTTGCTTTTGTTGATCTGTGTCAGCCACCCAAGACTCTTCTGACTTCCAATGATTTGCTGCTGCCCCAGCCTCAGGCCTAGTTCTAACACAGAAATCCGGCCCACCCCTCCCTTCTCTTTCTCTGTATAGTCCAGTTAATTCAACTTTCTAGCTACCATATAAGAAACCACCTCTAAGCATATGGGATAATTTATTGTTGCAAATAAAAATATCTGGTTGATCCTCAGGAGTGTTCACTATTCCAGCACACCCTGAATGTTGGGGCCCCTGGGAACACATATTTTCATGGCAGTCTGCTTTCAGCTTCTATGACGGGTCTTCTGTTCATAGTTAACCTTTCAGTAACCGTAGAGCACAGGCTGAATTTTCTCCTTCACCCCCACGTTCCACGCTGGCTGGTTTTGTTTATCAGAGAAGATAATGCAGAGCTCTCAACTGAACTGAGTTTCTCCCACCTCAACTAATGAGACAGAGGAATTTTAATAAACAGATATTGACTTTAATCTTTTCCTTACCTTGTGAAAGCTTTCTTTGACATTAAGAGGCCTGTTTTGTTTAAGCTGATTGGCTAAAGGCTGGTGTGAATATGTATGTGCCATTTTCTTCATTATTTACAGAAACATTTGACACCACCCTAAGTACAGCCTCCAACTAGCAAAGCCAGAATGGCTGTGTGTATGCCATCTGGGGTCATGCAGACAACCTCATTTTCTTTCAGAAATGTGAGACTTCACTGGCATCAAAAGTAGGAACCAAGCATACATGGATAGATACAAGTTGCACAGAGCAACTATGCAACTCTCCATCCATCCATCCATCCATCCATCCATCCACCCACTCACCCACTGACTAATCCATCCATCCATCCACCCATGCATCCACCTGCCCACACACCCACCCACTCTTGCATCCATCTGTCCACCCATCCACCCATCCATCTATCCAACCATCTCTCATCCCTAAGGCTTTCTGAACCTAGAAATAAGTTTGGCCACATGTTCACTTTTACCCAGCCCACCTCCTCCTAGTATGGTAAATCAGTGTTTCCATTGATGCCATCCATACTTTATAGTAAGTATTGACTTCCTTGAACTGTGACTTCCTGTGTAGTGGTGACAGCATCCCTCTCTTAGGTAAGTGAGTCAAGCAGCATGACTGTACTGTAGTTCCGTTGTAGGTTACTCCTGTATTTTGCAGTGATAGCAGGAAAATGAGACAACACAGGTGTCAGAAACAATGAAAAGCAAGAGTAGGACGAAAGTAAGTTCTATTAATTCAGTAATGAAATTTAACTAACCATGATATAAATTTAAAACTACCTGGTAGACTTCCAAACATCTGTCCTTTGTAAGCTTTATTTTCTGAACTTTATAGATACTGGTAGCACATAACCTCTATGCTATCTTACAAAATGTTTTAGAAAGTAGGATGGATTTTTATTTTTAGAAAGACAGTCATTATTACCGTTTTCTCCTGTGCTTCAATTGCACACCTTCAGAATTATTGCCATTATAATAAAATGATGAATCATCTATTATCTTTACAGAATTACTTCAAAATGCACAATGCTATGGTATTTCTTCCTATGATTGGATAACTTTCTTTTAAAAATGTACATTTTCAGGACTTTGGGGGCATTTTACCTTTCTTCCCACAAGAGAATCATTTAGTGACTTTCTGATGCCCACTGTTGTCTGTGATGATGATGATGATGGTGATGGTGATGATGATGATGATGATGGTGATGATGATGGTGATGATGATGGTGATGATGGTGATAATGGTGATGATGGTGATGATGATGGTGGTGGTGGTGATGATGGTGATGATGATGATGATGGTGATGATGGTGATGATGATGATGGTGGTGATGATGATGATGATGGTTTTATTATTGTTGTTACAGGGGATAGGCTATATTATATTCTTAAATATTTGTCAGTTATGAAAATATCTGTAGGGGCAACATTTAGATATAAAGTGAGCCAAAGTCTATACTGGGTTTTTGCCTGAGAAGATTTTTATGTTGATGCAGTGGAGAGACTCTGATTTTTTGGAAGTGGGAGAAATCAACACATAGAGGAGAGATTTCTGCACTCTTTCACGTGACAGTTTTGTCCCTGTGTTTTCTTGGCCTCCTTCATGTCGAGGTCTTAGCTATTTTTAAATGACTCAGTCTCCTTTTTAGGGCTCCTGCTTTTCTATCTTCCTTCATATGGAATCGGCTGGACTGAGCTTCCTTTGATTAGAGACAAATCCGCAAGCAGATGGGACAAGCTGGTTCAAGGCTTTGGGGAAATTTTTTAGCAAACTTCCCAGGGTTCTTCATTGCCATGATCTCTGTCCTACAGATCCCTGGGAGTAGGTTCTGCTCCTGCCTTTTAGCACAGAAGCTCCAGAGGACAAACAGCTGTCCAGAGATCACTCTTCTCCCCTCCAAAGAGGAGTTGACTTATGCTTGTGATTTTTGTTTGTTATTGTCACTATAATACCAATAGAAAACCTAATAGTATACAAAAATAAGAATTTACTTATCATTCACACCTATGGCTCAACTGAACTTGGCTCACTATGTGATTGGCCTCAGGCCTGCTTCACATGGCTGTTACCACTCTGAAAACGATAGCTCCCTGGAGGGACACATTTCACAAGAGCAGAGACATCTTGGAGTCTATGGTGTGAAACTAATTCCAACTGTTCTTACTGTCCCAGAATATCAAAGTGATCTCATCGCCAACTTGAACGCCAAAAAGTAGGAAAGCACACTTTCCCTATGAGGGATCCATGGCAAGTATATATATGAGATGTTTAATACCAGTGTAGGGCACTGGAAAAATACTACCCTGTAAATTTACATCTAAATTTATAGCAAGCCCTGATCAAATGATATAAAAAATGGCCAGCATTACTAAAGGCAGCATTTAGACTTCCAATACACAGTCATTGATAGATATAATGTGTTTCAGTAGTAAACTATAAGATAATAGACCATTTCTTGTTATTCCAAGTTCTTTCACATTTTTCTTCCAGGGCTGAGGCTGCCTAAGCCCTCAAATGTCCTAGGCAAGTTCTCTATCGTTGAGCTATATCTCACACCCTATGTTTAACTTGTATTTTGATTCAGAGTCTGAGTACTTTATCCAGACTGGCCTTGATTCCTCTCTGAAGCTTGGGCATGCCTTGAGCTTTCGATCCTTCTGACTTAGACGGAGCCAAGACTGTAGGTCTGCACCACACAGTCCAGCTTGCATTCAGACTCAGTCAGGTTTTAGAACAAACATAAAGTGTGTGTGTGTGTGTGTGTGTGTGTGTGTGTGTGTGTGTGTTCATTTTAAACATTTATTGGTCACTTATTCTAAGGTTGGCATCATGATCAGTTCCTTCATGTCTGTGGTCTATTAAATCGACATTTCTGTTCCCATGGTGGTGATCTGCTTCTGAGGCTGAGCTGAGAAAGCTGATATAATGGAACCCAAGACTTTTAACTAATAAGGGACAGAGATAAGGCTTCCTATGGTTGTTTCAAACATACTTTCTTAAGTATTATATAGGCTCCAAATCTTTGAAATAAGCTGCAGAGGTAGAGAATATATACCTTCATTTCCTGTCGCAGATCACAGATATGCACAAATAGACATTAGATACATATAAGTCAAAGGCAGCGTAGACTGACAGCGACCAGTGGGCTGGACATCACTGTGGAATCTGGGCATTCCAGCCCCACAGGCAACTCTGTGTCTTGTGATAGACGAGTTGCCTGGGGTGGTTTATTTCTAAACCCCTGTGCCTTGTTTGTGTGTAGTCCATTTTTATGTTGCCTCTTAACTGTGTGGGTTCTTCAGCCTTCACTGAGAACTGGCTGCTTTATGGACCTCTCGGGAGGATGTTACTCTGATGAGACCGCAATGGCTGAGCTCCTCACCTCTCTGCCAATTTGGGTTTATTTCTGTGCAGACACAGATTTGGCAGGCCCTCCTGTTGACAATTATAGGCCAAAATCCATTTCCAGTTGTTCACCAAGCTGGACCCAGAAAAGAAAATCAAAGGAAAGGATATAGCGACTGCTAGGAAGAAGAATCTACAGGGACTGAGGCTGTACTTTAAATTTGAGGATGTCCAGGGGTGGGAATTATCATGGCGGAACAGTGGGACAGATTTGTTCCCACTGTTTGTGGGACAAAAGTATAATGTACTTTTGCAAAGATTTATATTTTGATATGCAATGTCTTCTTAGAACAATGTTAGATGGCAAAAGAGTCCCAAGTCTCAGCCTGGGGAGTGGGTGAACTGGGAGCGTTAGTAGATTGAACATCTTTATTTTGTTCCTTTTCAAGCTGTGCATTGTTACCTGAAGCTACTTCAGCTCTTTATCCTTCTTCATCTTCTTCATGATGAACAAAGTGTGATGACACGTATGTACAGAAATGCCACAATGACGTCCATGCTAGTTGTATGGTAACCTAAACATTTTAGTTTACAAAATGGTCATTGAGTCGAAGTGTCTATGTCAGCCTGATGAGCATTCAAACAAACTTTGGACGATAAGGTTGATTAACTGAGCATTTTATTAAAATCTCCCAGGAGATAAGAGATTTACTATAGATCATCTTCTTCCTTGCCAAGAATTCATGGCGCCACACCCTTCCTGGTGTCTAGATCAGAGAAGGAAAGAAGTCTGAGGCCAGGATCAGGAAGAATATGAGGCACAACTGGTACCATGACCCCAAATTACTGAATTACAGCAATAAAAACTTAAAGCAGACACATCAGATGAACAGTCTTGGAAAGAGTACCATAAGGGTTCATTGCAAAGTTTGGTGTGAATAAACCTGAAGCGGGGAGGCCTGAAAATATTCCTTATGATAGTCATACTCTGGCAGTGTTTTATGATTTGCTAACATTGGTGTGGTAGCTGGAATAAAAGAAATGTAAACCTAGATAAAGGGAAAAGCTCTGAACTGACCACGGGAGCTCCAGATTATGGTCCTGTTTCTACCATTGGTTTAAGGGCCATGTAGTATAAGCTCTCAGTGCCTTCACCTTCTCACATGGGCAGAATGACAGCAGATTCTTTAATTACCTGCTGTAGAAAGTTGATCTAAAGATCACATGAGATGAAATATGCAAAGCGTTTTATATATCATAAATTACTAGCCACATACCAGAGTTTATTATTCTTTCTTAATCCTTCCATTTCCCTCCCTCTCTGCTGAAAGAACAACAACAACAACAACAAAAAAATGTTGGCGCAGGATAATTTTCGGCTTGGGAAGAGAAGTGAGTTGTTGCCTTTCTGCCCTTCACTGCTAACATCTGTCACCCCGGCTTTGACAACTGCTTCAAAGTTTCCAGGTCGAAAGTAACAAAACAAGGTTGGGTCAGCCTCCAATTCCTACTCAACCATGCCCTAAACATTATTAAAAAATTAACATCTCCCCTCTTACCAGATGCTTGGAAAGAAGCCATGAGTGAAAGCTCCCAACAATCTTTTCATCCCACTTTTCATATGGTTTGAATTCCCCCCACCCACCCACCCAACTTGAACAAAGTACAAGAAGCAAGCAGAACATCAACATAGTTATAAGGCATAGCTGGAGCATCTGCCCGAGAAGAGGCATTTGCAAGCCATTCCTTGTGCACTACTTGATTTTGACTCATACTAAACTCTGAACCGAACCAAAAGAAAATGCTTAATTTCTCAGTACTCCATCCAAGAAAATTTCCCATTCAACAATATTAATAGTAACATATTTTAAACCTTGACTTAAAATTGCAGTAAGTGCCAAGAGACTGCAGTTGCTATTTTGTTGAAATAATATCAGATTTCCTATGATGCTTTACATAGCTGTCATCTCTGTGATATGATACATCCATGATTTATTGACCTACTGAAAGTGCTGTCATTGGCTTGTCATAATAAGCTTTTCTTAAAGTATTAAAGACTAGAATGCTCTGCGGTAGTTCAAACTATAACAGAGGACTGACCTGCTTAGGGTTTTGGGTTTGGTGACTTGTACACCTTACACACAAATGTTCTGCCTTGTTCCTACCTCATATCTTATTTCTATTTCCCTCTGGCCTCCTTGTCACCAAGGAGTCTGGCAGGGAGCATGGGGTATAAGGCTGTAAGAAGCTATGAAGATAGAAACCTGATCTCCAGCCCATGGAATGGTCCTGTGTCTAAGACGCGTTGGCAGCTTCTGAAAGAGCAAAACCCAGACTCATGATCTTCATTAAACCTCCTTGCCTTTGTGAAAAGCATATCCTCTATGGTCAGGGTGGGCATTCAGTTTGTGTGTGTGTGTGTGTGTGTGTGTGTGTGTGTGTGCATGTGTTATGATGTGTTTAGAAAGAGAATGATGTCCAACCACAGGACATGAATTTATTTCCATGGAAATGGGAGCAAGGAGAGATTTTGAATGGGAGAAGATCTATGGACATCTGATATGCAGGAATGGCCTATGTTTAAGGATTATCTCTTTTTCTGCAAACAATGACTGCTTCTCTTTACCCTGGTGTTAAAAGAGGCTGGACCTAGTGACGTAACTCTTTTTTTCCCCTTTTAAAAAATTTATTTAATTAATTTATTCAGATTACATCTCCATTGTTATCCCCTCACTTGTATCTTCCTGTTCCTCCCCCTCCCTCTTTCATCCTATTCCCCTCCCCTAGGTGTTGTATATAGCTTGTTTTATTAAATAGACAGGGGGAGATGAAGGAGAGATAAACCTGTTTTTTAGGATCCCAAGTGTGGGATTGGAATGGTCTTGTGAGAGAACAGGTGAGGTTAATCCACTAGATGACCAACCACCTCATGTGGGAGCTTGATTATTGTCAGCTGAAGGGATCCAGTGACCAGACTCTTGGAGGAGATATATAAAAGATCCCAGAACTGGAGGTGGGGCTTTTTGGAGACTTTAGATAGTTTTGGCTGTTCATCGCTGCACTTTAAGACGCTCCTAGAGAGAGCTGCTTGATGGAAGGCTTTGGGGTTCTGGATTCTGGTTACTCCAGGTTCCAGCAGAAGAAATCCTGCTGATTACGCCAGGAGAATCGCTCCTCAGAACTGATATCCTTACTGTTTTGTTATTGTGTTTCTTAATCCTCTTTTCCTGTTGGTTTGGTTAGTTGGGTTATAAGTGACGTACACTCAATTAATATGTTTTTATAAAATATATTGGTTAAGAAAATTGGGCCTACACCTAGGTCTGTGACAGAAGGGGACCTCCTTTCCCATCATATTGTCATAGCCTATCAGGTCTCATCCTGGTGGCCTGCTTATCCTTTCTCTGAGTGCTATCAGGCCTCCTCACCAACGAGAAATGGTCAAATATGGGGCACCAGGGTTCATGTCAGAGTCGGTGTGAGATAACTCTTAACCCTCAGCATATCCTGGCTCTCATATCTCCAGGTTTAGTTGGCTGACCTAACAGAGAAGCTTGAGACACATGTGGTTCAGATAGATCCGGGAGTCATGGTTAATAACTTACTCACTTGTTATAAAATTAGGCAAAATAGGTAAACACTTAAGTTCTTTTTAAGAAATTTTATTCAAATTACATCCCAATTGTTGTCCTCTTATTGTATCTTCCCCTTCCTATGCCCCGCCCTTCCACCCTTCCCCTCTCCTAGACCTCTGACAGGAAGGGCTCTCCTTCTCCATCATAGGACCATAGCCTATCAGGTCTCTTCACCCTGATAAGGCTTAAGTTCTTAACTTGTGAAATATGGATGTTTGGCCAAAGTTAGGGAATGAAGACATAAGGAAAATGGGGAGAGGGGAGAGAGTGGTGAAAGAAAATTTAAACAATGTACCAATGACAACTCAACAAATGAATTCTAAACTTACACTAGAAAAACAAATAACTCATGCGTAGCTCTACATGTACACTCACATTTAAGCAAGTAGACACGTACAAATATGCATGGCCAAATCCACAGTAGATTGCTACTTTAGAATTACCTTCAAGACTCTAATTTGAAGGTAGAGTTTAAATTTTTTTCATTATTATTACCAGGCATTCAGTTTTTTCTAAACAAGGACTAGATATGTAGCCTAGACTGTCCTTGACTTTGTGGTGAACCTCCTGACTCAGCCTCTCTCAGCTGGTGTTATGAAATGCACAACTATATCTGGATAAAATCAAGCCTTATAAGAATTATTAAATTTTTGTTTCCTTTCTTTGCACAGTAATTTCACCCACAAGGAAGGTTTGGAAGAGATTGTTAGAACTCTGGGAAAATTTAAATCTTCATAGTAATAACATTTTAATTGACGAAGGACAGATTGAGAGGGGGCTAGGTATAGTCAGTACCTTTCACATTTACAGTGACTGCATCTTCAGAGTGAACCAATCAGAGATTGGAAATATTCAGAGAGGTAATTACATCTTCATGGAATGTGGGGAGGTTTTTCACAGATATGAAATTTTTTTAAAAAATTGATTAAATTTGTTCTTTGACAATTTCACACATGCGTATAATCCATTTTGTTTATGCCCACCCCCAACTTTCCACCTTGTCACCTCATCCTTCCGCCCTAAACTTTCATCTCCCCTCCTTATGCCTTTTTGTATTGTGACCCATTGATTTTATGCAAGTCTGCCTGTGTGGCTCTGAGCTGGAAACTATCCACTGGAGCCTGAAGGACTCACCATTGGGTATACAAATGAACATAATGACTGTCCTTTCCCCCAGAATCCACCACTATTCCATAGTTTGTCAGTGGGAGGATCCTACAAGACCCTTCTTGCTCTGTGATTGGCTGTTGACAAGCCTAGGTTTGCTCAGGCCCAGTGCAAGCAACCACTGCTGCTGTGATGTCACATAGGCACAGATGCAATTGTCAACACCCCCTAATTATAGTATGGCTTTATTTGCCTTTGAGGTGATCTTCCTGAATCAGCCTTCCTCAGCCAGGACTACAAAAATGCACACCTATGTCTGGATTAGATCAACTATTATATGAACTACGAAACCTTATGTTTCCTGCTCTTCTTTCTTCCCCCATCATGAGCCAAACATCAGACTCAGATTCTCATAATGTCTTCTCACAAGACTTTCAGAATCAAGCAATTCTTGGCCAGGAAACAAAAGCAAAATCAGCCCGTTCCTCAATGGATTCAGGTGAAAACTTGTAATAAGATCAGGTACAACTCCAAGAGAAGACACTGGAGGAGAACGAGGCTGGCACTTTTAAGGATTCACACAATGGCAAGACTGAGGCTTTATATTAAGGCATGGTCATCGATCGATTCTACCAGATGGAGTTCGACATTTTCAACCTAGTGACTTGGTCAAGTCTAGATTGGGGAGGTGGTTTGTCAAGTAATAAAATGTAAGACTTTTCAAAATCAATCTTGTTTCCTTTTTTTGCACAGAAACGCTTGGTTCCTCTATAGAGATAACAGCCAATAAAATGAGTGCACCTGGAACAAGATATGCTAATGTAGACTTGCTTACACCAAAGTTAAAAAATGTTGGGATAGTAGATACAAATTTTATAATAAGGAAAATATCTGTATTTAATTTTATAAAACCAAAAAGTATGCTAAGGAAAACTGATTTCACATTTGTAACTCGAATATGAAAGGGAACAAAAAAAAAACCTGTTTTTTTTAAATCTAGTCTGCTAATTTGTGACTAATTCTTAGTGGTAGTAGCGCCAATGGATCAAAACAATTGAGTATCATTCAATTATCTTTTCCCAGAAAATTGCTTAAAATCACTAAATCTATGTTATAGAATTACTCAATGACATAGTAAATAATTGAAGGCCATTTTACATGGCTTTTTCTACTTATAATTTAACATTTTTGTCACCTGTTATTGAAAATACACTAAGCATGGACAGCTCCTGACTAGCATGCGTGTTCAGCCTCAGGTGAATAGACAGATACTGTGACAACCGAATACAGGCACTGTACTCAGGATTGTGAGGCCATTTACAGTTTTCCCTCCAGAGCATCAAATCTTATCTTTTGATCTCCTATTATGCCCACGGTTTGCTAAGTGCAACCCGTACTTCAGCAAACAAATCTTAAGTGTCTTCATGATATTTTCATTCCAGTGGGAAGGACCAATAAAATACAGAAGGGAGTGGAAACAAATCTGAAGCTGCAAATACAAGATAGTATGGGATAAAATTATACATTTCAGGAGACAGGATGGATTTTTAGCATAGAAAGATGAATGAGATTGGGAAGGAAGTGAAAAGGCTTTGATGAGAAGACTATTATAAGAATAAAGGACTCAGTGGTTTTTTGTTTTGTTTTGTTTTGTTTTGTTTTTTTTTCTAAACAAATGATTCACTGTCAAGGGCTCACTGGGCATTTATGGGGCAGCACCCTTCCTTGGTTGCCAGAACTTTCCACCCTTCTTAATGTTGGATGCATGAGGAAGGTCTGATTTACAGCACATGTGAGTGTTGGAAATATTGATGGAGGGAGACACGTCAAGGGATGCCTTTGCTGGCACTTGAAATCAATCCCTCCTTGACAGAGTCTTGTCTTGGAGCTAGAATCCTGGCAGTTCTGCAAGCCTCACAGCGCTGCTCTCCCCAGAAAGCTTGGCAAAGGGCAAGAGAAACTTGTTTAAGCTTCTGCAGAATGGCAGGTGCCTGAGTCTCACATAAACCAAACAGCAAATGCAAGACTCGATAGTCAACTAAAGTTGTCTTCCTCATGACTGAGTTTCAAAGTTTAAATAGGGTCTTTTCCCCTTGGGGAAGAATTAGTTGGACTTTCACATGGTTAGAGGATGTTAGTTCTAAACAGAAATATGATTTGTTTAAAGAAAGCCAGGGAATACCTGTTGTTTGCTGTTATGACAACTAAACAACAGTCAGATTGAATGATACTAATATTTTTATTTAAAAAAATTTTTAAAGATTTTGTGGTTACAACAGCCATGTTTACACAGTCTTAGATTAATTCCATAGCCTGAATAATCTGTAACAAAAAATGAGATGCATCAGAGAAAATCTAATAGTCTAAAAATGAAGTACATGGACTCTATACAAATAACCACAGAAAAAATAAGTTATCTACTAAAAGGAAAAAAGGGGAAAATGTGAAGGGTAAGATTACAAATTCAACAAAGTGCACTGTGATGTCACAAGAAAAAGCATATGTGCCTTTTGAGGTGGTCTGTGGTGTCTCTGCAGCACAGTGTGAGCTGGTACGCTTCCTGCGTACTTTGATATAAAACTGAGGTTAGTGAGAAAAGCAGTAGGAGGGAGGCGATTATTAAAAATGGATGGAGATTTAATATTTTCTTTGAGAGATGTATCGATTTATTCAGGAGGTCCACAAGAAGACCAACAGAGCCAACTAGCTGGGACCCAGAGGGACCTGCTGAGACTGAAGCACCAACCAAAGACCATGCACGCACAGGACCTAGGCCCCTACACAGATGCTGGCAACGGACAGCTCAGGATTCATATGGTCAGATGAGCAGGGGCTGCCTCTGACATGAACTTTGTTGTCTGAGTTTTGGTCACTTCCCCCTGGCCAGACTGCCTTGCCAGGCCACAGCAGAAGAGACCATGCTCAGTCCTGATGCTAGTTGACTAGCTAGGGTGGGTGGGTAGGGGTGGATCTCGGATGTGGTAAGAGGGAGGAAGGGTGGGACTGGGAGGAGATGTGGGAGGAGGCTATGACCGGAATGTAAAGCGAATTAATAATAATAATAATAATAATAATAATAATAATAATAATAATAATAATTTAGAAAGAAAAAATAGGTGGAGAGATTATTAAATAGAAATGGATCCTAACAGGAAAATACTCGTTATGGAAGCCCAGATAGTAGTAGGGACACTTTCTCAAGATTAACCCTTGCGTTTCCCTTAGAGTAGGATTCAAGCATAGCGGCTTGTTTCTGGAGGGTAGAGAACCCAGAGAAACAGCACTGCTCATCCCATCACGAACCATCGTTCTCATATCTGCAAAGGGTACCATGGTCATGTGTGGTGTTAACGTAGGAAAGCTGCGCAGAAACGTTGCGCTCCATTCTTTTTAAAACGTTATTTATTTAAAACAATTCCAAATGTTTACTGCTTTTTCCCTTTCTTACCTCTTCTCCACTAGGTTCCAGGAGCCTGGGACTTACAGATTTGGCCAGTTTCCCTTGGTTACTGACCAGAGAGGTTGTCTTTTTCGAAGTAAGAGCAGATGAAGGAAATTCCTTTGTCTTTCTTTCATTTTTATTTTCTCCCCGCTTAGGTACCATGTGGTCCCAATTTGTTTATAAAAAAAAAAAAACAAGCTTATCCTTATTTGGAAAGTCTAGAGAAAGTAAGTTTCAAAAATTATAAATGAAAGTGTATGAATAGAGACGGACCCTCAAGTAACGCTGAACGAAGAGTAAATTGTCAACTATAGCAAAGTGCTACCAACCCTGAAGTTATGTTACAGATTCCTGTGTAGCTCTGAATGTCCAGGTGAAGGACAAAGGATAAAGATGCTTTCTATTATCCCAAGGAATTTCTTTCACTTTATTGCAGGGCCCTGGAGTAGGCTCTCAGCATAAGCTCACCGTTCACCAATCACTTGCTAATAACTGGAGTTGAAAGAGGGCTCTGCCCTAATGCCATTATGTTCAAGAGCCATGATTGATTGTGTTATAGTATGTTTTTGAAACCTAATTACTGTCTGAGTGAGTATCTGTACTCATTAATCTTTAGTCCTGTAAATAAGTAAAATTGACTAAATAACTGGATTTCTCTAATGATGGCTTAGGTTATCTTTGAACCACTGCCTTGCCCTACCCTCTTCAGAGCAGCAAATTATTTTCTTAATGGTAATTGCTCCCCAGTTTTGAAATCAATTTGTAAAAGTCGGCTTATAAAACAATTTTCTGTGTTGCCCTGTGGTTGCTTGGTCCCTGTTCTGTGTTTGTGGTATAATGAGCGCATCCTGTGAAGTGCTCACATCCATTGTGCTGGCAGATGACCTCCATGGCGAGGAAGGTCACATCGCTTCAGGAGAGAAGAGGCTCCAGATGGGCTTAGTTTTGCTTTCACCTTACTGAGCTCTACTTCATTCCCACCCAAATGCAAAGAGTTCCATTTAGTACAGCCTGTGTCATGTACTCCCTATAAGGCAGTAATTAACACATAGACAGTTTCCATTTCTATTTCCTAATAACCAACACAGCCTAGTGAAGGTATGGGATTTAATGATATATTTTTCTCTTTCTCTCTTTCCCAACCCACCTAGTCACCATTTTATTTCCCATTAGAATTGTTACTTAGAGAGCCAGCTTGAAGAATTGGATTATGCTATGTTCATAAACACCAAGGGACTTCTACTTCCACTCAAAATCAAGTAGAATTGACCAGATAGGCTCTATTCTCAAAACAGTTAAAATAATAAAAAGTACATAAAATAAGTAATACTTTGACTTGACACACTGAACATAAGTGACAAAGGACAATAACCCATGCGAGATGAGGTCATGTGATCTGTATTCTACTGCCATCATGGCTTCCAACAAAATTTCCCAATGGTGATGTAGAGAGAGAAGACCTTGGAATGGGGCAGAGATGGAAATCTGGGCAGCCAAAGAAATCAGGGTAGGGTATCAGAGAGGGAGCTGATACACAAAGAAAGTTCTAGCACTCTGTGAAGAATACTTTTAAATAGCCAGTTAAAAATGAATTGGAGCATCTGCAACAAAGCTTATCAGGAAGAAGGAAAGCACTTTGTGGAACACAACAGTTCAATATGCTGAAACTAGTAGAAAGGATGTGAATAAGAATGCCCTAAATAGGGTGATCAGAAAGTTTTCTAGGTCATGGGGACATTTGAACTGAAATGTGAGAGATGACAGAATAGACCATTGTTGAAGGAAGAATAACTGCCAGGCATAGGATCTTAATGCAGATATTTCTAGAACTGTCTAGAGGTTCACATGAAGAGTTCTGTAAAAGAAAGGAAGATAGGTAAGGTGGTTAGCTAGCGCAAAAGTAACAGGCATAGGGTCTAGAAGTTGTTTTTGTTTAGGAATTGGGCTTCCTTCTAAGCACAGAGAGAAAACACTGAAGAGTTTTCAGGTCATATGCAAGATGGCCTGGTTTACTTTAGAACACAAAGGTTGTCTTTTTATGATGTAGGTATATGGCTATTTGTGTAATTCAAATGCTGATTTCTCTAACCCCCATGTCTGGTTGCAGTCTTTGTTCTGAGAATCTCCTGTCTCAATGTTGAATAAACATCGCTCCCCGATTGTCTCCTGATATGCCAATAAAGCAGCATACAGCCAATCACTGAGTAGGGGAAAAATAGGAATGGACTTCCTGCCAGCCAGGGGAGGAGGAGTGTGAGGAGGAAGTAGGGAATTTTGCCATGGGCAGAGGTCCAGGAGACATAAGGAGAGGAGTTGGATCAGGGAAAGCTACAAAGTGCAAGTATTTCTGGAATGTATGCTGGGAGGAGATCTGATTAGCTTAGAGGGTTAAGAATAGAGTAATAACTGCTCAGTTATTGTGTTATGAAGCTTATTATTAAAGACATATAACAGAGTCTCAATCATTTGTGTGATAGCTGGGTTAAGAGAGAAACTGAGAAACAAACACAGTTAAAAAAAATAGCTTTAACACTGTGTTCTGCAAAATGGAAGATTAGAAGCAAGGAAGGAAAATAGGGTATACTTAATGTGAGATGAGCAGTGATGGGCAGATAAATGCAGTGACAAGATGAGGAACAAGGAACAGTTGGATTAGGCAGAGCTGTCAGGACTTGATGTAAAAGCTGAGCATCAGAAGGATCCAGCAAACAATAAAGGTTGGCTATGGGCCAGTTTTGCCCGAGTCCAAATTTCTTTGCATTTAGTATTGTCATTAACATGCTGGGCACTCACTATGGGCAGCACATCTCACTAGTAGTGGGAGCATAGGAAAGCACACAACCGTAGGCTCTGTTATCAAGGACACCAGCAGCAAATATAAAAGAAAGAGGCTAGAAGCGAGTGAACTTGGGTGAAGAAGTACAGAGTTAGATGAATCCTACTTGACAAAGAAGGAGACAGTACTATGTGGGAGTGGAACCAAAGGCCTGGACATGGGGGTAAGCATAGTTTTCAGGAAATAATAAACAATATAGGATGGCTTACAAAAGTAAACCATGCAGAGAGCAAGATTTGAAAAGGTAGCAGTGGGTATAGCTGTGTAGCTCTATCGACTGTGAGTAGTATAAAACTTTTAAATGGAGACCCTCAGATAGACCAAGTTTTCCTGATCATGGAGCTGTTGAGTCAGAGTGGAGAACTGATGTCATATACTACATGCCGCGTAGCACCATTTTAGGTAGTTAGCGACAACATGGATTTATCAGCCAGCATAGAGACACAGCCTGACACAAGCAGTGAAAGAAGACCTCAAATCTTTTGTGTAATGTTTTTCTATCACTTCTTACTTTCTCCTCTTCTCCATTAGGTTTGACTCTAAGCAAAAATGCTTAGACCATGGGGATTCATCTGCTATCTCTGATAGCTGGAACTTTCCTTAGACTCGGGAACATGTAGATCTTGCCAAGAGTAGTATCCTTAGCCATTGATATATTTCCCTGAGAAACTGTAGCCAACTCCCTGTACTGAGGGAAAACACATTGGGTGACTCATAAAGTGGTTCTATGGAGCCAAGCCTCTGCATTCCCAGCCCTGTGGATATAAGGAGGGTCCACTGGGGAAATCTGCTTTAATCTCAGTAGTTGGTTCTGAAATCTAACGGTGTCACTGCCACTCGCAGGTCCTAACCTCAGGACTAGATGTCTGATAAACAATTCGTGAGCTCAGTTGCAAATTGCTTCTGACTGAACCTTACATACCAAAATACTCACCTCTGAGCTTCCAGATGTGCAGTGAAAGGAAATGAATCATTTTTGAAAATACAACAGCTGAAGCAAGCTCTACTGCATTTTTTTTCAGCTCAGACTCCAAGCTGTATTCAAATGAAGGACAATTGACATCAATATACTTTATCTTTTCCTTTGCTTGTGAGCTTGTCTATTGTCTAGGTTCTAAATTAGTTTCAACTTATGAATCATTGGTTCAGTGTGCTGTTAATCACATTCTGCTACCTACACACACACACACACACACACACACACACACAGAGAGAGAGAGAGAGAGAGAGAGAGAGAGAGAGAGAGAGAGAGAGAGAGAGAGAGAGAGAATCACACACTCACACTTCTCAATTCTTGGACAAAGTGCTCAATCCAGCCAAATGATTCCTACTTTGGGGAGAAGGTGAGTGGAGAGGTCAGAAAATTTATTTAGCAAGATTCATAGATTGAAAGTGTTTTTGTTTTGAGCCGTGTGAGCGACATTATCAATTCTCTATAAAACACCCAAGTAAAAAAGAGCACCTCTTGATAGATTTTGGGTTAGTTCATATGCGGCAGTTCCATTTCCCAATAGGTGATATATTCTTTCCATCTGGCTTGCTAGTGACAATGTGCAAACGTCTAACATTTGACTCAGACAATAAGCACAAGAAGTCCTGTATACATTTAACCCACTATGTAATACAAACTGCTGTTGTTTAGAGAAGGGTTGTTTCCTTTTTTAACAAATGTCAATAAATAAATAAATAAATAAATAAATAAATAAATAAATAAATAAACAAAGGACAAAGTCAGATTGGGAACCAGGTAACACAAATCACGTAGACTAGTCTTTTACTTTGAGTGATGGGCATCTGATCCTAAGCCCAGACCTTGCTGTGGGTTTTCCTACCTCTGCACATTTGCTGACCCAATTTCATTATTTCTCAACCGATTCCTGTGCCTTCATAGCCTTGTCAGTTCTTTTGCAAAGTCACCTAACTATACTGACCTGACCTGGTGGCCTCGTCTTCGGAGGTCACTCCTTTGGCTTCCTGATGCTTTGGGTTACTATCATGCTTTCACTCATCTGTCCAGCCTGCCACCTAGATTTAGGTAGGTAATTACCAGAGATATTGAGGCAGATGGTCACCTACCTCCTCCACCTCCAGTCTCCCACCTTCTACCTGGGGATTCCTTGTTCACTTTCCAATATCTGTTAACTTTTGTCCTTCTTGTTCATTTCCCCATATTTATTTATTTATTTATTTATTTATTTATTTATTTATTTATTGCCCTTTTTTTACTTTAGCAGAACAGCAGTAGTAAGAGTCTCTCTAGGACCTATGACTCTCAGAGCCGTAAGGTTTTGACCAGGCTTTCAGTACCAGATCTGGATTCTTACCTGCTGAGCAGAATCAAATCCAAGCAGAAAGCGGTTGGTTACACCCATAACCTTTGTGCCACTATTGTACTCATGACACATTTTGCCTGGCTCATTAGTACCACAGTATGCAAGGCTGGCTTCAGGAATACTACTGATGTCTTTTGTCTCCGAGGAGAGGTCTGTACGGCACTTTACAGCATATAAAACCTAGTGAGCAAGGAGTCAGTTTGAGGTAATTTCCAACTTTATTTCTCTTTGTCCTGCAGCTGAAGAATGTTGTGTTTTCAGCAAAAGACTTTATCGTCTCATTCTGATGCCAAGAGCAATGGCAGTAGCGTGTGTTGTTTGAGAGACTTTGTGGGGGTCTCCCTGACCAGTAACTATTTCGTGCCTGGTGCTGAGAGATTTCTCATGTCTTCTAGGGGAATACTTTTCTACCCATGTAATGTCTCTGTGTTATAACTCTGTCTATGGTTTCAATTATATTTTTTAATTATCCTACAAAGTAGTAGCTTTCCATGGGGGGTTAAACATATATTCTTAGTTTTGATTAGCCAACCCCATCGCCTTCTGTTAACTGTTGAGGAGAAACAGCCTATTCCTTCTCATTAATCATCAAATATCTGTTGATTGTCCATTAGATGCCAGGCTATACCCTAGCTACAGCAGAGCACAGGGCGGCACTTGTCCACTGACTCAAGGAGCCTACACTCTAGCGGATACTCTGAAGTTAACAAATAAGCATGTAGGACATTTAGAACATGATCAAGCAGGATCAAAATTGAAAATGATCCCAAATAGGGTGGCAGCCTGCAGAAAGAGAAGGTAGAATAAGAATATTGCTAGGGGCTCTTGCAGGGGTGGCCAGAAAGACTCTCAGGTGGTAGCGTCTGAGCTCAGATCTACTTACGAAAATTTAGGGAATGTGGGAGAGGCGTTCCATATGTGGAATGAGAGGGCCGACCACTGTGCTTTCAGTGTGCACTACAAGAGAAATATACTAAGCTTACGTGGAGTCTGCAGAGGGTATGGGTCAAAATAAATGAAAGATTAAGTTTTGAGTTAGACAGACATGGCCCATAGTATGAGTGGCTATTTGCTTTTGCTTTTACTTGGGGGCAAAGGGTATATAAAGTATACAGATCTTCACTGTTAAGTTACATGAACATATTTATTTTCTTCCTAAAATGTAAAAGGTTTCTGAATTCTTTTTTTTTTTTTATGATATGGAAAAGTGTATTATGTGAGCATGGGGAGAAAAGGAAAGGGGGGGAGAGGTATCCCAGAGAGAGACAGAGACAGAGGAAGAGAAACAAGAAAGAGAGAGAGATAAGAAGATGGAAGATGGGTGAGAGAGAGAGGGGTAAGGGGTTCCTGATTTATTTTCCTCATTCCAAACACTTGCTATCATCATTCTTTTATTTCCAGTCATTCTGATATGCATACTTGGGTATGGGTTTCACCGTGGAGAATTTTTTGGGGGGGAAAAGATTTTACAATATATTATTTGTACATCGTTCCTACACCTTAAGTACTTGGTATATCGTATTCTTATAGGTATTCACCAGTGTGTGTGTGTGTGTGTGTGTGTGTGTGTGTGTGTGTGTGTGTACACTTGCCTTTCATCCTCCATACAGAACTTTTCTTCCAGACTCTTTTCGATTATCAACAGCCAACTTCAGCTCGAATGTCACCTCCTGAGAGGCTTTCTTACTGCCCTAGCTAAAACCAGCTGCAACTATCACAATGCCTTCTGTATCTACTGACTAGTTCTGTAAATTTTTGAACAAAATATAAGCGAGCACAACACGCACTTAAAAAGACGTGACTGTTTCATAATTTGTCTTACTCTTGATAGAGTTTGCATTGTGTCCAGTCTCAAGGCTACAATAAATAAAGCTGTTATAAACATCCCTGCACATGTCTTTGATAGACATGTGTGCTCAGTTCGAGTCTATAACCAGCAATTAATTTGTTAGGATTACTTGTTTAACAAATATCATGAAACAGTTTTTTAAGGTGATGCTATTAACTTATACTCTTGCCAAAAATGCAAAGGGGTTTTGGTTCCTTTCCTTTACAAACACTTGCTATTATTATTCTTTTTTATTAATTTATTCTTGTTACATCTCAATGGTTATCCTATTCCTTGTATCCTCCCATTCTTCCCTCCCTCCTATTTTCCCCTTACTCCCCTCCCCTATGACTGTGACTGAGGGGGATTCCCTCCCCCTGTATATGCTCATAGGGTATCAAGTCTCTTCTTGTAGCCTGCTATCCTTCCTCTGAGTGCCACCAGGTCTCCCCCTCCAGGGGACATGGTCAAATATTTATTACCAGCCATTCTTATAAACATATATAGGTATGGTTTTCATTGTGGAGATATTGGGGGGTGGGGGTGGAAAAGATTTTAAATAGATTTTTAATGTATCCTGCATCTTAAGTAGTTGATATATTGTCTTCTTATAGATTTTACTGTTATGTAGTTTGATTTTAAAAGTTTAGATTTCAGGCTTCCTGGCTTACGTTTTTTTTAAGTCCAACACCACATTATTTTCCCTTTGTGATAATCCTGATAGCAGTGTAAGGACTCAAGTGTGTTGACATGACGTGATCAATTGATTGTCTCTTGAGAATGCAATGTTTCATTCTGTGTAGGGTGACCCTACTCCAGGATCGAAGGGAAAATAGAAAATAGGCCTTAGAATGTGAAAGAGAAAATTGGAGTGAGCCTCCACTTTAATGCAGTTTCCATTCTTGGAGCCAAAGGCTGCGTAGTCAATGCACACAGGGAGTTGCAGGAGTTGCAGGAGTTGGGGTGGGTGGAGACTGTTGCTTCCATTACACGCTCATTATATCCCTGCATCTAGGATTTTGCCCTCATGATGAAATTAGGAGTGTTATCCTTCATTTCCTGTTTTGGAAAATAGTTTGACTTACCAAAAAAAAAAAAAAAAAAAAAAAAAAAAAAAAAAAAAAAAAGAAGAAGAGTAACTGCATACTGTTTCTGCTGATAATTTTTTAATATCATAATTAAGCTCATTAGAATTCTCTTATTTTCCGACAGCTTTAATGAGGTCGTCTACTTGGCAAGGAACCTCTGAGACCAAAAACCATTGCCATTTGTTAAAAGACGGAGAGACGCCTTGATGACAAGCCGAAGTTCAGTTGCATTTCAGTGAGGAAGATGTATTCATTAAGGTAATTCTATTTTGTTGCCTCTGATCTGACAGACTTCTAAAGTTCACTTTTCCCCTATGTTTCTCTTGCTCTTTCCACTTTCGCCTCCATCCCCTCCTTAGAGAATTCGTGGCGTCTGAGTTAAAATAGGTGGAAACAGTCTCTGTTTCCAGCAGCGGCTCCCCAGCTTGGTTGGAATGTTCATCTGGTTGTGATAGACCCATGTTTCAGCCAGCAGTTCTTAAAATAGCTCCTTGGCTTCTAAAGAAAAAAAAAAGACATTTGGGTAGCTCAGGGTTTGCTCTCAGGATGCTTCTGGCATCTTGCTTTGGGGGGCACTGTTGCTCCAGTTTGGGAGCTCCAGCCAGGCACTAGTGAGTGATGGCTCTCTCTTGCACAATCCTGTGTCTGCACCCCCTGTCAAGTAATCATTACAAATGTTTCACATAGGAGCAAGCTAGCTCTAAGCAAAGGTCTGCCTTTTAAAGGAAGCGTGGGCCCAAGGGGTGGAGAGCACTCTGTCCTGTCCATGGCAACATTTTCCCCTCTGACAGGGTAATTAAGTGCTAATTAACTAAATGAGTGTAAATGTTGAAGGTTGAGATAAATATCTACATCTTCTTAATCTATTTTCCCCTCGAAGATTTGATAAAGGAAATTTGGATTTAATGGAGGATATCTGTCAATTATTTTTTTTTTAACATGGCAAATCTGTTTAGAAGGAACTCAGATATGCCAGTTTTAATTTCTACAGGAAAAGTTAACAGCATATAAATAGAGGAGAGGTGCAATAAAATGCGGATGTGATACTGCAATAATTATGGTAAGGAGGCTTAGTGAAACTACCTTTAGGAAACATCTGGTTTCTGTTTTTTTCATATCCTGCAGATGTTGCAGAACTGATGAGAAATACTGACAGGAGAATACATTAGCCCATGAAGCCATTTCAATGAATAAAGCAAAGACTAGCTCTTAACTTTCTAAAAAACCTACTTAGAAAGAACCCTGCTTTCAGAGTAGGCAGAAATTAGGCCAATAATTGAGAGGGGCCCAGGGCCTTCTAAAAGTGTCAATAGTGATCTGTTCTTGCCAAAGGGGAAAAGAGATGCTTTGTGGAGGAGCAGCCAGGGTAATAAATGGCCATCTTTGTAATTCGGGCACTTTCCCATTGCCATCCACGGTGAGTGATTAGAAGCGAGGCTGAGGAGCAGCCATGGGAAGCGCACTCCTGCGCTTGGCGGTGGAGCAAACGGCTTCTGAGCCTTCTCCGACTATGTCGCCGAAGTGAGACCAGAGACAGACAGACAGCTCTTGGGCTGAAGCAAGAATCTTGGAAAGGGGTTGCCATTTGTGACCCATGACAGTCAATATCCTTCCCAGGCAGGAAGTGACAGGGCAGGCATACGTATGCCACGCCTCCTGGAAAGCAAGGAATGAGCCTGGGAAATTGTATCTAATGGGGTTTGGTTGCAATGAGATTAAAACCCTGAAATAAATGCAAAAGAAATATTTTGGCTTAGACCCTATTTGGCAGGAGGACTAGGAGACTGAAATAGTGCTCTGGCTGCATGGGAGCTCAGAATTGTTCCCGTCATTGGTATCATCCCCATTGAGTCACAGCACCACATGTTCAGAAGACCCCAATTAAAAAGTATAGCGGGTGTTTTTTGTTTTTTGTTTTTTCTGGGAACCACCCCGCAGACAAGAAGGACATACTCCTATAAATGCACGAGTGAGAAAATAAAACAACAAACAGAAATAGCACTTTTCTGGTTCATCTCTGAGTTGACCTTTGATTGCTCCCAGCCTGTAGTATCATCATTTTTTTTCCCCTTCTAAGGCAAAAGGACAAATCTGTGCCGTGCCTCAGGAAAGACTTTTTATTGTCTGTTCTATGACTCCCTAGAGAGGGAGTCTCTCCTGGCCACGCAATCCTTCCGCCTGAGCCACAAATGCATGTGCCACCAGCCACCTCTCTGCCATTTTCCTGGCACTGGCTTGCGGCATATTTCTTATTGGCATTAGACAAAGGCTTTGCCTTGTCTTTGCTCCCATCCAACGCTTCTTTTCTTTGCACCTGGCTAATTTCTGATTGTGATTTATCAGCCGTATTTCTCAAAGCCAGATTGTCAGGTTAAACTCAATATAACCAGTCCTCGCTCCTTTGGGAGAATTTTGGCACTAATGCTGAGTACTATTTAAAGGACGTTTAGCCTCATTGGCGATATCATCATAATAACTTTTAACATTTATGCCTCTTTTCCTGCGAGTGACACAGCTCCTCGGCTTCCCCCCCCCCCCCCCCCCACTAATCATCTCTTCTCCATTTTTGGCTAAGAGCAAATGTGGAATCTGCTGATCCTCCCAGGGATAATGATGTAAGTGGGTACCAGTGTAGTATGTTGAGGTTATGGGTGAAGCAATAGATGCTCACAGATGCTAGAGCAATTTATTTAAGATTTTACAGCCAGGGAAAATAGGATTCAACTTGTTTTAGAATCTCTGCTCAGGACTTTGACTAGGCAAAGCAAGCAAGCCCCTGCCACTGCTGTAATATCATAAGAACCTAACAAAGGTAAAGCCAGACACTGTAAATAAATATCTTGGAAAGGCTCTGCAGATGTGCCACGAATGGGAAAAAAGTTGGGAAAATGAAGTATGCAAGCAAAGCAGAGCTGGACAAAACTGGGGGAGATTATGTTTATAACTATTTTCCCCTAAAAGGTGTTTTGTAAGATGTCAATACTTATTTTGTTAGGAAATGGGTGATATAGCTTCATACGCTTGATAAATATTTAAATAGTGTTATACATTTTTTTTTGATCAAAGTGTTATCAGAGCATCTGTCATACATTATCAATTCCTAAGACAAATATCAGATATCCTGTAAGCATTTCACGAACATTGGACATTGAGCCAGTTCTCTTTTAGCCCGAGGGGATCAAATATTGGGCCTTGCCCGTGTTAGTCACATGCTCTGTGACGGAGCTGTTCCTGGCCCAAAACATGTTGTGAGGACACAATCTACAGATGGACACAAGTGGGTTAGCTTGATAGGTGAACCGAGGAGAGAGCTGAGAACTGTTCGGACGGTAGAGTAAGGTCTAGAAGTAATGTTTACTCTGCCATGCGCTTACTGAATCCAAGAATTTAATGGTGCAACCCAGTAGGTTTTAAGGTTCTGTAGGAGGTAAACTGGCTCCCCAGATTTCCATGTGCAAGATGGGACTGAGAGGTGACGGGGGTGGGGGCTGGGGGAAGGTAGCCCCCCCACCTTCAGCCAGCTAGTCATAGCTCTGTCTCACACTGGTCTCACGTCACCTTACCGTCTGTGTTTTCATTCCTTCAACTACAAAACAAGTATGATGGATTGGTTTTTTTCCTTACAGATTGAAATCTAATGAGTCTTTAAATAAAAATTCTAAGTTATAGAAAGAAATAATGGGTGTTTAATGTGGAGAGAGCTTGGGGAATTGATTTATTTGCCACAGAATGGCCTGGTAGTTAAATATCACGCTCCCCCATGCCTTCTTACCCCCCTCCCCCCAGGAAAAAGTGGGAAGCCCACAAGGACTATAACTGATTTTGCCTTGTGAATTCCGGCACGAAAAAGGGCGCTTTCTATTACTTGCTGCATACACCGTGGCTGATTATTCATGCACTAAACAGCCATTTCTTGGAAAGTTCCCTGCAAACTGCACATTGATTTTGACCACCACAATTTCTTTCTGAGAGTTGCCCAATATGAAGCTGAACAGTAAACCAACCAGCCAGTGGGATGCACCTAAGTAAGCCGGATCCTTTGCAAAACACGACAAACATCTCTTCAGCTGATGCCACTATCTGATAGAAAGCTGGAGTTTCTTGCCCCCAGGTGTGTCTGCATTCCTGTGAGAATGCAGTGAAATAGCTGAGAACCATCGTCCGCAAGAGACAGCTGAAAGTTCAGGCTTGTCTCACCCTGAAATTATAAATCTATCCTCCGGCAAAGCTCAGCCTTTCCTTCCTGTCCCTAAGTGTTTGATGACTCCCAAAATGTGTGCTGGTGCACAAGTGGTCACTACCAGACTCCCCAAAATTCTTTTCACTGGTCAAGAAGCCCTAGAACCCTAACTTCCTGCTCTGTGTGGCCCAGCTGCTCACTAGCTGTGATTAGTTTCCCCCTCCTCCCTGGAGATTTTCTTACTCTGTGTAATTTGTGCTCAATAAACCCCAATTTTTTCTTTCTTTTTCTTAAGTTTTTAGTGTATACGAGTGTTTTGCCTATATGGATGTCCATGTACCATGCACATGCCTGGTGCCAGTGGAGGCCAGAAGAGATTGTTAGAATCATCCGAACTGGAGTTATAGGTCGTGAGGTGTTATGTGGATGGTGGGACTCGAACCCAGATCCTCCAGAAGACCAGCTGGTGCTCTTAACCACTGAGTCATCTCTCTGGTCCAAAACCCATTTAATCTTCTCTCATGCTTCCTGACTATCATGTACATACATGCTTAACAGAAACAGATGAAGTAAACGATCATCTGTAAAAGACAAAACAGAACACAAGATTCTCCTAGGCCAAGCCAGGCCACCCTGCTCCCACTTCCTACTTTTCTTATCTGTCACCTCTTTTTTCAGCTCCTCAAAGTTCCCAGTGTCAACTGGCTGAGGAGCCATTGTACCTCAGTCTCTCCTTTTCTTTTCATCTCTTCAAATAAGTCTGTCACTCTGAAACTTGGAAATCACATATAAAAGCAATAAGCTGGGCTAGATGTGGTGCTTGACACCTGTAATCGCAGAACTTGGGGGGCTTTGGGGAAAGGACTATTGTGGGTTCATGGACAGATGAATGTGGTGAAACTCTAATGTTAAAAGCAGACAAACGAAAGAAACAAAATGGTCGGGGGGGATGCACTTCAGTCTGCTCTAACAAGTCCCATTGATGTAACTTCCATTGCTTCCTGTGTCTTCTGAGCTATCACTCTAACGTCAGGTAGCCATTGGGACGCCGGACCTTGTCTATGCGTAGTGACAAGGCATGGATTCACAGGAAAGGCGATTCATGAGAAGAACAATGACTCAAGGAATCACATCGCTTACTATTTATAAAGGAAGGCTGGGAAAAAGGTGGACTGTGAACAAAAGTATTTAAAAATTGTTTTGTTTCAAAAAAAGAAGCTTTTTATGGGATTATAGTTACCCCCGTTCATGTCTTTTCTGCCTTTGAGTGACCACTGCAAGTTAAAGTACCATGACGTACAATGGCAGCCCTTGAGGTAGAAGGTCTCGCCCTTCATAAGAATCGTTTATTGGTCAGCATCTTAGAAGATGCCAATGCGAGACAGCATCCTCACTACAGGAAGAAAAGAGAACAAACTATTTTCCCGTTTCTGTCCTCACTGGAGATTCCCACAGAGACAGTAGGTGTTCTCTCTCAAAAGAAAATCAATCTCGAGCCTCACACCTTCCTAGTGTATCCACGCTGCTTAGTCCCCAACTCCTCTTTTCTTTCCTGTCAGATCCTTCCCTCCAGCTTCTGCCTCTAACCCTGCTCAGACCAACTTTCAGCTCTTCCTACTGGTCACGCAAGGTCTGGGATTTGTGCCTGTAGACCCAACATCTTCTTCAGGGGAATAGAATGAGGAAGAGCTTGCTGGAAATTCTATAATCTGTGCTTGGGGAGTATAGTACGTGGGGAGTATTCATACTTTCTTTTGGACATTTTCTCCCTTTTTTTTTTAAACTGTTTACCATGTATTTTCTAGTAGAACTGAGGTCACTCTCAAGAGTGTCTCAGTACACAACATGTTGAAAGCAAAAGCCAAACAACAAGGGTATGGCCAGCTGACATTTAGGCATCTTTCCAGATTTTGGGAAACCTAAGAATTGTTGGACAACAGAAATGAGACCTCAATTTTAAGTAAAATTGGGGGCAGGGTAGTAATTTATGACTGTACTTTCTTTTTGTAAACAAATGTATCTTCTTTTAAATGATCAGTTTAGCAGAAGCACCATTGTGATGTTATGTTTCAGTAAGGTCTTTAGAATAAAGGAGCAATCTTAAACAACGGTTCATTTTGCACACTAACATAGGCAGCCCTTATGTCATAGAAGCAACATGCTGTTCCCAAGCATAGGCCCTTGAAGCCAGGTTAGGCCTTTGCTCTCCTGTTGATACAATTATGTTTTGGATTAATTTCAGTGACCTTCACAGATTATCTCTCTAAGGGAAGGGAGCCCATCAGGAAGCCTGAAACAGAAGAGAGGGGAAATCTGAATGCACTAGCAAAGGAGCATTAACTTCCTCAAGGCAGTAAATTAAAAAACAAAATCCAAATCGCTATGTCAGTTAATATTCAGGTTATTGAGGACTTGTTGAAGCACATGAAGAAAAAGTTTGGGGAGGATGGAATTGCTTAGGCGGTAAAGGAGTTTGTTATGAGCCTGGTGGGTGACCTGTGTTCAGTCACTGAAGCTCAGTGTGGAAGGAGAGAGCTGACTCTGATTTCCATTTATGGTGCCACGGCACATTCACAGCCCCCCTCCATCCTGCTAAATAAATATATACACAAATACATGCAAATTTAAACGGGTCTTTTAGAAGAACAAGTTTGGGAAGTGGCTTTATTTGGACTGCCGCTCAAAGGAAATATCTTCTTATCAATTTATCCTGTGATGGATAGCTTTGCTTGCTTTTACTGTGCATATAAAGCAAGGAGGCAATTCTAATTTGCTCAGCACTATGTAACACAACTCAGCAGTGGTGGAGAAACAGCCTTTGAATACTGTTTTGGTATTATTGTAGATTTTTGAAAGGCCATAAGGAGACTATTTGTAGAGAAAACACCAACCTAGGAAGGGAGCCCCAGCTTGAGCCTGTTTCATTTTGAAAGTGGCTTTCAGTTCAGCATGACTAGCAAGGTAACCAGGCAAAGGACTCATCAGGCTTGTAACTCAGCAGGTGTATTGCTGTGCGCCCAGCCAAGGAATCATTCAGGACTCACTCAAGCTGTGGCTTTCTCTGTGTGGCAAGAACAAGAGAGGGAGGTTAAGAACTCAGTCTTCCTCTTCTCAGTGCATCCCACATTCTTCCATTCAGTTCAACTTAGGGCATCTTTATTAAATGCTTATTCTTGGCTGATAAATCATCTTGGGTGCTGGTGGGGGTGAGAGTGCTGGTGTGTAAAGAAAAGAATAAATGGTGGTGGGGAACCAGAGAGATTATTCCTGATTCAAGGGATTTGATACAATTAGAACATCTAGTTTTGCCTCAACTAAAAAGAATAAATGAAAAAATCTGAATTGCAATTGTATTCAGTATTCAATAATCATGTAGGGATGAATGTACGCATAAAAATGACATGCATGCCTACAATATTAGAAGGCTACATGCTTAAACTTCAATTCTAGCTATCTCTGAATATGGAATTATTGGTAAACTTTTTCTTTATTTATAAAATTTTGCTTCTTATCTCTCTTGCAATGAACAAAGTTTATTTTGACAACGGGAGAAAAATATTCTAAAATCATTAGGGAAGCACGTGGGGATATGAGTGGCCTCTACAGACCCAGCTCTCCGTGGGGAAAAAACTTGCCTCAATGGAAGAGTTATTTCATAGTTCCAGGGCACAAACTAGCACATCTCTCTTGGCTACTGCTTGATCCCGCCTATTCACCCGACACTGCTACAGAACAAGGCAAAGAGAAAGTTGAAGTTGATCTTTCTGTTGCTTGGACAAGATGCAAGTGATTATGTTTTCCTTTTATCTTTTGTTTCCTAAATTATCTAAATATGCAGATAGCAGAACTTTGGCACACCAGGCCAGAAGCAAATTTGCCACTGATTCCTGTGGTTAAATGCAAGGTAACCCCCAGATTTGGGGAATTTTTCCATGGTTTTCTTACCTTTGAGCATCAGCTGCCTATCAATTCTTCCTCTCAAAATGGTAAACAAAACAAAAACAACCAATCAACCAACCAACCAACAAAACAAAAGAAAGGGGGCAGGGCGGGGCAGGGGGAGGGGGACCTGGATTTTGACCTGGCATTATTTTTAAAGAATACTGTACTCATTTAGTTGTGTGATTTGATCTGAACTTTGGTTTATTTTGTACTCTTTGTGCAACTTTGAGACATCTGCAATTAGAGGACTGTATCAAGCCATTTGCTGATCTGTTGTTTAGTTATATACACTGAAGTTCAGATTCTGTTTTGCACAGTGCTCACTGCTGTACGGTTCTTTATAGCCTGCTTTTTGAATTTTGATCTTGGTTTCATCTCTATTTCCACGATTGGGATATGAATGCCATTTGGGTTCATCTGGAGTCATTTTGAAATAGCAGCTAAAATGAGAGAAATGATCTCCACTGTCTGAGGTGTCAATTATGTTGGGGTGACAGATTTATTGCAGAATAAAGATTAAGATTTTTAGGAAACTTGTCTTTCTGTATTTGAATTTGAGTACATTTTGAGAACTCTACATTATAAGCTGTGTACACATGAGAAATAGCTTTATGAAATGTATTTAATGCATACAAACACATCATGTTATAAACATGAAATTTAACCAATCCAAATACACTATTCAATCTCAGTGGTCCCTATGGAGACAAATCCATTTACTATCTAAGAGTGCACTCAGAATGAAGGAAACCATTTTTTAATTTAATTAATTTATTCAGATTACGTCTCAGTTGTTATCCCTTCACTTGTATCCTCCCATTCCTCCCTCCCTCCCTCCCTCTTTTACCCTATTTCCCTCCCCTAGGTCTGTGACAGAAGGGGACATCCTTCTCCACCATATGGTCACAGCCTATCAAGCCTCCTTGTCCTTTCTCTGAGTGTCACTTAGGCCTCCCCATCAAGGGGACGTGGTCAAATATGGTGCACCAGAGTTCATGTCAGGGTCAGTCCCTGCTCTCCACACAACTGTGGAAAATGTCCTGTCCCCAAGGGGCATGTCCCATGAAAGCCTTCACTCACCAGGAAACTGAGACAGAGGGGAAGACATTCTATTGGGACTCTAGATGAGAGAAGCATGAGATAATGGCAAAGTAGAAGGATCCAGAGGGTTCTAGAAACCTACAAGTAGAACATTATGATAGGCAGATTTGGGCCCAGGGGTCCCGCTCAAACTAAGGCACCAGCCAAGGACAATACAGGCCGTAAAACTTTAAACCCCTACCCAGATCTAGCCAATGGTCAGAACATTCTCCACAATAGAGTGGAGAGTGGGATATAACTTTCTCACATACTCTGGTGCCTCACCTTTGACCACGTCCCCTGGAGGGGGAGACCTGGTGGCACTCAGAGGAAGGACAGCAGGTTACCAAGAAGAGACTTGATACCCTATGAGCATATACAGGGGGAGGTAATCCCCCTCAGGAACAGTCATAGGGGAAGGGAATAAGGGGAAAATGGGAGGGAGGGAAGAATGGGAGGATACAAGGGATGGGATAACCATTGAGATGTAACAAGAATAAATTAATTAAAAAAAAGGAAAAAGAAAAAAGAAAAAAAAAGTCCTGTCCATTGGCTAGATCTGAGTAGGAGTTCAATGTTTACTCCGTGTGTTATCCTTGGTTGGTGCAGGAGTTTGAGCAGACCCCCCCTGGGTCTAGATTTGCTCATCATGATGTTCTTCTTGTAGGTTTCTAGGACCTTCTGGATCCTTCTATTACCTCATTCTCCCATACTTCTCTCACCTAGAATCCCAAGAGGAGGTCCTCGTATCTATCCCAATATCCTAGTAAGTGAAGATTTTCATGGGATATCTCTTTTGGGCTAGTGTCCATTTATAAGTGAGTATATACCATGTGAGTCTCTCTGGCTCTGGGTTAATTCATCAGTATGATCGTTTCTAGTTCCATTCATTTGCCCACAAATTTCAGGATTTCTTTGATTTTAATAGCTGAGTAGTATTCCATAGTGTAAATGTACCATAGTTTCCTTATCCATTCTTCGCCTGAGGGACATTTAGGTTGTTTCCAGGTTGTGGCTATTATGAATAAGGCAGCTATGAACATGGTTGAGCATATGTCCCTGTTGTGTGGTGGAGCATTTTCTGGGTATATTCCAAGGAGTAGAATAGCTGGGTCTTGAGGTAGACCTATTCCCAGTATCCTGAGAGAGTGCCAGATTGATTTCCAAAGTAGTTGTACAAGTATGCATTCCCACAAGCAATGGAGGAGTGTTCTCCTTTCTCCACATCCTCACCAGCATGTGGTGTCATTTGAGTTCTTGATCTTAGTCATTCTGATGGGTTTAAGATGGAATCTCAGAGTTGTTTTGATTTGCATTTCTCTGATGATTAAGGAGGTTGAACATTTCTTTAAGTGTTTCTCAGCCATTTGATATTCCTCTGTTGAGAATTCTCTGTTTAATTCTGAATCCCATTTCTTAATTGGGTTATTTGGTTTGGTGGTGTTCAATTTCTTGAGCTCTTTATATATTTTGGATATTAGACCTTTGTCATATGTAGGGTTGGTGAAGATCTTTTTCCAGTCTGTAGGCTGTCACTTTGTTCTGTTCACTGTGTCTTCTGCCTTACAGAAGTTTCTCAGCCTCATGAGGTCCCATTTATTAATTGTTGACCTTGAGGTCTGGGCTGTTGGTGTTCCATTCAGGAAGTTGTCTCCTGTGCCAATGTGTTCCAGGCTCTTCCCCACTTTTTCTCCTAACTGATTTAGTGTCTCTGGTTTTATGTTGAGGTCTTTAATCCACTTAGACGTGAGTTTGGTGCATGGTGATAAATATGCATCTACTCACATTTTTCTGCATGTAGACATCCAGTTAGACCAGCACCATTTGTTGAAGATGCTAAAAGCAAGAAACAAATGCTCTCTCTTACCCAATATGAGTGACTTTAGAAGAGTTGTAACTGAAGATTCATGGATGCCTAGCTTCTTGGTGACTAGTGGTCTCATGAGGAATAAGATCAGAAGATATCCCCGCTCCTAGAGGTTGATGATAAGCTATTGTTACATCATACAATAAGCTACTCGGCACTGCTTGGTGTTGAAGCATCCCAGCATATGTAAGAAGGGGAATCTGGCCCATTGTTGAAATCTAGCTTGACCATAGACTCTCTCCATGACTGGAATAACTTCTGTGTGTTCTGTCAGGTTTGGATTACCACAGCTACTCCACTTGTGAGTCTGCACCAGTTATCTCAGAACTAAACTCCATGCAGCATCTAGTTAATCCAAGGCAGGCAAAGCTAATGGGACACCAGACACCTATTAGCATTCATTTTAGCAAAAATCTTAGACAATTGTGTTAAATGATAGGAACACACTTGCACAAACACTTCCAGACATAAATTCACAGCCCAAACAAGTGCCTGGTTGAGAACCACAGCTAGAGCCAAATCTGGAGTAGGAGCCAAGCCAATAATAATTGTTGCCAGAGTCAGAGCTATCACAGAGGCAGATTCAGGATCATCTTCAGAAGTAGAGAAGATGGAACATGACCAGGAACAAAGAGGGACTAGGAGCTTTGATAAAAGTACTAGAGAGAACAGAAGGAGCCAAAAATTAAGGGCATACCCCAGGATAGTATAAAATGTTTTAGACAGTAATTTATTCTCAAGGGAATTCAGAGGCTATAACTTGATACCCTGAGCAACAGCCTAATAGAGGAAAATGGTACCTCAGTCATATGACCACCTAGTCTTTCTAGAATATTGCAAATATTCTTATTAAAGGCAGAAAGATAGCTGGGTGTGAAGCTGCACATCTTTAATCCTGGCACTTTTGGAAGGCAGAGGCAGGCAGATCTCTGTGACTTCGAGGCCAGCCTTGTCTACAAAAAGAGTTCCAGACAGCGATGGTTGCTAACACAGAGAAAGTCTATCTCAAAAAACAAAAACAAAAAACCAACCAACCCCCTCACACACATACAACAATTGAATTACTGATGCATAAGTTCAAGCAGAAAAACACTGGAAACACAAAAAACTTAAATTCTTTTCACCAAAACTTTCAATTTCAGAATAATAACCCCAAATAAGAAAGGTCTAATCAAAATTTCAGACAAATTTCAAAAGAACTATTATAAGTGCATTTAAAGGAATGAATGAACACGAGTAAACATCTGAATGAAATAAGACAGTCAATATAGGGTATGAAATAGACTTAGAAAAGCTGAAGAAAAAACCGCCTGCCATACTAAAGGTTAAAACTAAAATAAATCAAATTTAAAAATCAAAGGAAAGTACTACCAAAGAATGGAAAACCTGCAAGGCCATGTATCAAGGGTTAAAGACAAGGTATAATTTGCATATCTAGATGAGTACACTGACAAATTTTTAAGCTTTATATCTTAAAAATTATATATATGGAAATGAAAACTGTCTGTGATACTGTAAAAACCATCAAACTCATGAATTATGCTCATAAAACTCCTTACTAAAAGCATATAAAATATTTTCAATGCGACTGTATCAAAAAGTTTCTAACTCAAAGAAAAGAACAGGTCTATCCCAGTATAAGAAGCAGAATATAGGCAGAATATATAGGCAGAACTAGAAAAGATACAGATCTCATCATTTTACATTTATATTATGAAATATACTAAACAAAGTATATCAAATGCTTCTAGAGAGAAACGTTAAATCACATATATAGGCACGCCCATAGAAATAGTGTCTAACAACTTAAAAGAAAATTTATGCACAAAAGAGCTTATAATGATATATTTCAATTTCTGAAGGACTACAGATATGAAACCAGACTAATACACCTAGAAAAATTAAATGTCCTGACTGAAGGAGAAAGAAAAACATTCCATGATAAAAATCAGACTAGAGAAATTTATGACCATGATCATTACACTACCTGTACAGATGATACTAGAAGGAATTCTTCAGACTGAAGAGAATAATAAACATAAAATAGACAATGTATTAAAAAAAACAGATGTTAGAACAGCAGGTAGGTAATGAAGAGTAAGAAACAAACATATACAGGAAAGTCAACAAAATGATGAGAAATATTAAACATCTCTCTAACACTCAGCATTAATGATATCAGCTCCAGTGCTAAAAGACAGATTGAAATATTGGAATGGAAAAACAACAATTAGGGACTGGTGAGATGGATCAATAAGTCGGGGACTTGCTACCAAACTTAATGACCTGAGTTTTATTGTAAGGACCCACACTGTGAAAAAGGAGAACCAACTTCTACAAGCTGTGTTCTGCCATTCGCATGCACACCATGGTACATGTGTGTATGCACATGCATAAACACATAAGTAATAAATAAAATCTAAAGGCTCTGGGGATAGAGATAGCTCAGTGAGTAGAGTACTTACTGTATAAACCTCATGACCTAAGTCTTATTGATCCCTGGAATCCAAATAAAGGTGAAAGGAAAGAGCCATCTCTGACGGGCAGATCTGGGCCCAGGGGTCCTGCTCAAACTATTGCACCAGCCAAGGGCAATACATGCAGTAAACTTTGAACCCTACCCAGATCTACCCAATGGACAGGACATTCTTCACAGTTGAGTGGAGAGTGGGGTCTGACTTTCACATGAATTCTGGTGCCCCATATTTGACCACGTCCCCCAGATAGGGAGGCCTGGTGGCACTCAGAGGAAGGATAGCAGGCTACCAAGAAGAGACTTGATACCCTATGAGCATATACAGGGGGGAAGAGGTCCCCCTCAGTCACAGTCATAGGGGAGGGGAGTAAGGGGAAATTGGGAGGGAGGGAGGATAAAAGGGATGGGGTGACAATTGAGATGTAATATGAATAAATTAATAAACTATATTGAAATAGAAAAAAATCATCCAAAAGAGATAAAGAATGCCTTTTCAGGTCTAATATCCAAAATTTATAAATAACTCAAGAAATTAAACCCCACCAAACCAAATAACGCAATTGAGAAATGGAGCTCAGAACTAAACAGAGAATTCTCAACAGAGGAATATCGAATGGCTGAGAAACACTTAAAGAAATGCTCAATATCTTTAGTCATAAAGGAAATGCAAATCAAAACAACTCTGAGATCCCATTTTACACCCATCAGAATGGCTAAGATCAGAAACTGAAGTGATACCACATGCTGGCGAGGATGTGGAGAAAGAGGAACACTCCTTCATTGCTGGTGGGAATGCAAACTTGTACAACCACTTTGGAAATCTATCTGGCACTCTCTCAGAAAACTGGGAATAAGGCTTCCTCAAGACCTAGCTATTCTACTCCTTGGAATATACCCAGAAGATGCTCCAGCACACAACAAGGACATAAGCTCAAGCATGTTCTTAGCAGCCTTATTCATAATAGCCAGAACATAGAAACAGCCTAAGTGTCCCTCAGGCGAAGAATGGATAAAGAAACTATAGTATATTTACACTATGGAATACTACTCATCTATTAAAAAAGGAAATCCTGAAATTTGTGGACAAATGAATGGGACTAGAAAGGATCATAATGAGTGAGTTAACCCAGAAGCAGAAAGACTGTCATGGTATATACTCACTTGTAATTGGACACTACCCCAAGGGGCATGGCCCATGAAAGTTTTCACTCACCAGGAAAGTGGGACAGAGGGGAGGACATACCATTGGGACTCTAGGTGAGAGAAGCATGGGAGAATGGGGAAATAGATGGATCCAGAGGGTCCTAGAAACCTACAAGAAGAACATTATGATGGGCAGATCTGGGCCCAGGGGCTCTGTTCAAACTATGACACCAACCAAAGACAACACATGAAGTAAACATCAGACCCCTACCCAGATCTAGCCAGTGGACAGGACATTCTCCACAGTTGAGTGGAGAGTGGGGTCTGACTTTCACATGAACTCTGGTGCCTCATATTTGACCACGTCCCTTTGATGGGGAGGCCTGGTGGCACTCAGAGGAAGGACAACAGGCCATCAAGAAGAAACTTGATACCCTATGAGCACATACTGGGGGAGGAAGTTCCCCTCAGTCACAGTCATAGGGGAAGTAAGTAAGGGGTAAATGGGAGGGAGGGAGAAATGGGAGGATAGAAAGAATGGGATAACAATTGAGATGTAATATGAATAAATTAATTTTTAAAAAGTAAAAAAAAAATAAATTTGGTAAAAAAAGAATGCCTTTTCAGTCTGATTAAGTAATAAGTCCAACAAGTAGAATAGACAATTCTAAACATGCACTCACCAAACATGGGTATACCTAGTTTAACAAAACACACTTTAGACATAAAGACACCCATTAACCTCAACAAAATTGTAGTGGATGACTTCAACAGCCCGTCAAGTGGTTAGTCATTACAGCAAAAATAAAGAGAGAAACAATCATAGATCAAATGAGCTTAAATATCTATATAATATTCTACCCCAAACTGCAAAACACACACTATTCTCAGTAGCCATCGAACACATATCAAACAGCACACTATTAAATGATAAATGTGCCTTGAAGAAATAACGTGAGAAAAAAAAATCCCAGGAAAGTTGGTAATAGAAATAAAACATACTAAAGCCTATGGTTTACAATGAAAATATTCCATTGGTGGAAGATTATAGCTCAAAATGTCCGCATTTATAAATCAGAATGATCTTGATCACCATAGGGTGGGTCTCTTAGCAAATGGAGGAGAAGCTGTCTCTGACATGGACTCTGCTGCCTGCTTTTGGGTCACTTTCCCCAAGCTGGGCTGCCTTGCTGGGCCTCAGTGGAAGAAGATGTGCTTAGTCCTGATGCGACTTGATGTGCCAGGGCAAATTGGTTGCGGGGTGGGGGTGGGGCTCCCCTTTTCTTAGGAGAAGTGGAGGGGGAAAGGGAAAAGACGGTGGGAAGGTGGGACTTGGGGGAGAGAAAAAAAGGGGGCTGCTATAAAGATGCAAAATGAATGATTTTTTTTTTTCAAAAAGATACACCATAGACTCTTGAAAATACAAAAGTGGCCGTTGTTGGACTCCAGAAACTGCAATGTGGAAGACACTTTGGTAAGTCCATTTTAAACGAGTGTCCTTTCTATTAGTTCTGTTCTTCTGGAGAACTTAAATTAACGCAGAAAATATTAACACTAAGAAGTAGTAAGCCCGACCATGTGGGAAAGTTAAGAACTTTGGGAGTTGAAAAGCCTTTGGATCTGTAAGCAGAGTTTAGCAGGCAATTCTTACAGAAGCCTGAGACGAATGTGGCGTTTATAGGCTTGGTTCATGAAAAAAAAATTACACAGTGAGTTAGCACAGGCACGGAAAGGCAAACGCTGTATGTTCTTCCTCGTGCGGATGATTCGTGCTTCCAAACTCTAATGTTGTGCGTCCAACATGAAGTACCTGTAGGTAAAAAGAAACTAGAAGGAGTCCACTAGGAAGGACATGACTTAAGGGATAGGTGAAGGGAACCAATATGGAAGCAAAGAAGGGAAGTAAATACTTGGGGTAGGAAAGATTAAGCAAGAAAGTTGTGGGAAGATAGGTGAGATCAGCTGCATGAGGAATAGTTGACTAAGCAGAGCTGTATAAAAAGCCATATGGAAACTTACTATTTTGTAACCAAACTAAACACCATTTATTTAAAAACAACATAAGGGGACTGGAGAGGTGAGTCAGTGGTTAAGAGCACTTGTTGCTCTTGTAAGGGACCTGGATTCTGGTCCCAGAACCCATGTGGTGCCTCATAGCCATCTGCAGCTCAGTGCCAAAGAATTCCATGCTCTCCTTTGACATCTATGGGTGCTGGGCACACTCGTGGTGATGGTGCCCATACATGCATTCAGGCACAACACTCATACACATAAAATAAGTAAATAAATAAACATAAATGTCTGAAACAGTCAGAAGAAAAAACACCCAGCATAGCTGGAAAAAAAAAAAAAGAAAGAAAGAAAAAGCAAAAGCAAAATATCCTTCTAGAGGCTATGCATTACTGCACAAAACACCAGCGCCAGGGTGGGAAAACTCACACCAAGTTGTTAGCCATGGAAGTTCAGGATGCTTCACTGCCCCAACAGCACTGGTTCCAGACAGTCCTCTAGGTCGACCCCCAGAACGAGATGATAAGACCCTTTTGCCCGAAGACATCACAAAGCTTGTTTGCATGATGTAGAGAGCCACGCTGCAGGGTGATCTGGAAGATTAGCCTTCCGGGCTAGCTAACTTTCATAGTCCCTGAAGGTGCTCTTCAGGCTGCTAGGGGAGGAAAAAGCAGCAATGGTCAGTCTTCCCCACCTGCGTTTCCTATGAACTTCAAGACCAGCTCGCAAAGCAAGATGTGCACTTCTGTGCAATAGCGGCACATGGATACGATGGCACGCACTGCTCTTGATTAGATTTGAGGTCGGCTTCACAGGAGGGAATGCATGCTTGTTACTATAAACTTGGTTCAGAAATCCATGGCAGTGGGAACTAGGAAACTCATTACTTACCAACTGGTGACTCCACAAGGCTACACATATAGCTCTAAATTAATTTTCATACAACAAAATTAACCAGTTTTTAAGAGGTGATGCTTCTGGGTATCAAGTTAATAAGGAGCAGAAATATGATAGTTGATATGTGCTAGTTGGGGTTGGGGGTGTCTCTGTGAAAACTGGGAATGACGGGTCTAACCACAGGCCTTGTGAACTGTACCATCCGCCCTCAGCACTGATCATGCTGCTGAAGGGATGTGGTACACTTGAATCTCCCTAAGCGTGAATCACCCTGATGGAGGGGCGTGGCTGAGGATGCTGCCCAGCTGGGAACCCAGGAGGCTTGTCTGTGCCTCACTTGGGTGGGTCTTGTTTTTATTTCTAGGTACCCTTCAATTGTTCTATCACATTTCTTGTGGCTGTCAAAAGCTATTCCTTTCGTTGGTTAATTAAAATCTTTTTGTTCTTTTTTTTTTTTTTTTAATTTGTTGGGGTGGAGCCCACAGCGCACATGTGGAAGTCAGGTTCTCTTCTTCTAGTGTGTGGGGTGCAGATCAAACTTATGCAAGCCGACTTGGTAGTGCACACCTTTGCCACATCAGTCTTCTCACTGGCATTCTTCCTTTTTTATAATATACATTATTTTTATCCTGACTCTTTTCCTTTCACGGTCTCATAGAGGCAGCTTTTATTCTGCCATCTTATCTAGAAATTTGAACGATCTATCTCAAAAGCCTATTACTTCATATGTGGCCACTGATAAATATGTAATAGGTATCATCCTACTTAGAAGAGTGCCTGTCATCAGTCTTTGGGTGAAAAAGAGTGATGTGCTCTATCACCACAGTCATCTTCCCAAGTGTCCTCTGCTTCTTCCTCTCTCTCCTTTCCTCTTCTCCCTCCTTCTCTGTAGAAATTCAACATTATACCAATAAAGTAAAAAAAAAAAAAAAGATTTTGGTTGTTTTGTCTTTTGCTAGCTTTCTGGAATTATCTTCAGATATCTGCTTATCTTGGAAAAATTAAGCCAGAACAATATTGTCATAATACAATAGGGGACTAACACATGCACACGGAGCACACATATACACTCAGGCAAAACACATACACATGAAATAAAATAAATAAATCTTCTTAAATACAGGGGATTAACATCCAAGACTTGTCTCACTTTCTAAAGTAATAGTTTTAATAAAAATTTTCAGAAGTATGAAATAAATCAGCAAATATGTTTTGCTGTTTTATAAGTAAAAACCCCACTCTCCAGAACTAGCTATAAAGTAAATGATCTCTCAGAAAAAAAGAGAAGATGCTCTGGCTTCCGAGCTGGTGAGTTGGATGGGGTGGGTACCTTCTGGGAGTGATGTATATGCCATTCTCACTTTGCACACAGCGACAGCAGGGTTGGCGGGGATGGGGTCGGGGAGGGGCTATATGGCTGCATTCAACTTGATCATTCTTGGGGTACGCTTAATAAAAACCTGTACTTTTATCCCACCTGACTTATATCAGAACACCTTTGCAAGAGCATGCATTTATCAAATGTTAACTTAAGGTTAAAGAATAGAAAGGAGAAGGCACGATTGCCTAATCATTTAAACTCAAAGCTAAGGCAGGGACTTACGGATTCTCAGAGAAAAGCCGTATTCGATCTAGTTGATATTTCATATCACTATGAATAAATTTACCTCGATCCTTTGTGAAATGGATAAATGGCTTTTTTAAATAATAGGATTTATATAGAATAGGAGTTTTATTTTATGGAAATAGAGAGCTGATCAAGTTTAAAAAAATAATCCCTATGGTACAGTCTCGGGCATGTACTGATATGCTTTCCTCAGGGCTATATGTAGATTTCTTTGGTTTTACAGCTTTAACTTTCACCCCATCAGTCGTTTCAAAAATTGCAGAAATTTTATGTCTTAAATGGAACAGAAAAAAGAAGAGTTGACCTAGGAGGAAACAACTGGAGTCCAGTCCTATTGTTAGCATGAGCAGCTGTTGCTCCTCCAGCAAATGCCTTGGTGACCATGTTTTGCACTTCTCCCATACGAAATAGTTGACAACTTGAGAGATTTCTTATATAACCTTCTAGTGCACGGCTTGAAAGTAGTTCTTTTGTGGAAACATTTTGACAGGCACTGAATCTTCTTATTTGAGTCTTCATGGAGGTTCTGGCCTTCTAGGAAGAGTGTTTGGTTTAGATCAGCCTATTGGCATTTGGGTTACTTTTAGAACTATCTAGTTAGAGCCACAAAAGATGTGGTGCTCTTCTGGGAAACACAATGGCTTAATATATTATTTTGGTAAGCTGGACTAGTGAGAGCAAGACACAGGGTTTTAAATATAGAAACTATGTGTTTTTTTCCTGAAACCCCATATAGGATGGATGGATGAACATTTCTTTCTCTTCAAGCGCTATTTATGTACTTCACCAGAAATATGATTGATCACACACAAGCAGGGAGGTGATGATATGCTTATGTGAGACTCACACAGAGGAACCCACATGGAGAAATAGCCTGTCACACAACTACTGAGAGTGACTTCATCCGAGTGTTTTTTTCTCTTCCAAGGAAAAATATATCTTTTAATAACTGAATAATTCACATATTTTGATTTTCCAGACTAGATTATGATGTGAAGTTACTGCAGTAGTACAGGAAATCAAGTTTGATTTTGTAATATAGTCAAATGACTACTTTAGAGTGCCATGTCTGCGATCAATAAGGAAGCTGTAACTACATTTACTGCCACATGATGATATTGATGTAAAAACATAATGGTTGAAATTATAAAATCAATTTCATAATTTAATCAGAAATGTTTATTGATACTGTTAAAGTTGAATTCAATAGCTTCTAGTATGTAGTTAATTTCCTACCTGTCAGAAAAATGTATTGAAATGCTCTTTCTTGAAAATGGAGTTAGTACAGCAGAGAAAGCAGGAAACTCTCATTCCAGGAGAAAGAAAACTTTGTTCTCCAGTTCTCTAAATGCTAGAAACTTTTATGTATTATACTACATAGTATATATTGTAAGTATAATATGAAAATGCTCTAGGGTCACATATTGTTGGGATAACTACTCCTGAAGTGGCTGAAGAGAGAAGGTCATGCTCATTGAAAAACTGCCGAGATGAGCAAGCAACAGATGTGTATTCATGTATGGACACTGAGTAGGGCTTTGTAGTATCTAGTTTTAAAATGACTGCAATATTAAGCTCTAAGGGCTGGAAGCTTTGATGCTTCGACTCTTCCACAAGCTGTTAGTTTAGATCCATTTTTCATATTATGTTAAAATTATCTTAGTTGAAGTAACAGTTACTTAAGAAAATGTCTAGGTTATTACTTCTATGTTTGAGGCAAAGCTACTGTGACTTTTGAGTGCTTGTCCTGTTTACAATAGCTAAAGACTAAATTTTATGGCTTAGCAATTAGTTGGATGTCTGTGTGTTGTGGCGAGTAACATGAATTTTAAATTTTGTATGGTTACTCAGAAATTATCAACTTTCCTATTGTGTAGTGAGTAGAGTGACATCTTCTTACAACAGCTTTCAAAGGATTTCCCTAGCTGGATGGACTATTCTCTGGGTCATTCGCTTGCTATCCTATTGTACCCTCTACTTTGGAAGTCAAACTTGCATTACAATCGCCCTCCAACTGGTCCACACTCCTTGTTTTCCCATCATACACTTCTCCATTATATTCCCAACCTGGCACTTTCAGCATCGGCTCATGTCATATTCTAACGTTTACTTGCATGCTATTGTTTGGCATGTTTTGTTTCCCAAATGAAACCGTTTGATTCCCAAAAGCTGGTGCTGGGTCAAATATGCCCCAGAACATTAAGCAATTAGACAATTATGTGTCATTTCATAGCTCTTCAATGTATTCGGTGTTTAGTCAACTGCATGTTAGCAATAGTTGTGAAGATGAGGAATCTAGGTGCATAATTTGGAATGCAAGCATGTTGGACTTTGAGAGATGTTTCTTTGAATTTAATACTAAGTGGAACCACAGAGTTTCTGGAAATGTTCTCACTGTACTCTTTGGACTCCAAGTTCAGAAAATCCTCAGTATCATAGACATTGCTGAATTCCCGGCCTTGTGACCTATGCCTATTTCTCTTTTTACTGTACTATTATGATTTCTTAGAAACTAATTTGTGTCTGATAAGGAAAGGAAAGAGGAGTCAAGTTGCTTTAAAAATGAACGAAGTTCTTCAGGAAGAAGGGAATGTTCCAAAAGTCTCGAAAATCGATACCTGAGTACATGAAGGCTTGACTTAACTTTCTAATTATTAAATTTCAGAACTTTGGGCACAAGCCTACTTACTAAAATAAGTGAATTCAGCATTTAACTACTTGATAAAAAAATATGCTGATTACAGCTAGAAGTCGACTTTTGGCTGGGGGCTCTACGTCTACACTTAAGTGAGCTTTGCTCTCATAACTTCCTCCCTCTTTCAATTGGCTTGCTCAGTTACTTCCTACTTCCTGACCTTTGCCATTTTTGCTGTTTGAATCATACATTTAATGTTAAAGGCTCACACCAACTGAATTTAAATTCAAAGTTCTTTGTATCAACTGTCTTTATAGAACAAAAATGATTTGTGTAAGGATAAAAATTGTAGGGCTTTGCTGGTTAAGGTTGAAGTCTGGTCTCCTCCAGACAGCCGATTCCATGCTCAGACTATAAAGAGTGGACTCCTTTTCTCAGGGGGACCCTTCACCCCACCTGATCTGGTGACTCCAGAATTTTGTAAGGAGCATCACATAGAAAATATAGGCCCAACTTTTCCTGATAACAGGCATAAAAAGTTCCAGGAAGTACCCACCCAGTGCTGAGATCTTAGCCTTCAACAAATTATCTTTAATTATTCCTCTGGCACCACCCTCTCACCCATACATAATTAAAATACTGCCTTCTGTGGGAAGGAGTGTAAGCTTTGTCACAGGTGAAAGCAATCTTGGCGGGCTTTGCCCTTGGACACATCATGAATACTCCCTGAGATTAACCTTGAGATAGACTGGGTGGAGCCATCCTGGGCCTGGAATTCGGGAACCGGACCTGGGGACTCCACCTGGACTATTGTGTTTCTAATAATCAACCCTCATTGGGAGAGGGAGACTGCCCCTTGCACGTGAGAGACAGGCAGATGGAGAGGACAGAGAGGAGCAGCAGGTTCAGACTGGGCTTGAGCTCATGTGGATGGGGAAGAGGAGCAGCGAACAGGCCGGACCAGTGTGCAGGCCAGAGACACCTAGGGACCTGTCACGTGGGACAGATACCGGAAGGTTCACTCTTGTTTCCCTTTAACCTTTTTTTTCCCTTTTGTGTAAGCTAGTTGGGTTGTATATTAAAGTTTAATTGTTAAAAAACAGAGCCTCCCGGTGATAAAGGCCTAAGTTACTGAGACACTATATCAGTGTATGTAGATAAGGTATCCTGGCACACTGAGCTCTAGCGAATCAGACACATTCACCCTCACCGCCCAGGGTTTATAGCTCCCTAATTCATGAGTAAAGTTGCCTTAGACTCCTCACTTCATAGGTCTGTATCAGATTAGTCATTCTGGAGATGGACTGGGCTCCTAAGGATTCTAGCACTGGCCAATGCCTGGAGTCCATCAGGGCATGCTCGAAGTCAAATGCCAGGGAAGCACTTGGGGAAAGTGTGTCTTGCCCTGACTGCTAGTGGGTTTCAGGCATTCATCTGAATCTCCTTTTGTGCTGGGCGCAATAGAATAACCAAAGAGAGCTGTGACACATGTAGGGCACCTGAGTCCCTAATCCCCATTGAAATCTGTGGTCTCATTCTTTTTTTTTTTTACATATAATATCAAGATAACTTTGCTTTATTTTATTTATTATTAAAATACATTTATTTTATTACACATGTATAAAACAAACTACAGACAGAAGGGAGAACCATGTGACAATCATGAGTTCTATAAACGTTACATACATAGTGGTTTGGCCATTTGTATTTGTCCAGCTTGAAGTAAACGTCTTTCCTGTCTTGTTGGGTCTAAATTTCTGAATGAAATTCAATATCTATCCTATCTCAACTCTAATAACTTAACTTCTTTATCTTGGTCTAAAAAGATCTTATTCCCCTAACCAACTAAAGTTGATTGTAAAACTATACCATCTGGCCTTCAATTCCCCTGAGAGACTGATAATACCCAGCTGACCTCAAAGAAGATGATGAACATCAAAGAGCCTCCTTATGGAGGTGGCTTCAAAAGTGGCAAATCAGCCACTGGATAATATGTCCTCGTTCCTGCCACAAAATACAATTCTGCCTAAAAATGGGCAGCTTAGATGCAGGCAGAGTCAAAGGCCAAACTCTGCCAAGACAGGGTAATCAAGTCCTCAATAGTTCCTGTGGTCTCATTTTATAGGAGCTGGCCTTAACACTCATTCAGGCCTCCCTGGCTCTGTCCCTAAGCAACAAGCCCATGGGGAAGCACTCATAGAGAGCATGCATCTTGCTCTTCCAGTATGTATTCTCCCTTTTACCCCTTTGCCTGCCCCATGACCTCCTGGTCCCCCCCCCTGTCTTCCCTGCCTCCCCCTGCCCCCCTTCCCCTGTACGCCCAATACTGGGCTCAGGACACAGACCAGTCTGATTATAGGGACCCAGACCTATGGGATCCACACAAACAGGCAAAAACTAACCAATCAACAACAACAACAACAACAACAACACACACACACACACCCTCCAAAAACAATACATAAGGAAATATAAGCATCTAAAGTCAGTATGAATCTACCTATAGAACAAAAATGACTAAAAAGATAAATTCCACTTCCTCACTGGCTTTCTAATATGTGTCTATAAAAGTAAATATCTAATAACATGGCTTAAGATGACCAAATCAATTTGATGAACCATTGATTCACACATGCAATATTGTGCAAAAAGTATACACGTTTGGTGATAATATTCACTATTCACTTAATGATTATCATGTGTTAGAGTTGTGATAAGTGCTTTATCCATAATATTTAATCAGTATGGTAACTATACAGTGTCTGTACTGTCACTCCACAAAAATGAACTATACAAACTGCTCTTTGAAAATAGATATTTGAATTTAATTCTCAATTCCTATGTTCATTAACAATGACGTCTTCGATTACTTTATAATTCTAAACTTCAGATTTTATATTAAAATTGTTTTATAATGTGTGTAGTGTGTTTACACACTTGTGCCATGCACACCTGTGGAAATTAAGAGTAACTTAAAAGTAGTTGGTTCCTTTTATCCTTTAGGTTTCAGAACCAATCTCAGGTTACCAGGACTGGCAGCATAGCCATTGAGCCATCTTGTGGCACCCTAAACTTCAGGCTTGTTAGGTATGAAAAAGAGAAAAATTAGGACAGGTGACATGGCTCAGTGGGTAAAGGTACTTATCATGAAAGCTTGGTGACCATTGTTGCATTCCCCAAACTCATATATAGGTGGAAGGAGAAAATTACTCATAATATTGACCTTTGTCCTCTATATTCATGCCTATTCTCTCTCTCTCTCTCTCTCTCTCTCTCTCTCTCTCTCTCTCTCTCTCTGTCTCTCTCTCTCTGTCTCTCTCTCTGTCTCTCTGTCTCTCTGTCTCTCTGTCTCTGTCTCTCACTCTCTCTGTCTCTCTCTCTCTCTGTCTCTCTGTCTCTGTCTCTCTCACTGTCTCTCTCTCTCTGTCTCTCTCTCCCTCCCTCTCCTTCTCCTCTTCCTTCTCCTCTCCTTCCTCTTCTTACCAAAATAATAAATAATTTTAAAAGGAGAAAAATAAAAATTGTATGCATCTCATAGAATTATTGTACTAAAATAGAGGAATGCTTGCAGAATACTTAGCAAAGCCATGGCTATTACAATTATTTTGACTATAAACAGATACGAAGCAGAATTTAGTGAAGTTATATAACTTTCCTCAATTAATAGAGTAATAAGACAGGAGAATGCTAAGTCAAACCCATATCTTCTCAAATTTCAGTGCCTGCTGGAGTATTGCATGGGCTTATGGTGCTACTGGGCCATGAACCACGGCAGGATAAATCAGAATTGAAATGAAAGAATATATGTGTATAATATATACTATGAAGGAAAGAGCACTAACATGCTATAACAAATGTGCCTCCACTCCACATTCTTAAGCTTCCATCAGTTTCTCCAACTGTACAATATAAGAAGCAGACATGTGGCAAAAATGTCGGAAAATACGTTTTGTAGGCATATGTCCCACAAGTCCAGAGGTACACACCGGTCAGATGATGAGGCCAATAGAAAAAGAACCAGCAAGGGTGATGCTAACTACAAAAGTTAGAACTTTCGGAAAGGGGGACTGGTTGGCTATTTGGGCAATGGATAGGACATTGCACAGAAGGGCAAACACTTCTGCTCTCAGAAATCCATTAAAATAGGATCCATTATTTGTTGGAATAAACCTATAAAAGTTAATTAAATTTCATTATCTATGAGCACATCTTAGCATAACAGAAAAGCTTGCTAATTGATGGGAAAATATAATAAGTGTACAAACACACCAATGGAGCTCTCACAATATTTTCCCACTTATTACTATTGCTTAGCAGAATCACATTTTTTTCTCATCCCTAGAACCTTTAATAACCGAGAAGACTGCAATGATATAGGTCCACGGGCATATTAACTATAATTCTATTGTTTCTTTTTTATGATCTACACACAGCATCCCTACAAAGCAGAATGCTAAGGCTTTGGCATGACTCTTCTTAAGAAACCACAGTGTGTCTAGACTTGTAGTAAGCCCTCAACTAAACTTGCCTTGCAGAAAGGATGGGGACCCATAACTCTGTTTAGAGTCCTCCTTTCTCTCTGGGCCAACTCCTAAGCTTCCTTCCTTCCTCCACCTTCCTTCTGTTTATACAGTTAAAATTTGAAAGCACTTACTATGAGATGCTCAATTCTAAAAGCTCTGTCATAAAGAAATGCACCTAGTGTTGTGGCTTGAATGTGAAATGCCCCCTAGAATCGTGTGTTTGAGCAGTTGGTGGTATAGTTTTGGGAGTTTAAAAAAAACTTTTTGAAATAGAACCTAGCTGGAGGAAATAGGCAACTGGGAGACAAGCTTAGAGGGTTGGACCACTGGCTGTGGTCTAGATTCCCCCTTTCTAGACAGATGCAGCTAAAGCTAGCCCACTTTGCACAACCCCACCACTGCAATGCCATGCCTTCACCAGCATGAAACTGTGAGATGAAGTGAATCTGCCTTAAATTGCTTCTTGGCAGGTTGCTATGACAAGGAAAGTGACTAATACACAGATCAAATTTTGACCTGGAGGGACAACTGTCCTTCATATTTTCTTCAAACACCAATTTACATGATAACTAAGGCCATTTGCCACTGCCTGCACTTCGAACTATTTTAAAAAATAATTGATGTTTCACTGATAATACTGAAGCTACAATCAACTACATAGCAGAAGGTCTCCCTCAAATTGCTCATATTCCCTTAGATATAGTGGTAAGTTGATATCTTCATTAACATTAAGGAATGTGCTAAAATAACTAATAATAATAATAATTAACAAATGCTCCATTAAACATTCGGCAGAACACAAAGAGAAACAAGTTAATTTTCCAACATCTGCTACTTTTCTAAATTGTTTTCCTTAATCCCCAGAAAAGCAAAGCTCACAGTCTGTAATAACAAGGAAGAGCACAGCCCATGCTGCCACCTGCAACACCCGGAGGAGCTCTCCTAATCAGTCAGGGAGCTCAAGTCAAGTACAGCAGGACCCCAGCTTTGTAGCAGAGCAGAATTTCAGAACAACCCAATATGCAATAAAAATTGAGTTCATTAATATTTTTAATAGAAAATTGCTTATTTCGTAACCACATGTTTTATTTCTAGTGCTTAATACTGTCTTTTAAAAAAATTTGTTTGTGTGTGTGTGTTTGTGTGTGTGCATGTGTGTGTGTATTGTGATATTCTATCTGCATGTGTGTATGTGGACCACACATGTGCAGTGCCCCGTGAAGGCCAGAAGAGGGCATCAGATCGCCCTGAAAATGAAGTTACAGATGCTTGTGAACGGACATGTGGGTGTTGGATACTGAACCCAGGTCCTCTGTAGGAGGGACAGGTGATCTTAACCACCGAAGCATCCCTCCAGCTCCTTCCTTGACATTTTCAGTTCTTTGTGTAGTCTAGATGTAAATCTTCTGCAAGTGTATAGTGGTTTCCAGCGATCTGTAGGCATTCGCCTGGCTCACTCAGTACATTCTTTTTTCTGTGCTGAAGCTTTGTTTTTAGTTTTATGAGATCTTATTTGTCAATTACTGTGATGAACAAAAATTTTAGTGACCTTCCCTCCTTTAATTTTCATTTTTAAAAAATATTCATAAAGTGAAAATAGCCCAGAACATATGAATATTTTTATCCCAGTGTCAGTTGTCTGATCCTTTACCTACTTAGAAACTTTGATCACTGACACCTCTCATATACTTTTTCTTTTCTTTCTTTTTTTTCTTTTTAAACACAGGGACTCATGTTGCCAAACCTGGCCCAAATTTACTATAAACTCCCAACCCTTCTGTTTCGACTTCTAACTACAGTGGGCACTGCTGCACTGAATGTTCTTCTTCTTCTTCTTCTTCTTCTTCTTCTTCTTCTTCTTCTTCTTCTTCTTCTTCTTCTTCTTCTTCTTCTTCTTCTTCCTTTGAGGCTCTTCCTGACTACCACAACTGAGAGTGATCCCTGAAGCCTTTTGGAAAAGAGACTTAGAAAGAGACTCAGGGATTTATGTCACCATAGTTAAGATGGAACAGTGAAGATGCCCTTGCCCTTATGTAACAGTTGTGCAGTGTGGGGATGAAACCCTAGGCTTTGCCTATGCTAGGCAAACCCTCTGCAGCATAGGGATGTCCCTCTTTATCCAGGAAAGCAGGAGGTGGGATATTGAACACTTAGCAAAAGCCCAGATGTATTTCAAATGCTTAATGCGTATTAACAAAGTTTCTTTCCTATTCATACAGAGGATACTGGCTGTTGCAGATGTTAAGTAATTTGCCTAAATCCTTATAACAAGTGAGTTAATTTAGAGCTGTGAGAATTTCACAAGGGGCTTATAAACTGTTGAAGGGTGAATGAGTATTCATTATCCCTTGCCAGTGTTTTTACCTACAAGCTCCTTCCTAGCCTCTTCTATGCCCATCGTCCCTTGGTTCATATCCAAGGTGTGAATTTTCAAATTTCTCAATGCACAGTCCATAAATCCTAGATGCTGTGTAAAAAAAAAAAAAACATTGGCAGTGATGAGGGCATATCCTAACTGTGATCAACAACCTCTGTCAAATTGTCCTGAGCATAGTCCTGGGCTCCAGTGAACCCAGTGGTACCCTGGGACAGGTTCTGACATGTAAGCACATGCCTGGCTTCTGGTACCTCTGCTCTCTTGCTTTCCAGTTTTCTGGGTGGATGAAGAGAGTTCGATGAAGAACTGGAAGTCAGAAGAGTCCACCAGGCAGAGCCTACTTCCCTGAGCTGAGGTGCCTGACCTATTCCAGTAAGAAATGAACTGGTTAGGTCAAGAAGCTGAGATGTCGTCTCATTGCTGGCAGCCTAATAATCTGGGCCAATAAACTAGGGCGTACTTCTCAAACGGTATCCATTTGCCAAGTCAGATACTGTATCCGGAAGGAGGTGAAGTAGGAGCTGGGAATATCCCTCGGTAGGCAGAGGGTTTGCCTAGCATACATACAGCCATGGTTTTATTCCCATCACCATAGACCATGGGCCATTACATACATGGCACATGCATGTAATCCCAGTGCAGGGGATGCTCATGTAACAGGATCAGGAGTTTAGGGATGTATAACAAATTATAGGCCAGTCTGAGCTCCATAAAACCCTGTTTTTACAACAACTATGATGACTACAAAATGAAGACGTTTTCTCAGGACCTCATATTGAATATGGGGTAAGCCTTATCTTCTCTACAAGACTTGAGTCGATTCAATCTCAGAGTTGGTGCTGTTAACTACCCATACCCTGGTTGCCAGCAAGGGCCTTGAGGCACAATACTGAGAGATATGTTAAGTCAGTTAGCAAAGTCCACTATTGAGAGCAAAGTGGTCTAAGATACACATGACAGGAGAAGAAAAAGCAAACGTCTTTCCAGGATGCACACATCATATATCCCCTTCCATTAAAGAATAACAATACGTCTTTGTTATTTTGTGGACACTCGACCTAAAGCCTCCAAGTGCTGCCTCTCATGCAACTATGAAAAAAAACAGAGCCTCGCTGAGGAACTTGAGAACAATCTTGGGTCAGTTGTTAAACTGGATGTAGTTGCCAGGGTCAAGAAGCTCAAGGAAGCCAGCTTCTATAGCCTTCCAATGTGAGAATATTCAAATTGAGAATCAATTCACCCTTGGATAATTAAGGAAACAGTGTGGGGTTTTTTTTCCCCATGAGATGAAGGAAACATAAAGAGACAGGGTAGGTTTTTTCATCTGTTCTTTAAACTTTATTACTTTATTCAAGCCTCTAAGTTAAATTGGCAAAAGAGTGAAACTGAACAAAATTGGACATTGTCTGCAGTCCACTGCCACCACTGTTGCTTTTGACTCATCCTGGCTTCAGCTTCTAGTTCTCTCTCTGTTGTTCAATTCTCTGACTCTCAAATTTTGCCAAGGACTCAAGGATTGTTTGGGGTTCTTTTCTTAAAAACTTTGGATGTGTGTATGTGTGTATGTGTGTGTTTGAATATGTGTGTGCACACAATGTACATGTGTGCTTTTGCATGTGTGTATGTATGTGCACAATGTGCATGTGTACTTGTGTATGTGTGTTTGAGTGTGTGTGCACAATGTACATGTGTACTTGTGTGTGTGCATGTGTGTGCATGTATGTGCACAATGTGCATGTGCACTTGTGTGTGTGTTTGAGTGTGTGTGCACAATGTACATGTGTACTTGTGTGTGTGCATGTATGTGCACAATGTGCATGTGCACTTGTGTGTGTGTTTGAGTGTGTGTGCACAATGTACATGTGTACTTGTGTGTGTGCATGTATGTGCACAATGTGCATGTGCACTTGTGTGTGTGTTTGAGTGTGTGTGCACAATGTACATGTGTACTTGTGTCTATATGCATGTATGTGTACAATGTGCATGTGTACGTGTGTGTGTGTGTGTACAATGTGCATGTGTACTTGTGTATGTGTGTTTGAGGGTGTGTATGCACAATGTACATGTGTACTTGTGTCTATATGCATGTGTGCGTGTGTGTGTGTGTGTGTGTGTGTGTGTGTGTGTGTGTGTGTGTATAATGCAGGTGCATGTACGGCAGGATGTGCATATCAGAGAAAAACCTCAGGTGTTGGTCCCACTCTGTTTAACATAGAGTGCTTTTGCTGTAATTTTGTTGTAGTTTCCAGCTGGCTAGACTGGAATCTTCCTTGGCTCCTCCTGTCTTCTCTTCCATCTCCCCACAGGAGCACGGGGATTACAGGTGGTTGTGTTTCATGCCCGGTTTTTATGTGAGTTCCATAGATTTAGGCTCAGTTCCTCACACTTCCTTTAATCTACTAAATCATCTCCCTGGGCCTGCGTTGGTTCCTTTAAGCATCAGTTATTCACTGTTTACAAAAATTTTCTCAGCTTCTAAAATTTTGCAAGAAAATTCTCTAGAAGAGACCCATGGTCTTGTACTACCTCCCCACTGCTCCATTTCCATCTTAGCTCCAGATGAGAAATAGAGGGAAGAACTGTATTCTGAACTCTGTGTTTTGTGAGCAGCACCAGCCCTCTGAAGCCCTGTGCCTCACAGGTTCCCATTAAACTCTGCCTCCCCTCCAGGCTGCTGTAGCATTTGTCACAACCGGAACAAATGACTGCCTTTTCCCAGGTTCCATTAACAATGTGAAAAGAAGCTAGTGCCTTTATCCGTACCCTCCAAAGCTGTGCTCGCTCTTTGCTGAGGGTGATATTTGGAACTTGATGGGACACCAGATGTGCCAGCAGCCTTTCCTTAATGTGGAACTCCTATGAGCAGAAAGCTGAGTGGCTGTATTTGCATAGGAAACTGTTCTCTATGGCAGTGCTGGGAATATTAAGTGGGTAAGTTCCAGCGAGCTCTGGAGACTTGAGTCCTTAGCAATGATTTAGGAAGACCTGTTGCAGACAACTCCAGTTAAATTAGCAATCAGCACAGGAGAGAGCCTTGATATGGGCCGTAAGAGTCTCTCTCAAGCCAGCTAGAACTTGCGGCCCTGCATTTCTCTTAGTACTCTAGAGATGGATAAAAAGAAGATGAAGATTTTACCCTAAGGGAACTTACATCCTAGTTACATCAGACACACACAGAAGAACACTGCAAGGTAACATATGAGCTGGGAGAGTGTGAGGTAGACTTGTATAAGCACTCAAGGGAACAAGTGGGATGAAAATAATATTGTTGTTTTTCTATATATTAAATACATCATCTCAATTGACTGCAGCAGAGACACTATCGTTTGTTATCACAAGCTAGTCATAATTTTCATAGCTGAAAATAAACTAAAGGTTGCACTTCTAATGTAGTCTGTTAACACACACACATGGAGGTCAACCCTGCCTCCTTTGCTGGGGAATTGGAGTGTTCCTTTTGAGAGAATCCCCGCCTGAGTGCTCTGAGTCTGTTCTAGTTCACAGTTTGGGACAGTTTCTATGTGATCAGTGACAAGATTTGTTTTGTCTTCCACACTTGCCGTCTGCCATAGTCTCACCAGGATCCACTATTTTTATAAAAGAACCTAAAGTCATTAAAAGAAATATTCAGATGGGAAGTGTGTGGTCCACCTGGTCAGGTTTACAAATTTCAGATGTCTGAAACTCTCAGCTCTCGTGAGTCATCTAGCTGCAGGTTACTGTGCTCTAGAATTTTCTGATTCGCATGCATGAATGCTCTAGGAAGACACAAAAACACATAGCTCATAAGCCAATATAGAAAAAAAATGAGGTGCAGTGCAAAACACTAGCCAGGCTCACCAACCTTTGTGGAGGGGAAGGATCTAGGTGGGCAACAAGTCAGGAAATTGCAGCAGTGTTAAGCCTGAGCTTCGGCTTTAGAATCTGAGGCTAAAGAAAGGATGATAGACTATTTAATTTTTTTCTTAAGGGCCCTGATTAGAATACCATAGTGAATGAAGGCCGATTCAACACTTGTTTCACAAGATTACAGGAGTAACTGAGAGGCAGCAAAGAAAAAAAAGATAAAATTGAAATAGAACTGAAGAAAATGAACTGTAAAGATGAGCTTAATCTTTTAAAGCGATTTTCCAGGTGGATTGGATGAGCTGCTCAATGTTTCCAAACCTGTAGATAAATCTCCTGGTCATTCCTGGTGTCACCAATGACCCTGAAGATTGGCCCTCCACCTCCGTCACAAAAACATTTCACGGATGCTTTATTCTCTCTTGAAAGGGGGACACGCCTAGGCTTCGGAATTTGGACTTTCTCAGGCCAGGCTCAAGATGCAACATGGTGTATTTGGATTAAAGCTTTACTATGGGGATGTTTGAGAATAAAGCTACAGGGTCTTTTATTAAATTTAAAATCACAGGTCGCATGTTGAATGTCCTTCATTCTGTCTGTCCCTTTGTTTAAATTCATCAAATAGTCACTCTGGAATTATTTCTAACAATTGGGATGACTTCATTTGTGTTTGTTTTCCTTTTCTATTAATACATGACAAACTGTGAAATTTGCCATTTGACCATAGCCAGGCCATGAAATTTGTCATCTCTCTCTGTAATTTACATGGAGCCCTGGCTCTAGACACATTTCAGACAGGATGATTGCTTTCTGTCTGATGCAGAGAACAGAACAAAGGAAGACTGCACACAGCACAGAACACAAGCAATTCGGAACAGACATCGGGAGGGATTTCCGTGCCTCCACCCCTTTAAGGCTGTAAAACCCACTGAACTATACTGATCTCTTCCCACGGAAGAGGTAGATGGGACAAACCAAGGCCCTGCTGTCCAATCAAAGAAAGGGTGGAATACTGTTCCAAGGGAGATGACTTAAAGCAGAGATGTTGTGACAAATGAGAGTGGCTTGGAGAGATGTGGCAGGAAATGTGGTGCCTAACGTTGGGAGTCATTTGGAAGTTGAGCGTCAGGGGCAAGCCACCAGAGCAATACAAGAGCTTAAAGTTTCCTCACAAACTATTGTTCAAAGAACTGTAAATCTCCCCCTTTTCTTTCCACTCCCTCCTTTTTTTAAAAAAAAAATTGGATTCAAATTAGCTGCTTCTCTTTGAGATTCACACACACACACACACACACACACACACACACACACACACACACACACACACACGTCTTCTGAACAATGACTGTGTGGTTAAAGTTAGACTAGATATTTGTCAGGAAAGATCCTGCATCTGTTTCTAATGACCTTCTTGCGTATGTATACGACAGACAGCTTTCTTGCCCTGTGCTTCAAGAGCAGGACCGCCCTGCCTTGTTCTCCAACAGAAGGAAGAGCAGGACCTCCCCACACTGCGCTCCCGCAGCAGCGTCTTCCTGCCCTATGCTAGAAACAGAGGATGGAGGTTCCATTTCCTGTGGTCCAACCACAGTCTCCCTAACAAGAAGAGGACTCCATCACCCTGTGACTGATTTGCCAAATATCTGTGCACTGTGGAGTCTGAGAAACGAAGTTAAAATTGTGGCAATAGCTAACCAAACACTTTAAAGGAGAGTCTCTGAGCTAGTAGACTCTGTACTATTCACTGACCTTGGTGTTACGATTTTTCTCTGAAGGAGAAATGTGACAGTGTTTGGGAGCACACACGAGGCAAGATGGGAAGATGTCCAAGCTACGGCCGACTCCCCAGTGTTGCTGTCTCTTCCTGAGCAGAAGGCAAGGAAGAAAGCTGGTAGATTTCACCCAACTGCTCAGTCCCCTAGAGACTGAAAAGCAGGATGCAGGGTCTGTTATAATGTGTTCATAGTTTATGTTATCTGAGAGGCCGCTGGTGTTCTAGTGTTCAGAGTGATGGGCTGAAAGCGGATGTTCTCTCCCATGATAGGCGTCAATCAAGTAGAAGCTGGTTGAAGAGAATGGAGCTGGGCCAGTTGCCTCCAAAATCTCAAGGTTGCCTTCACCTGTAGTGAGTAAAGTGTCGGGTCCCAGCCCTCGGGAAAAATCAAATCAGGGTTCACCTGAAAGAGGGAGTAGGGATACAGAGACGCGAGAAATAATGAATCAAGTCAGGAAATTTCTGATCAGGATTCCTCTTTAATGCAGACGAGTAAGACTTTATAAAGTAAGGTTAATAGGATCTAATCTGATCCTTCTCTCCCTAGCTCCCAAGGCAAGAAGAACACAATAGCCTGAATAGCTCTCTGTTAAGAGTGTCCTTAACCCTCCAGCTGTTTCTCAGTAGGGATTTCCCTACTTTTTTTCAAAGGTAAATAGTCCAAGGATGGCCTGGAACACAAAGACCACCTCCAGCAGAGATCAGCAGCTGGAAGGTCACAGCATACAGCCTAAGCACGGGATTTCTGACATGGCAGAATTTAGCAGGGCTCCCCACAGTAAGGTCTTCATGGACACTAAGAAACCTCAATGGAACTTTTAGTAACCATCTTATGGCCTCTTTTCCTTGGATTTCTTCATAAAAATGTTAGTTTTTGACTTTCTCAAGTCAGTCATTACGACACAAACCACCTGCTTTTGGTACATTTTAACCTGTCTCATCTTGCAAAACCTGACTTAAGTAAATAGTTTTCATAATTATGTAGAAAATACAGAGGAAGAAAAGCAAGAGAAGCCCCCAAGTGTTTTCACTGACCGCCAATCATTGTTGAAACACTGACTCCTTCCTGTTCCAGCTTTTTCTATCCACACGTGTGTCCTCTTTGCTGTTGTTGCTTTTCTTATTGCATTTTTGTTTGTTTCTTGGCATTATGGATTTGTTTCATTTTATTTTTGAGGTAGGCTCTTGATATATAGCTGCGATGGCCTGGAACTCACTGTGCATTCCAGGCTCACCTAAAACTCTTCCGTTATGTTACTGCATTCTCCCCTCCCCTCCTCTCTCCCTCCCTCCCCTGTCTCTTCCCCCCCCTCGTGTGTGTGTGTGTGTGTGTGTGTGTGTGTGTGTGTGTGTGTGTGTGTGTGTGTGTGTTGCAGTGGTCATAGTGTCACGAGTGCCATGACACATATGTGGAAGTCATAAGACAATTTGTGGGAGTCCTTTCTCTTCTCTGCTATGTAAGTTCTGGAGAACAAATTCAGGACCTCAGGCTTAGCACCCAGCACCTTACCAGCTGAGCTGTCTTGCTAGCTAGCCCTAACCTTGGACTCTTAATCTTCCTGCCTCAACTAGAATTTTATGTATATATGTGTCACAGTTCCCAGAAATATCTTTTGCTTCAGAATATTTAATATACATAATAACTGTGGATATTTGTGGGTAAAAAATGATATTTCAATTTGTGTATGCAATCTATCATCTATCTATCTATCTATCTATCTATCTATCTATCTATCTTCCACCTTTCATCTATCATCTATTATTATTGAGAATAGTGGTTGTTAGAGGCTTGTAAGCTTAGGTGTTTAGTTAGGTAGAAGGAGTAACTTCTAGTATTTTATACTATAATAAAAAAACTAAAGCTGGCAAAACTTAATTGTGCATTTGAAAATAGCTGCTGTAGAGAAGGCTTGATTGTTTGTGCTAGGAAATCAACCCTGGGTTAGAGCACTGAGCTACATCCTAACCCTCCCTAGGTAATTTGGAATATATTCATATATTTTACACAGTTGAATTTGAATTTTATATTCAAATAATAACTTATTTATAAACATGATTTTATCATAAATGTTTCTTGTGGCATAACCTATTCAGAAGTAAAACCTTTGATAACTTTATATTATCCTATTAGGTAAACACATCCATATTGCTTTAAGATTCCCTTCTGATTAAACTTTTCATCTGTATTTCTTTTTATGACCTTACATACTATAATAGCCATGCTTGTTTCTATGTATTTGAGGACCTTTCTGACTGTTTTGTAGAAAGAGTTCCACAGCAATTAGTCATTAGTTAAGCAGCTGTGACTCAGGGGTGTGGCTTTGGCATAGACTGAGCAATGGGATGTGACTTCTCACTGCTGCCTTCTCATGGCTGCCATGGTACCATGAAAAAGGACAGAGGGTGATTTACAGCTAAAGAATCACTAAGTGCAGCTTTGCTGGCAACCACAGCACTATATCCCTGTGTAGCATTAAGCAAGTTCCTTTTGGGTATAGTTATCAAAGTAAGATAGTCAGTGAGGGTGAATTTATATACTTAAGAAATTGTTGAATAAAATATTCTAAGAAAACATTAGGAAAACATAGAGGAGTTACTTTATGACACTTTTTATTTATGTAATTTGTTAACTTGTGCTTCAGATTCCTTTACAGACCTGTCGATGTTGAGAGCTCTAGCTGCTGTTCTTCAGATCTGGAAGAAAATAAATACCTATTGGTTTAGCCTTATGCCATCCAGATCTTAGCATTTTATTATGGCTACCCCAGGATGCTGTCAGTTTTTAAAACATCTCCCATGTTTAATCCTTGAATTTTGGCTAAGCAAGCTTTTTTTAATACATTGACTATTAGACCTCTTAATATACTGCCAGCCTATCTATCTATCTATCATCTATCTATCTATCTATCTATCTATCTATCTATCTATCTATCAGCTGGCTATTGATTCATTTTGTGACTGAGTTTTGTGAAGGATAAAAACTAGTGTCTGGTTTCATTCTTCTACATGTAGTGACCCAGTTTTTTTTTTTTTACCAAACTATTTGTTGCTTCCTTTAATTAAATGTACTTTGTTTTCGTACCTTTGTCACATCATGCAACTGTAGTTATCTGGGGTCTCAGTTTCATTCCTTGTTCTCTAGGCTCATTTGGGTGCTGACACGTGCTGTGTTTATTACTGTGGCTCTGTCGTGTAGTTTGAAATTAGGTATGGTGGTGCATCTGACAGTGCTCCTTTTGCTCAGGAATGATTGGCTTTCCCTGGACTTTTGTTAGATCCACATTCATTTCTGGATTAATGTTTCTGTCTGTAAAGAATGACCTTAGACTTTCTATTGAGATTGCACTGGGTTTGGAGACTGCTTTTGGTAGGATGGCTGTTTGCATAAGATTATTTCTGCAGATCCATTTCTGTGGAAGCTCTTTCTGTCTTCCAGTATCTTTCTCAGTTTGTTTCTCCAGTGCATACCTTTGGCTAGTTTCATTCCCCAGTGTGTCATTATTTTATTGTATGTAGTGTGTGTGTGCATGTGCGTGTGCGTGTGTGTGTGTGTGTGTTGAGAATGGAATTATGTTCTTGATTTCTTCTTCAGTCATTGATATATAGGAAAACTACTGATTTTTGTATCTTTCCACTTTGCTGAAAATGTCCATCAGCTCTAACAGTTTTCAGTGGAATCTTTAAGGATCCATATACAGAATCATCTCATCTATTTAAGGGGTACCTTGCTTAACCCCTTTATTTCCTTCTCTGTTTTTTGTTTTCTGTTTGTGTGGGCTTGTGTTTGTTTGTTTCTTGTTGTTGTCTTTTCTCTAGATAAAACCTAAAGTACTAAATATAGTTCTCCAACACACTTGTTTATAGTCTGAGTGAGAATACTGTGAGGCTTTTCACCAGTCAGTATGATATTGGCTGTTTGTTTGCAGGTGTGCTGTATATGACTTTGATCATGTGTGTGTGTGTGTGTGTGTGTGTGTGTGATCTCTCCTTCCCTAACCTCTCCATGACTTTTATGATGAAGGAACATTGGATTTATTAAGACTGTTGTTGTCTTTTTCTCCCCAGGAACCCTGTATAATGCCCCCTTGCACTACGAACACTAATCAGCAGGGAAGAAATATCCTGGTGTAGTTAAAACCCATTTCTCTGTATCCTGCAGCTAAAGTATGTGGTGTCTTCAGCAACAGGGTCTAAGCATGGTGGTACCTCAGAGCAATGAGAATATCCTGTATTGTTATAGAGATTGCTGGGGCCTCCCTGACCAATAACTCTAGGAGGGCATCCTGTCCTGGCACTGTGATATTCACTTAACAGCATAATACTATCTAAGACTAGTATTGTCTGTCCATGCAGGGAGTTTTCATGGCAACTCCTTTCATAGATTATATAGTAAAACCACTTTCCTAACGAATGGGTTTCTATAAGTTTTTACATGTCTTTAGTTCTGACTTATTTCTGTAATTTTGTTTCACAGTCCTTAACCTTGAACTTTGTGGATGCTGCTCTGCAGTGTCATGCCAAGCAAACGCATGTCTGATCTCACTGTTGGTACTAATCTGCAATATGGTGTCCAGCATTATCTTCCAAGGAAGAATAGCCGAAATTGGCATCCTTAGACATTACATGTGCTTATGGTGACCATGTGAATGAAACATGGCATTTTTCAATCTACTGTTACAAACAGGTAAGTCTTTTTTTTTTTTCCCTTCACTATTGCAGGCACTTCCACTCTTCCACTAGTTTTACGTATTGCCATGCTTTACAATTAACTCTCATAAAAAGTAAATACAGTCCATTCTTATTATTTCTCCCTGTAAGCCTTATACAATGTCTCAAAAGAAAGAAAACTATAGATGAAAGAAGATTGCTCAAAGAAGTAGACTTATGGATACTTTGTGTCAAAACAAATGATACAGACATGTTGCCCAATTTATAGGAATTTGTGTAAGTCATAAGGTGACCCAGTGGGATCTCCATCCACCATTGACTAACCCATGGGATGATCCCTGTGTTACCATAACCATGGGTTTTAAGGCTAATTAGTACTGAGTCTTGTCCTGATGGTAACACTGTCCTCTTCACTTCAGTCCTCTGTAGACTATCCCTTCTTTGTTGCTGTTGTTTTAATAACTTTAATGTGTGTATCAGTGGCATACAAAATGGCATTGTGGAAATATAGAGATTATGTATCTATATATCTTTATATTATATATTATATGTATTATATTATTTATATTTTATATATTCTATAAATTATATATATTATATGTATATAATCTATATATTACATGTATTATATTATTTATATTTTATATATTATATATAATATTAATGTAGGAGCAGATTTGTACCGCCATCATTGTTTTAATGATCTAGTTTGTGTGTGTGTGTGTGTGTGTGTGTGTGTGTGTGTGTGTGTGTGTGTGTGTGCCTTGCATATGGGCACACTTGCATTCCAGAAGACAATGTCAGCTCTCCTGGAATGGGAGTTACAGTGTTTCTTGAGCCACTTGTTGTAGTGCTCTCTTTAAAATTCTACTTTATTTGGGTGTTTAGGCATCAACCTACCCTCCAACCTCCCAACCATACATAGAAAAGAAAGTTAGTGGGGAGAGGGGTCCCTTTACTTCTCCTAGCTGTTTAGGGTCACAGGTTCTTTGGGGCTATAGCAATCTCTTCAACAGAAGACACAGCCAGCAGTCTCTTCCAATCTACTACACCCCAAAGCATTCCTCTTGATCTGTCTGGTCCAAACCATCACACCGTCCATCTGTGGTCTTTTCTAACTGTTACATGCCATGTGCCAACACCATACACCACACTTTGTCTCTCCAGGCTTTCCTATTTATCTTCCTCAGTGTCCTAGACCACACCCTTCTCCATGCCACATGACAAGAACTTGCAAACTGGCAAAGACCATGCTGCACATGAGATAATTATAAATTGTAGACAAACTAAAGCCTAAAGTAAGATACCACCCTTGGGGTTAAAACAAACACATATTTATGTAACATGACTGAGTTTACAAAGAAACCAAAACGTCCATTACATACTCATTACAGGTGTGGCTCTGAGACCGGAAATCATGTCCTCTGCAACAGCAGCAAACACTCTCCAACACTGAGATATCTCTTTAGGCTGTCATTTTTTTTTTATTCCTTGAGCACATTAATCTCTCCACTTACCCAGGGGTCTTTACCCACTGTCTTCTAGAACCATCTCTCTAGCCTTGCTTATTTACCTCTTCACCTCAAGTCATTTGCATCCAGATGCCACCTGTGCAGGAAGTCCTCGCTGGATGATTCCATCAGAAGTCCAGTCCACTCATGGTCCTTACTCTGCTACAATTTTGTCCCTAATACTATCAGCACCTGGCATTATAAATGCATGTGGTATATGTTCGTGCCTATAAACCTCGCCAAAATAGGAACATTGTGTGTGTCTCATTTTCTGTGTAGCAATGCCTAAAATGATTCTGACATAAAACAAATAGCTCCGGAGTTTAACAGATTTTTGTACAAAATAGGTAGAGAATGAATCAGTGAATGATAGGTACGCTGAATTGAGTCTGTAGTTAAGTCCTGGGTCCTCTCCCTCCTCGGTCTCCTTGACAATCTTGAGGTTTTCACAGAGGTCATGAATTTCATCTTTAGTCCAAAGTTCCTTCTGAGCTGTGGTGTCTGATTGGCTTCTTCTGTCTACTAATATAGCCCTTCTTTGCACTATGCTCTACTTTCTGTCACAAAAGTTTTCCCAAAATCTTTCTCGTCTACATATCATTATTTTAAAGATCTGATGCAATCCAGGACTGTCTACTGGGATTCATATTGATGGGTCACAGCAGATCATCTCTGTAGGCCTTGCTGGCCCTCTTGCTTTTTAAAGTAACAAATAGAGAAAACAAACAAACAAACAGACAAACAGCAACAAAAAAGCTTTTCCTCCTAACCATTTCTTTAAGCTTAACTTCATTATGGCCCATTTTACTAGTTCAGAAAACCAGCTTGGTATGGGTGACAGTATCAGAGGGGAGTGACAGATGTTTATCAATTGGCAATGAGTGCATAACCTTCCAAGTTTCCAGAAAATGAAAGGAGTCTGCAACATTCATAAAGTTTGATAAAGAATTGTTTAAATTATGAGGTGTGAAGAGCTGGTTGAGCCCACAGTTGGTTGTAATGATAAAATCTTTCTGTCACGAGAGGAAATTCCATCCACTCCTAACTTGGACCTGAGAGTGTTCCAGGTTTGAGACCCACTTCACTTCTAGGTCTCTGCTTTCATTTTCCTTCTGTTATCAGGACAAATACCACTATGTGTGCTTTTAATTGTTTTAAATTTAAATATATATATTAAGCAAATACAAACATCAGGTCTTCTAGCCTGCACTTATCAAGAACTACAAAGACAAATGCGTCTCCATTGGAGGCTTCATACTCTGTCTTAATGTGGTAAGGCTGTCAACAAAATTATTCAAACGCTTTAGAAGAAAGATGCTTTATAGAAAATTTGACGTTGCCGAATGATGCTATTGATTTTAAAGTGTCTTGGTGTTCTCAAAATCATCAATTTTGTGCAGTGTTTAACACTGAGTGATCTATTAAGTCATGCTACAAACTATTGTAATATTTTCTGATAAATGATGTTTTAATGGAGCCCACATAATATCTTACATAGAAAGTTAATTATATTTATTATCAAAGTTAGATATTGATGTTATTACTCATGCAGCTATCCTAGTCAGACATCAAAATAAGTATTTTTGTTATATATAATGAGGTATAAATATTTATATAAGTTATAAGTCACTCTACTTCCAAGAAGTATGTATAACTAAGGCAATAACCCTTAATAATGTTCTGTTTAAATAAGATCTAGCAGATGGCACCTTTCAAATGTCACATACTGTGAGTGGCATGTGCTGATATGGGGCATCACATCTCATGGCACAGTGGAATCTGCTGTCCTACACTAAGATGGAAGCTTTTTTTTTTGTATAGTTATATAAGCTTTTGGTAAACTTTGCCTTAAATAAGTAAAATAACCCAGCCACTTTACTTTGTTTAACTTCTAAAACTGCACACCACCCTGAAGATTACCTGTTTAGATAATGATGTGTGCTCACGTGTGCACGCACACACACGCACACATACACACATACAAACACACACACACATGCACACACACACACCCCAACACATACACATGTACAGGCATGTGCACACGTGTGCACATTCTAAAATAACAGCACAAGAGAGTGCATAACCTTGACGGTAAATAAAGGCCTGGTCTTCAGTCCCCATCCTTATGCTGTTTATTCACTGAGAACAGGTGACAGCCACCGGTGTGCCTCCTGATCTTGATTCAGTGTGACTCCCAGGACTGTGGCTCCGATGTCCACCCTGAATGAATTTCTTTTCAGCCTGATTTTCAGAGAAATCAGCTGGGTGAGAGACTCTCAGTGTGTAAATTTGCCAACTGCTGGAGAAGATGATTACAGAGAGTGATGAAAAATGCTAAATGAGATCTGTTTTTTTTTCTGAGCACAGTGAAAATCAGCAAAGATCATCATGCCTACTATTTCAAATGCTCACATGGAATGTTTCAACACTGTAGTCCGTGTGCGAACAGCTTGGATCTGGCCTCCTAACATGGAAGCTTTAAAGACATTCTATTATTAGATATTAATTGTACATATGTGTTTCATTGTGACATTTTTCATGTATGCATATAATGCCTTTTGATCACATTTCCTCTCCATTACCCTATAGTACCCTCTCCCTCTCCCATTGATCCCTTTCTATGTCTGAACTAGTGCTCTGAAGGCAGCTTTGCTTATCTGTTCTGCTTTTGATGAGCCCATGATGTTAGGATTGCCCTCAGCAGCTCAGCCAGGGGTTGTTTATAGAAGCACAGATACCTTCTCAGCACAGTACTGAAATTAATGTCTCTCTTTTTCCAAGCATCTGTTAACTACATATAGCTCTTCAGAGAGGGGCGGGGCCTCTAGACTGTCCTCCCCACTTCTGTGACAGGATGTTGGTTGGTCAGTCTTGTGCAAATCTTCCTCAGATAATCTGGGCTGCTGTGAGTTCAGGATTGTAAAAGCCATGTTGCCCCTGGCAGTTGTCCATACCCAGGACTCCCTGACTTCCCCCAGCTCTGGTACTCTTGTCTCCTTCCATGATGTTTCCTGAGCTTTGGGTTAGAGGTAACAACTGCTATGTTTGTCCTTCATTGGTGCTTTTTTGCTCAGAGGTGTCCTCTTAACTCTAACCATACCCGTACCCAATAAACTTTAGGCTTTAGACTAAGTAATGTATATTAATAATTAATAAACATTTTTCCTAAAAATGAATTATTAATCTCCCAGAGTTCAAAAGAAGAGACTGGACTACATGAGTCATAACACTTCCATAGTCCTGAGTAAGACTTCAAAAACAAACAAACAAATAAACTAAAAGCTGGTAACATTCTGATCTATGTGAACACTTCACTAAACCTCAAATATGTCTGAATTTTAGGAAAAGAAGGCATATCTAAGGTGTCAACCGGGGGACCATACGAGAGTTGCAATCTTGAGCAGTTAAATCTTGTACTTGTGAATGGTGATAACTGGGCTTTTTTTTTTTTTTTTTTTTTTTTGCAAGTAAACCAGATTCCCTAATGGAGTGTGAGCCAACAAATGTGATCTGAGAGGTCCCCAGAGCGAGGAAAAGTTGGGGGACTGTATGACGCTCATAGTTAAAGAATGTACGGGGCACGTTAAGTTGGTGTAGGCTAGCAAAATCGCCCATGGACCAGGATAGCTTCTGACATTTCAGTTACTATTGTCACCAATAAGGATGAGTTCTTTAAAGAAACAGAATCAATAGTATGTATGTCTAAACACTTATATTCATATCCACATACATATATGCAGATACATTAATACAGATGATATTGAGAAAGATATTTTATGGAGTTGTAGAAGTTAGAAAGTCAAAATTTTGCATGTGAGTTGGCTGAAGGACTGGCAGAGGACCGGATGTTGCAGTTCATGCCTAAAGGCTCCTTCTTTTTCAGGGAAGGTCAGCCATCACTCATAGTAAAGTCTTGAAATGATTGAATGAGGCCCACCCACCTTAAACAGAGCAATCTGTTTTACTCATAATCCTGTAGTTTAAAGGTTGGTTTAACTTGAAAAACACCTTCAAATAATGGTGTTTGACCTGGGCACCCTGGATGAGCTAAGACTAGCTCGGACTAGCTAAGACTAACACAGTGGGTCACATAGCACCTGGCCTCAATGCTACATACTTACAGCATGTCGAAACCAAAGCACTTTTACATGGGCACAGGAGTGATGTGTCAGTTGTGTTTGAATCCTCACAAAACCCTGTGAGTTAATCAATACTCAGAAATCAATACACTAATCTGAAATTTAACTTCACCAAGCATCTGGGGCCTTGGAAAGTCTATTGGTTTCTTGGAATGTCAATTCTCTTACTAGGAATATGGAATGATCAAAGTACACACTGCAGAGGACTATTGGGAACTGTAAATGAATGACCTCAGACCCAGTGCCTAGTCAACAGGAGATACGCTGTTAGTGGGCTATTACTACCATAGGGGATGACAGCCCTGAGACATGGGAGGGCAAGATGGTTGTGGAATAAGCCTGAGATCTACCAGAGACCCGGGGGTTGTATTATGCTGGTCATCTCTGTATGTATGTGACATGGTTATAAGCTGATCAAAGACACCTGTTCTGTTACTGTAGATTTAAGAACCCTAAGTCTTCTTTGGTAATTTCCAATGACTAGTTTTGCCAGAGGGGAACCTTGCGGTTAGTTTTAATGTCAACTTGCCACAAATTAGAAACCCCTGAGCACGGAGTCTTAACCTGAAGAAGTATCTGGGTTGTTCTGATTGAGGGAGGAAGAGCTCTTCTGCCTGCGAGCTGCACCCTCTGGTAGCAGCCCAGGTTAAAAAAAAAAAAAGGTTACAGCAGAAGGCACACCATCTTGCTCTTTGTTGGCCTGAGTTCCCTACTGCCACTGAGCTCATTAAGCCTGTCATGGCTGCTTATTCCTCCATTGGTGTCAGAAACAACATTTCTAGGCTTTCATCATGGACTAGGGGGCCAGTGGCTTTCCACTAGCTCTTCACATTTCTGGTGGCTGGCTGGGACTGTTGAGACACCTAGCCTTGTGGCCTGAATAACTCCCTTTCAGCCCTTTCTCCAGTGAGAAACAGCTATGGTGGCACAGCATGAACTACTGAGGCACCCAGGGTCAAGAACTGAGTCCCTGCTGGACCCTCAGCTCTCAGGTGGGATTATACTGTTGTTATTATTTTAAAGTAGATTTAATAAATTCATGTATATTATGTATTATGTACATATGATATACTCACACATATATGGATAAGCACACACACATATTTATGGCCCTCTAATTAACCCTCATATAGATAATATGAAAACAGATTTGATACTTGTTATGTACCTTCTTGAAGACAATTCAGTTGATTACCTTTGTTGAGTTGGTACTAAACACAACAATCTTTTACACAAAGTTTGCTCTACTGACTGTGGGAGAACAAAGGATGGAGCAGCCTAAAAGATGTTAATACTAAGCACCAGATAGTTTAAGACAGGCCAGTAAAGGGGACTTCACTGGCTTCAGCTTTCCAAAGTCCATCTTTTCATGACTCAGGCTGCAGGAAGTACGCCATCGAGAACATGACAAAAACAAGACATTTGACATCCCATGATGCTGGGTCACACTGAAAGTCAGTGTGCATTCTGCTTCATCCTAGAGACTCTCAATAAGAGCGGCCTGAAGTACTCCTCGGGGGTTCGTTCTATTAGGAGACAACCTAGGCTAATAGATCTTGGGTTTTATGTCGCACAGTCAAGAACCTTTTGGAACCATGGTATCCCAAGTCACAAGAGAACCATTTAGCAAGATCTTTTGCTTTCAGTGACTCTTTAATTGAACATTTTGCTGCTGCTGCATTTTCCAGAGTTTCCCCCTCCTTCTTTATAACAGCTGAGCTAATTTTCCAATTCTGTTCGCACATCACCTTTAACTATTTGATTCCCTTCCGCATCCAGCATTGTTCATTGTTCAGTGTACATATTAGTTTCTTTGCCTGGGGCTCCAGTTTATAAGTAAAGGTTTCAAAACCTTTATCCAATTGTTTTCCTGACCTCAGTGGAGTCCTTTCTAGCTGGCAAGCTCAGGATAGCATAAGCATCACATAGTTGCTTTTTGCTTGTGCGCTCAGTCCTTCAATTCTGAGTGTGGAAAACCAATTAATACCCCAAGCCAATTTTATGCTAACTAGGTTGAAATAGATTTTCCAGTCTACTTCAGAAGCAAACAAGAAATCCAGCCCACCACAAAGGTCTAGTCACCTAAGGTAATCAGTATAATATACCCTTATACACAGTGTGATTCATAGATAACCAGTCTGACTTGCTACTGTTTTGAGTTTGCATAAAGGTAAACTGAGATAATTATGACTGTGAAGGACCCCACCTGATGCCTCACTGTGATTGACTGAGTTATAAATCCTACATTCAGGAGACAATTGGCAACTCTCTCCTGCTATGAATGTGGGTTATGTAGTCAGAGTGAGACTAACATTTGCTGCATTGACCTGCTGAAAATCTTTATATTTTTTAACCTGTAAACTACAGTGTGATTGAGAATAGAAAGCTGTGGTAACAGGTAAGTGTTTTATAGATCATAATACTGAAAAGCAGTAGTATTATAAGTATTATCAAAGTCAGTATTTCTTGTCTCTCTGTCTCTGTATTTTGCTCTAATCCTGAGAACTGAAACAAATATTAAAACAGTCCCTTTACCAGCTTGTTGTTTTTATTGTTGTTGTTGTTGTTGTAATTGCTGTTGTAAATTAGCCCAATAGTGGAAATCCTTTGTGATAAAGTTCAAAAATTATCTTAGGGGCTTCTTTCAATGAGAAATTATCTCTCATATACCTCTTTTTATTTGATTCTCTGTGTTATAGATAAATTATTATTATTAATTGACCAGAAGAATGATTAGAATGAATGTCACAAGCTCATCAAGGGTCACTTTTGCTGGATGACATGGCTGTGTGAGATGTAATACATATACTAGCACCATGAACTGCTCTGCACGACAATATAGCTGTTGTCATTTGCAGAAAGCTTTATAATTTCTGTTAGGTCAAGAAGCTTCCAATTCTTCAAACAATCTTTAAACCTTATTTAATGCAGAGAGCCACAAAAGGTGCTGTGTTGAACTTTGCTGTGTGCAAGTTGGAAAGTAATAACTTTTCCCATCTCTTCTGTAAGTGACTTGTACAGTGCAACCCTTCCCTCACAAGGGTTTTCTGATATTATACAGTTATATCGAATAAGGTTAGAACCTTTAAAATGTAGCATTTAGTAATACGCTGGAAATAGCTTCTTCTTGATTCCTTTAAAGGTCACTGCATTTGCTTTCCAGGCATCATGTTATCTCAAGCCTCCACTAGTTGAAACTAAGAACATACTTGGCTTTGTGCCTTCAATTTTCCCAAGCATAAGAGTAAAATGGCAGAGCCTTTCATGAAAAACAAATGGTGTGTGCTTGTGTGTGCGTACACACGTGTGTGTGTGTGTGTGTGTGTGTGTGTGTGCATGTGCACATAAGTGCTTATGCTCTAGTGAGCTAGATGTATAAACATGTTGTCAATATCATCTAAATGGTGGTTATAAATATGCCACTGATATTCCAAGCCAAGGTAGAGCAATACATCTGCTCTCATCAGTCTAGTAGCCAAGCTTAGGAAACTAAAATGAGCCAATAATAACAGGAAGAAAATCTGCATGGGAAGCAATGATTTATCTATGTTGTACCTCTTCATGGACCATATTACGCTGAAGCATGCTCTAAGACCCCAGTCATGTCCAATTAACATCAGTTTTGTTGATGTTTCACTAAAGGATCAAATTTATTAGGCCATTGATACAAGGCAGGGAAAAGGTCACCATGGTATTTCCATTAGAATTAGCATTGGTTTGGTGTATTGCAATGAAAAGATAATTCTTACCACTTGATGATGTTGCAGAGGACCAAAGTCCAGTTCCCAGCACCAAACTGACTGGCTCACAACCACCTGTACCTCCAGTATCTGGGGTCTGAACCCCTTTTAGCTTCTGCATAAATCTACACTGCATACATGTGGTTGGCTTACATACCCTCAGGGCCACACATATACAATTAAAATATATGAATAAAAATCATTTTAAAAGGCAATGTGTGTTAAACAACTGTTACCTCAAAAGACTAACACAGGCTGTATTCTTTTGGAAAGAAAAAGTGTCCTTGCTACTTCAGTACACAGAAAGGTGGGTTCAGACTGCTTTGATCTTCTTTCAATACTCACTATTCACCATTAGTGCAACAGGAGTTGGGCAGGGCATGACTAGTCACTGAATGTATTTGTCACATTGAACCACTTAAAAAAAAAGTCATTTAAAAAAAAAAACCTAGACAGAAGGATTTGGTAACCTAAGTATTTTCTCTTTCTTAAAACTCTATCAAATCATTCTATTAAAGTGTTATCTAACATGTATATTGTATTGTGGTACTTGAAAAATAGTTTAAACAAAGACTTCTTTTGTAAAGCCTGTTTCATCTTTAGTGAAGTCATCACTGTCATGGTCAGCGGTGCTCATGTGCTCCTCTTCCTTGATGTTATCATTAGTACAACCAATAATGTCATCTTTGTGTTTATTGTCAGCAGTTTTCATTCTTAGAGGTGTACCCCAGTGAACTGAACATTAACTTCTGTTTATAACTCCTGTGTTAATCCCAAAGATGATGTCATTCAGAGATGAGTTTAAGAGAAGAAACGGGGCTGTAAGAGTGGAGCCTCATCTAAGGCACCAGAGGACAGGTTCCTCATCTGTGGCTCTAGTTCCTTGTAAAGAATGCCCCCAGAAACTGTGTTTGCTCCTTCTACAGTGTGAGAACTCAGCAAGAAGAAAATATCCGTGAAGAGCAATGTGGACCTTTACCAGACAACATATCTTCTGGTACCTTGATCTTGAACTGGCTGGAATGAAGACCTGTAAACAAACAAACAAACAAACAAACAAAAAAACCAACAGACCTTTATTGTGTGTAGTCTTCAGTTTGAACGGTTTTTTATTAGCATCCTGAATGAGCTAAGATAGAAATATTAAAATGAGCCATATCTGACAATAACTAAACTCTCTTACATCTCTACAAACTCTACCTAGACCTTGAAGCCCGAGTTCTCATGTTTTTTCCCTCCCTCCATATGCATCATCTCTTCTTCTGATTTCCTCATAAGAGCCACTGTCTTATTATCAATATTTTGTTTGCAGTTGTATTTTTGAGTTTGAGCCATCTTCTCATATGTGTATATACTTTGTTGTTTAAAGTATAATAATTGCTTAAAAGGCAAATATTGTGTTTGTACATATCATATTGATTACAGTAGCACTATGTGTTGTTGCTACATAGTACTTTATAAATATTCAATATTTATCATTTCAATTTTGTAGTTAGTTGGAGGATTGATTCCTGGGTGATGTTGATTTAGCCCTGACCAACTTGTATGTGCAGCCTGCATCATACTCACTTGAGTTCACGGCAGAGATGAGGTCGTTAGGGGCATAGGTAACTATTTGTATTCAGTAGAGAGGATTCATCCAAAAAATAAGAGGACATGATCTAATCTTCAGTGTTCTCTGCAACTCTTAAGTAGGTTTGTTAACTCTGTTAATAGTTGGGGAGAAATGCTCTTTGAAGGATGTAAAAGTGGACAAAAGTTTAACTCTTTGCAAACAAGTACAATAACAAAGGAGTGAGTGTGCTCTAGCTAAGCTGGTGGTGCTCATACACAGCATTGAAGATTAGAGTTAAAGTCTGCATCATGTTGTGTAGTGGAGCATCTTCTGGGTATATTCCAAGGAGTGGAATAGCTGGGTCTTGAGGAAGCCCTAATCCCAGTTTTCTGAGATAGCACCAGATAGATTTCCAAAGTGGTTGTACAAGTTTGCATTCCCACCAGCAATGAAGGAGTGTTCCTCTCTCTCCACATCCTTGCCAGCATATGCTGTCACTTGAGTTTTTGATCTTAGCCATTCTGATGGGTATAAGATGGGATCTCAGAGTCATTTTAATTTGCATATCTCTGATGACTAAAGACGTTGAGCATTTCTGTAAGTGTTTCTCAGCCATTCACTCAACCATATTTGTAGCAGCCTTATTCATAGTAGCCAGAACCTGGAAATAACCTAAATGTCTTCCTGTCAAAGAATGGATAGAGCAACTGTGGTACGTTTACGCCATGGAATACTACTCAGCTATAAAAAAAACAAGGAAATCCTGAAATTTGTGGACAAAGGGATGGAACTAGAAATGATCATACTGAGTGAGTTAACCCAGAAGCAGAAAGATTCATATAGTATACACTCACTTATAAGTGGACACTAGCCCAAAAGGGATGTCACATGACAGTCTTCACTTACTGAGGAATGTGAGGTAAAAATGTGTTGATCAAGAAAATCAAAGCCAGAGTCAGAAAGACAAAGACATATTTTCTCTCATAAAGAAGCCTCAGATTTGGTGGTGGTAGTGGTGGTGGTGGTGGTGGTGGTGGTGGTGGTGATGGTGGTGGTGTGTGTGTGTGTAGAAGGAACATCTTTGCAAAGAGAAGTCAGAAATTCTTAATGTGGGGGAGAAGTTATAGGGTACAAGTGACATGGAGGCAGAATAGGGGTTTTTATTGAGGGGACAGGAGGATGCAGGCCTTCAGTGGGCAGATGGGTAGAGGAATGGATAAGAATAAGCATGTGCTGAAGATTCAGTAATGTAGCCCATTGTTTTTGTTTTTTGTTTTTTTCTAGACAGGGTTTCTCTGTGTAGCCTTGGCTTTCCTAGACTCACTTTGTAGACCACGCTGACTTCAAACTCACAGCGGTCCACCTGCCTCTGCCTCCCGAGTGCTGGGATTAAAAGCCTTAAAGATGTGTGCCACCATGTACAGAAATACATCTTCAGTCATTGCCAGTGGCAGAACACTTCTGTGCTTATGGACCCATGCCCAGGCAACTTGTTTTGTGTAAACTGGAAAAGTGAACTTGTATTAACTGAAAAAGTACCTTGCCATATGAACACATCTCATTTGGGTTGTTTTCTTGTTACAAACTAGGTTATTATTTATTGACTATTATTAATTTTTAAGGCTGTACTCTAGGTGTAGGACTCTTTCAATGAAGTCTCATGCTCCACAGCAATTTCCAAAGTAAACACACAGGCAAGTCAAACATGTATGTTTCATTTGTAAACAGGTTAGCCACTTCGCTGCCAAGCAGTGACTGAAACAGTAGGGAGATAACTCCTATCTATTGGAGGCTGGCAATTTACTCTGAGAAATCTTAGTGTAAAAATTTAATTTCAACCTATTTTCTCTCAGAGGCTAAATTTTATTCCATTTCCTATTTACAAGGCTCTGTCATTAGCATAGTATGCTAACGAGTAAATCAATTATTTAAAACTGGCAATATTTTTATTATGCCTAATTAAGTGTTTAATCAGAATGCTGTGGCCTGTAAGGCTTTGTAAACAGTATTTTCCAGAAGACAATTGAAATGGCTGCCTGGGTGTTTCCTAAGTACGTCTTCTACCCAGTAGGGAGGAAATTGGAGGGCTAACATGAATGGGAACGAGCCACAAAGAGGACAGGAAATCGCAGCAAGCCTGGCCCACTAGAGTGGGTGAAAGCTAAGTCTTTATCCCTCCGTGGATTGTTGGCCACATGGAAGGGTAACCACCATGCCACCATGGGGACATAGTTCTTGGGGCCCTAATGAGCAATGACATAGAGCTTTAGCAGGTAAAGTACTATGAGATTTTCCCCCTGAATTCTTCTAAAATATCTGGCTAATTTAATTATGCTATGATTTAGGGTAAGTTATTGATGCTAGAAGTACACACTAAGCCTATTTTCACTATTTGATATGTACCAGGTTCATATATATATATATATATTATGTGCACATGTGTGGGAGAGTGTATGTATGTGCATATATTATATGCTAACAGAAGCCTGCTGGAGTCAGAAAAGATTGCTCTGAAACTAGATTTATAGATAGTGGTTAACTGCCATGTAGGTGCTGAGATCCAAACACAGATCCTCTGCAAACGAAGAAAGTGACCATAAACACAGAGCCTTCTTTTCAGGCATAGTTAGCTCATTTTGACTTCTGTATCTGATGGTTTTACAAGGTTGTTCTCATTGGCATCCATTACCATGAAATTACTCATGTTTAGAGGAGACATGCTGTCTTGGATTTTCTTTGGTTTTGTTGTGAGATTCTCACATTTGGAATTAGTTTGATTGGAAGTGTTGGCCTAGGCATGGTAGCCTAGGAACTGCTTACCTGTCCCTGCCAGGATCTAGGGAAACTATAGAGGTGAAGGCAGAAGCTCCAGGCTTGGGGAATCCCTTAACTGGTCCATACCAGCACCTTGGCAGAGAGGGGAAAGTATGACCCAAGTGGTTGGCATTCACATGTGGGTGGCCTATAAACATGTGAACAAGCATTTCACATAATTTGAGTGATGCTTAAACTTGCAAACAAGAATTTTGTGACAGTGATTAACAAGCCAATGAACAACCTCAAAAGATAGAAGTCCAAGCCATACACAGAGGGGAGGTAACAGCTTTATGCATGAGATGGGAGAAGCATAAGGCTGGAGGCCCTGGCTTGGGTGTTTCATGGGGCCTCCAAGTCCTTCACTTCCTCATATTGGTCCTGTTTAGATACTCGAGTGTAGGGAACAAGTCAAGTCCTAAGCAAACATGTGTTGTTGCCATGAATACAGCGATGCCTAGGACCCAAATAAGAGTAGCAAAGCCTTCCTCAGGTGATGCTTAGAGGGATGACCATGCCCTCCTCTGGTCTGAATGACATTGTGTGCAGAGAACACCTAGAGCCTAAAGACTGTTCCCCTCCAGACACTGCTCCTGCAAGTATTAGCTAACCTCTCCTCCTTGTTAGCTGTATGCAACAACCCTGCACACTTTCCAGCTATACATGAAAATCCTGCTTACTATTCAGCTATACGCAGCAACTCTGACTCCCTGCCCAGCTATATGCAACAACCCTGCCTCTTTGATCAGATGTGTGCAATAACCCTACCTCCTTGCTCCAACCTATGCAACTACCCTGCACCCTGTCCCTATTCAACACTGTATAATAAACAAGCTGACCTTCTGGGATGCTGTGGCGTCTCCATCAGAGAGCCCAGACTACCTGATCCTAGCTTTTCTGGGTCTGTGGGTCTGTTATGTTTTCAGTGTCTGTTCTTCAGTTAAGTCCATCTTGGGGTGTCATACACTGTACAGCACCCTCCTAGTGGTGAAGTTCCAGGCCAATGAAAGACCTTGTCTCAAACAAAAGAAAACAGGCACCTGAAAACTGATATCACCATTTGTCATCTAACTACCATGACTGTGCTCCATTTAGGCATGGGCACCCACATGTACACCTACGTGCATGGGCACCCACATGTACACCTACATGCATGGGCACCCACATGTACACCTACGTGCATGGGCGCCCACGTGTACACCTACATGCATGGGCGCCCACGTGTACACCCACGTGCAGGGCGCCCACATGTACACCTACATGCGTGGGCGCCCACGTGTACACCTATGTGCATGGGCGCCCACATGTACACCTACGTGCATGGGCGCCCACATGTACACCTACGTGCATGGGTGCCCACATGTACACCTACGTGCATGGGCGCCCACATGTACACCTACGTGCATGGGTGCCCACATGTACACCTACGTGCATGGGCACCCACATGTACACCTACATGCATGGGCGCCCACATGTACACCTACGTGCATGGATGCCCACACACAAGCATGTACAAAAGAAGGAGTGTGTATAAGAGGATTTCTTATGATCTTTTAAACTTACAAAAGAATTTATGGACAGCCCCTTGACCTCACCTGGTAATAAGTACAAGATACTCCCCACAGCTGAACTTCTGGTCCTATACTCAGGTGGGATAAACAATGGCAACCTCTTTGGAGAATGAAATAGCTGTTCTCACGGGCACAGTGGAGCTTTCGTCCTGGCATGTGTTCTCTTCTCTTTCTTCCCAGTCACAGTGTTAGACGTTCGGCCTATTCTCAGATGAGAGGCTTTGGAGAGCATGGTTGACATGAACACCCTGGAGTCTGGGAGAGGAGGGTGTGCCTTACTTCAAGAGTCTGCTTTTAACAAGCTTCAAGAGCAGGAGATAATTTTTACAGTATAATGTAGATTACTTTAGTTTATATCTTGACTACAGAAAATAATATTTATTTTAAGCAAACACCAGTAGGGTAACATTCCCAAAACCTATGAAGCACTTATCTTGAATGCATTTGCCGTTCTCTAATGTATAGTCGGGCTAGCTGGTCCTCTCTGAAGAAGAAAACCACAGGGAAAGCTCATGATGACAATCCTTTACTATACTCTCCTTAGGTCATTTGTTAAGTGGTAAGTTTTGTTGGCAACAGTGTGTCCCGAGCCACAGTGGCTTCCGTCTACCATGCCCACACTCAAGAACAGCTTGGTAGTTTCCGGTTCACTTTGTTCTTTGGGGGTGGTATACGCTGTCAATATAGATAGAGCAACATGCATAGCCACCTCTGGGAGATATTTGATTATTATCATATTTTGAGAAAAATCTCTTCACTGATGACAAATACTTGCTTCTGTTGTTGCTCTTTGGGTCACTTGAAACTGAGGCTCTGTAGCAACGATGGGACTTTCTCACATGTGCAAGTTGGAATGCTGGCTTGAGATGTAATTGAAGACACATTTCTCCATGGACTAAAGTGTTTTGTTTAGAAATACATTTCCTATTATATACTTTTTTGCACATTTAATTTAGTTTTTAGAAATAGTTCCTTTCATGGTTTCTTTTTCTTTTTTTTTCAAAAAAAAATTTAATAGTGTGAGAGGAGATCTGATGTGGTTTGGGTGTAGCTAAGCCAGTTTTGGCCCTCTGAGTTTTCATGGACCGGAATAATCATATCCTGTTGTACTGGAAGCCATTTCGTTTTCCTTTAAAAATCAGAAGAGCTTGAATTTTCCTCAACTCTGGATCCATCAGGAATATAAATCTCAGTCAACTCTTAGTATGTGCACCCTCTAAACAGATGGACGCACATTTGTGAGCTCTCCTCCATGGCTGAGGTGATTTTTGCCAAAGGGTGCTGCCACCATGTGTGTTTTCTTCTGAGACAGACACATGTGCAAGAGATCGGCAAGATCAGGGTATGTCCTAGAAAGAAAAGCCACTCAGCCAGAGGATGTCTGGTTGCGTCGGTCAGCCCCTCCTCTGGTCAACAGTGCTTCGCGTTGCTGGTGCAAATTCAAGCGTGAAGCCAATTTTTATGCTCTAGATGGCAAAAAAATGCAGGCAACTCTGAAGGGTTTCTCTCTCTTCCCTGGCAGCTGGTATGTTTACACAGTGGGGATGAAAGGCCCGACATCTGTGTTTACATTTCTACATCGCAGGGTCCCCCAAACCCACAGTTAGGACTCGTTTCTATCCAAGCACCTCTGCCCCAGAATTACAACAGCAGAGGCTTTCAACTTCTCCTCCACGAACGCTTTGATCTCCTTGCACAGAATGGTCTTTGATGAGTTGTGATTGGAGGAGAAATACTGGACGGTTTTATACTTTAACGGTTCCCCCTTCTCTCCCCACCCCCAGCCATAAAGGCCCGGACCTTCAAGAACCAAAACAAGCTCTCTATAAAAAATCCATTGTGTCGTCAATACAAAAAGCTAGACCCTGGAGTGAACAGGGCAGTGAGGTCTCAAGAGAGCTTGCTAGTTAATAAGCTTATGCATTCACTCTGATGTCTAATTCCAGGTAGGTTAGACACTCACTGCTAGATTTCTTATTAGATAAGAAAATTCCAGAATCCAATGTAAACCCAAAAGGTGAGCCTGGAAATCTCTATTTATCTGGGACATAGCATTATTTAAGAACATAAGCTGGGGCTAAGACTTTGGCTCAATTTATAAAGTGTTTGTCCCACAAGCATAAGGCCTGGAGTTCAGATCCCCAGGCCCACATGCAAAGCTGTTTACAGCTGCATGTGTATCTTGTCCCAGTCCTGGGGAAGCATAGAAGGAAGGGTCTTTGGGGCTGATTGTTCAGCCACTTAGGCCATAGGTGAGTATAAGGGTTTGTTAGTTGAGAGACTCCATCTCAAACAATAAGGTGAAATGATTGAGGGAGACACCTTATGTGGACGCCTTGCCTCCAAATACACCTACAGATGTGTGTGCACAGAGAAGATAGAGGCCTTTGAGTCCCAAGTTAAGGTATGCAGTATGGTTCAAGATTACTATTGCATTTTAGGCATCCTCCAACCTTTTCAGAGAAACTGGAATGGTCTTCTCAACTCTTAACCAGCATTATGTCAATGAGATGAAGTCATCTTCTTTGAATAGTTGAATAACCTACTGAAATATTCCTTACCCCACTGCATTACTTTATACTTATAAACTTTTGGCTTATAATATGTAGAAAAGCAGTTCAACAGATTAAAAAAATATTTAGAGCTAAATAGAACTAAAGCTTTTTGAAACATGACTTTGGACCTGTCAAAGTTTCATTACGAACTTTATTGGCCATGATATTTTGCATGTCTACTTTATGTAGAAATTTTAAAGAAGTAATTACAGGTTCCCACAGAGTCATAAGAAACAATATAATGAGGATGCTTTTTAACCTTTGGTTTACCAATGGTAACATGCTGTTAATCAGGCCAGTTTTGCTTATATACTTGTGTGTTGTGTAGTTGTGTTTACTTCTACACTAGGTTTAAGGATGTACCACCACAGGCAAGATTTTGAACAAACAGTTCCACCAACACAAAAGATTCTTGGACCGCTCTGTTATAACCATACCCTTCCCTTTCCGTTCTGTTACCCAAAGCCTTGGCAACCACTAATTAGGTCTCTGTTTCTTTTTCTTCTTTTTCCCCTTTTATTGAAATAGACTATTTTTTATTTCTCACATAATATATCCTGATTATGGTTTCCTCTCTCCCTCCTTCTCCCAGTTCCTCCCATGTTCCATCCCATCTGGATTCACTCCATTTCTGTCTGTCATTAGAAAACAAACAGGCTTCTAGGGGATAATCATAACATCAAAATAAATAAAACAAAATCTAAAAGATCGGAGTTGGACAAAACATTCAAACAGATGGAAAAGAGCCCAAGAGAAAGCACAAGAAACAGGGACCCACCCATTTGTACACTCATTGGAAGCCATTATGTATATATAAAGGTCCTGATGAAGACCTATGTAGTCCCTGTGCATGCTGCCTCAGTCTCTGTTAGTTCACATGACCTTCGATTATGTTGATTTAGAGAGCCTTGGTTTCTTGGTGTCCTCCATCCCCTTTGGCTCGTATACTCCTATGTCATTTTCCACTGGGTTCCCTGAGCCCTGAAGAGAGGGACTTAAAGGAGACGTTATGTTTAAGGCTGAGTGTTCCAAGGGCTCTCATTCTATGTATAATGTCTGCCTGTGGGTCTCCGTATTTGTTTCTATCTGCTGTAGGAGGAAACTTCTCTGATGATGGCTAAGCAAGGCTCTGATTTAGGAGCATAGTAGACTGTCATTAACAGTCATTTTATTGCTATTTTTGTTTGTTTTCTTTTTTTGTTTTAAAGAAAAGTATTATTTGGCTTTACCCTATTTTCTGTAGCTATATAGTCTTAAGTTCTTGTTTGCCCAAGCAGTGTTGGATATGGGTTCCATCTTGCAGAATGGGCTTGAAGTCAAACCTGATATTGGTTGATTACTCCCACAAGCTCTGTGCCACTATTTCCCTAGTATATCTTACAGGCAGAACAGGATTGTGGAACAAAAACTGTTCGGCTGGGTTTGTGTTTCCATTTCTCTTTTGGTAAGACTACGGAGTACCTTCCTGTAAAAAGGCTTTAAAACGTAGATGCGGCCGCTCTGTGTAGGTGCCAGCTAGCCTTCTCCACGTGCAGTGCGTTGTGTGGGTGTTAGCCACAGCATTTGGGGTCTCACAGCCAGTTGTTGGAGAGTGACTCATAGTCCTGGCAACAGCCGGAGTGCGGATTTCCACGGGATTCTTTCTGGCCGAGCACGTAATTAGCCATAAACCAATTTCCGGGCGAGGAGCCTCATTTAGTGATAAGAGATGTCCACCTGGGGATCTGCTTTACCCATTATTTAGTGGTTTCATTTAGACCTCCATTACATAGATACGTATTTTAGAAAGTTTCTACTGTAAGAGGTTTCCATTCTACCTGTCAAATAGCCCTTACTTTTAGCTATTTCTCCCCTTATTCCCTCCCTTGTGATATTCTTCCTTCCCAATCTCCAACTGACCTTCCCACTCACGTACCCATCCATGTACATCCATAGTTACCTATTCTATTTTCCTTGCCTGATGTGATATATCTGTCCCTCAGTCTTTTCCTCTGTAATTAAACTCTGTGGTTCTATGGATTATAGTTTGGTTAGTAGAGGCTTAGCAGCTAACATCCATCTATAAGTGAATACATACCATATTCCTCTTTTTGGTCCGTGTTCCCTCACTTAGGATGATTTTTTTTTAGTTAAATCTATGTACTTGTGAATCTCATGATTTCATTTTTAATGGCTGAGTAATATTCTGTTGTGTAACTGTACCACATTTTAAAATCTATTCTTCTGTTGAGGGACATCTACATTGTTTCCTATTTCTGTCCATTATGATTAAGCAACAATAAACATGGTTGAGAAAGCACCTCTGTTAGGATGAAGCATCCTTTGGATATATGCCCAAGAGTAGCATAGCTGGATCTTGAAGTAGATTGATTCTGATTTTCTTAAGGAACCACCACACTAATTTCCATCCTAGTTGTACAAGTTTGCACTCCCACAGGCAATGGATGAGCCTACCTCTTAGTCCATGTCCTCACCAGCATGAGCTGTCACTTGTGTCATTGACCGTAGCCATTCTGATAGGTATAAGAGGGATTCTCAAAGTAGATCTGATTTGCGTTTCCTTGATGGCTATTGATGTTGAACATTTCTTTGTTTCTCAGCCATTTGAGATTCCTTTTTTTGAGAATTCCCTGTTTAGATCAGTACCTCATTTTTCAATTGGGTTATTTGATTTAATGTCTAGTTTCTTGAGTTCTTTATATATTTTAGATATTAGCCCCCTATCTGATATGTAATTGGTAGACAAACAAACAAACAAACAAAAACAACAAATCTTTTCCCACTCTGTAGGCTGCTGCTTTGTCTAAATGGCAGTGTCTTTTCCTAATGGAAAGCTTTTAGTTCTGTTTATTAATTCTTGATCTTAGTGTCTGTGCTAATACTGTTCTGTTCAGACAGTCTTTTTCTGTGCCAATGTGTTCAAGGCTATTCCCTACTTTCTCTTCTGTCAGGTTCAGTGTATTTGGTTTTATGTTGATTTGGCTTTGAGTTTTGTGTAGCGTAATATGTATTGATCTTTTCTATTCTTGCATAGGCAGCCATCTATTTTGACCAGCACAATTTGTTGAAGATCGTGTCTCTTTTTCTAGTGTGCACTTCTGGTTTTCTTATCAAAATTCTGGTGTCCAGAGATGTGCACATTTAAGTCTGAGTTTTCAGTTCAATCCTATTCATCAACACTGTAGTGGAAATTTTGGTTAAAAAACACTCAGTCATGTTATATAAACATGTTTTTGTTTTTATCCCAAATGTGGCCTATGGAAGTGCTTTTAGTTTGTCCACAGCTGATAACAGCACTTTGCAGGTAAGAGGGGGTTGTGGTCTTTGTCAGCTGCAATTAGTTTAATTTTGAGGACTCTGAGATGGTATAAATAACAGAACTCAGATAGAGAACAGGGCTTGGAGGAGATGCTCAGAGAGATAGAGATAGAGATAGCGATAGAGATAGAGAAAGAGATAGAGATAGAGATGATAGAGAGAAAGACAGAGAGAGAGAGAGAGAGAGAGAGAGAGAGAGAGAGAGAGAGAGAGAGAGACAGAGAGACAGAGAGACAGAGAGAGAGACAGAGAGACAGAGAGAGGATGCTCCAAGAGAGAGAAAAGGATGTTTCAATGAAGCTTTAATGGGCACTCTGAAAGAGAGAGAGGCTTTGAGGAGATGCACACAGAAAGAAGGCTGCTGGTTCTGCTGGACTGCTGGATATGCTGATGACTGATATTAGTATTTTTCCAAAGTGCCTGATGATCCTAACCAAGCAGAACCAAGTCTAGAGACATCTACATCCCTTGTCCCTTCTAACTTTCTTTCTTTCCTACCTAGGATCTGGAGGTTTGAAGTGGAGGTAGGGGCATTAAGGAATCCCAAATAAAATAGAGTTTAAAAAGTAGACCCTCCAGAACATATTTGTTTTTTGTGCCAATACAATGCTGTTTTTATTACTGTAGCTCTGCAGTGTAATTTTAAATAAGGAATAGTGATACCTTCAACAGTTCTTTTATTATTCAGGACTTTTTCTTTGTTTTTGCAGTCCTGAGTTCTTTGTGTTTCCTTATGAAGCAGAAAATTGTCCTTTCAGTATCTGTGAAGCATTATGTTAGAATTTTGAGAGATTGCATTGAATCTACAAATTGATTTTCATAGGATGGCCAATTTTATTATATTAATGCTTGTGATCCAGGAACATATGAAATTTTCCCATCTCTGACTTTCTTCCTTCAGTACCTTAAAGTTTTTATCACACAACTCTTTTACTTGCTTGATTAGAATTACCCCAAGCTATTTCATATTATTTGGATGTAAAAGGAATCTCTTGTGTTTGTGTGGAAGCATTGCCTGTCAATAAACAGCTAAAGGCCGATATCTGGGGCAGGAAATATGAGGTTGGACATTTGGCAGGTAGAAAATCCTTTGGGATAGAGTCAGACACAGGAGATTCACCTGGCAACACATGAAAGAGGACAGACACATGGTACCTGAGCAGATGTAACCAGCCACATGGCAGAATTTAGATTAGAATGAATAGATTATTACGTTAGAGAAGAGCGTAGCTGTATGGCCTACGTTTTCTAAATATGTTTTGAATCTGAGTCATTAGTCCAGGAACTTGGAGCTAGGAGGAAAAACTACTGCAATATTTAAACACCTTGTGAAATGTATTGCTTCCTTATCCGTTCTCAGTACTTTTGTCATTTACATAAAGGATGGCTACTGAGTTTTGTGCATAAATTCTGCATCCAGGTACTTTGCTGAAAGAGTTTATCGGCTGTAGTCATTTCATATTTTCCAGGCACTTATGTATACTATGTGCAAATAAAGATACTTTGCTATCTCCTTCCAATTTGTAATCCCTTAATTTTCTTGAGTTGCCTTATTTCTCTAGCTAACAATTCAAGTACTATACTAAATAGGTATGTAGAAAGTATACAGCCTTGTTTTGCTCTTAATTTTCATGGAATTGTTTTGAATTTCTCATTTCCAAAACATTACCTAAGTGGAACAGTGTACCTGTAGTCTTTGGATATTTTCTTTCTTTTTTTTCTTTCTTTCTTTCATTTTTTTTCTTAATCTCATCATATTCTCAGGCAATTTCTCCAAGTTACTGAATGTATGGAGTTATTTCATTTTATTACTAAATAGTATACTATGCAATCACATGCTTTAACAGTTCATTCATGAATGGACTTCTGAGCCATGTCTAGAGCTTGTATGAAAAAAGCCATTCATGGAAAGTGAAGGGTGCTTTTGTTTTGGTTTCTTTGCTTTGTTGTGTGTGTGTGTGTGTGTGTGTGTGTGTGTGTGTGTGTGTGTGTGTGTATCTAAAGGTAACTGCTTTGCTTTTATTAACCAGCTTTCTTGACTTTTGTATTTTAAAACAAATCACAAGCATTATAGTTACCATAAAAAATATCCAAGGGTAGCTGGGCAGTGATGGCGCACACCTTTAATCTCAGCACTGTGGAGGCACAGGCAGGTGCATCTATGTGAGTTTAAGTCCAACTTGGTCTACAGTGTTAGTTCCAGGATAGCCAGGTCTGTTCCACCTTGTCTCAAAAACAAAACAAAACAAACAAACAAAATCTAAAAAATTATCCAAGTGAAGTTAATTGATGGAAGTCATCCAGAATTACCAAGACATTTCTGTAGAGGAACAAATACTTCAGCATCTGTCAATTATCAAACTGGCTTGTGTTTCTTGCCTTCTCAATGAGACTGGGAACTGTTTAAGGGTGTAAATTTTTTACATATCATATTTGTATATCCTGTGGTGCTGTGGAATTTTTAGATATAGCAGTTAATAAAGTAATAAAATGATTTTAGAGGCTTATATTTTCTTGTTTTTATTTTTTGCCTCAAGTATGTATATGCTCCAAGTGTGTGCCTGGTGCTCAAGGACTCAGATGCCCTAGAACTGGAGTTCCATACAGTTGTGGGTTACCACGTAGATGTTTGGACATAAACTAGGGTCCTCTGCAAGGGCAGAGAGTGCTCTTAACTGCCGAGCCATCTCTCCAGCCCCTGAAATAGATGATATTTTAAAGTTAATTTGGCTTATTGCTGTGCCCCATATGCTAAACGCAGGGGTTGGGTACAAGGATGCAGAATCCTCTGCATCAACACTAATACAGGTGCAGCTAGAGACTGTGTGCTGCTCTGATGTTGATGTCCACTATGGAAAGTAGACAAGATGGCTTAGTGTGCAAAGAAACCAGAGCATGTAAATCCTAAGTCAGTTCTAAAACATGGGGGAAATATGCATAAATTCCTGCAAAAGGAAAATATTCTGAACAGGAAATGTATCCTAGAAATGCTGTATGGAGGACTGAAAGGTCATCATTGGTGATCAGGACAGGAGGACAAAGCATGGCCAGACCGTAACTAGCTATTATGGATCAGATGTTGGTGTCTGTCTCACATCTTACCCCTGAGGAGATAGGGGCCTTTGGTGATATTCAGGCCATGAGAAGAGAATTGTCATGAGTAAGATAAATGCCCATATAAGAGGAGATCCCAGAGAACCCTCTCACTCTTCTCTTCAGTGTGGAATTATGACGAGTAAAACCATAGGCTGTAGCTAGTGGAATCTGTACATGAACCTGGCCATGCTGTCCCTTTGATCTTGGACTTCTCGCTTCCAGAAGTGTGAAAAATTAAGTTATATTAGCCATTGATTCTACAGCCCCACTGAGTGGTGTGCATTCCATGTGTGCACTTGGTCCATCTGCTGGATGTAGAGTTTGTAACAAAAACCACTGGGATTTCACACACCAGGAGCACTCAGTGTGGCCCAGACTGGACTCTGTGGGCTTGAAGACCCACTGGGCCTTTGCTGTCCTACCTGTTTGCAGTCTTCTAGGTAGTTTCATGGTGCTGCAGATTCCTGCCTGAACTGGTTCTCTGACTTAAGTAGGGCCAGTATTTAAGTTCTCCATTGCTGTGTTAAATTACAATGACTGAAGCAATTTATAGAAGGTAGAATGTATTTTGGTTTTGATTCCAAGGGGATAAGAGGCCATCCTGGAGGCACAGCTCGGCAGCAGGTCACATTACCACCCCAAGTGCAAAGCAGAGAAAGCAAAGTGGAAGTTGCATGAGGCTTTTAATATCAAAGCCAGTCACAGTGGATACTTACTCCAGCAAGTCAATATACCATTTCAACCTTCCCAAACAACACTGCCATCTAAGGAGAAAGTATTCAAATAGCAGAGCATCTGAGGACTGTTTCTCACCCAAACCACTAGAGCTAGCAATCGCATAGGGTGTGGAACAAGTCCACAGATTTCTTTTTCTCTAGTAGTTCCTAATTCAGTGTAACTGGTCTATGAATTCGTGGAGAATTCCACCCATGGAATGCATCTGGTGTGCATCACCATAAGGGATTAGCACAAACTGAGTGAAAGAAAGGGGCATGGTTCAAGCATAGGGTGCATTCGCTCCTTGCCAGCTCCTGTCACTTTTCCTCCCTCTTCATAGAACATCTGAAAAAAAAAAACTGCTCTAATATATGTCTCCAAACTAGAAAATGAAGTTTTCTTGAGGTCCCAGGGAGGGTCAGTGGACTTTGGACATAGTCTGGAGCCTGCCATTGAGTGGCCCATAGAGTCAGAAATCACGAGATCACTGAGCTCTCGAAAGTGATGCTAACGTTCTTGCCACACCATATCTGAGACCCCTAAAGAAAGGATTTGCAAGGAGACCCTGTGGAATACATGCAGGAGTCAGCACCTGTGCTCCTGTTGGAAGGGCACGCTCTGGGAACGCAGGCTGCCGTGAGGAGTCCTGCATTAAGGAAACTGAATAGTGAGTGCCAGTGGCAGCTCTGCTTTGGATACCAGCTGTGCTAATCTGAGACCCAGCTGCAGAAGATATTTGCATATACCAAGCACAAAGAGAAGTGATATGTGGAGGGCTCAGATGATGATTCTGTCTCTCATACACTCCCTCCTTCGTTTCTATTTTCAGTTGTAAGGGAGCCATTGGTTATATTACCTAGAAGGCTTCATTTGTAATTTTAGACGCTTGCAATAAGGAAACGCTCATAGCCTAAGGGCCCCACAATAAAAGGCAAAAATGTGTGTAATCCCTAAATACGTATGGAATGTCTAAGACAAATTCACTTAGAGTACTAATGGCTTTAATGAAGACAGGCATCTAACTTAAAATCAACAAATCATTAGGTTTGCAGAAAAAAAAAAGTGTAAGCAATGAACTAATTAATATACTTGCTGATTATTTTCCTTGATAAGGACATTGGCTGTTAAGTTTAATGATGCCTCAAAACTTAGCTAAACAATGAAAAAGGCTACCAGGCAGTTATTTGAAATCATTTATTTAAAAAGCAACATCTTACTCCTTTAATCAGAATGAAGAGCTGGGGTATAGCCCAGGGGGAGAGGGCTTGCCTAGAGTGGACAAGGCCTTGTGTTTTGTCCCTAGCACTGCAAAAATAATGAACAAAAAATAAGATGAGAATATCAGTGATAATTTTTGCTATTATTGCTTTTTTGTGTTATCATTTGATCCAGCTTTCTTAGTCTGGGCTTTAGATAGAGTCTTAAAGTACCGTATGAAGTAGAAGGCAATGCAATATTTAAAATGTAACTTATTGGTGTGTTTGTGCATATGTGCATACCCAAGTGTTGAGGGTGGCCATGAATGCGACAGTGGGGGACCAAGAGTCAACATGAAGCTTTGCACATCGTCTTCCACCTTGTTTGAGATGATCTCTTTTTTGGTTTGCTGCTGGTTGTGCCATACTCACATCCCACGAATGTCTGGGTTTCTCCTGTCTTCATCTTCTTCCATCTTGCTTTAGAATTACCGAAATTATAGATACACACTACCTCACGGCTTTGATTCTGTGAGTTCCGAGACTCAACCTCAGGTCCTCCTGCTTACACGGCCTCTAAGTCGTCTCCTCAGCCCCTACACTGTAGCCTCTGATTTCAGTTGTGGATGACACAACTTCTTCGGTTTCAGGCTGTACTTTTTAAGGGAGTCCTTTTCATCCTAGCCGTAGACTGGAGAGGAAAGTACAAAGCTTACTACTTTCATTTTGAAGAAGCTTGCACCTTAGCTGTGATTTTCAGAGATGCCTTTACATAAATTATCAGAGCTAACAAATAGCAGAAGCTGGACTGGACCCCGTGTTCTCTTTATCCTATCCACCCCAAGAAAGATCTCAAGGTCCAAGCATTACCAAACGTTCTCCATACGATGGAAGTGAACCCCCTCCTATAAGAAGCTAAGAACGCAGCATTCATCACTTCTGTTACTCAGGACACGATTAATTAACACCAACCCTTTCATTTGCATAAGGCTGATCTGTGCACCCTAATAATTACTCCTTTAAAACAAGACTCTCTTTTACAAAAACATGAATAAATCTGAACTCCTCCTTCCTGTCTGCTGCCTGAACTTGTTTTAGACAAAAGAACTCTATGGTTAAAAAAAAAAAAAAAAAGCCCAACCAGTCACATCTCATGGTGAAAACCCTTTTCATCATCCTCACATATACCATCAAAGTCTAAGAAATACTGCAGTTTATTAAGATGTGTGTTTTCGAGCTCAACGCAAGTGACAGCCTAAAGTTGCAGTATGACTCCAGGCCAAAACTAGAGACAGTTCCCACATTCCTTGGCATTACATGGAGAAAGAAGTGCTATGCACGCACCGTTGCATTGTCAAAAACTTAATTCTTCTTGACAGCTTCCACTTGAAGACTAAGATCAATCAGCACGCTGGCGTTCACATCACCTTGGACAGCAGCTAGTAGACAGTAAAGAGACATCACTACAATGTTAGGGGCTCGCCGATTAGACGTGAGAAAAATAACCGATTGTCAATCACACAGCACTGTCCTAATTAAAGAAAAGCCGGATGTAAACCAGATGTTTTTGATCCACCCCCTGTGTAATGGGGACTTATCAAAATAATGGAAATTGAAATATATTGTGTACACAGCCTGGCTTTCGCATCAGTTTGAACATTTACCTAGAAGTCACTCGGGAAGCATGCCTCCAGTGTTCAGTAGTCTTTGTGGTCCTTCAGGCATAGCCTGGCCTTTTGAGAGCAGTTAGAGGCCCGTCCTATTTAAAGGACTGCCTGTGGATTTTTAAAAAAAGTCTTTGTGTGTTTCGCTTTGTTCCCTATCAGTGTTGACATCTGAAAGTTCCTTTTGATGAAATATTCAGAGAAGGAGGCATTAATTATAGTTAGGTGAATGCAGTCCTGCATGCCACTGGCACATTGCACCTGCAGCCACAAGATGCTTGACCATGTCACTTAGTGAATTTGACCACAGAAGGGTAGAGCTTCAAAACGTCACTTGGAGACCACTGAAAGCAGTCTCCTGTGTCCCCTTTCCTCTGCTCTCTAGGCCTCTGGCTTCCCAAAGTAAAGCACAAAAAAGACCCCTACACAGTGTGAACACTGTCTGAACAGGTGATTATCCACCCTGTGAAGGCCCAATTTCATATTTTGTTGTTGTTGTTGTTGTTTAACTCTGATTTATTATTCATTGTGGATTATTTAAACTTTAACTTCTTATATCAGCTTCAATCTTAGTAAACAGGCTTCTAAGACATCAGTGACCTCAGGTCCTGTTGGCAATATTTGCTGTCTCTTTCACTTCCACCAACTGCCTAACAACCTGCCTGTGCCCTGCACCATATCCCGAATACAACACCCTGCCAAGACACTTGAATCGCTACAGTTGGTAGCAAGGTGTTTGAGTAGACCCTGTTGGCTGTGGTCAAGAATTTAATGGCTATGATCACCATCATTGAAGGCACCCGCCAAGTTCCATCCAACCTTCAAGGCCAGTATAAGTCAGTCCTTTCTCTTCACTAGTACGGTAGGACCTGGGTGAGAGAGAAGTGCCACACAGCACCACATCACTTGTGTCTTTTACTGTACATGTAGCACAGTTGGCTGTACATAAGAATAAACTCCTGATAATGCCACATGATGTTACATTCTTTTCGGGTTAGGTGGGAGCTGGCTGCCCAGGCTAATGTCCTCTCTTTGGTTATGTGAACGTGCAGGAGTGCTGAGACTGTCTTAATCAGTCACCACAAAGCAGGTATAGAACGGCTACAGCAAGCTCCATGGATTGGTTTAGACACAGCTTTACCACTTGATTCCCAAAGGATTTTGAGAAATGCCACTGTGTTCATTTGAGTTGTTAAATTGAACGCTCACTCCTCTCAATCTGTAGCTCTCATTATTGTAAAAATTTCAGGAGCTGAATTGGAAACGTCCATTAGATAAAATCTTAGTAATGAGAAAAATGACACAATAGGTTAATTTATCTCACGTGTTCATTTATATGTCACATGGTATGTTAGGTGATTGGAATACCATAGTGAATAAAGCACCTTCCTCCTGCTTTGGTGCTGACTGTCTACTGAATAAGACAGTGAAATTACCAAACAAATAAATGTGGAAATAATAAAAATATGTAGGTAAAGCAAATTACATATTGCCTGGGATATGGTGTTTAAGAAATATAAAATATTATTCCTATTAATAATTCCCATATAAGAATTATGTAATATTGTTATGCATGATAAATTCAAATCATATTGTGTAATTACCATACTAGGTACTGAGTTTTAAGGTTGTTGTTGAATACTTGATCACTCAAAATTAAATAGGTTAAAATATTAATAGTTGAGTTCTCAAACTCATAAACCTGCTATTTGGGCAACACTTAGTAGCTGATCTGTATCTATTGGCGGATCCCCTGTCACTCATGGGGCTAGTTATCAGTGCTGGGAATTAGCAGGGAGTTCACGCAAGGCTGTTGGCCAGCAGCCTGGGTTTCGTTTTACATGAGTCTGCTAGTTAGTGTGAGCTCCGTCCTGGTGTAGAGCTGGGAGGTAAGAGCACTTCAAGGACAGACAGGGAAAGCCACTCTTAAATCGGGGACCCTAACTTCCAGCAATGTCTTCTGCACTATATTTCTAAGCAGCTGCAGAGCTTCCCCAGCATCCCAGGAAGCAAATGACGCCTCTGATGAGCAGAAAGATGGTCAAGGGAGGCGTGGCGGTCTTCATTCGGAAACAGTGGGCTATACATGCAAGGTCCAAATGCATCCACTCTCACTTTAAACATACTCACTTTTTTGGACTCATATGATTATATTTTATAAGAACTCTGCCGTTTTGGGATCGCTGATGAGATAGATATTGCTACTGGAATAGGGACAGGAATTTTTATTTGCTTGGGCGTACTAGACTTAAGTACATATGGAGCAAACCCATGTCTATTTACTTCCTCCCTGTCCCGGATGCTTCCCGTTCACTTGCTTATTTTGTGACTTGGCTCTATCTGGTCATGAGCTGGTGTGTGCCAGGAAGAGCACAGTCTCAATGGTGGCAGCACTGCACCAGTGTGACCCAAGTTGCATGACAGAGCTGCAGAGTGAGCATGTCACTGTGACTCTGAGACCTCAACTCCTGAGATCACTGTTAAGTGTTGGCGTTCCATCCGTAGCCCAAATCCACCGTTGTGATTTTCTGAGTTGTCTTTTCTTCTTTACTGGGAATGAAAGAGATTCTTAAAAAAAAACAAAACAAAACACTGTATTCTTTTCTGCATTGAAAATCCACCAGGGACTTAGTTAGTGGGTAATTACTGAGCAACAATTGATTTGTTAAACTATCATTCAGTCACAAGTACTCTCTTTTTATTAGGAAATACTTGAAAAATTAGATGGCCAGCTTTGGGTTTTCTTGAGTGAATTTCCATTTATATAGAAGGCTTACTAAATTTTCTAATTAAATTGTGTTTGTAAACTACTTCTGGTTGAAATTTGTTAAAATTTTCATTTTACACTGATCTTGTAGATATTTGTAGATTCAGATAATGAAAATTTAAAAAATACATTTGATTGAAACTGACAGCTCTGAGATTGGAGAAAGTGTTTTAAGCCATTGCTTAGGCCTTTGAAAAATTAGTTCATGCTTATTCTAGCTCTTCCCCTCTATTAGTCTCCTTTGTATTTAGAGAAAAGTTGCAACCATATGTTTCTGATTGTTATAATTATCTTATTCAGTTTTAGCTTTGAAAGCTATTGTTTCCTAGGACAGTTTACTTTACCATAATATATAAGCCATTTTAAATATTTTTCTTAAACATGTAAAATTATAATTGACAAACTTCACCTGAAAAAAAATGCTTTCTTACAAAATGCTGGCAGCCAGATGTGGTGGGATCCTTGGCCGGTACTAGATGTAAGTGCGTGTTCTCTGGCATGTGCCTCTGAATCTGTACATATAAGAATTTATAGCAATCTCATCGGGTTAACAGGCAGAACCTAGCCTGTCTGTACTCAGGCTTTGCTTGGTTTTACTTAGATTTTTTTAGGTGCACTCCCTGGAAAACTCATGAGATGGTTTTATTATTGTTCGGACTATAAGACGATGTAGGGACGAAGGACTGAGTCTCCTATTGTTACCAACTTTTAGAAACTAGAAGAATAGCAATCTTCATAGAAAGTTAAACAGCTTTTAACACAGGAAGGAAACAGATTGCATGGCCTGAACAGAGGCAAAAATATAAGAAATGAAAAGAATGGAAACCAAATGGCTCAATGAAAGGAAAACTGTCCCAGAAAAGACAAGAGTGTGGTGAAAAATGCACAGTGGATTAGTGGTCCTCTTTGAACAGACAGACAGACAGACAAACACACACACACACACACACACACACACACACACACACACACACACACACACACATGTCTAGAGGACATCTAGTCCAGTCTGGGTTACAACATTCTATCCTTGCTGTTTTAATCCAATCCTGCACTTCTTCAAACTTTAGGAATAGATCTCAGCTAAGTCAGCAGCTTTTTGGCTATGTTCTACATAATTTAGAGCATGCCACTAGATTTCAAATCCAGGTGAGTAAGAGAACAAAACAGATAGAGAGCTATTACTACCCACAATTCTAGAGAAGTACTTCCCTGGCATGTCTTCAGCTTTTTAATTCTAGCTCATATCTATAGCACATGTTTTGTAATGAAAATTGAGTCTCCTCATCATGGAAAGGTTTAAAATTTTTAATCAAGTGTCATAGCATATACTTTTTTATTGCTTTTCTGGATAGAATACTGTAAGTATTTTGAACTTCCTGAAAGGAGTTAAATGAAAATGTTGGTGGTGGCACTAAATTCAGTGAGTGAGGCAGGGCCCCAACAGTGCATCCCATGATACCAGAGTGTCATTTGGTGACATCAGGCCTTCCCTCACAGCTTTCTGGTGGATCATCCAGCCCCAGAATGATTATCTCAAGACATTTCTGGTAATGGATCCTACTGGGTTTGAATAATTAAATCTACCAAGTGAATGTGTCCTTTATAAGTTTAGTAGGCCAGCATTTTCAGTAGCTAATTTCATAAACTAAAGGATTGGGCAATACTTACATGTAAATCTTCTCATATTAATTGCTATCATTCAGAAATCATGGTCTAGAAAAGGCAACATGTTTTAGAAAATGATGACACTCTGTAAATAAAATCTCACAGCAGAAGTTCTTGCTAAAAAGACATGTTCAAATCAGTATGTCTCGGCTTATTACTGTGTGACTCAGAAACAAAGTCTTTCTCAAAGTTCATATCTACCAAAGTGCGCATCCATCAGCAGAGTCTGCTTCCTTCACATGTAACTATATTCAGTGTGGTAATCTGAAATGAATATAAACAGTTGAAGAAGGAAATGAATTGATTCTCATGGAGTTTTCAGGAGAACTCAATTTACAGTAACTAGACCACATACATTTGCCAAAGGTGAAAAGAGTCATGGGAAACTTGCAACTGCTGTGACTTAGATGTCCTTTGGGCCAGCTAAGGCAGTCCAGAAAATCAAAGTCTGTACGAAATGAGACGTTGTTGTTGGAGCTATTGCTCATTCAGACATCAATTCCTTTTCTGATCTGTTTCTGGAATCGCTACTGGTACCTTCCCTTGCCCTCAAACCTTCCATCCTACCAGAAGGATATGTAAACGTCTAACTTTCCTTGTTAGGAAAGCAGAGTGATGCCTTTTGGGAAAAAAAGCTTGATGTATTTTGATTGTGAATAGTTACATCCAAAGTCAAGATTCAGAAGGCTTTACCATAACGGGGGAAACAAATTGCTTTTATAGAAAAAAAATGAATAAATGTGTATGGTCATCCTGAGAAACCCAACAGACGAATGACCAGAAAAACTAGAACCAAGGAGCTACAATGCCATAACAGTATGGTAGACATTATGAGTTGTGGTATGGTGAATGTATGGACAAGAAATATTGTTTAAATAATGGTAATATTTGATATTATATTTTACATTGTTTTGTGTGCGATTCTGTACTAGGACAGGCTTTCTGAGGTAACACGAACTTACATCTATCTATTTATCATCTATCTATCTATCATCATCATCTATCTACCTTCTATATATATATCTCTATCTATCTATTTATGTGTGTATACATACATAGAACATTATATACTTATGTACGTATGTATGCATTCTTCTACTGGTGACCATCTAGCTCAGGAGTTAGAAGAAAATGGGGCCACATTATGTATAAGATTTGAAAGATCAGAATCTAGACAATGCAAAAAAAAAGAAATCAGAGTAGGAGGCTATTGAGAAACAAGCAAGCCCCCAAAGCTACCTTTTCCATACTGCCACCATATTGCAGGGATTGGTTGCTAACTTCCTCCCACCCCTTTCTGTTCTTTTTAATTCCTCGTGAGTTCTTCTAGGTCATTCTCACTGGATTCATTACTATGAGATAAGGAATTTTGGGAGAGAAGGCATGTGTCTTGTTTTTTTTTTTTCTTATTATTTTTGTTACTGAGTTGGAAGTTTTTCATCAGAAGTAGTTTGTTTGTTGCGTCTTTCTTCTTTTTAAAATGCATTTATTTACATACTTATTTATTCACTTCACATCCTGGTGGTCATAGTCCCATCCCTCCTCCCATTCCAGTCTTATCTTGCAGCTCTCTCATCTCTCTTTTCTCCCCTATTCCTCAGAAAAGGGTAACCCCCTCTTCCCATCCACCCCAGTTCATCAAGACACATCAGAACTGTGCATGTCTCCTTCCCCTGTGCCCTGGCATGAAGGTAAGTAACAAGGAGGCTCCAAGGGAGGGTGCTCAACTATCACTCAGGAGGGGAAATAGAAAAAAAGAGAGGAGCCGGGTGTGGTGGCGCACGCCTGTAATCCCAGCACTCGGGAGGCAGAGGCAGGCAGATTGCTGTGAGCTCGAGGCCAGCCTGGTCTACAAAGTGGTTCCAGGACAGCCAAGGCTACACAGAGAAACCCTGTCTCAAAAAAAAAAGAAAAAGAAAAAGAAAAAGAAAAAAAGAGAGGTAGTGATAGAAGAGAGGGAACAAGGTAGGAGAGATGTGAGGGTAGAGATTTGACCTGGGGAGAGAAGGGCTGAGGGAAAAGAGAAACTGTGGGTAGGGGGGTGGGTTGGGGGTGGGTGGGAGGTGGGGAGGTCTCTTTGATAAGTTGGAGGCCTAAGTTAGGGTAGGCTCCTGTGAGAATATCAGGGGGACTTCGGCGAAGACTTCTAGCAGTAGGGGCAATAGTGTCTAAAGAGGACACCCTCTAGCTGGACAAGACTCCTAGGAGAGGGAAGGGAACACCAACACACCCACAAAAACTTCAACCCAAGATTTACCCTGTCTATAATTGCAGGGATAAAGATAGAGCAGAGATTGAGGGAAGGTCCAGTGCCTGATCCAACCCAAGATCCACCCCATGGGAGAGAGCCATTAACACTATTAACCATACCCTATTATGCTTGCAGAAAGGAGCCTACCAGAGCTGTCCTCTGAGAGACTCTACCCAGCAGTGGTTCGAAAAGTGCTGAGACTCACAGCCAAACATTGAGCAATGTGCAGGGAGTATCTTTCTTCTTGAGCAAACAATTTTCTTCTTTCAGTGTAGATGTCTATAATATTCATGAAAAAATTAAGTTGTAAGTGGGTTAGCATGTTTTCTTTTGTAGAACTGGTAATGAGAGCTGCAGGCTCCATTCTTAGTCTTGAGAATCCACTGTCTGTGACAGACACATTTTAGGGTCAGCATTCCCTTACTGGCCCTCCCCTCTGTAGCCTACTGTGGCTCTCTAAGTCTCATTGTTACTTTGAGTAATCTCTGATCAACTGGCACTTGAGAGTTGGAATTCTTGAGAATCTGAATATTTAGTAATAAGGAGACATATAGGATTGGTTGGGGCAATGCCTACTTGGAAGTGCTGGAAACTGAGACCCCAAAGGAGCATGTCCCTCATATGGTAAGAAGGAACAAGCCTAGTCTAAGACTTGGGGATAGAAGATTGAAGAGGAGACATAGTGGGTTTGGCAGTATTTGGAGGTGAAATACTAAAGAAGTTTTTATGCCTAAGAGATGAGGCAGACAGACGCATACCCACTGTCTCAGGAAAGCTGGATAATAGAGGAAATGGATTGCTTACATTGTTGGAAGTAGCGGAGCCTGCATGATGGCTAAAGAGGTCTCAGATGAAGGGTAGGCTACAGGTTAAGGAGTAGTGGGACCTACCTGGCAATGAAAGGAAAGAGATAAAGTCCCAGAGGAGCCAGGTGTGCCTATGGTATGGAAAGTGCAGACCAAGCTGGGAAGAAGCAGATCTACATAATGGTGTGAGGAAGTAGGGTCCTAGAAGGGTCCAGCAGGCCTATAGGATGCCTAGGAACATAGCCCCATACTCACCTATTGAGCACAAATATTTTTCAGGTCTATGATGCTTAGCAACATGACAAATACAAAATGAGGACAGAGGAAATATCACAAAACGGCTGTATGTGTTTTATAACTCTATGTGTGAATCACAGAAACCTCCTATGTGTTATTCATCTGTAAGTATGTCAGGAGTTTGTTACTAATGCCTAGAGAATAACACATAATGGGCTATGGGCTGATTAATAAATGGTAGCCTTCCTCCCATCTTCTGGTGGCTTTTGTCTAAAAGAGAGAGCAATTTGTACATGAGAAAGAAAACTCAATCTAATATGAATGACATGAGGTGGGTATTTACATGAATGGCATGTTGCTGAGATGGGAATTATAATGAAATTATTATATTCTGGGGCTTTCTTTCTACAGTGTAAGATGTTGGGTACACATTTGTCACCTGGGAATACTACAAGCAAACCCCATAATTTTTCCTCAACAAATTCTAGAGATTACAATATTAGAAATGAGTATGTTAAGGCCATGAAGAAAAAAAAAACGACAGGAGTGTAGGCTATTTTTCTGTGTCATAGTGGTCATTCCACCAAGTTTGAGAAATACTCACCATTCTGAAAACTCAGTGTCTATTTTCACGAAAGATGTGGCAATTGCTCAACCCATGGATTCACAGGACAAGTCATGTAAAAAAAAATACATGAATTTACTCTAGTTTCTTGCTCCATGTTATACAAAGAATTCATCAGAATTAAAAAGGAAACCAATATAATAATAACAATAATAGTAATAAAAATAAATGTTTTCCTTTTGCTGTGTGCTAATATTTAAATAAGGAGCTATTTTGAAAACAAAGAAGCATAAATAGATATGAAATTATTTCAGAAAATTCATTTTCCAATATCCCCAAAATTTGAATCCATGGAGAAAAAGTGGCCGTGGTTCTCTACACATATAATTGGCCATCCAAGCTTGCTCTAGAGTTCTACTTCCCTCCGCAGGTTGCATGTCCACATGGTGACAGATGGCCCCACCAGGGCTTTTGGAGTGTCATTGGTACCAGTGAGTGCCAGATGGAATGTGGTAAAAGTACTGATTTATGTCCTTTATGTTCCTTGGATCTCAAATACTTGCCAAAATGGAAGGGTCCTTCTGGACATCTTTTTACAAACAAAACCACACTATTTAGCCAAAGCCTGTGGGCAAGAAAGGCGTAAGCAGGTTCTATAAATCAATAGATCAGGAAGCCAAAGCATGTTTAGAAAGCCTAAAAATACCCAGAAGGACAGATCTGTCTCTTCCCACCAGAATGATTTGGATCAACCAGCAAGTATTTCTGGAGTGCTTGTCTCCGCCCACCAGAAAGGAACACAGCAGCATCTCTTACTTAAACAATGTTTAAAGTGAGGGCACGAAGCCAAATCTCCTGGACCCTGATAAAAGGGATGAACCAATCACCTGGGGACAGGCTGGACAACTTGAACATGGTGATACCCAGTTTTTTCCCACAGACTTCATTTTTATGAAATGAGTTTTCTGCTCTGCCTGAAGACACTTTGTGTTAGAGAGATATGAGAGCTTCTGTAATATTTCACAAGCAACTTGCTGTGATCTGAATATGGAATAGTCCCCCTTGGCTGGTATTTCCAATGATTGTTCTGCAGTCTGCCCCCTTGGCTGGTATTTCCAATGCTTGTTCTGCAGTCTGCGGTAGTCTCTTGGATAGCTGCTCAGTTCTTTTGGATGATGTTATAAAATATCCTAACTAAAGGAGCTTAAAGGAGAAAGGATCTGTTTAGCTCACAGCTCCAGGTTATATGCATCATGATGGGACAGTCACAGTGGCAGGAACTGGAAGCAGCTGTTCACATTGTATCTTCAGTCTGAAGAGAGGAATGGATGCATCCGTGCTAGTGGTCAGTTAGTTGCCTTCACTTCTGCAGCCTACAATTAAGAAGGGTATTCTCACATCAATTAGTATAGTCAAGAGGCACACACACACACACACACACACACACACACACACACACACACACACACACACACACACACACATGCCTTCCCAGAAGCTCACCTCCCAGGTGATTCTAGATTCTTCCACATTGACAAATGAAGCCAATCATTGCAGAGGCTGGGCAAGCTGCAGAAGGGAGAATCTGGCTGTTGCCAACAGATCCCTAGGGGCAGGCTTTGGCTTTAGCCTGACCCTTGCTTTGGGCCTTCCATTCTTTCTATGCCAGTCGGTTGTCTGATGAGGAAACTCCCTTATGTGATGCTACCGCTATAGACTCCATGCATTTCTTGCCAGGATGTACTGAAATCCTCTGAAGCAATGAGTCAAAATAAACCTTTCTTCCACTGAGCTGTTCCTCCAAGGATTCTGTCACATGACACACCAAAGGCCCTGATGCAGGTCACCAACTTCAGTGGAAGGAAGAAGCCAGTGCTGCTTCGTGATGACATCTGAATTTCATCTCTTTTTTTTTTTCTTTTTTTGAGTAGCAACTGTTGAGCAATAAACCTAACAAGGATGTCGGGAATTAATTTGTTCACCGCTCTCCAGGATCAAATGCCTTTGGGAAGATGAACATGTCTTCTGTGGATGCAGACTTTCTGTGGAAGCAGACGTTGCTGCTTCTCCTAGATTTCATCAAGTTTTATTGCCTTCCTAATTAACTATTTTAATCATATATAACTTAAGTCCCTCAAGCAGCATTTTTACATGTCTTTTACAAGTCTTGGACAGTTGAATAGTAGTTAATTACAAGCCTCATACAATAGTGGTTATTGAATTATCATTTGCTGTTTTTAAACTCAATTTCGTCTAATTCCTTCTATGGAGCATGAATAGTAAATGAGTGTATTCAAAGGGACACTGGGAACAATGATGCGAAGCCATGACTGTCACAGGCCCATTCTTTTCCTCTTTCTTCTGTTCTGTATCTTTCTGGGGGATGCTGGCCAGCACCTATGCGAGCTTTTCCTGGGACTCTGCTCTTTCCACACTTTTCCCGCTGTTGTCCACCCTCACCCCTGCTTGCCTTCCAGCTATAAGAAGCATGATTTGAGCTTGCTTCCCCTTCTCCACACTTCCTCTTCCAGGGGGCTGATAATTTACAGTTTACCCGTCTGATTTTTTTTTTAACTCTAATGAAAACTTTCTTGAGCTTTCTTCTAAGTCTGCTCTTAATTCTTTTTTATTATTAAGACAAGGAACCCCAAAAAGGAACCCCAAATTTCTCTTGTAACCTTTATGTGGAACTCAAGGCGAGCTTCGTGACGTTACTATGCACTAGACCTTGAACTGAATGCTTTGTCAAGGTCATATCTATCACTTCATACAACAAGCCTCTAAGGCAAGGTGTCTTTCATGCTTCAGAAAATGAAACGTAAGAAAGGTCACTACTTTACATTAGAGCCCAGGATAAGATGATAGGGCTAGAATGCAGGCAACAAGGCCAATTTTTAAAATTATGCATGAGGATATGATTACTTGCCTCTCATGTTAGTCAACCAACACAGTGAGTGCTAATTAGTGAACACATTTCTTTTGTTTTATGGCAGGTCTTAGTGTGGCCTAGGTTATCCCAGTACTCGCTATATAGCAGAGGATAACCTTGAACTTCTGACCCTCTGTATTTATCTGCATTTACAGATGTTCACTAGAACAATAGTTTATGTGATACTGATAATCGAACCCAAGGCTTCCTGCATGTGAGGCAAGCACTTCTTCAGTTGAACTACATCCCTGCTTTAATCAACATATTAAAAAAATAAAATTGTTCACATTTGTCCAGTGACTGTCATTTGTGTCCAAAATTAAGACATAATGGTTTTCTACACATATTTCCAAATTTAACTCTTTTGCAAGCCTTTATTTTATTTCTAATTTTACACTTGCAAACATAATAGCTGCCGATATTTAATACTTCCATTGTTTCCTTTTACAGTGCAAGTGGTGTCATTTTTGAGCTAGAAGTTCTCAACCTTTACTGGTCGTCGGAGTCCCAGGAGCTCTGAATGATCTCACGCTGGGCTTCAGCAAAGACTAAAAGCTCCGGGGAGCACTCCCACGGAACTGCAGCGAGGACATATGGTTGAAAACACTGGTTTGGATCATTGTGTTTTGAATATTGTGTACATTGTCATTTTGGTTGCCCTATTTGTCTTTAGCTGAGGAGACTGGAAACGTGGCTTGGACGATCCCTTCCTTCTTTCCCAACACTACCTCCTGACCTGACTCTCACACACAGACTGAAAATAGATATTCTCTCCCTCTCACCCTTCCTTGCAGCCGGTGGTATCACATAGTAAAGTCCGAGCCAAGACGAGCGAATGACTCCGTTGCGCCGGCTTCTGGAACGCCCACATACCCAGGTGTTTCCAATAACTTTGAGTCGGCATGCTCACATTCATCTGCACATTTCCATAGACCCTGGATGAGAATGTGACTTATGCCAAAGGTAATTCAAGAAGCCAAGGGAGCACTCTGTCTCTTGTGATTGATGGTCCAACCTCTTTTGTTTCCTCATAAAGTCCTTTGAATCTGTGTCAAAAGCATTTCTGTGGAGAAGGAAAAGATAAGGAATGTGGGAGAATTAAGGTTTTCTTTGAAATTTTGTCAGGATGACTGGAAATGGTGGTGCATTAAATCCTTCTTGAGCATAATGTACATGAAGTGTATGTGACAGTTATAGAGAGAAGCCTACGGACTTACAGGTAATATAGACTTGCAAGGCAGAAAACTGAATCCTCATCCTAAATATTTATATTACATATGTAATGTATTTAGCAATTTTAAATTTTATTTTTGTTATTATTGTATATATGTGTGTGTTTGTGTGTGTGACGTGTGCACGTGAGTACAGATGCTAAGGTGAACATGTAGAGATCAGGGAACAACCTTAGAAAGTGGATTGACCCCTTCCTTGGAGGGACCGTGAGATCTAACTCCTGTCAAGCTTATGCAATAGGTACTGTTACCTACTGCGTCATCTTGTTGGCTCTTAACTAACTTCTCCTAGTATAATGAATATGCAAAAGCACTTCCAAAGTTTTCACAAACACACCTTTGTTTTCAACCACCATATTAGGAAAGGAATATTTAGTAGGACCCTAAAGACGAGTTCTTCTTCTAATAACCAGAGTCTTAACCAAGAATAACCATGAGGCTGTAATTTCTTTCATGTTTGTAGAAAACACCCCACTGGATGGAACTGCAAAGTCACCTTTTCTCCTGTTTACATATGCTTCCTACTGAAGTGGAAAAACAAATCTGTACTACAGCACCTTTGATTATGGGAAAATGAAAAGAAAGAAATAAAATTCAAAGCAACAAAGCAAAGATTTAAGTTGGCGTTACTTTCTAATAATTGAGAGACTGGGAGACACTCAATAACCATACCAACATTGTTAGAGTGATTTAACATTCAAATAGTTGAATGTAAAATATGATCAATGCGGGCGTCATCATTGATCTTTCTTGGGTCTCACTGCTAAAGAATGGAGCTGTACGATGATTTCAACAAACAATCCTTGACAGCAAACCAAAGGCAACAAGGCATGGGGACAGACAGCTGACAAATGCAATGTGGGGCCATTAAAACCTGTGATGAATTTGCCAGGAAAGTATATATTTGTGCAAGAGGTGAGCTCATATGTCCCATAAATTTGTCAGCTTTGACACAGCGCTCTCTGCTTGGCATGAGTAATGCCTTGCTATTTGCTGCCTTTGTCTGGCAAAAGCTCTATCCGTCACTCCAGGGTTATTTACAAAGAAACATGCCTATCAGTTACAAGGACAGGACTTTGCTGTTAAAGATAACAAAAGAGGAAATCAAGCAATGGCCTCTCAGCCAGGGAGGCTTCTTCTCCAGACGAGCTCTGGACTGGAATGAATCAGACGGACAGCAATTGGCCAGGCTGGCCCTGTGCCTAGCATGACCAGCCTCAGTGCATTTATCCCCACTGATTAGATTAGGAATTATTAATAGTGGACTACAGAGTAGAGCAAAGGGTCATTTGGAGTTTAATTCTGTTCTCAGATAACTTCATTTAGGCTGATGGGATTGTTATTGTAGGGGTTTTATATGTTTATAGGAAACAATATACTCAATAATGAAGTCCTGCCTCCTTCTGCAAGGTCAGGAAAGCTATTGTGTAGCTAGATTGAAGTCTTCACAATTGTGTTAATTAAGTAACAGTGATTGGACTTGGTCTACTCTTGAAACAAATTTAAGGGCCTAAAAGCTGTTGAGAATGTATTCTTTCAGTATAAATATATAGTAAAGTGAGTGAGATCAGAAAGCAGCCCGCGACTGAGTAAACAGAAGAGCTAACTCAAAGCTTTTACTTAAGGAAGGCAGGAGCCTGGTTGGCAGATGTGACTTCCTGGCACATAAATGCAAATATCTTGTCAGTTGAGGGTTAAATGTACTAGGTCCCTATTTCTTTCCTCAGTTGCAGATGAAACGCAAAGCTGCAGGGTTAGGGTTCATACTGGTGGCACTGCCATGTCTTATCAGTGACTCATCTCCAGAACAGAACTAGCTCAAGGCAGATGATCCATGTCTAGTAAGAGGCACATAAAAGCCCATGTCTTTGATCTTTCCCAACAGATCAAGGGCGTTAGTGCCGGGAAGCTGAGTTCTCTCCTACGCTGATGGCGGTGCTTTAGATTGTGTGAGTTGGATGTGCAATGTGTGGATTGCTGTTTGTCCTGAGTTCAAAGAAAGCAGCTTGTTATCAGAGTGTGTGGGAAAATCACAAAAGACTTTGGGGGCTCCATCTAAGGCTTCTCACCTCTCCCTTCAGTCCATATGCAGTAGCACCCTATGAATGGAAACTCTGATGTGAAATTTGGTACCTGGTGATTTTTATTTTCTAATTCATCTCCGACTTTCCTCCATTCACGTGAACACCATACTGAGTCAGAATCTCAGATGGATGGAGCCATCTTCATTAATTATTCATTAATTAAAGACATCTCTAATCCCAATAGTGTTCCTCAGCTTTTTGTCCTCTAAGAGATATTTGCAATAGTTGAAGACCTTTTTGGTCATATGAATTGAGATTTGAGGTGGTGTCTTATGGATGGAGACGAGGGATGCTGCAAGATTATTTTTTATAGCATGCAAGACAGACACCCCTCCACAAGGAGTTATTCAGTCTAAAATGACAACAGTGTAAATTATCAACAGTGAACTGCCTTGAAGAACCATCAATAAGTGAGACTGGGTCTTTGAAGGAGCTTACTTGTTTCAGGGAATGGAATAAATATATATTATGGCACTGTAAATAAGAAAGCATACTAGAATTTTTTAAAGTACCTCTTATGAAGGTGCTCATTTCAGTGAAATCTCTGGAGATAGAAATGTTTGCTTTTTGTAGTAAGATGTACCACATCTTTATGGAGTGGCATATCAAAACTTGAAAGCATATATGAAATATGCACGAGGTGGCATGGTATATTGGACAAGGGGCTGAGCTGACTTTTCAAGTAGCTAAATGTAGTTTGGCCAATGACTAAACATGAGCTTGATGAGGTTATTGAACCCACTTGGGGCTTTGATCACCGTTTCTGGCCAGACATTCAGACTAAGAGGCCTGACATCAATCTTTGGCCATTCCTTACTCTTAGGCCACAGTGAACACCGAGACAGCATTTGCCTTTTCTCCGGATGCTCCTAGGAACCCTTTGTTTATGCCTTCAGTTTGAGTCATTGTGATTTCATATCTTGGTTTGTATAATATGGTCTTGTCTGATGTTTTATGAATGTATTATACTATAAATCCATATAATATGTACATATGGATATCTATTGTAGGATGCTGACTTCCTATCTACTTAAACCATGACTTTATATATATTCCTTATCTCAAATTCATTAATGATTTCTCACTGCCTCTAAATATTATATACTTGGTATGGCAAACAAATCCCTCTCTGATATTATGAAGAATACCTTTCCATATTTGTCTGAGGTACTTGCTTTAACTGTATCTTTTTTTTTAATGATTTATTTATTTGTTTACTGCATGAGTCCCCTCTCTGCATGTACACCTGCCTGCCTGAAGAGGGCATCAGGTCCCATTAAAGATGTCTGTGAGCCACCAAGCAGTTGCTGGGAATTGAACTCAGGACCTCAGGAAGAGGAGACAATGCTCTTAACCACCGAGCCATCTCTCTAGCCCCTTCATTCTATCTTTATCATCTCCATTACATTTATGTACTAATAATCATCTTTGTGATGATATATATCACCACATCCAGTCTGGTGGTACAACCATCTTCACTGTGGCATATATTAGGCTACAGTCTGGTAGTGAAAATGTGACCATCATAAGTCATTCTGAAAGCAACAGGTTCTATTAGACTCCTAAGCTTAAATGAACTTCTCAAACTTGGGCACAGATTTGAAAACAATTCTCTATATTACTTCACTGCTAAATGATGCTGGGAGTTTTATTGTATTTTGTGATTGTTTGCTATATTTAGTTTCTTCATTAGGCTCAGGCATAGATGAACTATGTAGTTTTACAGCCATGGACTCATCAAACTATATTACTTTGAGACTGAGGAGATGGTCCAAGTTGGTAAAGCTCCTACCAAGCAAGCATGAAGACTAGTGTCCAGATCAGAAATAGGTACATGCCTATAACCAAAAATTATGGGAGAAGGGGAAATGCAGATAGGTATAGTCCTCAGGCTCACTGGCCAGTCAGCCTGACCAATTTGATAAGCCTCAGAATAAATGAGATGCCCTGTCTCAGAAACTAAAGGTAGAGATGGAACAAAGACAACTGGCATTTACTTCCAATCTCCACACCCATGCACATATATGTGTACACACCTATGCTAACAAAAACAAAATGCCATACATACAACATAATATACATACATGCACAAAAATATCATTTCATCTTTTCCCTTCTAACTTCAGCATATATATATATGATCCCAGCTTATGGATAAGATCACAGTACCATTTGTATAGAGTAGTGGACAGTTCAAATTGAAAGATCACATGGGAAATGCTTGGCAAGATGCAACAGCTGCTATGCATTTTAAACCTTTGAGTCTTATTTGAATTGTACCCCTGTCTAGGCTTAGGACAACTCTTCTTGGTGTTTGTCTATCTAGCTTTTGCTATGCTATCCTGCCCTTCCATTTAATGTACCTTACTATGTCAATTCATTTATCCCTATGCAAATATACAAATATTTTTTCTGTAGCCAAATACCACAGCTATCTCCTGCAAAGTTATTTTGTTTTTGAAAATCTAAAGGCCACAATGAACTGACTTAGATTTGGTTTCTGTTTTAGCAATAATCTAATTTCTTGAGGCCTACCTGATTTTCCTTTTCAGCCTTTGGAGTGTGAACCAATACTTATTTGTGGGGCTAGTACAGATGATATGAGGATGGATTGGTGTGCATTTTGCTCTGTCTTTGATGATGAATCATTCTTGTTTGTTCTAGATGCTTCTGGACTTGTTATCTTGTGTGATTTCTAACTGGTGCCAGGTTTTGACAAACGATAGCATCAAGGCATGAGCCTACCTATTTTCCCTGAGTGTTTGGATGTAATAATTTTAAAGATGGCCATGAAGCTAATGAGTGTTGCCGCTAGGAGTATAGCACAGAAGGAGTCCTCGCTAGCCAATCAAATGCCTCCTTGGAAAATGGTTGAAGTGGGGGAAAAGCAAGATGAATGAGTAAGTGTGTATCATATTCTTCGAGAATTGAATAGAGGATTTATGGTGTTCCCTGACTTGACATGCTTCACACTTGTCATCTTGGCACATTGAATTATACTCTGCTGCCCACAGGGCTTTTGATGATGTTTCAGAAACAAGTAATAGATGTCTTTGTGCTGTATTCCCACATTTGCAGCAAGAGATCTAATACTAAAAGCAACGGAATAGTGGACATCACTCCTATCAACCAGACACAAAGGCCCACCTCTGCTCCCTGTACCCTCTCATTAGTCCCAGGTCCTTACCTAAGCACACAGTGACTTTCTGTAACTAAAGATGCTTGACCTGAAATAACAGTGTAACTTCAGATCAATGTTGTTTCTATATGTGCAATTTAGCATGGGGAGCAATGATTGGTGACTATGAGGGCAGCCATGGTGCAGTAGAAATAACATTGATTAACTGTCTTAAGATTTCTAATTTAAAGTAGGTTGGCTATGGACCTTCTGTCCATGAATTTAGAATCTCTCATGCTGATATTTTAACTGCCTTGTCTATCACAAGGAAAAAAAAAAAAGCAAAACAAAACAAAAAACTCTTGACCATTCCCCACCAGGGGCAATATTTGACAACTCATTTTGAAAAGTATATGTTCTATATAGCTTTTCCAATTTGAAAATTATGGAAGTGAGAGAAAACAGCGTAGGTGACTATGAAGGTGGCAGTTGCCCTATTGTGGAAGAATGCTGAGTGAATGTATCAACCGACAATAAAGCGCTGTTTAGCCAATCAGCTGGGCAGAAGGACAGGAAGAGAGAGGCGGGACTTTCTGGAGAGAGAGAGGAGAAAGATAGACAGTTGGAGAGGGACGAGGTTTTTTGACTGTTGGAGGAGGACAGTGGGGACTTGACGAGGACGGGCCCAGGGGTCATATTGGCAAGTGCTTGGAATATATGTATGTTATAAGGCTTAGAGTAGTTTGTTTAGTTTATGAGTAGATTAGAATCAGTTCAGATTCTGCCTGGTGAAGTAGTTTTCAGTCTCCCTGTTTCAGTTAGTAGGCTGAACGGGTACAAAATACTGCAACACAGTATAAACATATTTGCCATCAACTTAGAGAAACAGAGCCTTCAGGAGAGCAAGTTTGCACAAATTGTGTTGCACATGATGGACATATCTATCAAGCCTGTCTTCTGGACCTCAGTGTATGTGCTCTGAGAGTCGTATATCACACTTCAGACTCAAAGGACCATGGTGGGCGAGGTAAGAAGTAACTACACTGCAGGCAGGATTTGAGGGGTTTTGCTAATTCTGCAGGAGTCCTTGAAAGATGTTGCACTAATGTTTGTAACCAAATCTGTGGGTGCCGATAGGCAAAAAATTTTAATAGACACTTATTATACATGTGACAACTGGCCATATGTCAGCAGTGAGCAACAATGTGAAGGATTATGCCTTCATGTTTAATATTTCTGGCTTGTTTTCAGATAAATAATGGCTTCATCTGAATGTCACAAAAGCATAAACTTCACTATTTCTTTACCATCATCTCACAAGCCCTAGGTCAGTGCTCATTAAATATGGACTCATAAATTTGAGTGAAAACAGGTAAAAACCCATCTGAAATAAGAGGAAGAGAAAGCCCTCAGCCCATATTATCATATTGCATCTCCCTTGAAGACATTATCCATTAGGACTGACTGTGTCTAATCTCCAAGTTCAATATCACTGAGGCAAAAAAAAAAAAATCACTGAGGCTGTTTAGAGACTGTATAATAATTCTTGTTCTAGAAAGCCCTGATGTTAAACACAGTGATACTATAGTTGCTGACAAGTGCTGCCTTTCAGTCTTGTGCTTTATACACACAGCCCTTCATCTTTACTTAACTGCTGCCATAGGAGTAGTACCAGCTTCTTCATCATCCTTGTCAAAGGGTCACAAGACCAGAGGGAAAACCTTCACAAGAGGCCATGGTAATGAGGAGATAGTGAGCATCTTTAGAGCCACCAGTGTCCAGGTCTCATTCAAGCATGAACGCTGTGTTTGTTCACTGTTGAGTTCATGCGCAGAGAATAGATAGGATCATCACCCCAGTCTACGCATACAAATCACAGAGAGGTTTGTTTAAAAATATAACTAACACTGTTTTTGAATAATTACCCATTGCCTTATGGAAGGATATTGTGACAAAATTTAGCAACTCAAAACAACACAGTTTTGTTGTCACATGTGGTTTAAGAATCCTGACAGCTCACCTGGGTCTTCTAAAAAATATTTGTAGATGTATTTATTTAATTTTATGTGATTGAGTGTTTTGCTTGCATGTACTATGGATCCATAGGTGCCCATGGATAGTTGTGGACCACTTTCAGTGCTGGGAACCAAATATGGGTCCTCTGTAAGAACAGCAAACACACTTAACCGTTGAGCCATCTCTCCAGTTTCACTGTATTATTTAATATAAGGCACAAGAATGTTAGTCTGGATTTTGGAAGTGCATGCTTACTCACATGGTTAGGAAATGGACTTGCTTCCAGTTAGAGCATAGAACCGGAAGCTTCACTTCCTTATCGGTCACTGCTCAGTTCCTCCCAACTGGCTCTTTCCAGCACAGCAGCTTTTCTCTTCACAAAACAAGCACAAAAGGCTGCCATGGACCCAATATTGTATCACCTCTCTAAAATGTGTTCATAGTATGGCAAGCCCCATCGTGACGGTGGCCTCAGGAAGAGCTGTCTTTGAGATGTGATTAGGGTATAAGGATGGAGCCCTTGAGAGTAGTATAAAGGGAAGCTGAGGAGCGTTGCTTTTACCCTATGTAAAGACTTAGCAGGATGATGCTTGTCTTATGCACCCAGAAAGTAATCCTTCACCACACACTGAATTGAACTGTCCCCCGACCTTAGATCTTCCAGCACTGGAAGAAGTAAATTTGTATTGGTTCTAAGCCACCCACTCTACTGTATTTGGTTAGAGTAACCTGAATACACTAATGCAAAGGAATTAAATGGAATCCGTCAGCTACACAGAAGCCAAATCTTTTGCAACCTAATCACAGATGTGGCACATCCTCGCTTTTGCCTTCCTCTATCAGAGGCAAATCAATAGGTCCAGCTACTTCCAGGAGGAAGGCGTTCTCTGCCAACATGGATACCAGGGAGTGGGGGTCTTTGGCAGCCTTATGAGAAATCTGATTTCCATGCTTGTTCTTAGATGATAAGAAGCAGAATCAAGGTAATTGTCCAGAGAACCTACGGTGATAGAATGCCTGTTTCATTTACTTTTTTTTTTGCCATTAAAGTGTTTATTTTACATGGCTTTAACTTAATATTATTTGTATTATATTGGTACCTCTTAATGGTGCGTGAGCATCAGAAGAAAACAAATTCTTTCCTGTTTTCTAACTGGCTTTGCTCATACAGTGACTAGCCCCTGGGGTTCTTAGTGAAGCTGGATCATTGACTGAACTTGTGATGTGCCATCATCAAAGACATAGAGGTAAGATTCTGAGGAGAGACAATATTGAACCTCAAATTAGGGGGTGCTTTGCCTACCTGCTCATGTACCTTTTTCTTTCTGCTTGCAAGCTGCAGGCTCTAGTATTTCTCTTTACTTCTTAATAATCACAATATAGTTTGGAGACACAAGGGTTGTGTGTAAAGATAGGTTCCTTAGACTCAATCCCCTAAATAAATACTGAATCAATCTGATTGAGATGGCTAGTTAAAAAGTGTTTACTTTCTTTCCATTTTATCACTATTGTTTTATGTCAGGCCCTGCTCATATCTTCCCATGTTACTCAGGCCATCTAGTCTGCATGCTATGGCAGCCCTAAAACTGCAGGCAATACACAAATCTCACCATACTTACGCTCCATTTGAATCTCTTTAGTAATATGAAAGAATTAGCACAGTATAGAATTGGGTTTAAAAAAGGAGTTTTTTTTTTGTCTGGTTGGCTGGTTGGTTGGCTGGCTTGATTTTTCTGTTTGCTTGTTTTATGTACTGCTTCCAACCGTCTATGGCAAACCTACTGAGTGCAGGTCAGGCTCCCATATGTGGCCCCGTCAGCGCGTGGGTCTTTCCTATCTCCTCTTGGCACGATTTTCACCATTTCACCTGTAACGTACCCACAGGAAGTAATTTGTTGTCCTATCACAGGGTCCCCAGGTACTATGTACACATGTGGTTGTAGCATTATTGTGTAATATTTTATCAGTTGCCAGATTCAAACTATATTGTACTCAGAGATGCAAGAAACGCACCTTCACTTGTTTTCTGTAGTTTATGTTCTTACAAGACAAGAGTTGTCTTTAGGTTAGAAGCACATGCTGAGATTGAGGATTTGTGAGTATATTTGTGAGAAATTTATTGAGGAAGGGAATCCCAGGTGAAACCAAGAGAGGAAAAAAATCAAGGAAGGGTACTATTTTGGGCACAGTCCCAGGGAGGGCCAGTGCAGCCTGGCATTACAGAGAAACATGTGCTAAGTAATTTCTAATCCTGGCTCTCATGGTTTATTGTCTGTGTTCTCTAATAAAACATAATCCCCAAGAGTGAAGAAATTTTGTTCTTTGTGAATCTATTCCAAGCAACTAGACTAGTACCTACATGAAGTAGTTACTATATCTCAATTAAATCATTTCATTACAACTCTCTCCTGCTGCCTTCAACAAATTTAAAGAAATATATTTTTTTATTCATTAGCAAATTATGGTTACTTACATTGTAATGCAACAGTGATCAAAACAGTTAACAGTTATTCCTTCTCTGAGTATTTAACCAGAAATGTAGAAAGCTTTGGCTTTCAGTGCCATTGGATGTAGAGAAACTATAAGATCATCCCAACTTAAACTGCACAGGTACATCTTGCAGCCTTCTTTACTGAATCCATCCTAATCTGGGGATGTCAGGTGAGAAGAAGGCTCCCACAATCTAAGCTTTCCCTCAGCGATCTCATCCAGCCTCAGCCTTTAACCACTAGCCATCGGGTGATGGGGTAGATTGATTTCCACTCTTAGACCTGCCCTGCAGCAATAGCTGTCTATAAAACAAAGAGCTGTCTTCACAAACAGGGCCTGTTCTTAGATCTTTCTGAAGGATCATCCCAGAGAACCATCATAATTTTTGCTTTCTCCTCTTGTTTTATGTGTCTTTCTTCTACTGAGGACTGTCTCATTGAAGATATATTTGGGAGAAGCGGACAAGAAGGACGGAGACGGAGCTGAATTCATCAGAGATTCCCCTATCTATTTGCACATGGCACACCCTTTATGCTGTGTGTGTAGAACCTCCATTATGATATCCAAACAGCTTCCCTTCTGTTACTGTGCTTGGAAACCCAGATACTTCATTTGTGTAGGAGAAGAGTCGTAGAGCCAAGAGAATCACGGAGAATAAGAAGACAGCCTGCTAACATACACAAACGTCGTCTCACTCACCGAAGTGAGCTTTCTACAGGACCCTCTCCTGTTATTTTTTCCCCACTGTAGGGGCAGCAGCTGTGCCTCGTTCATCATGTAGCGTCAGCATTCTGTAGAACACCTGATCCACCTATACGCACTTGTTTGAAGGAAAGGTATACTTTTTTTTTTTTTTTTTTGTCTAGCAACCAAAGGCATAGGCTAAAATCCTCGTCTTCTATCTTAATCACAGTCAGCCTTAGGCAGCTGAAGGTTCTTCTGCCTGCTGCTTCCTATGATAGTTAAGTGTTTTTCTTTGGTTATTTTAAAGCACAGGTCGCTCTATTCTGCTTTACTGCAGAGGGACTGCTGAGCTGGCGTTTAATTCACAGCTCCTGTACTGCTGGAGGAGAGCAGGTGAGCAGGGGTGGCTTTGTGCCTCAGCTCACAGATTCTCACGGAGCATAATCTCCTGTTTGCAAATAGTTACTCAGCTGCTTTCGTGTTTGTAACCATGTTGACAAGGGAAACGTTCCATTTCTGGCAACATCTCTTAGGCTCCTGAGCTGCCTCGGGCGCTCAGACGATGTAGGAGGCACACGCTGACTTCACCTCTTCTGCTTACCTTAGCTGAGAGAACATCCATCTGCATCCCAGGAGCTGCACCCTACAGAGGCAGCTGCTCACTGGATCTCTTTGGTCTTCTTGTAGGGTCTGGGGCTTCCTCTCTGGCCCTCAGTGGATCTTTCTTTGTCTTCCTTTGCTCCTTCTCTGCCCAACACCCAATGCACAGAAAAGACAGCTAAACTTCTCTGTCTTGGGACAGGCCATGTGCACCTCCAACGTAGAGAATCAGCACTGGTGGGTTTTTTTCGGGGGGCAGGGGACAGGGCATCCTTATTTTCACTTCTTCTCTGACATCAAGAATAAAGAAAGTCTGAAACCTTAATTTTACATCCCACCCCCAAAAAACAATCACCAGGGTTCTCTAACACTGCTGTTGCTTTGTTTATGGCATTAAAAACAAAGCAAAAACCCTTCACCCTGTTGGAGGAGAGGTAGCTAGTTGAAGGAATGATAAAACATCCTAGATGTATTGTTTTTATGGTGAAAAAGGTGTATATTTAGAATTAGCCAGCTGGACTTGGTCTAGCAACATCCAGAGCATCACAACCAGGAGCCAACCAGACATGTGTCTTCTTTTCTCCGTCAGGCCTTAGCAGGGTATTGACTCTGGCCACATCAGTGCCACAGAGTTCCTTCGCGGCCTGTGTGGTCTGGCGCTTTTAGCCCTTGACATCCACAATGGGCGTGCTCTTTTTTTGGGTATTTGGGCTGCCTCCAGAGCCCCAGGGTCTTGGGCTGCCAGAAGATGAGTGACTCGTGCCTCTTATTTTTTGTGGCTGTGGATGCCTTTCAGCACTGCCTTCTTAGCTTTCAAGGCCTTCACTTTGGCTTTGGCTTTGGGAAGGGGCAGGAGCATCCTTCTTCGCTTTAGGCGCCATGGTGGTGAAAAGCCCTAGATGTTTCTTGATGCTCAGCTAGGCAGTTCATATCAGCTTTTATTTTATTTTATATTTTTTTTCATTTTTTGAGACAGGATTTCTCTGTATAGCCTTGGCTGTCCTTGACTCACTTTGTATACCAGGCTGGCCTCGAACTCACAGAGATCTGCCTGCCTCTGCCTCCTGAATTCTGGGACGCTCAGCTCAAATCAGCTTTTAATAGCTTACAAAGGAAAAAGCATGAATGGATTAGTTTTTCTTCTGAAAATACTCTGGACAAAAAATACTGCCAAAAACAGTCTTGACTTAGTGTTGTCTCTGGTATTGGAAACAGATTATAAGAGCTAAACATGGATTCATCTGCTTCTGCCTCCCTAGTGAAGAAGGCCAGCCTCGTCTACAAAGTGAGTCCAGGACAGCCAAGGATGCACAGAGAAACCCTGCCTTGAAAAACAAAGAAAGGTCAGGCGTGGTGGCACATGCCTTTAATCCCAGCACTCGGGAGGCAGAGGCAGGCAGGTCACTGTGAGTTAGAGGCCAGCCTGGTCTACAAAGTGAGTCCAGGACCACCAAGGCTACACAGAGAAACCCTGTCTCGAAAAACCAAAACAAAACACAAAAAACAAAAAAGCCCTAAACATGGGGCTTCACTCTGTGATGTTGTGGAACCTGGTGCACATGTGCTTCTTCCATTCTTTCTTCTTTGATATGATACAGGAGATACTAATTTGTACATGTTTTCAAACATGAACATTTGATCACCTACTGTTAAAACAGAGAGAGAGAGAGAGAGAGAGAGAGAGAGAGAGAGAGAGAGAGAGAGAGGGGTGGGGGTGGGAGTGGGGGAACTATCAAGATCCATCTAGAAGTCAGCTCCTCTGTGTCACAGTGAGGGGCTTCTTGGAACCATGGGGTACCACACAGTCAGGCCATGCAGCCAAGTTAGGTTCTAAAAACCAACTGTCAACCAAGTGGAAGTAAAGCCAGTGAATAAGAGCTCAGTCTCTTTTCCTTTGTTCCAGTTGATGGGTTTTGAAGTGTATTTTACACTGAGCTACAGAGAGCCTCTAGTATGACTGCGCTTGGCTGTCTATACTGCTAACTATTTCAATAGCATACTTTATCTCTTCCTCCATCTTCTCCGCATCTCCATGCTTCTGTTTCCGAGGGTGCCCATAAAAACATATTGCCTGTATCTAAACCCATTTCTCAAGTTCCTCTTCAGAGAAATCTAAACAATGACATTCAGTATGGTCCTATTTGTATGCAACTCAATATAGACAAAATTAAATATTTACAGAGCCATGTGCACATGAGAGAACCCTCTTAAAGAAAGCCAGAGAGTAGTTAGTACAAAATTAGTATAATATACTCACTCCTGGGAAATGAGGAATGCTGTATGCTGGGCAAGACATATGGTGGCTTCAACAAGTCCAGGCTTGTTTTATTTTTCAAGCTGTGATATGCGTGTGTGTGTGTGTGTGTGTGTGTGTGTGTGTGTGTGTGTGTGTGTATGTGTATGGCATCTGTTTTAATTTTTCCTTAAGTGATAAATTCTCAACTTTTAAAAATCTCAGGATCTTTTTACATCCATAAAATTTACTATACCTTTCATAAAACATTAGTGTACAGAAAAAAATTAATTTTGGGAAATTCTAATTATACGCCAAGCCCAGAGTTGATGGTGATGGTTTATTAAAGATTAGGTGGAATATTGCATTAAGATGCTATCAATGGAGACCCACCACACATGGGCTGATTAACATGGCTGCCATTCTGGTCCAGGTCCAGTGCTTGAGTCATTCCACCCCAACATCTACTCCATTTACGAGCTGCTGGAGAGGATGGAGGAGCCAGTGTTGTAGAACCAGAACCAGAGACAAGCCATTGCCATAGAGAATGAAAACCTGAAGCATGTCTGTTATTGAAGCCTGCACTCACAACGGAGGAGCAGCTCCACCTCAGAGACCCCTGGAGCTTCTGAGGGGAGATGAGGCAGCGAGAGAGGAGTCTGAAGAGCCCGCAGTATCCCCAGAGATACTAGAGAAGAACAGGTCCATGGGAAGATGCTTCTGACTATTACATTATATATGATATTGCAATATAAAATCTTAATAATACTGCCATACTTTTTATATTTAATTATTAAGGACTTTCACCAAGTAAGAATACTGAATTTTTCTCATCTAGAGTCCCACTAGAATGTCCTCCCCTCTGTCTCAGTTTCCTGGTAAGTGAAGGCTTTCGTGGGACATGCCCCTTGGGCTAATATGCAGATATAAGTGAGTATATACCATTTGAGTCTTTCTGCTTCTGGCTTAACTCACTCATTATGATCATTTCTAGCTCAATCCATGGGAGAATGGCAAAGTAGAAGGATCCAGAGGGTCCTAGAAGCCTACAAGTAGAACATTATGATAGGCAGATTTGGGCCCAGGGGTCCCTCTCAAACTAAGGCACCAGCCAAGGACAATACAGGCGGTAAACCTTAAACCCCTACCCAGATCTAGACAATGGACAGAACACTCTCCACAGTAGAGTGGAGAGTGGGATATTACTTACTCACATACTCTGGTGCCTCACCTTTGACCATGTCCCCTGGAGGGGGAGACCTGGTGGCACTCAGAGTAAGGACAGCAGGTTACCAAGAAGAGACTTGATACCCTATGAGCATATACAGGGGGAGGTAATCCCCCTCAGGAACAGTCATAGGGGAGGGGAATAAGGGGAAAATGGGAGGATACAAGGGATGGGATAACCATTGAGATGTAACAAGAATAAATTAATAAAGTAAAAAAAAAATAAAGAAAAGTAAAAAAAAAACTGAATTTTTTTTTTATGAAGTCAGGAGAATTATAGGGGTTTCCCCCTATTCTGGTTAGTGTTTTATCAAGGTATTTGTTTCTATAGTGTTCACTCCTAAATACACATTTGTTATGGATTATACGTTTTGGTTATGCTGTGTTTCAATTTTTGTTTTGAAATAAATCCTTTATTTCTCATTGGAGAAAAAAAGTGGACTCAGAAAATTGGAAGGGAAGATGGCAGAAGAGAGTGCGGTGAGCAGGGAAGAATGGCAAAACTACAGGCAGCGATGCTGTGGTTCATGCTGCAGCCAGAAACCATGTAGAAGTCCAAGATCTGTGATGCTGTTGACTATACAGGGCAAGGAAGTTTCTTGTGCAGTGGTGTCAATGACTGCAGACTCACAGCAGGCTTCTGAGACAACCTCTTTCCCTTACTCTCCCTCACCCTCGCCCCTCAAAAGAAGCAGTCTAGACAGGAAGCCATTGAAGAGAACTCTTTAAAAAATTGTGATAAGAATGCTGAAGTATAACTCTTCACAGTTGATGGTTTCAGGAAGGGGTGAGTAGGGGATGGAATCAGCTATCTTTCAAGTGCTGCCCACTGGGAGCTTGACCATGCTCCAGTGAGTAAATGGGCAACCAAATTGGGCTTGTTATTTTCTTCTTCTTCTTCTTCTTCTTCTTCTTCTTCTTCTTCTTCTTCTTCTTCTTCTTCTTCTTCTTCTTCTTCTTTAGAGAAATTCATAAATGTAGGAAGTGGATCTGGGCAGTCTGGGAACTGAATGTTATCAAGGTACATTTTGTGAAGTTTCCAAATAATCAATAAAAACATTAAGGTAAAAAATGTTATCAATGAACTTTCAATACTTTGTTAGACTAAAATCTAGTGGTTACAGTGTATATAATGCACAATTATATGAAACTATCCTAATCTAACACAGCACCATGTACAATGGATATATTCACCACATGTTTTAAATTCAGGTGTCTTCTTGAGCACTGAATGTGTTTTACTCATGAACGACATGGCCTGGAAAATAAATGATCCTTGAGTTAGACAATTCAGTGTTGACATGTAATGTACTATATCAAAATCACTCCATTAGTACTTCCAATGATATCCAATATCCAATATCAGAAATGCCTTGAAATATTGACAATGTTCAGGCTTAGAGAGGTCCATACACATTTTACAAAGTCCCAGCCATTTGTGTGAAAACAGAAAGAACAGCAAATGCTGTCTGTCATTTTTCTTTCAGTGACAGACTAATGTGACTCATCTGGGAGAGTCTGCCAAAGGCTCAGTCTGAGAAATAATGGTTCGCATCCTTCACTCACTCTTCTTCAAAGCAGCCGGTTCAGCTCTATGCACTTGTAGATGTGCCTCCCACTGAAAGTCATCACCACACTTTAGTGTGCAGGAGTGTCTTAGGTACCGGTCCCATTTTGCTCTGGACTTGAGTCAAGACTTACTAAAATTTGTATTTACATTTTCATTGACATTCTTAGATGAAGCTTTCATTCCATGGCCTGAGGGTACACTATAGAGAAGAACTGGGAATGGATATCAATACAGCTTTTGTGGCATTGCCTCTGGTCAGCAGCCAACAATTATTACTGCAAAATTGTTACTGCGTCATCAGAAAAAAAAGTCCAGAAAGTGAAAAGAGGCACACAATGTTTTAGTATTGCACAATAAAAAGACTTTATGATAGCCTTTATAAATATGATAAAGGTCATTAATGAAGATATGAATAAAACCCTTAAAGAAAGCTATGAAAATACAAACAGTAGAAGGAAATGAATACAAGAGTTCAAGACCTGAAAGTAGAAATAGAATCAGTAAAGGGAGGATACAAGGGATGGGATAACCATTGAGGTGTAACAAGAATAAATTAATAAAGGGAAAAAAAACAGGAAAAAAAAGAGAAAGAAAACCCAAACTGAGGAAAATCCGGAAACAAAAATTTTAGGAACTAGATTGGAAACTCAGAGTCAGCAAGCCTCACCAACAGACCGTAAGTTATAGAAAGAGTCTTAAACATCGAAGACATGATTAAAAAAAAATGGACACCTTGCTCAAAGAAATGTCAAATCCATGTTATACGAACCAAGGACAATGCATGCAGTAAACCTAGACCCGCTGTTCATATATAGCTCATGGACAGCTCATTCTCCATGGTTGTGGGGAGACTGGGGACTACCCTGACATAAACCCTGGTGCCCCAATTTGATCAATTCCCTTTGATGGGAAGGCATGGGTGGCATAAAGAGAAAGAGGATGCAGGCTATCCAGATGGGACCTGATAGGCTGTGGTCATATGGTGGAGGGGGAAGTCCCCTTCTTTCAGAGGTCTGGAAAGGGGAATAGAGCAGAAGTGGGAGGGAGGGTGGCAATGGGAAGATATAAGGGATGTAATCTGAATAAATTATAATAAACCAAAATTTAAAAAAGGAAACCATTACATCTAAAGCACACCAGGGACACAGCATCCCAGGAAAACTGAGATACTATGAAAAGACCAAATAAAAGAATACTAGGAATAGAGAAAGGAGAGGAAACCAGGTCAAACGCACAGAAAATGTGTTCAACAAAATCACAGAAGAATGTTACTCTTACCTAAAGAAGGACATTCCTATAAAGGTACAAGAAGCATACAGAACAACAAATAGATTGGACCAAAAATGAAATTACCCATGTCACATAATAATCATAACACTAAACGTATTGCAGAAACAAAGAATATTAAAAGCTGCATGCATAAAAGACCAAGTAACATTTAAAGGCAGCCCTATTAGAATTACACCTGACTTCTCAAAGGACACTCTAAAAGCCAAAAGGCTTTTAGACAGATGTGGTCTGGACAGATGTGCTGCAGACTCTAAGTGCCCACAGATGCCAGCTCAGACTACTATAACTAGCAAAACTTTTAAGCCTAACACATGGAAAAAGACATTTCTTGATAAAAACCATTTTTAAATTGTATCTATAAATTGAGCCTCAAGAAGGTTCTAGGAGAAAAACTACAACCTCAGGAGGTTAACCACACCCAAGAAAATTCAAGGAGTAAGAATTCCCAGACCAGCAAATCAAGAGAGGGGAAACATATACACCACCACCACCACCACCACAACAACAACAACAAGAATAACAACAAAATAACAGGAATAAACGATCATTGGTCATTAATATCTCACAATAGCAATAGTCTTCATTCCCCATAAAAAAGACACAACTAACAAAATGTATATTAAAACAGATCCATCCTTCAGCTGCATCCACCAAATTCACCTTAACATTCACGTTAGAAATCATCTCAGAGTAAAAAAAGATCGAAAAAGATATTTCATGCAAATGGACCTAAGAAGCAAGCTGGGATAGTAATTTTAATATATGACATAGTTGACTTCAAACAAAAACTAATAGAGATGCAGAAGGATACTATAAACTCATCACAGAAAACATCCACCCAAGAGGACGTTGCTATTCTTAATATCTACGCATCAAACACAGGGGCGTCTAAGTTTATAAAAGAATCACTGTACTGCAACTAACATCTCATATTGACCCTCACATACTGATAGTGGGTGTCTTCAATGTCTCATTCTCACAAATAGGGAGACCATGCAGACAAAAAAGAGAAATGCTAAAGCTTAGTGACAATTTAAACCAAATAGACCCAACAGATATTTACAGATCATGTCACCCAAACACACACACATACACAAACACACACACACACACACACACACACACACACACACACACACACACACACACACACACAAATACAGTCCTCTTAGTGCTTTACTTTCTCCAAACCTGGCCACAAAGTTAGACACAAAGCAAGTCTCAACAGATAAAATAACATGACTTCCTGCATCCTATCTGACCATCACAATTAAAGCTGGATATCAAGAACAAAAACAAAGGAAAACACAGTTTCTTTATCCATTCTTTGATTGAAAGATATATAAGTTGTTTCCAGATTCTGGCTATTATAAATAAACCTGTTATGAACATAGTTGAGAAAATGTCCTTGTTGTATATGCCCAGGAATGGCATAGCTGGGTCCTGAGGTAGCACAATTTCCAATTTTCTGGGAAAGCACCAGATCTACTTCCAAAGTGGTTGTACAAGTTTGCACAGTGGAGAGAGGTGACTGCAATTTGATCACTGCCCCTTGGCAGGGTGGCGTTTGTGGACACACAGAGGAAGAGGATATAGGCTACCCTGATTCCCTGATGAGAATTGATAGACTGTGATCAGACCAGGAGAAGGAGACCCCCCTCCACTAAGGTCTACTCGAGGGGAAGAGGGCTGAAGAGGGGGGGAGGGGGGTGGAAAATGGAAGATAAGATCGAGGAGATAACAATTGGGATGTAATGTGAACAAATTATAATAAATTATTAAAAACAAAGCTTATGAACTCTTGGAAACTGAACAACTCACTACTGACTGGGAAATATATTAATAAAGAAATTAAAGATTTCCTATGATTGAAAATGAACACACAGCATACCCAAACTTATGGAACGCAATGAAATTGGATCTACTAGGAAAGTTTATAGCACTAAGTGCCTATACTACCAAAAATAAAATAATAATTGAACAGATATCACAGTAGTAACTTAAGAGCTTACTTGAAAGCTCTAGAACAAAAAGAAGAAATCACACCGAAAAAGGAGCATATGACAAGAAATAATCAAAGTCAGAGCTGAGGTCAGTAAAATAAAAACAAACAAAAAATTAAAAAAAAAATCAATGGAACAAAAAGTTAGTTCTTTGGTAAAATCAGTAAGATTGACAAACCCTTATTCAAATTGACTAAATGGTGGAGAAAGAATATCCAAATTAACAAAATAGGAGATGAAAACGGGGACATGACAGCAGACACCAAGGAAATTCAGAGAATCATAAGGACATCCGTTAAAACTTGTAATCCACCAAATTGGAAAATCTAAAACAAATGCATAATTTTCTAAATACCTAAGTAAAATCAAGACTAGATGGTAAGTTTAAACAGAACTGTAGCCCCTAATGGAATACAAGCAGTGGTTAAATATTTCCCAACCAAAAAGCCCATGGCCAGAGCATTTTAGCTCAGAATTCTACCAGACTTTCAAAGAAGAGTTAATTACAATACTCCTCAAATTATTACACAAAACTGAAATAAAAGAACACTGTCTAATTTGTCTTATGAGGCCACAGTCAGGGTACCCTGACACCCAAACCACATAAAGACTCAACAAAGAACAAGAAGTACAGGCCAGTTTCTCATATGAACATAGATACAATAATTCTCAATAAAAGACTTGCAAACTGAATCCAAGAACACATCAAAATACCATCCACCATGATCACCTAGGCTTCATCTGAGAGGTGCAAGGATGGTTCAATATACATAAATCAACCAATGTCATTCACTCTATAAACAATGCAAAAGGCAAAAATGATTCTCTCATTAAATACAGGAAAGTCTTTGACAAAATCTAACACTCTTTCATGATAAAAGTCCTGGAGAGATTAGGGATGCAATGTACCTATCTAGACATAATAAAGGCAGTTTGCAGAAAGCCCAAAGCAAATATCAACTTAAATGGAGAGAATCTCAAAGCAAGCCCACTAAATTAAGGAACAAGACATGGTTGTTCACGCTCTCCATACCTCTTCCTAGAGCAGTTGAAGCAATAAGACAACCAAAGGAGAGCAGGGGATACAAATTTAAAAGAGAGAAAAGCATCTTTATTTACAGATGACATAATCGTATATATACATCAGCACCCCTAAAATTCCACTATGGAAATCCTACAGCTGATCTAAACAGAATTCCCAAAAGAAGAAACTCAAACGATTGATAAATACTCAAAGAAATGTTCAATATCCTTAGCCATCAGGGAATGCAAATCAAAACTACTTTGAGATTTCATATTGTACCTATTAGAATGGCTAAGATCAATAAAACAAGTGACAACTCATGCTAGCAAAGAAGTAGGGTAAAAGAAACATTTATCCATTGCTGTTAGGAAAGCAAATTTGTACAGCCACTATGGGAATCGGTGGCAGTTCTACAAGAAGATGAAAATTAATCTACCTCAAGATACAGCTATACCACTCTTGGGCTCACACCCAAAGGACACGTTATCTTATCACAGATACACTTGCTCAACCACGTTCATTGCTGATCGATTTATAAAATCCAGAAATAAGAAACAGCCTGCATGTTCCTCAATAGTAGAATAGATTTTTAAAATGTTGCACATTTACACAATTGAGTATTATTCAGCTGTTACCAAAAAAAATGAAATCACAAAATTTACAGGATGGAAATAGAAGATTTTTCTCATGAAATGGGCCTTAAGTCAAGTCATATATTAGTTGGTTACTTCCGCAAGCTTTGCGCCACCATTGCCATAATGTCTCTTTTGATACTTTAAAGAGCACCTACCTGTAAAAAGATGCTAGAATGCTGGGCTGAAGACTTTGTGTTGGCACCAGCTCATCCTCGCCGTGTTCAATAAGTTGTGTGAGTGTTGTCTTCAGGAAAGAAACCTATAGTCTTGCCAACTGTGAGTGAAGTACTCCAGACCAAGAAAGACACATATGGTAGGCATTTGCTTATTTGGGATATTACGTGTTAAGTCAAGGATTACCAAGTTACAATCTATAGAACTACAGAGATTAGGTATAGAGTAAGGGACATGGGGTACAGATAGATCTCAGAAGGTAGGGGAAAAAGGACAAGTAGTTATTGATGGATGGAGGTTCAGATGGTGACAGAAAAGGTCAGGGTAGGAAATATAGAGAGATACAGTTAAATTTAAGAGCCATTTGAGGGGTAGTATAGAAACCTAATTTAATAGAAAATTCCTAAAATGTATACATATATAAAGGCAACCTAAATGAAATCACCAAATAATGGGGTTGACAGAGCCCCAAGTGTACATCTGTTACCAGGTGAAGCTTCTAGACCCTGTAATGGGTTGTATCTAGTTGAGTTGTTGGCCCAAGGCATCCTATATGAATCCCTGAACAGTCTACACTGTTGCCAAGGATATAATTTTCCATCAAAAAAAAGTTAGAGCTAATAAGCACTGTAAGCAAAGTGGTTGAATATCAAGTTAACAGAAAATAATTGGTAGCCTTTTTATATACTAAAACAACATGAAGAATGAGCAGAAGAAAAAGAGGAGGAAGAGGAGGAAGAAGAAATTACAGAAGCAATCCCATTCTTAATTGCTTCACTAAAATAAAATAACTTAAAATAAATACAACAAAGAAGACATAGGGCCACTTCAATGAAAACTTTCCAACACTACACAACCTGAAGAAGACAAAGGGATCTACTTTTCTCATGGTCTAGGAGAATATTGTGTCACCAAAAGCAATCTACAGATAAGGTATAATCCTCTTTAAAATCGCTTTTGTTCACAGAAATTTAAAGAAAAATATTTTAGAATTAATTTTGAAGCATGAAAGTCCTTGAATAACTAAAGCAACCTCAAGCAGAGAAAATGTGTCTGGAGATATCACCATACCTGATGTTAAGTTCTATTATAGTAAAAACAAGGCACTGATCAAAAACAGACACATAGATAAAATACAATAAAAATCTAGATATAAGCCCACATAGCCACAGCCACCTGTTTTTTTATTTAATTAATTTATTCAGATTGCAATTCAATTGTTATCCCATCACTTGTATCCTCCCATGGCTCCCTCCCTCCTGCTTTCACCCTATTTCCCTCCCCTAGGTCTATGACTGAGGGGGACCTCCTCCCCAACTATATGGTCATAGGCTATCAAGTCTCATCTCAGTAGCCTGCTTATTATTTCTTTGAGTGCCATAAGGCCTCTCACCAAGGGGAGGTGGTCAAATACGGGGCATCAGAGTTCATGTCTAAGTCAGTCCCCGCTCTCTATATAACTGTGGAGAATGTCCTGTCCATTGGGTAGATCAGAGTAGGGGTTCGATGTTTACTACTTGTATTGTCCGTGGTTAGTGCAATAGTTTGAGCAGACACCCCTGGGCCCTGATCCACCTGTCATGATGTTCTTCTTGTAGGTTTCTAGGACCCTCTGGGTCCTTCTATTTCCCCATCTCCTATATTTCTCCTACCTAGAGTCCTAGTAGGATGTCCTTACATCTATCCCAATCTCCTGGTAAGTGAAGACTTCCATGGGACATGCCTCTTGGGCTAGTGTCCAATTATAAGTGAGTATATACCACGTAAGTCTTTCTGCTTCTGGGTTAACTCACTCAGTATGGTCATTTCTAGTTCCATCCATTTGTCCACAAATTTCAAGATTTTCTTGTTTTTAATAGCTGAGTAAGATTCCATCATGTAAATGTACCATAGTTACTTTATCCATTCTTCTACTGAGGGACACTTAGGCTGTCTCCATGTTCTGCCTATTATGAATAAGGCTGCTATGAACATGGTTGAGCATATGTCCATGTTGTGTGGTGGAACATTTTCTGGGTATATTCCAAGGAGTGGAATAGCTGGGTCTTGAGGAAGCCCTATTCCCAGTTTTCTGAGAAAGTGCCAGATAGATTTCCAAGGTGGTTGTAAAAGTTTGCATTCCCACCAGCAATAAAGTAGTGCTCCTCTTTCTCTACATCCTCACCAGCATGTGGTGTCACTTGAAGTTTTTATCTTAGCCATCTGATGGGTGTAAGATGGAATCTCAGAGTCATTTTAATTTGCATTTCTCTAATGACTAAAGACATTGAGCATTTCTTTAAGTGTTTCTTAGCCATTTGATATTTCTCTGTTGGGAATTCTCTTTAGTTCCAAGCCCCATTTCTCTATTGGGTTATTTGGTTTGGTGGTGTTTAATTTCTTAAATTCTTTATATATTTTGGATATTAGACCTTTGTCAGATGAAGAGTCGGTGAAGATCTTTTCCCAGTCTGTAGGCTGTTGCTTTGTTCTGTTGACAGTGTCTCCTGCCTTACAGAAGCTTCTCAACCTCATGAGGTCCCATTTATTAATTGTTGACCTTAAGGCCTGGGCTGTTGGTGTTCTGTTCAGGAAGTTGTCTCCTGTGCCAACGTTCCAGGCTCTTCCCCACTTTTTCTTCTAAGTGATTTAGTGTCTCTGGTTTTATGTTGAGGTCTTTAATCCACTTGGACTTGAGTTTTGTGCATGGTGATAAATATGCATCTACTTGCATTTTTCTACATGTAGACATCCAGTTAGACCAGCACCATTTGTTGAAGATGCTATCCTTTTTCCATTGAATAGATTTGACTTATTTGAGAAAAATCAAGTGTCCATATGTGTGTGGATTCATTTCTGGGTCTTTGATTCGATTCCACTGATCAACCAGCCTATTGCTGTGCCAGTACCATGCTGTTTTAATTACTGTTGCTTTATAGTACAGCTTGAGATCAGGTATAGAGATTCCTCCGGAGGACCTTTTATTGTACACGATTGTTTTAGCTATTCTGGGTTTTTTGTTTTTCCATATGAAGTTGAGAATTGATCTTTTAATGTCTTTCAAATATTGTGTAGGTATTTTGATAGGGATTGCATTGAATCTGTAAGTTGCTTTTGGTAAGATGGCCATTTTTACTATGTTAATTCTCCCAATCCATGAACAAGGGAGATCGCCACCTGTTTTTTGTTGTTTGTTTGTTTGGTTGGTTTAACAAAGGTGCCAAAATATATGGTGGAGGAAAAATAGCCACTTCAACAATAGTAAAAAGCTGGACATTTACATGTAGAAGTAAGTAATCGGATTGTTTGTTTGAGACAGGGTTTCTTTGTGTAACTGTGGCTGCCCTGAAACTTGCTCTGTCTACCAGGCTGGCCTCGAGCTCATAGAGCTCTGCCTGCCTCTGCCTCCTGAGTGCTGGGATTAAGGGGTTGCTTCTCTATTGACCTACTGAAATTGGATTCTTGTCTTACTCTGAGCAAGAATTAACTCCAAGTACATCAAATATCTTTATGTAAGATGTAAAGATATTATATGTTAGAGGAAAAAGTTGGGAAAGCCTTTCAAGATAGAGATATAGGCAAAGACATTCTGGAGAGGATACCAGCTGACGCAGAAATTAGCTTCTACACAAAAAGAAAACAGTCAAATTAAGACATAACCTAGAAAATGGGAGAAAAATCTTTGCTAACTATATATTCAACAGATGATTAATATCTAGACTATACAAAGAACTGAAAAGAAAATCAGACATGACAAAAACAATCTAGTCAATAAGTGGGCCAAAGAAGTGAACATATAGTTCTCAAATGCTGAAAGATCAATAGCCAATAAATATGGAAAATATACTCAACCTCATTAAAATTCAGAGATGCAAAAGTTAAATTTACATTGAGATTCCACCTTATGCAGTTGGAATTTCACTTATTAAGAAAATCAGCAGCAAAGACTGGCACAGATCTGAACACTGAGGGTCAGAATATAGACTAGCTAAGCCTCTAGAGTGTGGTGGTATCTCAAGGAGCTAAAAGTAAATTTACATATGGCCCAGCTGTATCATGCCTTGCCTTCACCCAAAGGACTCCAATTCAGCAGAGCACAGGGACACTTGTCACAACAGTGTCTACCCAGCTCTCTCCACAGTGGTAGAGTCATGGAACAAGCTTAGGTGTCCAACAAAATAAGAACTGATAAGGAGCATGGAGTGTGTACACACATTGGGCTTTATGAGTTAGAAAGAAGAGACTTCCAGGTCTTGCGCCCTTCCGGAAGCCCGCGAATTCCGGAAGTGTGGGTAGCCCACTTTCAGCTAGGAAAAGCCCAGCTTTCCAGAGAATGTTTGAGGAAAGGTTTCGCGGCGCCCGGGAGTTCCGCTGACCCCTCAGGAAAGTCACCTGTCAAACTCAGTGCTGGGGACCAGATATGTGGGGTGCATATTGATGACTTGAATTGGACAAGTAATCATCTCCTGGCAAGTATGAGGCAAGGGTCTCTTGGAGCAGACTTGCAGCAGATCTCTCCACCACCTTGTGGGTAGGCTGCTGAGTGCAGAACAGGTCACAGGAAGGAGGAGAGGCAGCTTCAGAGAAGACATGGCTGGCAGAGAAGAGAATATGAAGAGCTCCGACAGAGTGCTGAGGATAAGTCAGCTGGATGCACTTGAACTGAACAAGGCCCTGGAGCAGCTCGTGTGGTCCCAGTTTACTCAGTGCTTTCATGGATTCAAGCCAGGGCTGTTAGCTCGCTTTGAACCAGAAGTGAAAGCACTTCTGTGGCTTTTCCTATGGAGGTTCACCATCTACTCCAAAAATGCCACTGTGGGCCAGTCAGTTTTGAATATTCGGTACAAAAATGATTCTCTTTCCAACCCAAGATACCAACCACCAAGTAAAAACCAGAAACTGTGGTATGCCGTGTGCACCATTGGGGGGAGGTGGTTAGAAGAGCGATGCTATGATTTGTTCCGAAACCGTCATTTAGCATCTTTCGGGAAAGCCAAACAGTGCATGAATTTTGTGGTTGGACTTTTAAAATTGGGTGAGTTGATGAACTTCCTGATTTTCCTGCAAAAAGGAAAATTTGCAACTTTGACAGAATGCCTCCTTGGCATGCATTCTGTATTTTGCAAGCCCCAGAACATGCATGAAGTTGGCTTTGAGTACATGAATAGGGAACTTCTCTGGCATGGCTTTGCTGAGTTTCTGATTTTTCTCTTACCACTCATCAATATCCAGAAATTGAAAGCCAAATTGTCTTCCTGATGCATCCCTCTTACTGGCACTGTGGATAGTGACAGTACACTAGCCAGCAGTGTCAAAGAGTGCGCTCTGTGTGGGGAGTGGCCCTCAATGCCTCACACCATTGGATGTGAGCACGTATTCTGTTATTACTGTGTTAAAAGCAGCTTCCTTTTTGACATGTACTTCACTTGCCCTAAGTGTGGCACAGAAGTGCACAGTGTGCAGCCACTGAGATCAGGAATTGAAATGTCAGAAGTGAATGCTCTTTAGAAACCAAATTGTTTCCTCTGAGGAAAATGTATTATGTCCAAGTCCTTGGCATTAGTCATCCTCAGTGTTGTATGTAGCTATCTTTTAAAAGGCATCTGCTGCTCAGCCACTGTCTTCTTCCTTTCCAAGCACAACTGAATTCTAATCACTGGAAACTAAATGATACTCGAGAATCTTGTAAATGTTTGTGTTATTATTTTAGATCACCTATTACATGTCTTAATGTCAAGAATAATGGAAAATTTTTGTCAGATGAATACTAAGAATGACTAAGAATTTTCCTTCATAGAAAAAGGTCAGACTCTAAAAATAAAAGATTTTTGGGACTCTGAAAAAAAATGAGTTAGAAAGAAGAATGAAGTTATGTCATTTGTGGGAGAATGGTGCAAATGCAGACAATATTATTAAGGGAATTAACCCAGCCTTGGAAAGGCAAATGCAATTCATTCTCTCTCATGAGAGGCTTCTAGATTTTATGTAGTCATGTAAAATCACTTTTGTTTGTACCTACTAGGTGAAAGAAATGGAACTATCTAGGGTATCTAAAGAACTGATGGGGGAAGAGAGGAAGACAAAGGCAAGGCAGTGGGCACATGCTCATATAGTAGCTGTAAGGAACTATAAAATGAAATTAAGACAGCATCTGTGTGGAGGATTTGGGTCAACTGGTGTTTTTAGAATATTTGGGGTTTCTGGACTGTACTAAAATTGTTTAATCTGGCAATAAACTGCTTCACTGTCTTTCACAGTAGTTGGACCATAGGCTTTCCCATTAGAAACAACGAACATTGCTCTAGGTAGGTCTACTTCCTTTCCAGAGGTGGGCATCATTGGCCTACAGGATTGAAGCATTCAGATAGGGATGTGACACTTTTAATTTGCAGTTCCCTTGTTGATGCTTAACCAACATCTCAAAAATTTCTATTGTCTATACATACTCTTTGGAATAATACCTAGGTATTTTTCCATTGAGTTTAAAGAGGTCTTTGTAATTTTGCATAACATTTATATATTAGATATATTTTGTAAGTAATTTCTTCCTGGTCTTAGGCTTTTCTTTGACACTATCTTTCACATAATAAAGTATTAAATTATAAGAAAACACAGATTATCAATCATTTCATTCATAGATGGTCTTTTCAACATCGTATCTAGAAGTTTGTCATCAAAACCAATGTTACTTAAGGTTCACACCATGCTAGCCACTAGAAATTTTAGTTTTGCAGCTTTACATGTAGGTCTACAACCTATTTCGAGTTAGTTTTTATGAAACATAATGAGCCCCTGTCTAGTATGCTTTTTTTTAGCACACAAATATGTAATTGTTAAAGCACTGTTTGCCCACTATGTTACCGTCACTCATTTGTCACCGACCATTGGACTCCACATGTCTATTCTTGGGGTCTGTTTCTTAAAGTTGGGGAGTGTGCCCACCCTTCAGTCATGATGGTGGTGGTAGTATCCCTCCTCATCCATAGCTCCAGTTTCAGGGTATCCAACCCCCTCTTCAGACCTCGTTGGGCACCAGACATACATGTGATGCGCATACATACATGCAGGCAACATACACATAAAATAAAATGAATACATCTAATAATTAAGAAAATAAAACTTCACAGTTTCTTGCTACTCAAAGGCATTATCAGACATTTTGACAGTCTACCAATAAAGTATTAAGAAAGAAATGTGTGCATTTGTCATCCTGGGAATCCAGGGAGTAACTATTTTTAACTTAGCCATTTAAAAATGTTGGCAACTGTATGACCTGTGTCAAAAGACTTCATCAGAATTTCCCATTTGGGGAGTTGCTGTTGTGGCAATGTATGCTGGCACTGAAATTTAGTCGCTCAAGTGTTCCATTTGGTAAACCTCCGAGCATACAAATGTGATTCTTGGATGCCCTAACTATGGGGTCTTCATTTCATGCTGTGCCATGAGCCAGAAGCTGGAGATGTTTTCCCCTGGTTGCTTTGCTCTCTGCTGTTGCCTGACTCTGAAATAAGCATGGTCTTACTTAGGCTCCTCCAGCTCAAGAACTTCCTATCTCCCATTCATTTCTAGAGTAAATGTTTCGTGTGGATTTCCAGGATCGTTTTTTTAGTGACATCTCACATTCTATGTGCCAAGGCTTGCCATGTTTGGTTTCCAGCCTGGAACAGTGCTTTTGGAGTACTTGTTCAATTGAGTGTTGGCCTCTCGTGGGGCCAAAGTTAACCCCACAACCCACAAACAAAAATAATAATAATTTAGCGGATATCTGTCGTGAGTTAAACATGTGTTTTGTTCACTGAGAATATCTCTTGCGTGATTTTTGGAAAAAACAAATTTAAAAGGAATGAATTGCTAAGTGAGTGACCATTGCATTTTATGCATTTTATATATAATATTCCTTTTATTGTGACACTAAGAGCATAGACATTTGACCCTAATATTTGATCTAAAATTTCATACTAGTGTTTGCCATCGTATCTCCCTATACATCTCCTCCCGTGACTATAGCACTCTTAAGCATAGTAGACTAGATTTTAGTCCACATTGTAGTCATGCATGGCTATCCTTTATTATAAGGGTTTGAAGCTGGAAAACTAAGAGTTTAATACACCCATTTCATTTAGTATTGTTTTTATTTGTGAGCTGTACTCATTTTTGTAGCACTCTGGTTTGTTTTGTGTTTTGTTTGTTTTGTTTTGTTTTGTTTTGTTTTGTTTAATGGCCCCATCACTGTTTTAGGCAAGTCTTCTGGAATCCAAACCAAAACCAGCTCAACCTACTAATACCCACTGACCATTCATGTCTTATATCCCATGAAGTTGTCAATGATGCTATGGTTTAATATTGACTGGAAAAAAACCACCCCCTTGAGGTACTCTGATTCCACAGGAATTTGGCAAACTGAGTTAAACTTAATTAATTTCTGTGGTATTTTGACACCTGTCTAAGAAAGCACAAGTCGGCAAAATCAGAGAGTTTTTTTTTTTTCAAAGAACTATTCCACTCCTTCAATGATGGCTAAGAGTTGAAAATCAACTCTTTAGAACTCATTGTTTCAAGTGATTGCCCATAAGACAATAACCAGAGTCCTGGGGTGCCTGGGTCTTATGCCTCTCATTAAGCCACTTTATTTAACAAAATGAGTCTTCTAACCCTGAAAGGTGAAAAAGAATAGAGGGGACCACTGTCTTCAAGCCAGAAGCCCAAACTTCCTTGTCCATGTCTGCAATCTACTGGCTATCAGGCTATGAACAAAATCTTTGACCCAAGATTTAGTTTTAATCAAGTGGCTGTTGTGGCAATTCATTAGTGTGTTGCCATGGCAACTGCACAGTACTAAGATGCACACTTGTGAAAAACAGTGCAATTCTAGCAGGATTGCTAGATGAGTTTTTCTCTCCTGATGTTCTTTCTGTACTACCCAGGACAGGGGTAGACTGTGTAAGATAGTAAAGCGCTTCCTGAGGTCTACTGAGACAGTTCCATAGGACTTTCCACTGTTTGATTCTGGAGCTCAACTGTAGACAAGTGAGGTCCGCTCCCCACAGGAGAAGAAAAGAAAAGTGGCCTCTGTGTCTCTGCAGGTGCATGGGCTTTGTGTCTTGTGACCCTCCTTCATGCTCTACGAGAAGTGTCAGCACACCAGCCAAACGGACTCATCTATTTCCCCTGAGGTATCACATGATATACCCAGCCTACTGCATCAGCTCTTGTTGTAATTTTGGCCATTTTCAAATCTTCTCTGATCATTTTTGGATTTCTGGACTTTCAAGCCATGCTTGAAGTGTGTGTGGGGGAATGGTCAAACTCAGGGAAATGAGTATTTTCAAAGCAATAACTTACCCTCTTTGTAATGAATGCCAGCTGAGACCACAAGAGCTCCATACATTTTTTTTTAAGACAAGGTGCCCACATCAGAAGCATCAGGTGATGGAACTGGAGTGATGGCTTAAGCCTTTAAGAGCAATTGCTGGTGTTCCAGAGGACCCAGGCTCAGTTCCCCATACCAACAACTGCCTGTAACTCCACGTCCAGGGGTCTCGTCTTCTTCTTGCCTCTGTGGATACCTGCATGTACACACAGAGACACAGACATAGACACAGATACAGACACAGACACAGACACAGACACACACACACACACACACACACACACACACACACACACACACACACACACTAAAACAAAATCGAACAAACTCCAAAGTGAAAACCAGTAAGTAGCTTGCAGGCTATTCCTAATGCCCCAGAGCTCCGACCAGCAAACAATGAAATTGTGGTTTCCCTCTGGGTGGAGGGCTTTTGTGCTAAGCACCTACAATTTCTGCTTCTTTGCAGGTGGAAAAGCAACTGTCAGCTCAAGCACCGCGTGGCAGTGGAAGGCAGCCACTGTTGGGACTCTCCACACTATCACCAAAGGGTGCAGGGACATTGCAGGACTTAAAAACTGAATTTTCTCTACCCAAAATGAGAGTATTGAGCTCCAATTCTCTCTTAATTGTTCTAGTTGCTCTTTATTATAATTTTTTCTCTTAAACAAATCTTACCATGAGTCTTCCTAATATATATAATATGGCTCAAGGTGCAAATACTTTGGTTAAAGCCAAGGATGGGTTGTAGAAATACTGCAGTGAAACATCTTGTTATCGCTGGAATTTAATTGGATAAATGCAAGACCTTGGAACTATATCATCTCTGAGGTATGCCCACTTCAAGCTTCACAAAGCTGAGGACCCTTGCTCAAGGCACCCCAAATCTCGAGGCCATTCATGGTTTGCACAAGGTGTGCATGTGTATCTGTGGGGGTTGTTCATATGTAAATATGTATTTGATAAAGATGGATAAAGCTATTTTTTAGACAAACTGAGCTATGTGCCTGTGTTTAAGATTTTTAACATCATGTACTGATAGGTTTGAATTTTAAGCCATAACCTCCCTTTCTGCACAATCTACCCTATCTCTCCCCAGGGCTTTCCTCTGCACACATATGAAAGCTCAGCCTTAACTTCTGGTTCAGAAACATCAAATGTAAATATACCTCACAAGGGGAGCTGGCTTGGAATAATTACTTCACCTCAGTGTCTCCTCTATAGAAAAAAAAAAAAACTGGAAGAAAATGCTGAGCAGACAGGTTTTTTTTTTTCTCCCTTCACATTAAGGATCTGAAAGTCAAGTCTGTCTTTTCTTTGGTCCTGTGGAAGAGTTAAACATCTTTCTCTAAGCTAAGTGGAAACTACAAAACCAAACCCTCAAGCTCTGATCTCCTCTCTGCCTGATCTCCCAAAATATACTCCGTACTGCGGATGGGTGTATTCCTCACAGTGTCAGGGTGGGACTAGGGAGAGATGAGGGGACAGGGGACCTTAGAGTGCCAGCTTGAAGGCGCTCTGAGCAGAACACGTTCACTGATGTCTTCATTGTTCCTCACCAAGGAGGTCTGACATTAGGTCTGAATCCTGCTGACTAACCCAGCGCTGGAGACTTTGTCTGGGTCCTGGGGCAAGCCGTCAGGTGGCGGCTCTACCAACAAAGCTGCCAGCCGCTTGTCTTTATTACTATTTATCATGATGTCTGCTGTTAAAAAAAAAAAATTCTTTAATCACTTAACACTAGTTTTATTGGGCTGTCAGAATGTGAGGGAGTGTGGGAGGGAAATCATTTCATGTCTTGTGGAGCACTATTTTGGTAAAATATTAGGACAAGTCTATACCTTCCTCCCTTGGAAAATAAGATACAAAACCAATTAAAGTTAAATGATTACTGAAGTGCAGCTAATTAGTATTAAGTTACACACGTCAATCCGTGATTGGCAGCTTCCACAGCAAAAAAAAAAAAAAATCTGTTTGGTGTTAAAAGAGAACATAATTGATATCACCGGGGCCTTTCCTTCCCAGGCAATTGCTTAGGAAAAGCACCTTCACAGCTCCGGGCCTTGCCTCCCTTCCGGCTGGTGTACATTTTCCTCAACCTGACAAGATCTGTCACGTATTATCAGACAATTGATCACCAACTCCTTGCAAATCTTAATCTATTGTTTGATCACACATCAAGAAAGATGGCTTTTCATGCTTTATATCTTGGCCATGAGAAAGGAGGAGAAGGCAGGGAAGGGCAGGGGCTTCCAGCTCCAGCTCATTACTTTTTTTCAGATGATGGATGGGTTAACTAGGCAATTTAACTTTAAAATGATCTTCTCCCTCCTCAATAAGCAAACACAGGAGTTCCTGGGTGCAGGCTAACTGGAAGGGGGCTTGCCTGCTGTTCCCTTCGTATCTTTACAAGAGGTGCCTGTGTGTAGGTAAAGGCATATGGGGTACCAAGTATGTATTCACTTAGCATTTCTGCATTTGCTTCCACATAATAGGATTTTAAGTGGACACACACGGAGACTAACTGGGAACTCTCTAGAATATTGCCATAATCACTTTATACATTTCTTTTATAACACTTGTTATATACAAAAGAATCATTTTAAATAACTTCCAGTATATAAAGAAATCAGAAGGAAGGAAACACACCCAGTCACATTATAAAATGGTACAGTAAAAATCAATCCCGATGGGAAAAGAATTGCTTCCTTGTTTCTGGTTTGGATCTGGAATGTTCCACAGAGCCCGCTGTGCTGAAGGCTTGGTTCCAGCTGGCAGTGTTATTGGAAGGCACATGCCTGGCTAGAGGCAGTAGTCAGTCACTGGGGCAGGCCTTTGAAGAAGATACTGGCTAGGACCCTAGACTCCTACCCTCTTCAGCTTCTTGGAGAGCACGAGATGGGAAATTTTGCTTCAACACGTGTTCCTCACTACAGTGTTCTGCCAGGGAAAAAATGGGGCCAAGTGAACAGGATCTGAAGTCTCTGAAACTGTAAGCCAAAAGACTCCTTCTTCCTCGTAAGTCGATTTCTCAGAAACAGGCCAACAGCATCACCTGCCATGGATCCATTTATGTTATAGTCCAAGTTTGTACTTTGAGCATATAGCAGTATCGATTTCAGATTCCTCTGGATGACACAAGAGTGATTACTCTGATGAGGAATTAATCCTGTTTAGCAGATTGCTATTCACTATCAAAAGCAAAAACAAAAACAAAAGGAAAAGTACTTAAAGGATTAATTAAAGAATGGCTAAACAGAAAAGGTATTGAAAGATTCATTTTGTGTTTATTTTCAGTCCTGGTAACCTTAAAATATTCAAGTACATCCGATGGAAGGGTTGAAATTACATTCTCTTAGCAACTTTTTTCTACTTGTATTAATTACATAATTTCATGTAATTTTCATAATTGTGACCAAGTACCGAAAAAGATGTAACTTAAGGGAAGTTCAGAGTTTAAGAGAATGTAGCTCATCATAGTACGGAGGACAAGGTGGAGGTCACGGTGATGGAAGCCTGTGGCTGGCAGTCCTGCCATGTTCCTAGACTAGGAAGTAGAGTGCTGGATACTAGCTAGGCTATAATCCAGAAGACCCACCTCCTCAGCAACCCAATTCTTCCACCTAGGCCCCACTTCCTAAAGGTTTCAAAATGCCCTAGGACAGTTCCACCAGCTGAAGATCCACTGCGCACTGCATCTTTGTGTGTGTGTGTGTGTGGGGGGGTATTTCAAATTCAAATCATAACACTATCTCATTCATACAACATACATTCCTAAGAATCCTATTTTACGTAATCTGTAATGTAAAGACACAAAGAATCACTTGCATGCTTAAGTAAAATGACAGGATCTCAGAGATTTATGGGACATGCTTCTGTTGTCACTGAAACTCTTATGACCTAAGAGTATTTACCAATGCCAGATACAAAAGTTATTGAGTCAAATGGTGCATGGTGCATAGTGTGCAGTCGAGAGCTGTTTCCCTAAGCACTGGCTTACTATGAGGCAGGCACAAAAAGGATGCTTCAAAAATATTTGTTCTAGAGAAATGCAAATAAGTTCTACATCTTAAAGAATTGTCCCAACATCCAATTCCTGGTTTTGAGCTCCACACTCGGAGATTATGATAGGACACACAAGAATACTCTATTCTATTTCAAGTGCCTAGGCTAGTCTAAAATTATTTCAAAATAAAGGTTTTATGAATCTCAAACCCTTTAGGCCAAGCAAACATGCTGTCTATTTGGCGCACTGACACCTTAGGGCTTCTTCTGGCAATTGCACACAGCCTTTTCTTGTTCTTGCTACATCAACTCCACACTTAGAGTCTCTTATCTGCTTCTGTCTCTGGTCTTCTGACTCTTCTCTTTGCATGTGACCTTCCTAAAAGTTGGCCTTTAGCGTACCATGAGAATTGGGCTCAGATTTATTTCTTCTCTTTCTCAGGGGCCCTCATCTCGTAGCACATAGTACATTTGTGTGTGTGTGTGTGTGTGTGTGTGTGTATGTGTGTGTGTGTGTGTGTGTGTGTGTGTGTGTGTGTGTGTGTGTGTACAAGGACACATACCAGAAACACCAGGAGAAGAGGTTGAGATTTAGTTGCTGATAATCTGCATCTCTAATATATATTATATTACCTCTCTGAGGACTTTTGGGAGGGGAATAGAAAGAGTCTAATTTATGAAATACATCAAATTCTTCTGTTTATTTTTTGTAGATACTGTTAGAGCCTTCAAAGTTTAGCTTGTTCCATACTTATTCACATTTTCAAGTGCTAAGAGTATGATCCTCATCAAAGTAAATACTAGAAAGAAGGGACTTGCATGATATCCTGGGCTATTTGGAAATCACTTGAGACCCTCGATCCTGCTTCAACTCTCTAACTTACGCATGTGGCCTTGGGGCCCTACTGTTTTGACCTTATCTGTCCTTTCTACTGGTAGAACTTAATGAAGGATTTTTATCTGTTTGTATCTTGGTTTTTTTCACCTCCAAAATGAGGAAAATAACCGTGTTGTCACTAACATAAACATAAGAATTATGACTTATTTTGGGGGGACATCACCAAGAATAGCCCATCAGCATTCGGTGGATGAGACCATCACTGTCTCCCAAAGCGCCTACCTTTGTCTCATTTGATTTGCCTCAGTATCCCTTTTCTGCGTCCTAAAAGTTCGGGGTGGGGATTTACACTTACATTTCAGAGTTTTTTTTAAAGTTGCCTTGAGTATTTCCCAAATTGTTTTAAAATAGTAGAAGATAGCCAATGAGACCCTAGAAATAAGTGTTGGAGACAACGCAATATCATCAAAGAAACCTGATGCCAAGGAACACACATTTCTGAGTTTCTCAGTCAAATTACTCTTTGGATAAAGAGTAATTTATTTACAAGGTTCTGTCCTGGGAATGGTTGTGGTGGGTTTGGCGTTTAAAGTAGATGTAACACTACTGAGAAAGATGCGCTTAGAAACACGACTGAACATAAATTTTAATGTTTTTACTTCAGCAAATTAAAGCTGAATATTGATACTTGCCTAACCATAGAGCTATGGTTGTGCTAAATGTGATCTTTATAAGCATAAATATTTTATATTGCTTAGAATATATGTGTATTATATACATACATAAATTACATTTTGAAAAGTTATTTCCTAACATGTATAAATATATAATTTATATATGTATAAATTATGTTTTGAAAAGTTGATTTTCCCAACATATTTTTAAGGATGGGTACCATCTACCAACACTTGACCTAATGACATCCTAATTGCAGCCAAATGGTATGCAATCTACCTGCCTTTCCTCATTAGAGACACAGAGTAATGAAAACTTGTTGCTTGGGTACCGTCTCATTTGCTCTACAGACGCACATTTAAACCAATTACACTTTGGCATCATTTATTAAGTTTGAGATGCTTTCCAAAAGCATGTAGAACAAACAGTGAGTCATCGCTAAATCCAATGTCAGTGAGCAGTAGATTCAAATTAGTAGAGACAGAATTAAATTTTTATGTAGCATAAATGAAATATCTATCTGGAACTTCTTGGGTGACCTTCAGGTTTCGCAAATTTCAAATGAAAACTTCCAACTTGAAAGACATGGGCTCAGAGCCTGGCCATATGCATTTCAAGTGCCATGGAAGAAGAGGCCCAGCCAGCCACAGTAAACAAATGTAACTAGTTTGGGAGAAATGCTATTGACAGTATAATTCTAATTTTCCTCCAGCTCCCAGAACAGATGTACCTCTGAGTCCATAGACTGCAATACTTAACTGCAGCTACTCAGCTGTGACCTTCAGCCCCAGGCTCACTGCAATAAAATTTTCATGCAACCATATGGAAGAATATTTTAATAGAGATTTACTGTCAGTAACTGTCCCAAAGGAGCAAATAAGGAAGCTGTAACATATTGCGTACAGTAAATCAAGGGGACTTCAATGGAAAAACGAACCCTCCCGGAGGCAAGCATCTTTAAAATTACAGGCAACACTTTGTACAAATATGTATACAAAGGACTAGATTTGCGCTCGGTTAAGTAGCTCAAAATGCTTTCATTTTGCAGATTTATTTATTTAGAATTTATTTATTGGATTTGGTAAGTGGTAAGCATTTACCTACCAGGGATGAATATGTATGCACCCCCCTCCACAGTCACCCTCCCCCCCCCCCCCCCCCGGGGAGGGCAAAATGGAATTGAGGGAGGGGCCACTTTAACTGCAAATCTCATCCAACCAGGAAATGTGGCAGGCAGCACAAAGTCCCCCACCCCCAGCCCCAGTCAAATTTACTTCACTTTGGGGTGAGGCATTAACACCAAAGGCAGAATATTCCAGTAGCCAGCGCATTCAAGAAGTAGAGGAGGAGAGAGCTGAATAGCCAGAACTTCAGCTTAAGTAATTGGGGCAACATACTCATTAAAACTCCCAACAGAGCAGAATGCATTCTATGCCTCTCATGAATCTTGAATTATGTTTACCACACATTGTATGTCTGTGTGTGTGTGTGTGTGTGTGTGTGTGTGTGTGTGTGTGTGTGTGTATGTGTGTGAAAATGTCATTCTTTACACTGTATGTCTATGAAGTGGCTATTTTGATCTGAAGAGGTCTTGGGCTGCTTGCAACAGTAGGTGAGATCTCATTCTCATCATCTTGTGAATCCATGGCACAGGGCCAAGGTGAACTAAAAGCCAGGGGCGGTCCCTGAGCATGCCATCACACAGCTCTGCACTTGGGATCTCCTGGTTTCATCCTCACAGTCTTCCTTGCTCAGCTTCAGTCTTTAGTGTTAACAACATTTCAATTCCATTCAGTGCTCCCGTTCTCAATGGATGGAAACTCTAATGTGAGGGGCAGTAATTCAGAGATAAATAGACCGAACACTGTGACAGCCATCGTTTATGGCAGAGAAAAGACTTAAAGCCTAAAAAACTCATGTGTAGAAGGCATAGCACAAATGGCTTGCCCATGGTACATAAGAAGGACCATGTCTTAGCATTAAACTCAAGATCAAAATATTCAAGTGACCGTGAATAAGGGAATCGGGTGATAAATCTTTATGTTTTGCCAAATGACTGGGTTGTGGCATTTGACAAAGAGTTACAAGAGAATTTTCATAGATAATAAAAGTATGCTAGGCATTCCAATCTTTTTTTTGAAGTAGCTCTGTTACCACATGACACAAGTAAGGCATACACAAAGTTCCAGGCTAGCAGAGCTACATGGTAAGACTCTTTCTCAAAACGACAACAACAACAACAACAAGAATGACAACAAAAACAACCCAAAACTTGATGGAAAAATGCTTCGGATAAACCTCACAAATATTTATCTTACTTTGCTGTCGACACCTTTTGAACCATTCTTTCTGTCTTTATATGGAATGCAATGGGCATATAAAGACAATTTTCCTCTGTGTTTAATTCTGTAAATTCACTAAGAAGAATGTGCCATGCCTTATTTTATTGATCCCACCTCCAAAACATGTGATGTCAGAAAGCATTTTATTAAAGGCTTAAGTTTTCTGTCCATCTCTTGGACAATCCAGTGACCTAGCCAGCTCTCCACATAAAGTCTGGTGACAAATGCAAATCTCATTCTCCATGTCAGGCAAATTGGTTTCCTCTTTGAGCTCAGTACATTTTACACGCAATCCCTCCAAACCTTTGGGTCATATGACACTAAAATATAGATACTGTCTTCCCTCTACATGCCTGTAAACTTTAACTGCCTTCCAAGACTTGGTTCAAAGGTCCCTACATACCAAAAATTACAATGGAACCCTTCTAGGCTTTAACATCAGTAAATGTTAAGGCCAAGATACTTTGCCCTGAGTAGATGGTCTAATCTGAGAACATTGATTATCATTTTATCAACAGTCCCTGATGTTTGACTTGTTAATCTTTTGATCTTTTTCTCTTTGCCTCCCAAAAGACTACCACCAGCTAGAGTCCAAAGTTTCAACACAGGGTGTGGGGGAAAGGAAAAAGTGGAGAGTCCTATTCAAACCATAGTAAAGTATGGTCTATAGAAAAGGGGGATTTTAAGATTGAAGTGTTTCTTTAAGGCAGTTGGAAACTATGCACAGTTGGCACGCATTCCATTTAGGAAGCATATACAAGTTCATTCATTTGCAACAATTTAGAGCTTTGTAAAAAGTATAGGGTCGTGGTGGCATACACTAATCCCAGCACTCTTGAGGCAGAGGCAGGTAGACCACAGTTAGGTCAAGGCCAGCCTGGTCTACAAAGAGAGTGCAGCACAGCCAAGGCTGCACAGAGAAACCCTGGTTAAAAAAAATAGAAAAACAAGAACAAAAAACTTAACGAAGTGTTACTACTTTCAAATGAGCAGAGATAGTGGATGATTTGTGGGTGTCTTGCAAGAAAACAAGTCTGCTGCTTGCAAATGCTTGAGAGAGTTCATTCACTTATGCTAACTGTTGCTTTGGGAATTATTTTTGCTTTTCTAATTGGAAAGCTATATTTTTTTCCCCTTAGGGAATATAAAATGTAAGTTTTACTTTACCTAAAAAATTTACAATTTTTGATTTAGCAATGTGTGATTCCAAACTGTGGTACCTGGAATACATACAAAAACACAGAGATGCTTTTCACTGGATCTGATTTGGTAAAGTGTGTCTTCCTCAAATTGGAGGTTCCCTGATTTACACACGACTCAGCAAATGTTTAGATGATGGTCCTGTCTCATCTTTTGTCTTTTATGCCTCCAAACGCAGTACAGGGCAGTGAAGAAGATGATATGTTAGAGGGAGAATCTGAAATCTGTCAGTCCAGAAGCAGTGAGTTCAGCACACTGAACCCATTGGAAAATGACTCCAACTCAGGAAAAGTCTTGCTTTCTTTGAGTGAGTTAAGCCAGAAGCAGAAAGACTCAAATGGTATATACTCACTTATATCTGCACACTAGCCCAAGGGGCATGTCCCATGAAAGTCTTCACTTACCAGGAAACTGGGATAGAGAGGACATCCTATTCGGACTCTAGATGAGAGAAGCATCGGAGAATGGCAAAGTAGAAGGATCCAGAGGGTCCTAGAAACCTACAAGAAGAACATTATGATAGGCAGATTTGGGTCCAGGGGCCCCACTCAAACTATGGCACCAGCCAAGGACAACACAGGCTGTAAACTTCAAACCCCTACCCAGATCTAGCCAATGGACAAGAAATTCTCCATGACTGAGTGGAGAGTGGGGTCTGACTTTCACACGTACTCTGGTGCCTCATATTTGACCACGTCTTCTGGATGGGGAGACTTGGTGACACTCAGAGGAAGGCAAGAAGAGACTTGATACCCTATGAACATATACAGGGGGAGGAAGTTCCCCTCAGTCACAGTCATAGGGGAGGGGAGTAAGGGGAAAATGGGAGGGAGGGAAGAATGGGAGGATACAAGGGATGGGATAACCATTGAGATGTAATATGAATAAATTAATAAAATTAAATTTAAAAAAAGAAATTATATCAGTGCTGGAGAGATGGCTCAGTGGTTAAGAGCACTAACTGCTCTTCCAGAGGTCATGAGTTCAATTCCCAGCAACCACATGGTGGCTCACAACCATGTATAATGTGATCTGATGCCCTCCTCTGGCCTGTAGGTGTACATACAGGCAGAGCACTGTATACATAATAATAAATAAATAAATCTCTCTTTAAAAAATAGAAAGAAAGAAAGCAATTATGTCAACCAGTAAGACTAATAGCATTGAAAATGTTCTTCTTCCTAAAGCTGTTGTGATTATGCCAAATAATTAGTGACTTTACACAAACAGTTCCTGTGTGTGGAGGAAATAGCTGATCTATACAGCAGCTTTAGTTTCACTCTATTCTTCCAGCGTTTATCTGCCCAAATCTTATTTGGCATGACTCAAATGATTCTGAAGACTGGAGGTAGCACTGAGACAAACTGACTAGGTCATGGTGAAATAAGTGTGAGATGGCCCATCGGATTCCGGGTAAAACTAAACTTTATGAAGATCTCCTTGACTCTGTCCATGTCCGCTAGTTCCCAAGTCATATTCCCAAAACAAAAGGAGCAAGATTTCATTATTTGCCCTGAAACTCTCCCACAAATTCACAGCATTAAGAACCATTCTATTGGTAAGGCAGGATGGTATCCAGTAAAAGCAACGAATGAGTGGAAAATTCAGTAAATTCAGTAAAACCATCATGAATGTTCTTAATTACACAATTCTATTTCCCTGTAATTGGCTTATTCAATTTTTATCTCTCATGTTACAGAATAATCTGAATCAGGGATTTCAGTCTTTTAATATCATTATATTTAGCTAATGCGGAAGACGGTGAAATGAACTATGTGAGAATTTGGCTGATTTGGACTTCCCTGGACAGCAAGAGAACATAAAGGGTCATAAGACAACAGTGAATGGAGAAATAATTGTACCCTTCAGAGACACCTGACTTCTGTTTTCAGGAATAGTAGGTTTCATTATAAAAAAATTTTTAATCCTCAACTGTTGAATGTTTAATATCATCCTCTATTTAAAATACAACCAATTTCAAGAGGTTAGAAGATAAAAGAAAACAACTTGAATAAACACATGGTTAGAACAGCCCCCCCAACACACACACACACACACACACACACACACACACACACACACACATGCACACACACATACACACACACATACACACACACACACATACACACACACATACACACACACACACATACACACACACATACACACACACACACACACACACACACACACACACACACTGTTATGAACAATATTAGCAGGTATTTGTCAGGTGCTCAAAAACACTTCATGAAATTTTGGGAACTCTGCGTAAGCTTTCACTTGTTCTTACTTGTTAAGTGGCTCTGCCCTCCTCTGGGCCACTGCTTTGAAGTACTTATTCCAGATACTGAGAGGACGATGATGAACAAAGGAACCAGGCTGAAAGTTTTACGTTTCTATGGTGAAGCATGAGCAAAAAGCAAGAATAGAACAAGAGAGATGATGAGCAAGGCAGGATCTGCTTAGCCCAGGAAGCAAGAACTTAATGGTAGAGCATTTTTCCCTTCTTTATTTTCCCTCCTGCTTACTACCAGGTAAAGCCAACAACTTACCTCAACATAACCTCATAGCTCATAGCTATGTGTGTGGAAGTGTGTGGTGTTTAAATTATTTTTATAAGACACTGTCTGTTTTTATTTCTTAACCTGGCTATAACACAAATAATTGAGATTCCTTTTTTTTTTTTTTTTTTAGAAAGGGTTTATTGGCTGTCCTGGACTTACTTTGCAGACCAGGCTGCCCTCAAACTCATGGTGATCCACCCGCCTCTGCCTCCCAAGTGCTGGAATTACAGGCATGTGCCACTACAAGATTCTTTTATAATACAAGTCATCACAACACAATCTAAGCAGTTTAAGTCTGTTCATAGCCCTGTATCCTATTTTGTCTTACTTGCAGCAAACATCCCAGTGATAGTTGCACCTTGTAGCTTTTCAAGGCTCCAGCTCCTTCCTCCTGATCTTTCTTGGACCTCTACTCATGGCTCAATCCTCTGGGTGAATCCCCTCCTTCCTCTTCTAACTCCTCTTCCAATGGCTGGCAGGAAGTCCAGCCCTATTCTCTCCCCTGTTCATCAACTGGCTGTAAGCTGCTTTATTGACATATCACAGGAACACTTGGGGAGCAGAGTTTACCAACATCATAATTTAAATTACACAATAACCTTATGCCTACAGTGTGAGTTAAATCACAGTGCATGATCACATTGACTTTTTGTTATAATATGGTGACCAAAAATTTCCAATGTGTGTTCATCACTGCTGGGCAATGCATGTAACTACTGTGTTGCAATTCCCCTCAGATGACAAAAGTCATAGATATGAAAGGCCCTAAGAAATCTACTCCCAGATATGACATTCGGCAAAATGTCCATGCAGATGTTGTGGCCACGCCATTGATTGACAGCTGCTTCTTGTCTGTTCTTGCTGGTTGTTATTCTGCAGAACGAGTAATTGGCCAGAAGGGTGTAACTGTTCTCTCACAGTGCTCTGTAGGCCATGAACTTTGGTAGAGCAATGAGAGATCAGAGTGCTGGAATAATGCTGAAACACATGACTTAACAGGGAAACCAGTAAAAATTCACTGGTTGGATATCTCAATAGTATAATAAAAAAAATATGGACAACATGTAGTCATTTTCATCCTCAAGTACCTTATACCAACTAAAATTCATCGTTGGATTAACTTTTCCAACTTTTTTTTCCCCAGATGTGTAGTGAAATACAGAGATCCCATGAAGGCTAATAGTTATATTTTCTTTTGCAGTTATGTAAATGAGCTGTATTGTGGTTTGTATCTAAAATGGAGCCTATTGGCACAAGCCTTGAATACGTGGTCCACAGGTAGTGAGGGTGATTTTGGAGGGCACTAAAGATTTAAGGGGGTGGGACCAACTTGTAAAAAATAGGTCACTAAAGGCTGGCCTTTGAAGGTTATATATGGGACCTGGGTTTCCCCCCTCCTTCTACTCGTTTCTATCTCTATCGCTTCCTGCTCTACTACCATGTAAACAACCCCTGCCATGTGCTCCCACCACCACATACCCAGCTGCTCCATCTTGTCAGCTCTGCGTGGTGAACTGTAACTCCCTGTGCTGGTTCATTTTTGTCAACCTTACATAAACTAGCCACCTGGCAAAATGAGACTCCAACTGACAAGCTGACTGCATCAGACTGTCCTGTGTCTGACTCTGTGGACCGTTTTCTTGATTGGTGATTGATGCAGGAGGGCACAGTCCACTATGGGTGGCGTCGTCCCTGAGAAATTGGACGTGGTCGATATAAGAAAGGCAGCTGATCAAATATGGGGCACCAGAGTTCGTGTGAAAGTCAGACCCCACTCTCCACTCAACTGGTGGCACTCAGAGGAAGGATAGCAGGCTACCAAGAAGAGACTTGATACCCTATGAGCATATACAGGGGGAGGAGGTCCCCCTCAGTCACAGTCATAGGGGAGGGGAGTAAGGGGAAAATGGGAGGGAGGGAGGAATGGGAGGATACAAGGGATGAGATAACAATTGAGATGTAATATGAATGAATTAATAAAATGTATTTTTTAAAAAAGAAAGGCAACTGAATAAGCCAGGAAAGAGTAAGTCTGTAAGCAGTGCTCCTCCATGGTCTCTGTTTCAGCTCCTGACTCCAGGTTCCTGCCTTGAGCTCTTGACGTCCCTTCCCTTCATGACAGATTGAACACATTGTTTTGAATAGTGGCATAGAAATATCCCAATTGTTATCCCCTCACTCTTACCTTCCGGTTCCCACCCTCCCTCCTTCATCCGCCCTATTCCCCTCCCCTAGACCTTGGACAAGGGGGCCCCCTCCTCCACCACCGCCTGACCACAGCCTATCAGGTCTCATCCTGAGAGCCTGCATCCCCCTCCTTTGTGTGCCCACAGGGCCTCCTTGCCAAGGAGAAGTAATCAAATCTTGGGCACCTGTGTTCATGTCAGAGGCAGTCACCACTACCCTACCCCCAACCGTAAAGAATGAGCTTTCCTGGTTTTTTAATCTCAGCAACAGAAAACCAACTCAGACACCCCTGAAACTGTAAGACGAAATAAATCCTTCCCTTGACCTGTTTATGTCAGATGTTTTGGTCACAGCAAAGTGAGTGGCTAGAAACTGATGTGAAATTACACAAAAGCAGGAAGCACCAGCTGTAGGTTCCTCCTGGTGTCAAAGAATGGGTGGTGCTTTTCACAGTAGGGAACTTAGAGTGATTCTTGCTTCCCTCTTTCCATGGCTAGAGCCTCTCATTAGGGTCTCTTCCCTTAGGCTTTTCATCTCTGTGGCCCTGGGGGTGGTAGATAGATACTGGCTTGATCTTTTATGTTTCTATGAAAGGCATCTGTGGACAAATTCTATTTCCTTACGGCAGTGATCGACTCTCCTTGTTCTCTCTTAGTCAAATCATTGCATAAGCAACATCAAAAGGAAATAATTTGTTTATTAAACCTGCTTCCTGCTTGCTCGATGCAGCCACATACCAAGCTCTGGAGAAACTCGGGACCTCGGCTCTCTAGAGCCCTTCAAGTTCGTGACTAGCTTGGCTGAGAATTCTGCCTTTTGCTCCTCATTTTTTTTTTAACTTAAGTGTCTCTACTAGAGGAAGCAACCTTACAGGTCTTAGGACAATGACCTTAATGAGGAATAGAGATCTACAGTCATTCAAGACAACGAGCGATGAGAGCTACCTCTCTCACAGTTTTACCTTTTCCATGAAGAGGTGGACAAAGAGAATGCTGAACATGCTTGATGGTTGACGGGGCACAAAGTCCAGAGACATTTCCAGAATGCTTCTTTACAATTTTATCAGGGTTTCTTTCTTTCTTTCTTTCTTTTTTTTTTTTTTCATTTGCCAGAGGTCACCTTTTTTTTTTTTTAATCTTATTTGTTGTTTTCCAAGAGAAATTTCATAAAGGAACATTTTCATAACAGCCCACTGGAAGCTTGTGAGATGAAAACAACAAGGACTCTTTTTTGAGAAGAATTCTTTCTCTGCCTATAGGTCTGCCAGGGAATAAACCGCAGTGTGTAGCATTCCAGTGCTAATGATTATCAAAACCGAGTCCAAGTGGCCCAAATGACTACACTTGGTTGTAAACCCAGAAAGTATAGTTCAATGGGGCTTTTGTTTGGAACAGTCTCTACATTTAGGGACGGGGGCCATCTTTTGCTACTTACACAATATTTCTATATTCTGGGGACTGTTGTGTCCTCCCCACTGTCTTCTGTCTTCAGGCAATGATTCTTCACTATTCTCTGCAAGTTCTAGATTGTCCATGGCACATACTGTTGGATAAACAATTATCTGGGGAAGAAAAATAGACATTTCCAAGAAAAAAAATCATAAATTTAAATCTGAGCAAAAATACATTTTCCCAAAAAAACAAGTATTAATATACCACAGCAAAAAACAACTTCATTTGTGAACATGAATATTATTTTGAGAATATATGTGATTTGGGGTCACTGATGTCAAAAAAAACAGCATGATCCATATTAGGGGGGTGGAGGAGGAGGCAGAGGAGTTAACAAAATGTGACAGTCTTCTACAGTGCCCTGGATAAGCCCATTGCCACATCAAGACCTTCCTGACTTGAAGAATTTTTTCATCAACGGAAAGCCGTTGTTATGATTAAGTGGAGAGGAGAAGCCACTAGTGTCCTCCAGTCTAGACTG